>NC_053149.1:18837058-19483166 GCF_016808335.1 Panicum virgatum
TATATATATATATATATATATATATATATATATATATACACTATAAAAATTGAAACAATTAAAAACAATTCTCACCAACATTAGGCCCACCGTACCCCTCACGGAGGCCCCACTTGTCAGGCCAAAAGGTTTGACGAAAGGGAGGGGAGATTGATTTCGTCAATGTTTTCCACCAAAAATCCTATTACTTTTTACACCAGCAATTTCCTATACCCACCTGTTGTACCCACATATTATTTTCCTTTAGCACACACATACTTTCCTTTGCAGATTTATTGACCCATAATTCACGTCATTTTTTCTTTTGGAAGGATAATAATTGACATCATTGTTTATGGAAGGAAAAGAAAGACGTGTATTAACATATTACTTTCCTTTAGTATACACATACTTTTCTTTGCACATATGTTAATCCATAATTCATGTTATTTTTTTGGAAGGATAGTAATTGACATAATTGTTTATGGAAGGAAAAGAAAGACGTGTATTATTTTTTTTAAAAAAATAAATGGTATAGTTGCTTGATGGTTTTGGAAGGATATTAATTGACATCATTGTTTTATGAAAGGAAAAGAAATATGTGTATTATTTTTGAAAATAAAATAAATAACATTATTGCCTGATGAAAGAAAAATTAAATACATGCCTGTGGCACGTACATTTTCCCTAGTATACTTATACATGAACACAAATTACAAGTGTTGTATCGATTGTGAACTTATTTATAGTGTTATTTACTTATCTATCATACTATATATATTTGTATCCATTGTATCGAGTTAAATGTTTGAAATGGTTATGCAAGTTGGTGTGTTCCGCTTTTAATTATCGTTTCCTGACCGCAATAGATTTGTCCCTGATTGAATTGCATCGTTTCTGATATCCCGTATAACAGATTTCGTTTTTCCAACCAAGCTTTTCTGATTCTGTTTCTGTTCCCGGATAAAAATATGAAAACGAAAGTGGCTAGAAGGTTTCTCCAACCGTTCCCAACCGTTTTCATCCCTACTCTTGGAGACGTTCATGGGTATATTTTATGTGTGCGCCTCTTAGAGAGGTGAATATGCATTTTCTTATTACGTTAGCATCTGCCCATGTGTTGTGTTTCCATAAAAAAAAGGAAACATGTTGAATTCGGTAGAAAATGAGAACAAAACATATAAGTCGGGTTAAATAATGACATGATTACAATCCCAAAAATTTCAGAAAAAAAAGAAGATTACAACCCCCTAAAAAGGCATAGAATAGGTCATTGAATTGGGGTGGTTATTCTGAAATGATTATGCCCGAAGTATTTTTCAACATGACCAAACCGTCTGGAAATTTTGTCACAAGGAACCCTCTTGGGTCCCGCTCCACCCATTGGCTGCGCCTGCTGGAGCGGGGGAACGTGGCATGAGCTCCGCGAGCGGGGGCACGCACCGCCCGTGCTACAGCGTTGGCGCGGTGCCGGGGCGTCGTCCAGTCATCGTCCATGGCCACCATCCCCAAAGTTTCCAGCGCTCCGGGAGGTCGTTCCTTCCTCCTTGGCCATCATAGGCGCAAGCGCAAGATCGACTATGGGAGCAGAGCGGGGAACCCCAGCCAGCCGTGCCGTCTTTTTTTTTTTAAAGATTTACACATTCAAGTCTTTTTTGATACAATTTGTGTTTTTAGACCCTTGGGATCGGCGCCACAGACCGTGGCGCCGAGGTCTTGGCAGTCCAGCGTGGCTTCCAGCGTGGCTTCCAGCGTGGCAGGGAGCTCGGCGCCACAGATCTTGGCGCCGAGCTCGGCGCCATGGATTTGGGCGCAGAGGCCAATTCATAAAGGCCCGCCTTCGTTTTGTCCTGTCGCGCCCGCCCAGCTTACCATCCGCTCACCCGTCCGCTCGCTTCTTTGGCGTCGTCGCTGCCCGGCCACCCCGCTCTCGCTGTCCGGCCGCGCCGCCCGTCCCCGTTGGTCCGCGCCGCCGCAGGGCCCTCGCCGTCCGCCCGCCCAGCCGGCCGCCCCGGCCACCATCGTAAAGCGCGCGGGGCTCCCCCGGCCGGCCCAGCGCTCGTGCCCGTCGCCAGGGCTTGGGCCGGCCGCAGCGCTCGGCCCGGCCGCTGGGTCTTGGTGCTGACGCGGTGCTCGGCCCCGCCGCCGTTGTTTGGGACGGCCGCGGCACCCGGCCCGTCCGTCAGCGCCCTCGTCGCTTCCTCCCCCACCCCAAATCTGAAGGTACAATTTGTTTACTCAATTTCGATTAGGTAGGATTTGTTAGACAATGTTAGTTAGGAAATTAAGGTAGGTAGGTAGCAATGTAGTTAGCAATTTAGAAAATTTAGTTAGTACAACATAGTTAGCAATTTAGGTAATTTAGATAGCGCAATTTAGTTAGCAATGTAGGAAATGTAGTTAGTGCAATGTAGTTATCTAGGTACCAATTTAGTTATGAATTTAGGAAATGTAGCTACCACTTTATTATTATTTTAGCAATTTTAGCAATTTATATTGTCTATCTGAACACCAAGTTTTGAGTACAAGTAGTTGTCGGCTCATTCTTGTTTTGGATAACGTAACGATAATAACTTTTGCGTTGTGCATATACTAACTAGATGGAGAATGTAGTCACCTTGTACCATGGAGGAAGTGTGAAGCTAGATCGGTTTAGCAATGTCTATTTTATTGGAATGCAAATGATCCCTTTGATATTCGATTCGCAGCCGACGTTTAGTGAGCTGACTGCAAGGGTTCGAAATGAGCTTGAATGGAATTCACATGAGGAAGCAGTCTCAATTGAAGGGGTTCTTCAGTATGGTAAAATGGGTCAAGTTTACTATTAGGCGGCTGCTCACAATTGCGCCAGAGGTTCAATGGGAGAAGTTTTTCAAGATGGTTAAGAACAATGAAATTCCAGAATTGGATGTGGTTGTCCACAAGTTGAGAAATCAAATGTAGCCTTATGCAAACATATCCATTGCAGGTTATTTGGGAGCCGTATGAGGAGGTTTAAGCCCAGCAGCTTGCACTTAGCAACGAGTGCTTCGCAGACGAGGACATGTACACGATGGCGTGCCCGCTGATTTGCTTCTACGTTGTGGAGTACCATCTGACGCACAGGGTTGCACGGCAGTTTGGATTGAGGCAAGACTGGCCTGCGCCTCCATTCTCTACGTCTGTGAAATTGCACAAGTAAGTATTTTACATGTCATTTATAATGGACGATATTTTATTGTACTTTGATTCAATAGTGCCGTAGGATTTAATCGTACATATGAATATGGGTTGACAATTTGAATCATTTGTGGCACAGGATTGATCGTCAGAAGCAGAAAAAGACAACTGACTTCGAAACCCTTCACCACCAGTACATAGCTGAATGGGACCTTGGCACCGAGAACATTATTCTCACCGACGAGCCACATACGAACTACAACTTTAAAGCGTACCTGTCTTGGTACTTGGGTGCTATATGGGCTAAGCTCAAGGGCCAGTAGACTCAGGCGGACTACGAGGAAATTTAGTCTTTCGATGACGAGGATAGGTCGTACGACCTTGCGACTAGGAGCGGCACGCTTGTGGAGGCTACCCCGATCTTGGATCGAGTGGTACGTATCAAAACAGTAAATGTATTAATTCGACTTGTCGTAGCAGCCATAACTTATCTCATATAGTAGTTAAGTTGTACCAACATAGAAAACTTATCTCATATAGTAGCCTGTGACCAGTGTGGTAATGATTTCTTACTTTTGTTGTGTGTAGGGCAACGCGCTGAAGCAGTCGGTGCTTGACATCGAGCGATTCACGAGAACAGGAGTGGATGAGCCGACACTCAGCAACTTTCTTGGCGTAAGTTCTTAGTGATCAGTTACATTACACATCTATTTACTCAAAATGATCCACCGATCTAACATTGACCTACAGCGACTAGCACGTAGGCTACGTCGTGCTGTCGCTCGTTGTGGCTGCAGGACTATGACTAGGACAAACGTACAGGGGCCATCGACACGGCGATACGACACCAGTGCTAGCCATGGTTCTTCTTCGCGCCAGGGTGCATAGTCGGGTGCCCACACATCGTCGCTGTCTACAAGGTCTACTTTGTTGGTGAGCGGTAGCGACGATGCAGGGGACCATGCCAAGGAGATTGGACTGTCCCAGATGTAGGACGCTCCTTCCACGTAGACGTCACAGCCTCCAGCACATAGGTGACGCCGTCGTCCTGATCAGTACACTCCAGGCACCGACGCTCTTGGTGCCAAGGGCAAGGGTAAGACTAGGAAGCAGTGAGGGTGACTGCATGGAGTAGATGGATTTCATGGACTATGCTTTTGTGTATGGTACGTAACATGAATTTTATGTATAGAATGTGCTTGTGTGTGATGAACTATGTATGGATTCATTGGACTATATGAACTTAATGTGTGGATATGTTGTTAACTATGTCCTACTCATTTTTAGTGTCCTATTGTCTATTACATGAATCTACAATTGTGATATGTTGTTATCATTGTCCCTGCGTCGAAAAACAAGAAAAGTTATTGCCATTTTTTTCCGTGGTGCAAAGACAATTTAATTGAAATAATGTTATGAATAGTCGTCAATTTCCGTGTTGGAGTTATAAACGTGATGTGAACCTTGCTGTAAAGTTTTTGCCGGTGAAAAACAACACTGATCTGTCGCTACTAGGAAAACTTGTTTGTGACGGGCTCTTGTTCTTTTTCTTTTAAGGTTTTGGGTTAGATCAAGAATCACACATCTACTTCGTAGGCTTGTTGCCATAATTCATGATTGCAAACTAGGTTTTTCAGCGCTATCGCAACTAGACTTTTCAGAGCTATTTAACCTAGCCTTTTCAGACTATTCAGGGCTAGTTTTCCTAGCCTTTTCAGCGCTATCGTACCTAGGCTTTTCAGATCTATTTAACCTAGCCTTTTCAGACGATTCAGAGCTAGTTTTCCTAGGCTTTTCAGAGCTATCGAACCTAGCCTTTTCAGACTATTTAGAGCTAGCTTTTTCAGAGTTGTCGAATCTTGCCTTTTCAGTGCTATCTAAACTAGCATTTTAATTGATCTGTCATATAGCCTTTTCAGTTATAGTAAATAGCCTTTTCAGAATCCAGTGACAACTCAATTCAATCCGACTTTCGATGTACATTTACACATCCACACACCGGTATGAACCTTTCCCCAGCTATATATACCCATTCCTTTTTAAGAGTTTCACATTCACTGGAGTAGCAATGTCTGGAGGGTCGTCTAGCGAGAAGGGTTTCGGCAGTGGGAAAGGAAAGGGGGAAAGAAAGGGACCTCCGGTAGTGTGGGATGGGCCTCTTGGTCCAGACTTCTTTCCGGAACTGATATTTGAGTTCCCAGCTCAGAATAAAAGAGAGTTCACCAGAGAAACACCTCTCAGGCAGTATGATAACCGCAAAGAGGACTGGCCAAAATGTAGGCATGGTGAGGACTGCTTAGTGCAGATGTGCACCGATGGGATGGATGGAGATCGTCATTTCTTGAAATGTCCGCGCACTTGGGTAACTATTACCATCAAATATATTTACATTTTCTTTGTACTGCCATTATAACTTACATAAGATTTATGTTGTAGTCTTCAGATGCTCCCGAGAACTGTGGGTTCACTAGGTGGGTCGATCCCGCACCAATTGATCTGCATCAGGAGTACATCGAACACCTAAAGAATCGTATCTTTGAGTTAGAAGCTGAAGTAAGCACCGCTGCCCAGGAGGAAGATGATGGCGTCTCCCCAGAGGAAAGGTGCACTATTCCTAATTGCAGCTGCCCCTGTCACAAGAACCAGGGTCCTCCATCATCGCCATCACCGCCACCACCACCGTATGCAACGGAAGCATACTATGGAGAAGGTGCAACATAATATGCTAGGTGGCCGCACTACTAGAGTACCCTAGTAGCATTCCGATGCTACATGCAATGTTTTTTGTCCCGTTTAGTGCAATAAGGCATGTCAGGTTTAGTCCAGAATCTTATCATCCTAATATTGTTCACCACCAGACATGCCACTTCCTGTGTTGTCTATGTTTAATTATGTAATGTCTCCTATTGAATGTTTTTAATTCAATCAGATTATGTCAACTATTTAACTCGCATACTAATGATCATTTTAAGTGCCATAAAAACACAAAAGTATACTCAAACATGCAATGATGACAATATATTAAAACTAGAGTACATGATAGCTCACCGAATAGTTTAGTACATCACAACACAAGAAGAGACGACCACATAATTCAAACTAAATTAAAAAATAGCACACCTAATAGTTCGTTACATGATAGCACAACAACAGTCGACCAGAATAGTTCATTACTAGAGTTGCCCAAGGTAAACTCGCATTCTACTGTGTGCAATGAGGCCACTTCCCCTTCCTCAAAGCATCTGGATTCTCCTCCATTGCGGCTTTGGCACGGCGAACACGCTCAAGCTTCCGCTCCCTCTCCTCCCTACGCTCAGCTGCCAGCCTCCTTTGCTGTTCTTCCTGCCGCTCCTTTTCTGTTGCCTCCTCCTGGCGTCTCTTCTCCACCCTCTCCAGCCGCTTTGCTTCCCACTTCTTGCACATCTCCATATACCTCTTGTCCTCCTCCTTGATCTCAGTTTCAATCCACTGCTCAAAGTCACAAAGAGGGGGAGGGGTCTACAAAACAATCCATTGTTACACAATATTCACACACAATTTCAAATAATGTCAAAGTAAATGAAGACCAAACAAAAATTCTAACCAGCAACCCAATGCGGATCTGACGAGGTGTTGGATCGAAGGTATAGTTGGCACACATCCAATATCTTTGTCTATATGTGCCCTCTTTAATGGACACATCTACCTTACAAGGATCACCGCAGAAGCACATCGGTATAGAAACTCCACTAGGCAGCGGAAAACGGACATAAGCATCACCAGTCTGTACCGGCGGTTTCTTCGATTTCCCCCTTCCAGACATCCTAGTTGCATAATATATGTTACAACAATTAAACCCTAAACCCTAAGATCCTACATTTCGAAAATACATCTACAATATACCAAATCAAAACACACAAATTCAGGAGGTGAGAGAGAATACCTTGCTCTTGACAATCTACGAATAAAATCGAAGTTTTCACGGTCAAATACGACGAATCAGATGGTTGGGCGAGTTGAGAGGGAGAGAAAAACCGAGAAGGGATGATGAACAATGGAGGCACGCTCGGAAAAGGGAAGAGGGCGCAGGGTAAATGGCAGCGAGGTCGGCGCCAAGACCTGTGGCGCTGAGGTCGGCGCCAAAATCTGTGGCGCCGATCTCCCTGCCACATCGAACCACACTGGATGCCACGCTGGTTCTTTGCCGAGACCTCGGCGCCATGACCTGTGGCACCGAGACGTGTAACCTTGGCGCCACGACCCGTGGCACCGAGGTCCAGGGTCCAAAACGCAAATCGTTTCAAAAAAAAGTCTGAATGTGTAAGGCCGTGTTTAGTTACAAAAATCAAAATTCCAAATTTTTTTCCGGCACCTGCATGGAGACTTAAATCTAGACGAAATAAAAAACACATTGCGACTGCTGTCTGTAAATGGCGAGACGAATCTAATGAACCTAATTAGGCTGTAATTAGATGCTAAATTGCTACAGTAATGCTACAGTAAATAACCTCTAATGACAGATTAATTAGGCTCGCGATTTACAGACGAGTTCTGTAATTATTTTTTAATTAGTCTATGTTTAGTACTTCAAATGTAGAAAGATGTCTTTTCAAAAACTTTACAACGCGCAACTAAACACGGCCTAAATCTTTAAAAAAAAGAGCCAAAAAGCAAAAAAAAAAAAGACGGGCCAGCAGTGCGTGGTGGACATGTGACCGTGGCCCATGGGAACCCCCCGAGGAGGGAACCCAATCCCAAGAGCCTCGCCCGCGCAACAGATATTCCCAGGACTTTCTCTGGCTTCGAGATCAGCCGGAGGGCGACGCCAAGGCACGGGACCGGGGATCCTGGGCCATGTACGGCGCGCCAGCAGTTGCATATGGGCGCGCACGATCACCATCTCCTCCGCTACTCTACTCTCCGTCTGCTTATCTCGAAGCCCTCGTGCTATACATTACTCCTTCTGTCCTCCTCAAATATAAGGCCTCCTCCAAAGGTCTGCGATGTCGCCAGCCAAAACAGTTTTTTAATCAGTGAATAGCGCAAAATCTCTCGCTACGCCCACCCCCCTCACATGCACACAACCCGAGGTGGTCCTGGTGCTCTGCCGTCCAACGACCTCGCCAATGCATGCTGCTCGCTTTTTGCGCTGAGACATATCCTCGATTATGCTACTCTACACTTCCTTCCTCTCTATTCTAGCTAGAATTTCATTTGTAACATGGACAGCTATTTAACCTGATGACTAGGACCCATAATACTTGCCCTGACCGGCTGCACCGGATTCCGCCACCTTTGGATGCACAGACTCCATTCGATCGATCACCAATAAAAGATCGATGAGAGAAAAGTACACCAGATTTAAACGTAGCTATACGGAGTAGTATTAGGTTCATTCATTGACGCGTGTACCGATCCGAGTTTCATTCATGCAATGCCACGTATGTATACAGACGGAACGACACAAAAAGAATCAACGGCAGCTGCGCAACACGACGACCGACCGAACCATCGGTGCCTTTCCACCTCACAATGCAACTTGATCACGCCACCACCCATTTATTGTTTGCCACACATCTTCGGATCTTCCCCGGCCCACTGCATGTGAATCAGCATGCATCACTGAATAATGACGATGCATCGCTAGCGCTCACAAGCCGGTGTTGAAGGGGATGGACGTGCCGGCGAGCCAGACGTCGCCGTCGATGAAGGACCCGACGGTGAAGGCGCTGGCCTCCGCCGCGCTGGTGATGACGCGGTACCCCTTCCACTTCACCCTCCCGGACGTGCCGGCGCCGGCGCCCGTGTTCATGTACTCGCCGTAGTAGAGCGTGTCGAGCGCGAAGTCGCCGCTCCACTCGAGCCACCCGGCCGGGTCGATGAGGGAGTCCAGCTCCGATTGCAGGAACACCGTGCGGGAGTACTGCTTCCACGGCCGGCCCAGGTACGTGCGCGTCGACGCCTCCCGGCCGGCGAGGTCGGCCGCCGCCGCCACCTTGCAGCGGTGGACGGAGATGCCCGTGTTCTGGTTGGGGTCCTCACGGCCCTGCGCCGTGAAGATGTTGCTCTGCTTGGGCAGCGGGCGGCGGGCGTAGAGGTTGCAGCTCTCGAGCACGACGGCGGCGTTGCCGAAGACGAAGTCGATGGTGCCGTAGATGTCGCAGTCGCGGAAGAACTGGCGGAGGGAGTGCGTGTACAGGGTGTCCTGGTACCCCACGAAGCTGCAGCGGTAGAAGGCGGAGAGGTCGGCGCCCACGCGGAGCGCCACCGCCTGGTGCTTCGACGGGCCAGCAGAGTTCTCGATCGTCAGGTCGCGGGCCAGAAAATTGTTGCCCACGACAGCTGCATGCATGCGGCCCAGGATATATAAACAGATCGTCAGCGGCAAAAAAAATTGTTTATTCATTTATGGTTGTTGAAGAGGGCTGGCCCAGTTCATATGTTTCTCTTCGACCTGGCCCATCATGTATAACACTGAACACCAAGATCTCTAAAAACCCAAGATCTGTAAAATTGACTATATAAAAAAACAGAGATATCAAAATACGATGAATTAAACACTTGATCGGTAGGAGGGAGTATATAAAATATCAAAACACGGAAATAAATAGAAACAAATCCATTTTACCCCTGAACTTGTCAAGAAATCTGAAAAACACCCCTGAACTCGAAATCTGGGCAAACCACCCCCTCAACTCTTCAAAACCGGGCAAACTACCTCCCAGGCTGGTTTTCATGGTGGTTTTAGCGATAGGCCCCACGTCTCAGCATGTGGGCCCTATATGTCAGCCCCTCCTCTCTCTTCTCTCTCCCCGCCCGTCGCCGCCGACGCCTCCCTCCGCCAGTAGCCACCCACGACTCTCGCGGATCCACATGGTGCGAGCTCGCCGCTCGGGGATCCACGCGCCGCTCAGGTCGGAGGGAGCCGGGTGTGGTTCCCCAGCGAGCGAGTGTGGTGGAGCAGGGCAAAGCCGGGCCGGGCACGGCGCGAGGTGGGGCGGCAAGTGCGCGAGATGGCGGAGGGTTTACTTGGCCGCCGGCCTCACGGCGCTGCAGCTCGTTACCAGCGGAGGGTGGACTTCGTGTGCGCGACGGAGCGGCGCAGCGGTGGCTGGAGGCGGCTCTACGGTGGAGCTAGGCGGCGACGAGCGATGGCGGGCTACGGATAGGCGGCTGCGTGGTGATGAGAGTTGGCGGCAGCGGCGAACACGGCGGGCTAGCGTGCACACCGGCCCGGCGAGATCGTGACCAACATGCCCATGTCGTTTATCGTCGTGAAGGGAGAGCGGAGGGTGGTCCTCACCGGTAGGCTTGGGTCGGCGGCGTCGGCGTATGGTGGCGGCACTGCGGACGGCTCTGGGGCGACTCCGGGGGTCGGTCGGCTGGGGCGGCGAGCCGAGGAGCTTGGCGAGGTGGTGAGGGAACTTATGGCCCGCGGAATCGAAGCGGGATGCCTGGAGGACGACGAATCGAGACCGGTGGCTCCAATGGCGGCCAGGTGACTTGCAGTGTCGCGCGCACAGCGCATGTGGGCGCGACGCGAGGGGCGAGCGGTGCTGTGTTTCGCGAGTGGTTCCGACCTGCTCCACCGCTCACTCCGCCGCCGGCCGTGCGCGAGGTCTATCGCCGCCGCTCGTTCCGCCGCTGCCGCCTCTCGCGAGGTTTGCCGCCGCGGTCGCGCTCGAGGTCCGCCGCGCCGGCCCGCTCTGTTGCCGGATGCACGCAAGGAGGAACCGGCGGCAGCGGCGGTGGTGAGCTCGGGAGAGACAGAGATGGGGGCTGTGAGGCTGACCTGTGGGGACCACAGTAGAAAGCCACTCCAATGGGTAGTTTGCCCGGTTTGAAGAGATGAGGGGGCAGTTTGTCTGGTTTTCGAGTTCAGGGGGTTTTTCGGATTCCTTAACAAATTCAGGGGTAAAATAGACTTGTTTCAAATAAATAATCTACTTGTACCGATTGTAAGAGCAAGAGAACAATCAGGGCGCTTTATGGGCTTGTGTGGGTGCCTGCAGCCGTAGTATGGCATCGTTTGTATACTGGCAAGCGAAATGGAAGAGCACGCAAGTTTTTCATCCGTCGCGTTCAGCAATGAGCAGCAGCCAGCAGAGCAGAGCGACGAGGGCTCCGCATGCATGGAAAGCTGCGCCCACATGCAGGTGGGTACTCCTAGGAGTGGATTGGTTCTAATCTAATGTCCAAATTGGATTTATGCACTTGGATCAGTTGGATTTGAATTTAATTGGATTTGGACATCCACTCATTTGAAAATCCATTGGCCTTGATACGTAGGACAAAAATAATGGATAATCCAACATGAATTGGACTTCCCTGAACACATGAACAGGAGCCGAGTAGCACCACACCCGCCGCATCACTGTGCTGCCCTCGCCATGGCTGTGCCTGAGGTCGACTCAAGCGGGCCACAAAGAAGGATTGGCGGCCGAGTGAGGATTCTTCCTCTTTCTCCCTCCCTCTTTTTCTCCGCTCGATCCACCACATCGCTCCCAAATCCTCCGATCCCAACCCCACGCGATGCAGCAGCTGCTGGAGTTGGGCCCAACACCATCACCCATAGTCGCTCATCTAGACCCGCCGCCCGACCGCGGTGATGCCACCGCTGCCTCCGCCAAGCAGGCGCTTCCCTCCCGCAACGCCTCCTCCAAGTACGACTTCGTCAAGATCATGGTGAGCAGGAGCTTTCCATCTCGAGGGATGGTCGCCGGGTCCGGGTGGGTCACCGGCGAGCGGCGGCCGGGAGGGGAGCCTGAAGGGAAGGGGACTGCGTGCTGAAAACAATTGATTTCGTTGGATTCTAGTATTTCAATTTTGGATGCCAGTCCATTCCGGGAAGCACAGGCGGCCGCCCGGGACGCGAGGCTGCGGACGCGCACGACGACACGACGGCACGAGGCAGGCGCGCGAGGCGGGCGACGGCGACCGCGCTACCTAGGTCCACGCGAAGGCACGTCAGCATGCTAGATAAAGCTGAGGATATCTCTTGTGGTGCCAGTGACACGACAAGCAGCACTGACTTCGAAGCAGCCCACTGTACGTGCATGTCACATGTGCACATACGCCCGGAAGAGTGCGTTGCAGCATTGGCGCGCCACGTGCTATGTCGCAAATATATTACTTCCCCGCCGTCTCTCGTGTTCAAGGATTCATCCCTCTTAGCTAAAATGATAAGGGTGTGTTTAGTTGGTGAAACGAAATTTTTTTGATGTCACATCGAATATTTAACCAAATGTCGAGAGTGGTTTTCGAACACTAATTAAAAACTAATTTCAGAACTCACTTGGAAACTACGAGAATAATTTGTTGAGGCCTTTGACCGCATCATTAGTATATATTAGTACTGTAGCGCTTATGATTAATCAAGCACTAGTTAGGATAAAAAGATTCGTTTCGTCATGTATATCCAAACTGTGCAATTAATTTTGTTTTTTAATTATATTTAGTGTTCCATGCATGTGTCCAAAAGGGGAGGCAAAATTTTTTTGGTAACTAAACGAGCTCTAAATATATTAGGAGCCCTTTGACAGATTTAAAATAACAGCTCAACCAAAACCCTGCCAAACGGGTGGTCATGTAGTGGCTCCATACAAGAAGATTTTAGTGAAGCCAGAACATTGTGATGGTGGAATCACGGGTGGTCATGTAGTGGCTCCATACAAGAAGATTTTAGTGAAGCCAGAACATTGTGATGGTGGAATCACAAAATGTAGCTCCAGCCGGTTCCTTCTTTTCAATCCATTCATAAAAAACAGATGAAACCATTTTGCCAGAACGTTTTTCAAACTCGATTTCAAAAAATTGCTACACCAAGCCTTATTACCGTACAGGCTCTAAAATATTACTCCCTTCATTCTCTTTTGATAGATTTATTTCACCTTAATACAATAACCAAGGAAAACAACATTACTTATTATATAATAAATACAACAAAGACTTCTTAGTTGATCAACCAATGTTTTATCTGGAAATTTCTCGTTACAAGTGCTATTTATTGTTATAGTCCATGCCAATAGTAAATAGGACTATTATTTGAAAATATTTTAGTTTTTAAAATATTTTAGTTTTTAAAATAGAACTATCAAAAGAGAATAGAGGAAGTACGTGGTTACATGTTTACGTACCGTGGCAAAACAGTAGTAGAGCTATGCGCGCGCGCTCACATTGTGTTTTTTTTCAAGGAATAAAAAGGAGAGTCACGGGTGCCGACCCTCTTGTCTGCAAGCTAGCAACCCCACGTCAACCGAGTCGAGTTAATGTAGTTAAAAAGGGCCCGTATGTACGGCTAGGTTTACTGCATGCGTATTTACCTGCAGATGTTCAGGGCCCCGAGTGACCGAGTCGATCGTGCCTACAGCGTGCGTACGCGGCTAGTAAATTCTTGTAAACTTAACCACCGTAGATCTCGGACCTTGTACATGCGAGTACGCATGCGAGGTGAGACCGGGAGAGTAGTTGGTTGGTGACTGGTGACTGCATCTCATTGTACTCCTGCTCCCTGGTTGTATCTGCGCAGAGCTAGCTACCGGTACGGTACTGGCAGCGGTGGGGCAAGTCGTAGACGGTGGTGGTGCCGTGGTGGTGCCGGCACAGGGCCGGAAAGGAAGGGAATGATAGATTGGACTTTGGACAGCTCGATTCCTCTGTCCTGCGTGACTGCATGCATGCACCGGGGTCCAATTGCACGCGCTACAGCTACAAGGTTTTCGAGGTCCCTACGAACAACACAGTGGGTGTGTTTAGATCCCCAAACCCTCCAAATCCAAACTTTCCATCACATCGAAACATTAAATATAGCAAATGACTAATGCATGGAGTACTAAATATAGGTAAATAAAAAACTAATTGCATAGTTTTAATGCACGTTGCGAGACGAATCTTTTGAGCCTAGTTAGATCATGGTAGGACAATATTTACCACAAATAAACGAAAAGTGATACAGTGTGCTGCAGTATCCGATGTTGCTTTTTCTCCTACTTTTTCAGGGATCTAAACACAGTCAATACTACTTGCTGGTAGCCCACTGCAATGGCGGCAGCCGGCAGTACCTGACACGATCTTATTTTTTTCGAGAGTAAAATGCACCAGAGGTCCATCAACTTATAGGAGGGTGTCACTTAGGTCCATCAACTTAAAAATTGTATTTCTGGGTCCACAAACTTATAATTTGTGTCACTTAGGTCCACGAACTCTGAAAGTTCATTTCTAGATCCATAAACTTGTAATTTATATCACCTAAGTCCATACCCCTCCACCTAGCCTTCTGCACTGATATCGCACCAACATGAATCTAGCTACACAGTTCTCACACATTGCTGGAGTTTCGTCAGAATGGTAAAATTTGAGCCCAACTCCAAATCAAGTGCATAGGGAGAGGAGAGGGGGATGAAAGATTTATTTTGAAGGTTATTGATATGTATTGGGATTCAAAGGGGGCTTCCGGACGGCCATTGGTGAGTTCTGGAGTTTAGATCCAGATATAACCCTGTGATATGGGTGAAGAGTAGGGGTTGATTGCTTTGGAAAGATAGAGAAGGTTATAGAGGGACTCAACAACATATGTATCATAGTAGGGGATATTCTATCCTCCGTGGTGTGGGTGGCCAGATATGGCGGTGCAATATGTTGTGGCGAAAAATCTTATGGTAACGTTAGACTTGGATCAACCTAGAATGGTTCTCGGTGAGGGCTTGAAAAATATTCATGGACGCTATATCGGGGTGACCTTTAAGGGTCTATAGCCACACGATTACTCATAGATGAAGTTCATGAACCTAAAAATACACTTTCCGAGTTTATAGACCTAAGTGACACAAATTACAAGTTGATGGACCTAAAAATGCATATTTGGAGTTCGTGGACCTAAATGGCATACTCTTACAAGTTAGTGGACCTCTGATGCATTTTACTCTTTTCTCGACAAGACTTGCAACATGATGCATCGTTGTTACTGAGGGTAGCTCCAACATGGTTGCCAAGGAGGTGCTAGCAGGTGAGAGAAAGCATTGCCACCTTGGCCAAATGGTGGAGCAGTGGTGCTAGCTTAAAAATCTTTGGTACCGGTAGTTTAACTGAGCACCCGGTGCTAACATTAAAAAATCATTCATTCTCATCGAGGAGCAGCACATGGCGTGGAAAAAAGCTGAGTAGGGGAGTATTTTATTGAGGAATGTTGAGTACTCTATCCTGCTTGTGATGAGTGAATTGTCAACCGTGCGGTGTGATCGTGCGCTTGGTCTTTGGATTGCAGGTACACGGGCGTCGAGTGTCGACGGGGAGCTGCCGTGGAGGTGCTGTGGCCGATGGACCGTGCGGTGGACGGCGGTGAAGGGCAGCCGGGACCGGAGCTCGGACCGGACGGCAGCTGTGGCGTCCACTCCTGGATCGAGGGCGCAAGCGGCGACGGAAGGCGGGTTTCTTGGTTTGCGCCACAAAACCAAGGAGGCGGACGGCGGTTGAAGACGCCAAGTCGTGGAGGCACGAGCATCGGTCTCGGGACTGACGGAGGCGACAGGCGTCGATGGCGTCTAGGGCCTCGCTGCGGGCGAGGAGGTGACGGGTGTCGGGCGGCGTCTAGGGCCGTCAGAAGGCCGAGGCGGGAACGGCGTCTAGGGCCACGGCGCGGAGGCGGGAATCTTCCCGCGCGTGAGGTTTTGGCGGTTTTCTCAAAACCGGCCACCTACCCGGGTTTCGCGGACCCTCCAAAACCGCGGACTGGATCTTCATCAAGACGGCGGCATCGCGGAGAAGACTTCGTTTCGAAGAAAGAACCTCGGCCGTCGGATGAGATCGTGTACAGGGGGTGCTGCAGGCCAACCGGTCTGACCGGTCCCTGGCACCGGTCTGACCGGTCTAACCAACCGGTCTGACCGGTCCCGCGGGTATAAATACCCCTTCACTTGTGTTAGGTTAATAGCGGCTTTTGTAATCTGTTCGTGGACTCTCTGTTTCTCCAGGCCGCCGCCCCTTTGTTCTCCTCCCTCTGTTTCTCTCTTTAGAGTAGATTTGTCCATGGATTTGTGAGAGTTTGTATTGGATTTGATTGGAAAAGGAAGCCCTATCCTCCTTGTGCCCTCTGGGCTTTTGAATCAAACCAATCCCGTCCCTCTTGTGCTTTTTGTGATGGATTTTCGTTTTGGTTTTGATGAACTTGAATGCGACGGTTTGTAGGGTTCTTTGGAGTGATTCCTGTGCTTCTAGCTTCATGTCAATCCCTCTGGAATCATGAGCTCTTCAGAATTGAAGTTTTCGAGTATTTGAGAAAACCCCAATCCCTTTTGATCTCCCCCATAATTCTCTAGATTTGTTGATATTTAGGCTGAGATTTTTTGGGAATATGTTCACGGGGTAGGGGCGAAGCAATCCCCCAAGATTCACCGTTTGAATCCAATTTCTCGGGGGTTTTCTGGGTGCTACCGGTCAGACCGGTAGGACAAACCGGTCAGACCGGTCTGCTCATTTTTGAACAGACACGACCAGTCAGACCGGTCCATCGCACCGGTCAGACCGGTCCTGGCTGTTCAGATCAGCTGTTTTCCCGAATCGCTTCCGAATTACTTTGGGATTTCACTCGTTCGTTCGAGGCCTTTTGTGTTGGTTTAGCTTTTCAATAGCTATCCCAAACTTTGGCCAGAACGCTTGAGGACTTGGGTGATTTTCGGGATATAGGCCGACGGTTTGAATTTCGAAAGAAATTTTGATCGGCTCCCATTCACCCCCCCTCTGGTCGCCGGCTTCGGTCCCACAATTGGTATCAGAGCTTAGTTGAGGTTTTCAGTATCTTAACCGGTTCAAAAACCACTCGGCGACCATGGCGAGTCTTGGTAAGATCCCGGTGTTTTCCGGCGAGGTCTATGCCTACTGGAAGGTTCGCATGAGAGCCTTCCTGCAGAGCATGGGAGCCGATGTCTGGGAGATTACCAAGAACCAGCTTTACGAGGTGCTGGCTGTTCGGGTCACGCCTCTTCAGGTGACCCAGCACGAGGCTAACGCCAAGGCCGTCAATGCCTTGTTCGCTGGCGTTTCTCGTGCGGAGTTCTCACGCGTCCATTGTTTTCAGGAAGCTCACAAGATTTGGACGTGCCTTGAGAACTACCACGAGGGTACACCTCAGGTGAAGGCCAGACTGTTCGAGACTCACCGGCGTGAGTACGAGAACTTCACACAGGAGCCGGGTGAGAGCATTGACCTGATTTTCAGTCGTTTTCAGTCGATTGTGAACAAGGTCAATGCGAACAGAGCTGCTGGTGCCCTTGAGTACACAGAGCACGAGAAGGCCCTCAAATTGCTTTACGCACTTGATCGCTCTGTGTGGGATCTCAAGGTGAACACCATCATTGAGTCTGCTGGCTATGATACTCTGACGGTGAACGAGTTTTTCAGCAAGCTCAAGGCCACGGAGGTGGATAACCAGACACGAGCCAAGCTCAATCGTGCCGCTCCTTCCAAGAGCGTCGCTCTTGTGACCAGCCCAGGTGGTGGATCGGGCTCTAACGCTAACTCTGCTCTTGGCTTTTCTCTTGCCTCTTTGCCTTCTGTTTCAGATGAGCAGCTGGAGACGCTGGGCGACGACGACTTGTGCCTCCTCATCAGCAAGTTCCAGCGCGTCTACCACAACAGGCAGAGGAAGAAGAACCCCGGGTGCTACAACTGCGGCGATCTGAACCACTTCATCGCCGATTGCCCCAAGAAGTCCGGCGGTGGCCAGAACAACTCCTTCGACTACTACCGCCACCGTGACCGTGACGAGGGAGGCTCCAACAAGGAGCGTCGGCGCCACAAGCACCGCAGTCGTGACCGGGGAGGACGCTTCGACAAGGAGTCGCTCAAGAAGCGCTTCCAGTACAAGGCCAAGAAGCGGGAGAAGGCCTTCCTGGCGCAGCTCAGCGACCTCGACAAGAGCTCTGACACCGACAGCTCTTCTTCACCGACCTCCGACGATGACGACAAGAAGAAGAAGAAGCGGGACAAGGAAGCCACCGGCTTCATCGGCCTTTGCTTGGCGGCCGGTCGGCGCAAGAGCTTCTGCACCATGGCGGGCGAAGCTGATGGTGCTCGTGCGTCTTCAGGTGGACACGCTACACCGACGCACTCCGGCTCTTCTCCTGGATCTGAGAGCGATTTAGAGGTAAACTCCACGATCGACCTGCTTGATACAGAGGTTAGCGAGTTGTACGCCGCTCTCGACAACCAGAAGAGGCTGCTTAAGGAAGCAGCCAGAGAGCGTAGAAAGCTTAGGGCTGAGCTGGCTTGTGCTAGGGAGAAGTCTAGTGAGGATGAGTGAGCTGGCTGCATATCTCACATGAACGATCTTGTTGCTCTCCGTGCCAAGCATGATGAGAACGTCGCGGACTTAGATGTTGCTAAGATTTCGCTTGCCGACGTGTCACATGAGCTCGCTAAGGCCAAGCATGAACTAGAACTGGTTAAGGATGCTCCTATTGTTAGCGATGTGCTTGAATGCGAGGAGCGTCCTATCTTTAAGTCCGATCTAGCTTCGTTGCAGTCCAAGTTTGCTACTGTTGTGTGCGAGCTAGAGGAGATGAAGTCTAGGCCAGTTTTGCTTGGCGCTTGTAAGCTTTGTCCCACGCTTAGGTTGGAGCTAGAGGAGAAGAACGCTTTGATCAAGTCTTTTGGAAAGACTAAGGTCGTAGAGTCTAGCCCACCTATTGACTGCTCTGTTTGCCCTGGTTTAATTGCTGATTTAGATAGTCTTGCGGTAGAGAAAGCCAACTTAGAGAATGAGAATACCTATCTTAGGGCGATTCTGAGTTGGGTCTCTAGCAGTGAGCCGCAGTTGGGCATGCTGATTAAGCAGTTCAAGCGTGATGATGGGTTTAGGGTCGGTTACACATACACGAAGTCAGACTTTGATAGATTGTATGGTAAGATTGGCAAGACTGCTGGAAACACTGCTAGCACGAGTACGCAGCCTTCGCTTGTTGACCCCGCGGATGGTGTGCTTAAAGAACCACCGAAAGCACCTCCGCAGAAGCAGGTTTGGGTTCCAAAGCCCAATGAGCTGAGGAACTCCCTCGACACGCTCCCTGCTGCCACAGCCCAGGTTGCCCAGAAGAAGAGGACTGCTCCTCCCCGTCCGCAGGCTAGGCCTCCACCTCCCAAGCGTGAGGTGAGGTACCACTGCGAGTTCTGTGACAGGGAAGGTCACCTGGAGGAGTTTTGCTTCAGAAGGAAGCGGGCTGTGAGGAGAGAGCAGGAGAGACTGAACGCGGACATGTACTCTGTTCGGGTGCATGATCCTTCTCGGCGTGGTGATAGGCGAGATGCTAGGGTGCACCGTGTAGGTGGAGGTCAGGGAGACGGTGGTGGTTACCATGCTCCAGCAGGTGGTCGCTTTGCCGGCCGTGCTCCTGGTCGTTTTCAATACGGCTATGGACCACGAGACCGAGGTTTTGGAGGAGGTTTTGAGGCTCCACGCTTTCCTCGCGGTGGTGTTCGTCAGTCACGCGGTAGACGGGACGGGGGATACGCTTTGTCTGGTTTTGCTAACCCTTTTGTAGAGCAAATGGCTCGACACTGGTTTGCTTCTCACTTTGCTAACCCCAGTGTTGAGACATTTGCTCACCCTTTGTCTCACTACTGATTTTCAGGTCGGAGGCTTGGAGAACAGGTGGATCATGGACTCCGGTTGTTCGCGCCACATGACCGGAAATAACAAATGGTTCTCCAGCCTCACCCCGATGCGCTCAAAAGAGTACATTGTGTTCGGGGATAATGGAAGAGGAAAGGTACATGGACTTGGCGCTGTTCGAGTTTCTGATCGCTTTACCCTGAGAGAAGTTGCTTTGGTTTCAAATCTTGGTTTTAATTTGCTCTCTGTTTTGCAACTTCTTGATGAGGGGTTTGAGGTTCGCTTCAAGGAGGGCTGTTCGCGTGTTTTGGATTCCAGGGGAGATTTGGTTTGCCAGATTACACCTCGCGATCGAGTTTTCTTGGTTGACTTCTCTGGAACTCCTTTTGGCCCTTCTCATTGCTTGATGGCTGGTCCTTCTTCTGATTTGTGGAAGTGGCATAGGAGACTAGGACATTTGAGTTTCGATTTGTTGTCGAGATTGAGCTCACTTGGCCTGATCCGAGGATTGCCCAAACTGAAGTTTGAGAAGAACCTTGTTTGCCATCCGTGTTGTCACGGGAAAATGATTGCCGCTTCTCATCCGCCTGTTAATCAGGTGATGACTTCTCACCCTGGAGAGTTGCTACACATGGACACTGTTGGTCCTTCCAGGGTGATGTCTGTTGGTGGGAAGTGGTACGTGCTTGTGATTGTGGACGACTTTTCTCGCTATTCGTGGGTCTTTTTCATGAGAACCAAGGATGAGGCTTTCGAGTTTGTTCGAGACTTGATCTTGAGATTGAAAAACGAGCTACCCCAGGCCATGCGAGCGATCCACTCTAACAATGGCACATAATTCAAAAATGCTCGTTTTGATGTCTTTTGCAGTGATCAAGGTCTTGAACACCAGTATTCTTCTCTCTACACTCCACAGCAGAATGGAGTTGTAGAACGGAAGAATCGGACACTGGTTGAGATGGCGAGGACGATGCTCGATGAGCATAGGACTCCTCGCAAATACTGGGCTGAGGCGGTTAACACCGCTTGTTACGTGTCCAACCGCATCTTCTTGCGTGCTTTCATGCACAGGACGTCTTATGAGTTGCGGTTTGGACGCCAGCCCCATGTTGACCATCTCAGAGTTTTCGGTTGCCGGTGTTTTGTGCTGAAAGATGGAAATCTTGATAAGTTTGAGTCTCGCTCGTCTGACGGTATTTTTCTCGGATATGCTTCTCACTCTAGAGCATACCGTGTGCTGATTATTGATACTAACATCGTCAGAGAGACTTGTGAAGTCACTTTCGACGAGACTGCACCGTGTAATTCTTCTGTCTTTGAAGTTGCAGGAGATGATGAGCTCGGCACCTCCATCTTTGAAGATGAGGAGGAAGAAGCTGCAGATGGCGAGGCTGAGGCTACCACGCGTGCTGTGGACCCAGCTATCTCTGCTACGAGCTCGGACGATGACGACGGCCCCGACCCGACTACGTCTACTTCCCGGGGGCTGTTCGAGGAGGTGACTCAGGCTACACCAGCTGCACCTGAGGAGGCACCAGCTTTGGTTGAGGAGGAGGCGACTTCGACACGGGAAGCACCGCGACACATTCAGCGTCGCCATCCACCTCAACAGATGCTAGGTGATCTCAACGAGCGAGTCACCAGGTCCAAGGTAACGAGTATCGCTGGCTTTGCTCATTCAGCGTTTGTTGCCTCTTTTGAGCCCAAAGATATTGGACACGCTCTTTCTGATTCTAATTGGGTCAATGCCATGCATGAGGAACTTGAAAATTTTGAAAAAAAACCAAGTTTGGGTTTTGGTCGAGCCTCCACCTGCTTGTAATCCCATCGGAACGAAGTGGGTTTTCAAAAACAAGCAGGGTGAGGATGGTTTGGTTGTTCGAAACAAATCTCGTCTTGTTGCCCAGGGGTTTTGCCAAAAAGAGGGTATTGATTTTGAGGAAAGTTTTGCCCCTGTTGCTCGTTTGGAAGCTATTCGAATCTTTCTTGTATTTGCTGCTTCCAAGGGTTTCAATGTTTTCCAAATGGATGTTAAATCTGCCTTCTTGAATGGTTTTATCGAAGAAGAGGTTTATGTAAAGCAACCCCCTGGTTTCGAAAATCCCAAGTTTCCAAACCGTGTTTATAAACTTCAGAAAGCTCTTTACGGTTTGAAACAGGCACCTAGAGCTTGGTATGATAGATTGAAAACTTTTTTGCTGGCTCAGGGCTTTAAAATGGGATGTGTTGATAAGACTTTGTTCTTCATGCGATCCGGCACTGATTTTCTTTTAGTTCAGATATACGTGGATGATATTATCTTTGGTGGCTCTTCTCACGCTCTTGTGTCCAAGTTTTTTGAGCAGATGTCTAGGGAGTTCGAGATGAGCATGATGGGTGAGTTGCAGTTCTTCCTCGGGCTGCAGATCAAGCAAACTCCTCAGGGCACTTTTGTCCATCAAGCCAAGTACACTAGAGACTTGCTGCGGAAGTTCGACATGAGTGACTTGTCTCCTCAGCCGATTCCGATCAGCACATCTACGACACTTGATGAGGACTTGGACGGTGAGGCGGTGGACCAGAAGGAGTACAGGAGCATGATCGGCTCGCTCCTGTACCTGACGGCGACGCGACCGGACATCCAGTTCGGCGTCTGCCTTTGTGCGCGCTACCAGGCTTCTCCGCGCACCTCCCACAGGCAGGTGGCGAAACGCATCTTCAGGTATCTGAAATTCACCCCTGAATTTGGTCTTTGGTATTCTGCGGATTCTTCTTTGGTTTTGGTGGGTTTTTCTGATGCTGATTTCGGTGGGTGTCGGTTGGATCGCAAGTCGACATCCGACACTTGTCAGTTTCTCGGTACATCTTTGGTGTCTTGGTCCTCTCGCAAGCAGGCTAGTGTAGCGCTTTCTTCCACAGAAGCTGAGTATGTTGCCGCTGCTAGCTGCTGCTCCCAGATACTTTGGATGAAACAAACCTTGCAGGATTATAGCTTGAGTTTCGGTAGGGTTCCCATCTTTGTAGACAACATGTCAGCCATTAGCATTGCAAAGAACCCTGTCCTACACTCCAGAACCAAGCACATAGACATCCGATTCCATTTCCTGCGAGACAACCATGAGAGAGGAGAGATGACATATAGACCTGATCCATGTCCCTTTAGAGAGGCAAACCGCAGATATACTAACCAAACCGCTAGAGCAGGACACCTTTGCTCGCTTGGGGTTTGTTACCCCTTTTGATTGCTGACTTTTGTTTTGGTTAGCTTGGTAGGTCTTTGTTTTGCTTCTCTTTGTTTTTCTAGGTTTGGTAGTTACATTGTGCATATGCATTGTACATGTTTGCATTTTGCATTGTCTCACTTGCACTAGCATTCTTGTATACATTGCTATGATCTTCTAGTGCCTGCTAGTGTGAGTTGATAAATTTGATCATGTATAGCTTGCTCCATTGTGTATATGACATCATCTGAGTTAAGCTATTTTGATTTGAAAATCTGAAAACATGATCACCCTGTTTTGGCTACTAGCATGTTAGGGCGTGTTGATGTGCTTTGCTATCTTATTCATGCTAGTGTGCCTTTTCGTTCAGCAATTCATACTTGGAATGATCTAAATCTGATAAAAATTGCTTGAACTGCTCATGAAATGGATTGAAAAGATCCAGGTGGGATTGCTTGTCGCACTGATCGAGCCTTCGGGACGGCTCACTTTGCACTTGTGAGAACCCGGGCAAGGCTGTGCATGACTGAAACGAGTGCTTTAAGCTTCTGATTGTCTTTTGGCATAAGCTTGGCCTCGTTGCTAAGTAAAGCATGACAAGCTTTCAACCCCTGGCATTAAGAATTGCTTGATACTAATTTAATTGAAAAATGAATGTTCGCAACATGTTTTGGCAGGTTTGGCTCACCTATATGAGTTTGAGTAGCACTGCTTTCCATTTCCTACTTGTTAGTGCTAGATCATGGGTGATGCTTTTATTTCTCCTAAACTGAACTTGCCTAGCTCTAGACTGATTTGATATACCCTGTTGAGCTAGATGCAGGTCTTGTTTATGGATGCACACATGCTTGAGACTAGATGTTGCTCATATCTTTGTATCCCTGAATGTTTTCACTTACACCTCCTGCATTGCATTCATTGCATAGCATCTGTTCAGGGGGAGTCTCAGCTTCAGGGGGAGCTTTAGGTCTTTGTAGCTTTGATGTGTGCATGTGCCAACAAGGGGGAGAATTTTGAGAGAAGTGATCGAACAAGGGGGAGAGTTGTTTGATTTTTGAAAAACTTGTTGAGCACAGGGCTTTGTGAGTGCATCATTTTGGGAGAGTTGCACTTGTGAGAGGGAAAAACTTTGCTTGGGGAGTTTCTGTTTTGGTTTTGGCTCCTGGTTTTCTCGCTTTCCCTCTGCTGCTTGCATGACTGCGTCGAGCGTTACCTCTGTCTTTGAGGAGTCATGTTTTGTCTTTTAATCGATTGCGTCGAGTCGTTGCCCTTGTCTTAGGGGATCGATCTGTGCTTGAGTAAGTGACTGTTCTTGCCTTTCTGAGCTTTGTGTCACTTGTTTGAGTTCTTCACTTTCTTGCTTCTCTTTTTATCACTTCTCTGGTTTCAGGTGGTGTGTTGACAATGCACTTATCAAGGGGGAGATTGAGGAATGTTGAGTACTCTATCCTGCTTGTGATGAGTGAATTGTCAACCGTGCGGTGTGATCGTGCGCTTGGTCTTTGGATTGCAGGTACACGGGCGTCGAGTGTCGACGGGGAGCTGCCGTGGAGGTGCTGTGGCCGATGGACCGTGCAGTGGACGGCGGTGAAGGGCAGCCGGGACCGGAGCTCGGACCGGGCGGCAGCTGTGGCGTCCACTCCTGGATCGAGGGCGCAAGCGACGACGGAAGGCGGGTTTCTTGTTTTGCGCCACAAAACCAAGAAGGCGGACGGCGGTTGAAGACGCCAAGTCGTGGAGGCACGGGCGTCGGTCTTGGGACTGACGGAGGCGACGGGCGTCGACGGCGTCTAGGGCCTCGCTGCGGGCGAAGAGGTGACGGGCGTCGGGCGGCGTCTAGGGCCGTCAGAAGGCCGAGGCGGGAACGGCGTCTAGGGCCACGGCGCGGAGGCGGGAATCTTCCCGCGCGTGAGGTTTTGGCGGTTTTTCTCAAAACCGGCCACCTACCCGGGTTTCGCGGACCCTCCAAAACCGCGGACTGGATCTTCATCAAGACGGCGGCATCGCGGAGAAGACTTCGTTTCGAAGAAAGAACCTCGGCCGTCGGATGAGATCGTGTACAGGGGGTGCTGCAGGCCAACCGGTCTGACCGGTCCCTGGCACCGGTCTGACCGGTCTAACCAACCGGTCTGACCGGTCCCGCGGGTATAAATACCCCTTCACTTGTGTTAGGTTAATAGCGGCTTTTGTAATCTGTTCGTGGACTCTCTGTTTCTCTAGGCCGCCGCCCCTGTGTTCTCCTCTCTCTGTTTCTCTCTTTAAAGTAGATTTGTCCATGGATTTGTGAGAGTTTGTATTGGATTTGATTGGGAAAGGAGGCCCTATCCTCCTTGTGCCCTCTGGGCTTTTGAATCAAACCAATCCCGTCCCTCTTGTGCTTTTTTGATGGATTTTCGTTTTGGTTTTGATGAACTTGATTGCGACGGTTTGTAGGGTTCTTTGGAGTGATTCCTGTGCTTCTAGCTTCGTATCAATCACTCTGGAATCATGAGCTCTTCAGAATTGAAGTTTTCGAGTATTTGAGAAAACCCCAATCCCTTTTGATCTCCCCCATAATTCTCTAGATTCGTTGATATTTAGGTTGAGATCTTTTGGGAATATGTTCACGGGGTAGGGGCGAAGCAATCCCCCAAGTTTCACCGCTTTTCGTGGTCGTTTGCTCAAAGATTCACCGTTTGAATCCAATTTCTCGGGGGTTTTCTGGGTGCTACCGGTCAGACCGGTAGGACAAACCGGTCAGACCGGTCTGCTCATTTTTGAACAGACACGACCGGTCAGACCGGTCCATCGCACCGGTCAGACCGGTCCTGGCTGTTCAGATCAACTGTTTTCCCGAATCGCTTCCGAATTACTTTGGGATTTCACTCGTTCGTTCGAGGCCTTTTGTGTTGGTTTAGCTTTTCAATAGCTATCCTAAACTTTGGCCAGAACGCATGAGGGCTTGGGTGATTTTCGGGACATAGGCCGACGGTTTGAATTTCGAAAGAAATTTTGATCGGCTCCCATTCACCCTCCCTCTGGTCGCCGGCTTCGGTCCCACATTTATTTCCTAATGTGGATCCAAAGCGGTGCTAGACATTGCTAAATGTTGAAGTAAAATATGACAAGCTAACACCACCTGACGTGTCAGATAATAGCTCATCTTTCTGCACTATACGTTGGAGTTGCCCTGATCTAACCTGACTGCGTGTTTTTTACCATAAAGATCGAGATCTATCTAATTCACACAATAACACATGCCATGGCATGGTTTATTGATCTTTTATTTGGCTCGATCAGTGCATTCACTGGTGGTCTTTATTTCGGAGGTCAGATCGCCAGGCAGGCATTCAGATCGCCGGGACTAATGGACCTAAAAGGAGTTGTGGATCGGGACTAAAGATCCGATCTGTACTAGTGCACTAATCAAAATAACTACTCCAGAGGATGTTCAGAATCGTATATATCTGTCACGGTGAACGGGCACAAGCTTTTTCCGGCACTCTATTTAATTTGTTTTCCGGTGGTGAAAATGGGTACGCCGGGATTAGCCTAGAACCAAGAGGCGGCCTTAATTTGATCCACTCGAAGATGTGCACGGACTACAGGACCACGCGTGCGTTTCTGGCCAAGTTGGTGCGATTAATTCCTGGCTACAGGAACCGAGCATTTTTTTCAGCCTCTGCACAGCAGCCGATCTGGTCGGATAGCAATGGCAAGTTGGCAACGATAGCGTCCATCGTGCTCTGCATGCTCTCATCCGCCAGCGCTTAATTCTGCATCGTATGCCTGGTTGGTGGGACCCGCCCGTACTTTGCCGGCCAGTAACCCCAATTCTGTATCCCGCACGCGTTAATTAATATGTACAACTACCACCTAGCGGCCACTAGGTTCACTGCGTTCGCTTGGTTTCTCATCCAATCAATCGGCTACTAGATTCACTGTATTCGCTTGATTTGTCAGCTAATCAATCAGCAGTATTTTTCTCTCACACTAAATCAACACCCGTCACCAGCTATCAGCCACCTGCAATACTTTTCTTCCCTAACAAATCAATAATTACTTCTTCATTTACCACCAAGCTAGGTACTGAAGCTACAGCGCTGCTTGACAATTCGAATTATTTGTTACTTGGCAATGATGAACTGCTGCTTTGAACCACTACTGATTTGACGTCGTCAAGGTACTACGGGATGAATGCACGAAGCAAGCAATGGGGGGGGGGGGGGGGGGGGAGCAGAGCAGCAAGCATTCAGAATGTAATCAAGCGTGCGGCAGGCGTACTCACCGACTGTGGCGGAGCGGAAGGTGGTGGAGCCGTCGACGACGTTGCGGCGGGCCTTGATGACCGTCTTCCCGATGCCGTCGCCGACGAACATCAGGTTCACGTGCTTCTTCCCGACCTCCACGTTCTCCATGTACGCGCCGGCCTTGATGTAGATCACGTACCGCCGCTTCGAGTTGGTCGGCGCCGCCGCCACGGCCGCCGACACCGTCGTGTAGTTCCCGCTCCCGTTCTGCGCCACCACCGCGTCCGCCGCCACGCCCGACGCAGGGGCCTGCAGCAGCCGCCGGTCCCCGGGCCGCACCCACCGCGGGAACCCCTTCACCATCTGCCCGTACCCCATGAACGGCTGCCGCGGCGCCGGCGACGCGCCGGGCAGCTTCTTCGCCATGGCCAGCGAGTTGCTCACCATGCGGGAGACGTGGTGGAGCGTCGGCTCGATGTAGCGCCGCACGCGCCCGCCGTCCTGGTACGCGAACCCGTCCAGGCAGGTGTACTGGTTCGTGATGGCCGCCGAGAGCACCGTCATCACGTGGTCCATCGTCACGCGCCTGGCCCCCGCGGCGGACGACGACGCCGATGAGCCGCTGTCGCGGGCGGCGGGGGACTCCAGGTCCGCCACGGTGGCCTGGAGGTCGTCCATGGTGGTGGACAGGAGCTCCAGGCAGTCGCTGATGGCGAGGCGGTCGCGCGCGCTCAGGGACCTCTCCCGGAGGTACGAGGAGCAGTTGGAGGCGGTGGCCGTCACGACGTCCTCGGTGCGGTTCACGGCGGCGCAGATGACATCCGGGAGGGTCTTCTTGTGCAGGTCCGGGATGTCGGCCAGCGTGGACAGGCAGACGTCAGGGTAGAGCGTGCCGTCGCAGTGCGCGGCCGCGGCGGCCTCCGCGGTGGGGTAGAAGGGGACAGTGCCGGCGGCGTCGGAGGAGGCGGCCGCCGTCGCCGCCGCGAATGCGACAACGAGGAGGACGAGGAGAGGCCCGGGTCTCTTGGGTAAGGGTGGCATTGTGTCCTTGTCTGTGGTAGCTAGCTCTCGCTTGCAGTGTTTGCTGAGAGAGCTGGAGAGTGAGTACTGAGGAGTGATGGAATTGGGGTTCCCAGGAGGGGTTTATGGGTGATTGCTATATAGAGGAAGTGCGGTAGAAAGTGTTGGTCTTGGAGCTGAGATCCGTAGCATTCGCCCAAAACAACTACTACTCGGTTCTAGATTTCCAGTAGAAAAAATATATGGTCCCTACAAGATTCTATTGAGATTTTATATTTTTGTGTGGGAACATTATGCCAGTCTTAATTGGAGTTTCATGATATTAAATTATATCCCACTTTATCAATTTTGCTGACATGGTGAGAAACAATGAGGGAGACTGTTAGATTGGTAGTTAGCGCACCATTAATTGATTTCGGTGATGCAGGTAATAATAAGCCAGCCACAATTCAAGCTGCTAATGGCTGGGTGCATCCAGTTTTAATGGTTTGGTTTTGCTATTTGGCATCTATTGGTATGGTTTTGTTTTTCTTTCACAATGAAAAAGTTTTGTACGAATTGAGCTTTTGTTTTCAAGTTTATTGTTGGTTAAGAGCGACTATTCTAGCCAATTAATGCAGCTGGATAGGCATGCAGCGCGCACAGGCAAACGTGAACATCAGAGGCCTGAAATGAGCCCAGACGAAGCCTGACTGGAGTTAGCTGGTTGGATGATACATGCGGTTTGGTTTAGTTTGGTTTTGAAAGATGATGGTTTGGGATGGTGTAGTGTGGAATAACATATGTATTAGTAAAATGATTTGTTACAGTTGTGGTCTATCTCTCATATTAAGTTACATGTACTGACCAATTCAACAATAACAATAATATAGTTTTTTTTCCCAAGCAAGTTGGAGTAGGCTAGAGATGAAACCCGAAAGAAATAAATTCAAGGTTCAGGCACATTGATAGCTAGTCTCCAAGTGCTCATATCCAAAGCTATCTCTTTAGAGATATTCCAATCTTTAAAGTCTCTCTTAACCGACTCATCCCACGTCAGTTTAGGTCTACCTCTACCCCTCTTTACATGATCGACCCGCTCAAGAACTCCATTACGCACCGGCACCTCAGGAGGCCTTCGTTGGACATGTCCAAACTATCTCAGCCGATGCTGGGTAAGTTTCTCCTCAATTGGTGCCACCCCGACCCTATCCCGAAATCTTCGTTCCGGACTCTATCCCTACTTGTGTGCCCGCAAAACCACTGCAACATCCGCATCTCTGCTACTCTCAGTTGCTGGACATGTCGCCTTTTTGTAGGCCAACATTCAGCACCGTATAACATCGCCGGACGAATTGCTGTCCTATAGAATTTGTCTTTTAACTTTTGTGGCACTCTCCTATCACAAAGAATGCCAGAAGCTCGCCGTTCAACCCAAAAAATTAAGCTGACGGAAAAAAGTAGACAATTCACCTATATTCTAACATGTTGGACCATTATCACCCTTGAGCCGCGATGCAATGCATATAAATGTGTGACAGTGTGTGCGCGCGCGTCCGTCGCCTGTCGGTCGATACCTGTTGCTGTTCGGGGCGGCGACCAGATCAGATCGCCACGCACAGCCGCGACAGAGGTCGCGGGGTCGCCGCGATGGTTTGATTCCTGCGCGCGGCGCCAGCTGAAATCGCGAGGCTCCCCCCGCCGCATCCCGCTGTCTCCGCTGTTCGCGAGTAACTCCGCGGTCGCGCGAAGCCGGTCGCCGGATCGCATCATCCGCCCATCCCAGTGCGCGGCGCACGCGCTCGGCAGCGCTGACGAGTCGGTCGGTACACGCTTGTGATGACGGCGGTCGGCGGCGACCGTAACCGAGGCGCCGGGGTTGGGCAACGCACGATCCAGGCCTGCTGGCGCTGGCCTCGTCGTCGTCGTCGGGGCGGCTGCGGGCTGCTCTTGGGCCATGCTCGTGGCAGTGGCAGGACCCGATGGGCTTCAATCCGCCTCCCGTCGTCTAGTCTACATAACCACCACATCGAATCGAAGCAGGCCTTGTCATAACTTGCAAGATCCATGAGAACATGAACCCATCTCTGAGATGAATCCGCGAAGGCCCACCGCGCAGAGCGGCAGGATCGGAGACAACCACCAGCTAGGAGTTGGTTGGTTAGGCCCGTCAATGATGGCCGTGCCTAGCCGCCCCAGCATAACCGGGACCTCCAGCTGGCCTGCGCGGTGCGCCGGTACCGGATTAACCGGCCGGGCGGCGCGCGCGGAACGCACAGCAGCACAGCGCCACAGACAAACATCCAGCTCGGCCAAATCGGCCGCTGCATATGCCTATGCGTATCATCCCAGCGGAGAGGGCAGACATGCAAGTGGATTGCATTCTCGGATCTGCCAAACTCGACGCCGGTCAGGTCGATCCGTCACTTTGCTCTGCTGTCCTGGCCGGCCGGCAGCATGCTGCATGCACATCACGCCGGGTCAGGCCGTCAAAGCCGATCCCATATACACATGCTTTTAAAAAAAAGTTAAGATCGGCCACGCACAAACTGTGTGGCCCGTTCCTTCACCTGTTTCTGAATCCTGACGCCCCAAATGCTTACACATTTTGTGAAGCAGACAAATAGGGATACACCTTTAGACTACTACTTGACAAAAGAGTCAGAGTACGTTTATTTTTTCTTAATAGAAGAAGAGTACAGGGTATGCCGGGTGGGCCGCGGCATACCCTGTGACCCAGCCCAGCCTAGTATTAGTAGTCGACTATTTGGAAAAGAAAAAAGCACTTCAGACTTCAGTCCATCTACCGTCACCGAGGCGCCAAGCGCAACGATTTAGTTTTGCGTCGATTTGTATTCGATCCAATCGTCACCGAAGCCTCCCTGCTATGTGCATCGTCCGTTCATCATCTGGCCAGCGGGCGGCGGCCGGCGGCCGGCAGCAGCACCGTAGCACAAGCAGCGAGGCTCACGGCTCACGCTCCTCCATAGCTCCGATCCGATCTCCAGCAGCTGCAGTCTGCTAGCTGCTGTCATCCAAAACATTCAGGATACAGGTGCGTTCTTGTCTTCCCGACCCTTTCACGTTGCATCTAATCCTTGTGAATTTTATTCACGCAAGGGATCGCAATGTCATTGTCTAGGAAAATTAAAGCACAATGCAAGTATCTAACGGCACAAAATTGTATTTAATGATTGGACAATTGATGCCCTTTGTTCCTAGAGCAACCTCAGTACCTGACGAACAAGCAATTTCACTGATCGATCAAATTGCCAATAGCCAATAGGTAAGTTCATGCAATCACAGAAGAATATACATACACTTAGGTAGTATTGTTTGAAAATTAATCATCATCAGCTAATGCTACATCTTGCGCATTTATTTGTAGACTTATTGAACTATGAAGAGGAACGAAAACATTGCATCTCTTTTTCAAAAACTATGTAGTCGTTTGGATGACTGGCTAGTCACATTCATTGAGCCGGATATTTTTGCTGAAGTGGATGAAGATGATATAATTGAGACTTTCATGGCCTTTAAATATCGCAGACCAGACAAAAAGAAGAGAGCTTTTTTATGTACATTTTGGACCTAATATGTTTACACTATTTATATTTAATTTATGCAATATTTATACTTAACTGGTGAGTTTACTAGACTTTGTGTGTTATTATCGAATTTCTCGATAAATTTTGTATTGTTAGCTGAAATTTTTTAGCGGCATATATACCCACAAGTAAAATCCTAGATCTGCCACTGCCTAGCTTTATATATTTATCACTAAGGCCACGATCGGCTTATCGGTCCATGCACTAGTGTCATCATGCTGCTTCTAGTAGGATCCTTGAAAGGATTATTAGGCCTTGACATCCACAACGCTGCCTCGTGGGATCTCGTTGGAGGATTGCTAGTTCAAGCTCATGTCGTCACACCTCCGGAAGAGGTTCAATCAAGTACAAGCTACAATGCTACATCTTTTTTTTCTAAGATAATCCCAGCCTTAAACATTCATAAGCGAATGCCTATATCCTAATTTTACAAGAGTTCTTAGGCTCTAGACCTCGAATGAGGATCTTAAAACACAAGAAAGAAAATTGTAAAACAAAGAAAGAAATCAAGAAAACTAGGCTTCAATCATTCCCTTCGTCCATGTTCCATCCTTGCAAAATCTTTAAATAGCACCAAACCATCACATCACTCGTCTTCTTGGAAACTCGATGTCTGAACCGTTTGATGCCTCCAAGGTAACTAAGTCAATCGAAGGATCTCCAAGATGTCGCTCCAAGAAGAATACAACATCAAAGAAGCCATCACCGCTTCATCTTTATGTACATTTTGGACCTAATATGTTTACACTATTTATATTTAATTTATGCAATATTTATACTTAACTGGTGAGTTTACTAGACTTTGTGTGTTATTATCGAATTTCTCGATAAATTTTGTATTGTTAGCTGAAATTTTTTTAGCGGCATATATACCCACAAGTAAAATCCTAGATCCGCCACTGCCCGGCTTTATATATTTATCACTAAGGCCACGATCGGCTTATCGGTCCATGCACTAGTGTCATCATGCTGCTTCTAGTAGGATCCTTGAAAGGATTATTAGGCCTTGACATCCACAACGCTGCCTCGTGGGATCTCGTTGGAGGATTGCTAGTTCAAGCTCATGTCGTCACACCTCCGGAAGAGGTTCAATCAAGTACAAGCTACAATGCTACATCTTTTTTTTTCTAAGATAATCCCAGCCTTAAACATTCATAAGCGAATGCCTATATCCTAATTTTACAAGAGTTCTTAGGCTTTAGACCTCGAATGAGGATCTTAAAACACAAGAAAGAAAATTGTAAAACAAAGAAAGAAATCAAGAAAACTAGGCTTCAATCATTCCCTTTGTCCATGTTCCATTCTTGCAAAATCTTTAAATAGCACCAAACCAGCACATCACTCGTCTTCTTGGAAACTCGATGTCTGAACCGTTTGATGCCGCCAAGGTAACTAAGTCAATCGAAGGATCTCCAAGATGTCGCTCCAAGAAGAATACAACATCAAAGAAGCCATCACCGCTTCATCTTTATGTACATTTTGGACCTAATATGTTTACACTATTTATATTTAATTTATGCAATATTTATACTTAACTGGTGAGTTTACTAGACTTTGTGTGTTATTATCGAATTTCTCGATAAATTTTGTATTGTTAGCTGAAATTTTTTAGCGGCATATCTACCCACAAGTAAAATCCTAGATCCGCCACTGCCCGGCTTTATATATTTATCACTAAGGCCACGATCGGCTTATCGGTCCATGCACTAGTGTCATCATGCTGCTTCTAGTAGGATCCTTGAAAGGATTATTAGGCCTTGACATCCACAACGCTGCCTCGTGGGATCTCGTTGGAGGATTGCTAGTTCAAGCTCATGTCGTCACACCTCCGGAAGAGGTTCAATCAAGTACAAGCTACAATGCTACATCTTTTTTTTCTAAGATAATCCCAGCCTTAAACATTCATAAGCGAATGCCTATATCCTAATTTTACAAGAGTTCTTAGGCTCTAGACCTCGAATGAGGATCTTAAAACACAAGAAAGAAAATTGTAAAACAAAGAAAGAAATCAAGAAAACTAGGCTTCAATCATTCCCTTCGTCCATGTTCCATCCTTGCAAAATCTTTAAATAGCACCAAACCATCACATCACTCGTCTTCTTGGAAACTCGATGTCTGAACCGTTTGATGCCGCCAAGGTAACTAAGTCAATCGAAGGATCTCCAAGATGTCGCTCCAAGAAGAATACAACATCAAAGACGCCATCACCGCCTCATCCAGCAAGCCAAATATGGGTTTTCACCCGGAGATCCATCAAATTGTGTAGATAGCGCATCGGCAATGCCTCCAAGAAGAAAATCGGCGCAAGAAAAGTGTCGCCATTGCCAGTTGGCGTGAGGTCGAACTCAGATTTCTTCATGCGCTCTACAAAGCCACCTCTACACGCGTGCGCCCACAGGAGCACCTGTCGGTGCCCAGCAAGTCTCCTAGGCTAATCTCCACCAGTGTGCCGCAGATGCCATTGCCGCCTCCCAATCCAGCCGTCACTTTGGCATCAAGGCCGAGCCACGCCGAACGAGCCCCCCCCCCCACTGGGAGGGAACGGCGGTGTGGCCGAACTGCTCTGAGAAGGGGCCGTGTCCGGAGCGGCCGCCACGTGAAGCGGCTAGACACCACGGCGACGACATGCCTCCCAGCTCCGGCCAGCAGCGAGAGGAGACAGCAGCGGGGGCATGGCGAGCGCCCCCCGCTGGCCAGATTCGTGCGAGGTAGCCTCAAATCAAACAAAAAGCCCCGCCGCCGCCATTCTTGCTGCCGCACACCGGCTTCCGGCGGCCAGCTTCGACGGCGGCACGGCTGGGGGAGGCGGTGAAAGGGGGTGGCGGCGCTAGGGTTGGAGCTGCCCGTGCCGCGCCTGGACAATGCTACATCTAAAATTTGAAATGAAACAAATGCCATGTGCTTTGCTAGTCCTAGCTAGCTTGGGAAAAAGAAGAAGCGGGATGCTCGCTAGAAATGCGTATAATAAAATATACATATATATGAACTTAAAATATATACATTAAGAAGTTAAGAACTAACAACTGCATGGGCAAACCCGCGAAAATAAGCGTAAAGCGTGCATGTATTTCGAAGAACCAATCAAGTTTTACTTTGATGTTCAGCGAGGGTGATTGCACACCCTACCCACTAATTATCAAATCTTAGGTATGGGCGTGTGTCAGTGACTCAGTGTTTGCATCCGCACTATGTTTCTTCTAAAAGAAACCATGTAACAGAATTAGATAAGAAAAAAAAACTCATCAAGCATTGTACATCCGATGAGTGTCGTGAACTACTCTTTCCATTCTAAAATTATTAGTCGTTTGATCATACACTTAGAAAAACCAAAACGACTAATATTTTGATATAGAAAATACAGTCATCCACCAAACACACAACAATCGCCGTCTATAAATGGATCCAGTAGGAGTCAACCACACTGCTTAGTGGTTGCCTAACAATGTGGAACACTGCACACCACGTACAAAAATAAATTAACTCCGATGGTTCCATCACTAACACACTAGCCAGTACTACTGGTCTCAGCCATGCATGGGTTGATGCATCCTTCTTTTTTTTATATAATAATAATGCATCCTTTTGAGAGGTGCGTGGGTGGCTTGGCTTAATGCTTGACACTTGCTCAGCACCATCGATGTCAAGGCTATCGTTGGGAATTAACATGCTGGCGCATGTATGCCAGTTAAGTAGAAAATACCACCACTGTACCGTGTCACTGAAAACTGGATCCAGGGCCCACTTTTCACCCTCACACATGCGATGGTGTTTTTGAACTCGCACATCATTTTTAGGATGGTGCACCGTACCAAGTACCACATGTCAACGACTTAATTATCACATTATCTAAAAAATTATTTAAAATAAAATCAATGGCGATTAGTATTTTTGAACTTGCATTGTATAGCAATGCAAGAAATCGGTCGAGTTGCCTTAGTCATTTGTGTGTGGTCTATATTATTTCTCTGTTTTTCTTCCATGCCTTTTAATAAAATTTACAGAAAATCTTCTCGTCCTTTCAAAAAAATAAAGCATTGCTTTCTTTATTTTCCTCTGCATACGTAATACTAACTATGTCTCAATGTAGTTAATCATTTTCTCTATAGATTATCTTTTTAGATGAAGGAAGCATTATTATTAGTTAAAAACAATCACTTTTTAGCTTGTCTGCTTTTGGCTTATTTCAGCTTATTCTGCCTTATTCTCTCCTATAGAACACAATTGAATCAACTGAAATCAATCAGCTTTTTACCAGTCGAAATCAGCAAAAGTTTCCGACCTCTGTAACAATCAATCCATATATTACCCATAACAAAATAATCCTTTCTAATTGGAGCCCTAAGGTTGGATTATTTGGTCTTCTGCATGCAGAACTTGAGGCAAAAAATGGCTGCTAGCCTAACTGAAATGATATCGGAACTAACCACGTAATTGCGTGACCACTGAAGCTATACTATTTACAGCTTAAACAACTACTCCTATTTGAACGCTGTGTTGTACTACCGTCATCCTAACCCCAAAACGGAAATGAATGAATAGAGCAACAGCTCGTGTGTTTGAATCCGACCAACCCAACTCAGACAAATGTGGCCTCCCCCATGCAACTCGTCCCCCCTCCAGCTCGAGAGTTTGACGACGTGCCGCCCCGGTTTCTCGCCGCCACCGTCGTCGGGCAGACGCGCTTTCCTTCCTCCCAAGCTAGGGACCCCGGGCTCCACGAACACGCACCCACATGGACCTCACGAGTCAACCCACGTTTGACCTGCCAACTTTTCGAAAAAATTACCATGAAGCCCTCGGATCCACATTATAAAAGGATCGGACAAGGCTCGGTCCATGGCTCCATCTCATCACCTCGAGCTCAAACAAGTGTACACAAACACACTCACTCATTAACAAGTTACTAATCCACAAGCCTCGCACTAACCAAGCAAACATGGCGGCAGACATTCGCGCCACCACCGTGCTCCCTGCCATCCTGGTGCTCTCGCTGTCCCTGCTGTTCGTCGGGGCCCGCTCCGACACGGCAGCGGCAGCGGCCACGCCGGTGACGCCGTCCACGGCGTGCAACGGGACGACGGACCCCAGCTTCTGCCGGACCGTGCTCCCGTCCAACGGCACCAGCAACCTCTACACCTACGGCCGCTTCTCCGTGGCCAGGTCCCTCGCCAACGCCAACAGGTTCCTCGGCCTCGTCAACCGCTACCTCGCCCGCGGCGGCCGCGGCCTCTCCCCCGGCGCCGTCGCCGCGCTGCAGGACTGCCAGCTCCTCTCCGGCCTCAACATCGACTTCCTGTCCGCCGCGGGCGCCACGCTCAACACCTCCGCCAACAGCACGCTCCTCGACCCGCAGGCCGAGGACGTGCAGGCGCTGCTGTCGGCGATCCTGACCAACCAGCAGACCTGCGCCGACGGCCTCCAGGCCGCCGCCGCCGCGTGGTCCGTGCGCGACGGGCTCGCCGTGCCCATGGCCAACAGCACCAAGCTCTACAGCGTCTCGCTCTCGCTCTTCACCAGGGCGTGGGTGCCGGCCGCGGGCCGCAGGAGGTCGAGGGGGTCGTCGGCGGGCAAGCCGCCCCACCACGGCCACGGGAGGGCGCTGTTCGACGCCACCAACGACGAGATGGTCCGCCGGATGGCGCTTGAGGGCGCCGCCGCCGCGGTGCCGGTGGTCGGCGAGGTGACCGTGGACCAGAGCGGCGCGGGGAACTACACGACCGTCGGCGACGCCGTGGCGGCGGCGCCGAGCAACCTCGCCGGGAGCAGCGGGTACTTCGTGATACGCGTCGCCGCGGGCGTGTACGAGGAGAATGTGGTAGTGCCCAAGAGCAAGAAGTACGTCATGATGATCGGCGACGGCATCGGACAGTCGGTCATCACCGGCAACCGGAGCGTCGTCGACGGCTGGACAACCTTCAACTCTGCAACGTTCGGTAAGTTTGGTCCGGCGCGTCGTCGGTGCGCAGAAACATTATCCAAGTGGCAGAAAATTAAGCATTTTCGTAGTCAGTCAAAGTGAGCTGACTCTTTTGATAAACTTGAGTTGAGATTTACCTTACTGCTGAAAAAAAAATCACTTGCTCTAACTTGTTGTTGTGGGCCCTTTTCTGCAGCTGTTCTGGGGACAGGGTTCGTGGCTGCGAACATGACGTTCCGGAACACGGCGGGGCCGGCGAAGCACCAGGCGGTGGCGCTCCGCTCCGGCGCGGACCTGTCGACGTTCTACCGGTGCAGCTTCGAGGCGTACCAGGACACGCTGTACGCTCACTCCCTCCGGCAGTTCTACCGCGCCTGCGACATCTACGGCACCGTCGACTACGTGTTCGGCAACGCCGCCGTCGTGTTCCAGGGCTGCAACCTCTACTCCCGGCTGCCGATGCAGGGGCAGAGCAACACCGTCACGGCGCAGGGCCGCACGGACCCGAACCAGAGCACGGGCACCACGCTGCAGGGCTGCGTCGTGGTGGCGGCGCCCGACCTGGCCGCCAACGCGGCGTTCCCCGTGGCGACCTACCTGGGCCGGCCGTGGAAGCCCTACTCCCGGACGGTGATCATGCAGTCGGAGCTGGACGCGGTGGTCGACCCGGCCGGGTGGATGCCGTGGGACGGCGACTTCGCGCTGGCCACGCTGTTCTACGCCGAGTACAACAACACCGGGCCGGGGGCGGACTCGAGCAGGCGGGTGGCGTGGCCGGGGTTCCACGTGCTCGGCAGCGCCGCCGACGCCGGCAACTTCACCGTCGGGAACATGGTGCTCGGGGACTTCTGGCTGCCCCAGACCGGCGTGCCGTTCACGAGCGGGCTCAACTGAGGAGAGATGAAGATGATGATGATGATGGATCGTTCGCTGCAAATTGGGCGGTCAAGTCGGTGCAAAGTCGACCTTAATTAGTGGATGTTTGTATTCGTTGCAACTTGCAAGTGGTAGCTAGGTAGGTATACAGAAAAAAAGGAATATATACAACAGAATAAAAAATGGTGCAAGAACACCACGATTCATAGCCGAATTAGCTACGTAGGTTGGAATGCGAGCTGTATCAGATTCCGATGAAATTTATCATAGGCCCCGTTTAGTTTGCAAAAAATTTCCTACAGGACCTGTCATATCGAATTTTTGAACACATGCATAAAATATTAAATATAATTTAAAAAAATAACTAATTACACAGTCTAACTAATCTTGTGTTTCCTTCTGTTGGGCTTGGCAGCTGTCTGTTCCTAGTCAATCTCCATCCGCGTCTCTGCTCAACTCGACAGCATTGCGGGTGTCTTCTCAGTTCTCAGCGCCTCGCCATCAGCCTCGACGCCATCAGCACAGGAGCCAGCTGCTGGCCAGGCGCGGCAGCAGGCCGCCGCACGAGGTAGGAAGCCCACGTGCGACGCAGGCCAGCAGCCAAGCCCTAGTGTGGGGCAGGCTGAGGCGGGCAGCAGCCCGGCCTAGCGCAGCAGGCTCGGCGTTCCTGGCATGGAGGGTGAGGCCGGCCCAGCCCGGAGCAAGCAGCCCAAGCGCTGCTGGGGCAGGGCTTGCGCTTGGGCCAGGGCTTGCTCACACGACAGCTGCAGCAGGCGCGTTTTTTTTATATTTTTCAAAATCGTTTTTACATAAATATATTTTCGGTTTCATAATTTACAGATTTATACCTCTGCCGCCCTCCTGCCGGGCGGTAGGGACCTTAATGTAAATAAAATTTATTTTTAATCATATTTTGGACCCTGGGGGAGGCTGCCGCCCGGCTGCCGGGCGGCAGGTACCTGCCGCCCGGTGGCGGGGCGGTAGGCCTACCTGCCGCCCGGCAGGAGGCGGCAGGCCCCTCCCGCAGGTTAAATCTTGACCGTCAGTGTGGCAGTGCGGCATTAGATGTGGTTTTAAATATTTTGGATAGAAATAAAAACCGTTAGTAAAGTAGATGAATATGAAAAGTATAACTTATCAATTCATGCACATACGCAACTGAGAACGAAATAGGTGATGCATGAGAACGAAATAAGTATAACATGACGACATGTCCATAACAAAAATACAGAAACAACTAGAAGCACCTCCTAACCACCCCGGCCATGTCGACATCTTTTACACTGTGCGTGGACGTGGTCTGCAGGGTAGGTGTGTCGGTCTGGAGGCCCTACGTCTCTACCTGGACGTCCGGTGGTCACAGGTGTCTGGAAGGTAGGATCGGCCTGCTGGTTAAGTGTAGAAAATAACCGACTCCAGTCTTCGAAGCTCGCCTCAAAGGTATCCTGTGTGGCCCCTATGCAGTAGCAATTAAGATATCTTAATCATCGTCTTATAAGTCATAGATTTGTGTACATATTCATCATACATACCTGTTGTTGGTGGATACGAAGAAGGACCCATATCAGGAAGCTGGTGGTGCGATCCTGTAAACCGTTCAAATTATTTAAAATATTCATAGAAATAAGAAGAACATGATAAATTTGGGCTACGGATTAGGTATTTACCTTGCGTTCCTTCTGCTGTAGCCATAGGGTAATACGAAGAAGGTCACGCATCATATAACTGTTTTGATCCTATATGTAAATGCAAAAGGAATTAGATTTCATACCAAAATTAATTGAAATTAAGATATGGACTATATGTTTACCGAAAGATCGTGGTGGTGCCTGTGTTGGTTGAAATGACATCCCTGCAGCTGGTGCCATGGTACTAAACTGGGTCCCTCAATGAGGTTGATAAGGTGGGTGTCCATCACCTATATGGACTGAGAATTAATTGTTGTTATCAAAGTAGTAAGTCAGTAAGTATCCTCACGTACCTGGATAACGCTGCTGAGACAGGAGGGGCCTGCCGCCCCCCTGCCGGGCGGCGGGTTGGCCTACCGCCCGGCCACCGGGCGGCGGGTACCTGCCGCCCGGTAGCCGGGCGGCAGCCTCCCCCAAGAGCCAAAATGCGATTAAAAATAAATTTTATTTATATTAAGGTCCATACCGCCCGGCAGGAGGGCGGCAGGGGGCCGACCGCCCCGCAGCCGGGCGGTAAAGGTAAAAATCTGTAAATTATGAAATTGAAAATATATTTATGTAAAAAACGATTTTGAAAAATATAAAAATAAAAAAACGCGCAGCAGGCTCGGTGCACGTGCGCCAGCTCACTCGCAAGAAAGCAGCCCAGCTCTGCACAAGGCTCAGCAGCCAAGAAACAGTCGCAACAGTACAGTGAGCTTTTCTTATCTATCCTACTCAACTGTTTAGGCAAAATTAATTAGCATTTGTTTTTTATAATCATTGTCAGTTGCATGCTTAGTTAGTTTACGTTAATTAGTACTTAATCATGCTAATTGCTTCTAGATCTTTGCATGCTTAGTAGAGAAAGCTTTAGTTCTTTTACGAATGGTTGATCTTTCCTTCCATTCGCGTCAAGCTTTTTCTATCCGTTTAGGATGAGCTCATCTCTAGTTTGCTTGTATTACCTTGATGGTTAGAAGAGAGATAGTGATGTTGTATTTGAAATATAGGCCTTGTTCTCTGGAAGAATTTTTACAGGTTCACATTCAACGACTCTGGTCGTCGTTACTCGGTGCTGGCGAGAACTAGTACCATCCGAGGAAGCTGTTCCCCTTTATTTGGTACTGTTGTCGGGTACCATAATTAGGGGCACCCTAATCCAGGGACTAAATCGCCCTAAAAAATGCAAAACACAATTAGGCCATCGGGCCCACAGCGCCTGCCACCTCGTCAGACTCTACAGTCACAGAATCAAGGCTAATAGTCTTCCTCCGATCCGAAGGGGAAGAAGGACTACTCTACGGCGATCTTGGAGAGGAAGAAGCCACCAATGATGACAACTTCGTCGTCACTCTACACCCGGATACAATAGAGCATCCGCAACCCTCCTGCGGCGCCCAGATCCTCTCCAGGTCCCAAAGAGGCCCAATCCCCACTGAACCCACGGCCTAGCTCCGCGGTACGACCCACCCAAGGCCCCCCTCGAACTCGCAGAGCAATCTCCGCTTCGCTCGAGACCTCCCCGCCGAGACCCTCGACAGCGCACCACACCTTCGCCTCGTTCGAGGGTAGAGGACCTACCCTCGGAAGGCAGGGCCAACTCCGCCCCGCTCGAGGCTACCCCTCGACAGACGGAACTAGCAACCCATCTGCTCACCCGCCCGTCTGACATAAGCATTAAATGCCAACCACTCCACCGCGGAGTGCGGAGTTAGACGACGTCAGGCCACCATGCCGCACAGCAGCTGTGACCGGAGTTCTGTCCGCCAACTCCGGTCACTGTTCCGCCAACCCCGCACTGTTGCAACCCTGTGGGAACCTGCGACACCCTGTGCAGACGGGCCTGGTACTGCTCTTGCCATTGTGCTGCCTACTCCTTGTACTTTTTCCTCTACAGAACCCTCGACGGGCATGGGCGCAACCCTCGAACGGGGTATGGGTCTTGACCAAAGCAAGACCCCCGCCAGCAGGACCCTCGACGCGCCGCCACGTCGAGCATGGAGGACGGTACCCTCCATAGCGACCACCACGACGCCCACAGGAGACGCCAGGACGCCGGCGCGATCCCCGCAAGACCAAGGAGCTGCCCAGGACAACTGCCACGCCCGACGCCACGCTCTCCAGTGCCCCACAGTGTACTTCCAACAGTGATCATCCACTGCTCCCCCTGATTCGGGGAGAAGATGACGACTTCTGATCTCCTCGTATATGTACTCCGCCCCTCCTTGTGCCTATAAAAGGAGGAGGCATGCTTCTCCCCCGGCACGGAAAAACCAACTCATCCCTTAGATCACTCTCACTCACTCCCCCAATATTGGCACTCGCCTCAATCACTTAGCAGAGACTTGGGAGCCTCCCTCCCTCTCTCGCCTCGCTTGTACCCCCTACTACAGGCACTTCGGTGAAGATAATACAGTGCACTCGCACACCCCTGCTGGACGTACGGCCTCACGGCCGGAGCCAGGATACATCCTTGCATTACTGTGTTACCTCTTGCATCAACCATCTAGGGTGAGGGCATGCAACATCGATTACTAGTTGGCGCTAGGCCGCGAGGTCTGGACACCGACAGTTGGCGCACCAGGTAGAGGTTCACTGCTGACTTTCATTTTCATTCTGCTCCCGGCAGGCACGGTGCTCCGATTCGGGAGCCTCGACTTCATCGCGATCGGCAACGGTCACGACATGGAGCTTCTCCCGGCCGGAGCCAACCCCGACACTCTGACTCCACCACCCCGGCGCAGGAGGCACTCGGGCCAGCGCGCGCGACAAGCGCGCATGGAGCGGCGCAGAGCGGCTCACCTCAGCTCCTCCTCCTCCTCACCTCCATAGACTAGAAACACATCCTTAGTTCTTCTCAAGTACTTGAGGATGTTTTTCACAGCTGTCCAGTGACTCTCACCGGGATCTGACTGGTACCTGCTTGTAACACTTAGAGCATAATAAACATCTGGGCGTGTACTTATCATTACATACATATTTGATCCAATTGCTGAGGCATATGGAACTTTGCTCATGTGCTCTCGCTCATCAGTCGTCGTAGGACACTAAGTCTTGCTGAGATGTATGCCATGTGACATAGGCAAGAATCCTTTCTTTGCCTCTTCCATGTTGAACCGCTTCAACACTTTGTCAATGTAAGTATCTAGGCTTAATCCTATAAGCCTCTTTGATCTATCTCTATAGATCTTGATGCCAAGTATGTATGCTGCTTCTCCTAAATCCTTCATCGAAAAACTATTTTTTAGTGAAGCCTTCACGGACTCAAGCATAGGAATATTATTTTCAATCAGTAGTATGTCATCTACAAACAGGATTAGAAATGCAACAGAGCTCCCACTTTCCTACTTGTAAACACAAGCTTCTTCTTCGTTCTTAATGAAGCCAAACCCTTTGACTACTTCATCAAAATGAATATTCCAACTCCAAGATGCTTCTTTTAATCCATAAATGGATTTTTGAAGCTTGCATATCTTTCCAGCATTGGTCAGATCGACAAAACCCTCGGGCTGCATCATATACACGTCCTCGGTCAGATTTCCATTAAGGAAACCTGTTTTGACATCCATCTGCCATATTTCATAATCAAATATGCACCAATAGCTAGAATAATCCGAACCGATTTAAGCATTGCTACGGGCGAGAAAGTCTCATCGTAGTCAACTCCTTGAACTTGTTGAAAACCTTTTGCGACAAGTCGAGCCTTATAGATGTGAACATTTCCATCCATATCTTTCTTCTTCTTATAGATCCATTTGCACTCTATGGTTCTCACACCATCTGGCGGGTCTATCAAGTTCCAAACTTGATTTTCCTTCATGGATTCTATTTTGGATTTCATGGCATCTTGCCATTTCTCAGAGTCAGGGTCTGCCATTGCCTTTCCATATGTCGCAGGCTCATCATTGTCTAACAATAATAATTCCTGCACTGCGTGGAGCCTTGCTGACCTTCGTGGTTGCAGAGGTGCTTCTGTTGCCATAGGCATGTCAACTTGTTCAGCTACATTAGTGTCACTTGTAGAGTCCTGTCTTATTGGCTCATCTCGAACTTCTTCGAGTTGCACCGTTCTTCCACTTTTCTCTCCTTTGAGAAACTCTTTCTCTAGAAAGACTCCGTTCCGAGCGACAAACACTTTGCCCTCAGACCGATTGTAGAAGTAATACACTAAGGTCTCCTTTAGGTATCCCACGAATATGCACTTATCCGATTTGGGTGCAGGCTTGTCAGATTGGAGTCGTTTGACAAATGCTTCACAACCCCAAATTTTTAGAAAAGACAAACTGGGAGTCTTGCCAGTCCAAATCTCATATTGTGTCTTGTCTACAGATTTTGACGGCACCCTGTTCAGTGTGAAAGCTGCTGTTTCTAGAGTGTAACCCCAAAATGACAATGGTAAGTCTGATTGGCTCATCATTGATCGAACCATGTCCAACAGAGTTCGATTACGTCACTCGAAAACCCCGTTCCTTTGAGGTGTTCCAGGCGGCGTAAGTTGTGGAACAATTCCGCAACTCTTCAAATGATCGCTAAATTCGTGACTAAGATATTCGCCCCCACGATCAGATCGCAAGGCTTTAATCTTTTTGCCACACTGGTTTTCAACTTCATTCTGAAATTCCTTGAACTTTTCAAAAGTTTCAGACTTATGCCTCATCAAGTAGACATAGCCATATCTACTTAAGTCATCAGTAAAAGTAATGAAGTATTAGAATCCTCCTTTAGCAGTCGAGCTCATTGGTCCACACACATCAATATGTATGAGTTTCAACAAATCCGATGCTCTCTCTGGAAAACCTGCGAATGGCGTCTTGGTCATCTTGCCCAGCAAACAAGCTTCGCATGTCTCGTATGATTCAAAATCAAACGAACTTAGAAGTCCATCCTCATGGAGCTTTTTCATGCGTTTCTCGCTTATATGACCGAGACCACAATGCCACATGTAGGTAGGATTCAAATCATTTAGCCGAGGCCTTTTAGCACTTATATTACAGACAGGAGAATTATCAAGATTTAAAATAAATAGCCCATTCTTAATGGACGCCAAAGCCACAAACATATTATTCTTAGAGATCACACAACTATTGTTTTAACTCGCAAAAGAATAACCATCCTTCATCAAACATGAAGGAGACACAATGTACCGATCCGAGTTTCATTCATGCAATGCCACGTATGTATACAGACGGGACGACACAAAAAGAATCAACGGCAGCAACGCAACACGACGACCGACCGAACCATCGGTGCCTTTCCACCTCACAATGCAACTTGATCACGCCACCACCCATTTATTGTTCGCCACACATCTTCGGATCTTCCCCGGCCCACTGCATGTGAATCAGCATGCATCACTGAATAATGACGATGAATCGCTAGCGCTCACAAGCCGGTGTTGAAGGGGATGGACGTGCCGGCGAGCCAGACGTCGCCGTCGATGAAGGACCCGACGGTGAAGGCGCTGGCCTCCGCCGCGCTGGTGATGACGCGGTACCCCTTCCACTTCACCCTCCCGGACGTGCCGGCGCCGGCGCCCGTGTTCATGTACTCGCCGTAGTAGAGCGTGTCGAGCGCGAAGTCGCCGCTCCACTCGAGCCACCCGGCCGGGTCGATGAGGGAGTCCAGCTCCGATTGCAGGAACACCGTGCGGGAGTACTGCTTCCACGGCCGGCCCAGGTACGTGCGCGTCGACGCCTCCCGGCCGGCGAGGTCGGCCGCCGCCGCCACCTTGCAGCGGTGGACGGAGATGCCCGTGTTCTGGTTGGGGTCCTCACGGCCCTGCGCCGTGAAGATGTTGCTCTGCTTGGGCAGCGGGCGGCGGGCGTAGAGGTTGCAGCTCTGGAGCACGACGGCGGCGTTGCCGAAGACGAAGTCGATGGTGCCGTAGATGTCGCAGTCGCGGAAGAACTGGCGGAGGGAGTGCGTGTACAGGGTGTCCTGGTACCCCACGAAGCTGCAGCGGTAGAAGGCGGAGAGGTCGGCGCCCACGCGGAGCGCCACCGCCTGGTGCTTCGACGGGCCAGCAGAGTTCTCGATCGTCAGGTCGCGGGCCAGAAAATTGTTGCCCACGACAGCTGCATGCATGCGGCCGAGGATATATAAACAGATCGTCAGCGGCAAAAAAATTTGTTTATTCATTTATGGTTGTTGAAGAGGGCTCGCCCAGTTCATATGTTTCTCTTCGACCTGGCCCATCATGTATAACACCGAACACCAAGATCTCTAAAAACCAAAGATCTGTAAAATTGACTATATAAAAAAATAGAGATATCAAAATACGATGAATTAAACACTTGATCGGTAGGAGGGAGTATATAAAATATCCAAATACGGAAATAAATAGAAACAAGTCCATTTTACCCTCTGAACTTGTCAAGAAATCTAAAAAACACCCATGAACTCGAAATCTGGGCAAACCACCCCCTCAACTCTTCAAAACCGGGCAAACTACCTCCCAGGCTGGTTTTCATGGTGGTTTTAGCAGTGGGCCCCACGTGTCAGCATGTGGGCCCCATATGTCAGCCTCTCCTCTCTCTCTCCCCGCCCGTCGCCGCCGACGCCTCCCTCCGCCAGTAGCCACCCACGACTCTCGCGGATCCACATGGTGCGAGCTTGCCACTCGGGGATCCACGTGCCACTCATGTCGGAGGGAGCCGGGTGTGGTGGAGCAGGGCAAAGCCGGGCCGGGCACGGCGCGAGGTGGGGCGGTGAGCGCGCGAGATGGCGGAGGGTTTACCTGGCCGCCGGCCTCGGGGCGCTGCAGCTCGTCACCCACCAGCGGAGGGTGGACTTCGTGTGCGCGACGGAGCGGCGTAGCGGTGGCGGGCTACGGATAGGCGGTTGCGCAGTGATGAGAGTTGGCGGCAGCGGCGAACACGGCGGGCTAGCGTGCGCACCGGCACGGCGAGATCGTGACCAACACGCCCATGCCGTTTATCGTCGTGAAGGGAGAGTGGAGGGTGGTCCTCACCGGCAGGCTTGGGTCGGCGGCGTCGGCGTATGGTGGCGGTACTGCGGACGGCTCTGGGGCGACTCCGGGGGTCGGTCGGCTGGGGCGGCGGGCCGAGGAGCTCGGCGAGGTGGTGAGGGAACTTATGGCCTGCGGAATCGAAGCGGGACGCCTGGAGGACGACGAATCGAGACCGGCGGCTCCAACGGCGGCCGGGTGACTTGCAGTGTCGCGCACACAGCGCATGTGGGCGCGGCGCGAGGGGCGAGCGGTGCTGTGTTTTGCGAGTGGTTCCGGCCTGCTCCACCGCTCGCTCCGCCACCGGCCGTGCGCGACGTCTATCGCCGCCGTTCGCTCCGCCGCTGCCGCCTCTCGCGAGGTTTGCCGCCGCGGTCGCGCTCGAGGTCCGCCGCGCCGGCCCGCTCCGCCGCCGGACGCACGCAAGGAGGAACCGGCGGCAGCGACGGCGGTGAGCTCGGGAGAGACAGAGATGTGGGCTGTGAGGCTGACACGTGGGGCCTTGCTGGCCTTCGTGGTTGCAGAGGTGCTTCTGTTGCCATAGGCATGTCAACTTGTTCAGCTACATTAGTGTCACTTGTAGAGTCCTGTCTTATTGGCTCATCTCGAACTTCTTCGAGTTGCACCGTTCTTCCACTTTTCTCTCCTTTGAGAAACTCTTTCTCTAGAAAGACTCCGTTCCGAGCGACAAACACTTTGCCCTCAGACCGATTGTAGAAGTAATACACTAAGGTCTCCTTTAGGTATCCCACGAATATGCACTTATCCGATTTGGGTGCAGGCTTGTCAGATTGGAGTCGTTTGACAAATGCTTCACAACCCCAAATTTTTAGAAAAGACAAACTGGGAGTCTTGCCAGTCCAAATCTCATATTGTGTCTTGTCTACAGATTTTGACGGCACCCTGTTCAGTGTGAAAGCTGCTGTTTCTAGAGTGTAACCCCAAAATGACAATGGTAAGTCTGATTGGCTCATCATTGATCGAACCATGTCCAACAGAGTTCGATTACGTCACTCGAAAACCCCGTTCCTTTGAGGTGTTCCAGGCGGCGTAAGTTGTGGAACAATTCCGCAACTCTTCAAATGATCGCTAAATTCGTGACTAAGATATTCGCCCCCACGATCAGATCGCAAGGCTTTAATCTTTTTGCCACACTGGTTTTCAACTTCATTCTGAAATTCCTTGAACTTTTCAAAAGTTTCAGACTTATGCCTCATCAAGTAGACATAGCCATATCTACTTAAGTCATCAGTAAAAGTAATAAAGTATTAGAATCCTCCTTTAGCAGTCGAGCTCATTGGTCCACACACATCAATATGTATGAGTTTCAACAAATCCGATGCTCTCTCTGGAAAACCTGCGAATGGCGTCTTGGTCATCTTGCCCAGCAAACAAGCTTCGCATGTCTCGTATGATTCAAAATCAAACGAACTTAGAAGTCCATCCTCATAGAGCTTTTTCATGCGTTTCTCGCTTATATGACCGAGACCACAATGCCACATGTAGGTAGGATTCAAATCATTTAGCCGAGGCCTTTTAGCACTTATATTACAGACATGAGAATTATCAAGATTTAAAATAAATAGCCCATTCTTAATGGACGCCAAAGCCACAAACATATTATTCTTAGAGATCACACAACTATTGTTTTAACTCGCAAAAGAATAACCATCCTTCATCAAACATGAAGGAGACACAATGTTTCGACTCAAACTAGGAACAAAATAACAATTATTATGCTCCAAGACAAATCTTGATGGTAGGTGTAATTGCATCATCCCGACAGTTAAAGCAGCAACTCTTGCATTATTGCCGACGCGGAAGTCAACTTCTCCTCTTTCAACGTTTCTACTCTTTGTCATTCCCAGCATCGAATTGCATATATGAGCAACCGATCTGGTATCAAATACCCAAGAATTAACATAAGAGTCAGCGAGAAATATTTCTATAATATGAACAACAAGCGTACCTGAGGTGGAAGAACGATTCTTCAGTGTGGCTAGGTACAGCTTGCAGTTCCTTTTCTAGTGTCTTGGCTGGTGACAATGAAAGCACTCATTGTCTGCAGCTGGTCTAGGTTTAGCCTTGGGTATAGGGTTTGGCTTGAGGTTCGCAACCTTAGCCTTGCCCTTCTTCTTCTTCTTCCAAGAAGAACCTTCTTGAAAGTAGGCTTATTCTGGACAACCATCATATGGCCGCCACCTGTGCTTTTCTTGATGTCAGTTTCTGCCGTCTTGAGCATGCCGCATAGCTCATTCAAGCCCTTCTTAGTCCCATGCATGTGGTAGTTCGAGACGAAGTTTCCATAGCTCGGAGGTAAAGAGGCAAGAATGAAATCAGTGGCCAACTCTTGGCCAAGTGGAAAGCCTAGCTTCTCCAACCTCTGTGTGTAACCAACCATCTTGATTACATGCGGGCCCTACTGATGCTCCTTCTGCTAGCTTAGTTTCAGCAAAGGCCTTGGACACATTGAAACTTTCAGTCATGGCCTGAGTCTGGAACATGTCCCGTAGCGCCACGATCATATCATGCGCCACATGGTTATTCTCAAACTGCATTTGCAGCTCGGGTTCCATACAAGCTAGCATGAGATAGCTCACTTCACAGTCGTTATCAACCGCTCTTTTGTAAGCATTCCTCTCAGCAGCAGGGGCACCTACAGCAGGCTCTTCTGGCAGTGGGTTATCTAGAACATCTTCCTTGTTAGCTGTCCTGAGAATAATTCTCAGGTTGCGGATCCAATCCGCATAGTTTGTCTCATTCAATTTGTTGCACTCAAGTATGGAACATAAAGCAAATGGTTGGTTTTGAGCCATTGATCTACAACAAAATAAATACAAAAAAGCTAAGACAAAAGCATTCATGATGGAGTAAACGATATTAAATAATTTAATAAAATTTACTCTCACTAAAATCAATATCCCTCTTTTGATTCTTAGTGATTCAAGATCCACAACTAACACGTCCACTAGTGAGTTTTTGAATCACCGTTAGAAGACGAGGTATATTGGTAAGAAACTCTTGCTAATCATATCTCATATGACTCTTATTGTTGGGTGACATCTCTATGTTTTGCTCCTAATCTTTATGCCCCAAGGTCCTTAACCATTAAGATGACCTTGACAAGCTGACCAACCTTTATGCGTGCATGTATCTGATATGGCCTGTCTAGTCAAGGAAAACTAGTGGCACTCTAATTTCATAGACCCACCACCAATCGTACAAGATATGGGATAGTGCAAGGTTTAGTTGGTAGGGCATGATAGCTTGAAATTTATGAGAAATCGTTCTACTTCTACTATGATGCACGTAGTAGTAAAACGTCAAGAACGCTAATCACATAATTGTGAATCAATATGGCCTTTGTTCTTATGGTGATCTCCATCTCCATATAACTTGTTCGCCATGCAGATCTCCATCTTCATAAAACTTGTTCACCATATTGATCTCCATCTCCATGTACATGTGCACCATCTATCATGTGATGAAATCTCAAAGAACTAGAACTTGCTATTACACCTAATAGCTAGTAAATAAAATTACATTCACGACTTGGATCATCACAGGTTGGCACGCAGGCCATTACATCAAATGCAAAAATTTATATGGCTCCGGCCGAATTATCATAATCACGACACACAGGTCATGAAACAATTACACACATGCATCACATACACATATGGGCCATACCGATCACAAAACCTATAAAACAGAGTTATGCGATTCCGACGTCTGAATTAAAATGCCGAAAACTCTATCGTCTAGGCCGAATTTCACAAATCTAAATTTCGCGAAAACAGAAATGCTGTTCTAGACCAAGTCTAACTTTTTTTTGTAGATACAAATCGATATAAAATTTGCCTCAATCTGAGTTCGTATGCAAAAGTTATGGCTGTTTTACTGTAAAACACGCTTTTGCAACAAAACAGAATTCGCAGTAGATCCAATCTACTGCTCTACGCATCTCATGCATCTGGGTTATGCCGTAAATTTCGATTCGACCAATCATATTGATCTCCAACCACAGCGACCGGATTTATGTGCATCACTTAACTCCGATGGTGGAAAACCGACCGGTAGGAGTATGTTGTTGCACAACTTTCACAGCAAGTTTACGAAACTAGGTCATAGATCGATCTGAAACTACGCATATCTCCATATGCACATATCCGAATCTACAACAAGACAGCACTGGCTCTTGATACTGCTGTAGAAATATGGGGTAGCAAAAATAAAAATTTTCTACCGCATAAACCAGGAGTACTACAGTTATAGATCACGGGATTACCACTAGACGCGTGGTTGCGGAACTTCTTTAGCGCGTTGGTGTAGTGCAAATGGAAGCCAGCAGTGCAGTTGCGTGAACCACCTCACGAACGGCTCGTCCTTGTGCAGCAAGCGCAGCACCTCCATGAAGTCCACAAGTACGGGAAGAAGTGTCGCACTCCGGATTGCTAGATCCGCGAGAACAACTAGGGCTTGACGCACGGAAGAAAGGGCGGCGGCCAGCAAAGGGGGCTAGGGTTAGGGGGATGGCGCCCCCCATTGCTTATATAGGCTTGGGGGCGCCCCCCCTAGGTGGGCCTTAATGGGCGCCCCTAGGTGGGCTGCCTTGGGCCCCACCAAGGGTCCAACCCTATGGGCCTATCGAGGCCCATTAGTGCATCAAAACCAAGTCTAATTTGGATCTCATCCTCATTAGGCTTCTAGCCCTTAAGTGGGTGACCCTATGGGCTCACGCGTGAATAGACATGGCCGAGTACTCCTACTCGCCAATAGTTGATAGCGGTCTCTAGCAAGACGTGCCAACTCCTATGCACGCACGAATCATATCTAGCCGTCACAATCTTATACATGATGTTCCCTTTGCCTCATGATATTTGGTCTAGCTTGAAGCCGACCACTCTTTCTCGATCCTGTGATTCGAAATCCTTGGTTAATTCTTAACCCCAGCATGGCCATGCATTTCCTTATCCGAATCACTCGAGGGGCCCTGAGATATCTCTCTCTTGTAGAGAGGGACAAATCCCATCTTGACTGACTTTGTCTCACAGTATGCTTCTTGACAGACCCGAAAGCCACCTTTATGACTACCCTGTTACGGTGCAGTGTTTGATGGCTCCTAAGTAAGTCGGTTCACATCTTGAGTACATACAACGATCTCAGGTCTTGGGACACAGCGTACATATTGTGTAATGAGAAGTCATCATCTTATTTTGGGACAGTTCTGTCTCATGTCTCACATGAACCTACATTATTAGTTTGACATCCCCATGTCCATGACTTTTGAAACGTAGTCAATCAACTAATACATGTGCTAGTCTAATATTCATGTGTGTCCTCACATAAACTCCGACTAGGAACATTTTAGAATATTCATAAAAGTAAAGAGTTTCACAAATACTTCACATATGCATTAATCAATACAAGTTGTCATCCATGAATATTCAAGAAACACTTTATTAATCATGAATACAAGGAAATATGATTGCCTCTAGGACATATTTCCAACAACTCTACACCCGGATACAATGGAGCATCCGCAGCCCTCCTGCGGCGCCCAGATCCTCTCCAGGTCCCAAAGAGGCCCAATCTTCACTCAACCCATGGCCCAGCTCTGCGGTACGCCCCCCCCGAGGCCCCCCTTGAACCCGCAGAGCAATCTCCGCTTCGCTCGAGGCCTCCTCGCCGAGACCCTCGACAGCGCACCACACCTCCGCCTCGCTCGAGGGTAGCGGACCTACCCTCGGAAGGTAGGGCCAACTCCGCCTCGCTCGAGGTTCCCTCGGCAGATGGAACTAGCAACCTATCTGCTCACCCGCCCGTCTGACAGAAGCATTAAATGCCAACCACTCCACCGCGGAGTGCGGAGTCAGACGGTGTCAGGCCACCATGCCGCACAGTAGCTGTGACCAGAGTCCCGTCCGCCTACTCCGGTCACTGTTCTGCCATCCCCGGCACTGTTGCGACCCTGTGGGAACCTACGACACCCTGTGCAGACGTGCCTGGCACTGCTCTTGCCACTGTGCTGCCTACTCCTCGTACTTTCTCCTTTGCAGAACCCTCGACGGGTGTGGGCATAACCCTTGGATGGGGTACGGGTTTTGACCAAAGCAAGACCCCCGCCAGCAGGACCCTTGACGCGCCGCCATGTCGAGCATGGAGAACGGTACCCTCCACAGCGACCACCACGACGCCCACAGGAGACGCCAGGATGCCGGCGCGATCTCCGCAAGACTAAGGAGCTGCCCAGGACAACTGCCACGCCCGACACCACGCTCTCCAGTACCCCACAATGTACTTTCAATAGTGATCATCCACTGCTCCCCCCTGATTCGGGGAGAAGACGACGACTTCTGATCTCCCCGTATATGTACCCGCCCCTCCTTGTGCCAATAAAAGGAGGAGGCAGGCTTCTCCCCCGGCATGAAAAAACCAACTCATCTCTTAGAGCACTCTCACTCACTCCCCCGATATTGGCACTTGCCTTAATCAATTAGCAGAGACTTGGGAGCCTCCCTTCCTCTCTCGCCTCGCTTGTACCCCCTACTACAGGCACTTCGGTGTAAGATAATACAGTGCACTTGCACACCCCTACTGGACGTACGGCTAGGGGCTGGAACCAGGATACATCCTTGCGTTACTGTGTTACCTCTTGCATCAACCATCTAGGGTGAGGGCACACAGCATCGATTACTAGTTTGCGCTACGCCGCGAGGTCTGGACACCGACAACTGTAATTATCTGACACCAATGTGGTTTAAATTTACGCTCAAGTACTATCTTTTTGTTTTCACGAACATGCCTTAGCACGTATTTCATTAAGTGGAAAGCAATACGACCAGCATAAACCTTAATAGCCAAAGGCTATTAAGACAAGATCGTCAAGAACAACACGGGAGGAAACACACTCCAACACCTCAACCCTAGGCATAGACAAACATCTGAATTTGCTAAAAGATAGAACATCGTCAAGGTTGCCTATGGTCTCTAAACAACAGAGGTCGAAAAGCATCCACCCTAAACAACAAAAATATAGCAGCAAAGCATCCACCCGAAGCGATATAACCGACATGATGACGGCAGCAAAGAATCCGCCAGAGCATGCAAAGAGGGGCGGCCAAGCATCCGCCCAATGATGACTTAAGCAACCCGGACAAGGTGGAAGAATCAAAGGGAAGACCGGTACAGAAGAGGAAACTTCCCAAGGAGAGCTGACGGCCACCGCTAGGACAGTGACTAGCCGGAGATGAATGGGGATGGCGTTCGGCAATGATCCCGGAAGTGATGGTAGCGACATCCTGCGTAGCTTCTAAGATGACACCTCAAGGGAGAGGTGGTGCCACTAGCACCGTCGTCGTCCCGACCAACAAGAAGATTTTCACCTGGAAATTAAAGCTCACCGGAGAGGAGAGGAGAGGAGAGGAGAGGAGAGGAGAGGAGGGAAGAGGGAAACAGATAATTGATAATTGATGTATGCAAGAAGGTAATGGCGCTCGAGAGTGTCACTGTCATTAGTCCACAAACAGAACATAGGCTTTGGCCTTCCCCACTCCCTCCACAGGAAACACCGCCACGGCGCCACCGCCACCAGAAACAGTCGGTCAGTCAGAGGAGCGTCGCCACAACGCGCGGGGCGGGCCGGCTGGACACCCCACCGGCAGTACAGGGCGCCTCCAAGCCACACATGTGACGTAAGCTTTCGCTCAATTACTATCAAGGAGCGATACAAAAATTTGGGAGTCAGGACAGCTAGTTAGGCTGATAAGAGTGTTGTAGTCAATGGATCAATTTAACAGGCATCCGTGTTTTTTCAGTCTCCGTGTTAGTTATTAGTTGTATGTTGTGATACTACCCACTACTAGAAAATAAGCCTTAGGTCCACCCCAAAAATACTAGCATAGGTACCGGTTCATCTCCATACCGGTACTTTTGGGGTAGATGGAATTTATGAATGTGCCTTAGGTACCGGTTGGTATTATCAACCGGTACCTAAAGTTCTCCATAGGTACCGGGTGGTAACTTTTATATTAGTACCGGGTAGTACCACCAACCGGTACCTATAGACGAGCCTTAGGTACCGGTTGGTGTTACCAACCGGTATCTTAGGAGCCGTAGGTACCGGGTGGTACCACCAACCGGTACCTTAGGCTCATCCATTGGTTAACCGGTACCTTAGGCTCATCCATTGGTTACTTTAAAAGAAAAATATCTCCTTCTCAATCAGAACAACTGTGCAGCTGAGATGGTAAAGGAGCAACGTGCGAGGCTAGAGGTCGCGAGTTCAAGTTCCAACCAAAGAGAATATTTTGCGTGAATTTTGAAGGCTTAGACACCGGTTGTTTTACCCGGTACCAAAGGCTGGGTACCACTTTGGGGGTACCGGTTCAAAAAACCGGTACCAAAGGCATCCTCCGACCGGTGGCAAAGGCAGTTTTTCTAGTAGTGACCGCTAAGGGAAAAAAAACAAAGGTGCTCATATTTTTTTTCTTAGTTGAGTTTCTCAGTTCGTGCGTCATGTGGCTATGAAAGAACAGTGTTGTTGTGTTCTTGCACAGAAAAAAAATGGATGGAGAGACCTGAATAGACCTAGCAAAGGGCTCAGTTGGGACTATGAAATGTTCTTTCGACGAACTGGATTCTGGAATGTTACAGGGTTACGCTGATTCATTGTGAAATTGCTGCATCGTCGTCTCAGTGCCGACTCGGGGAATAACGCGGTGCTGCCCGTCGCCGGTAGATGAGCCAGAACGCTGCGAATTTGTTTTTTGTTTTGTTTTTTTTTGCAACAATCGGGCAACTCGGCCTGCCTTTTATCTACCGTGCGAAATCAAAACTGCTGGCGGCCCACCGTTTTCAATTCTTTCGTACTTCCCCTCTGATGCGTCTTCCAACTTCTCCTTCTAGCTTGCTGGTACGTGTTTAGTGTTTGTGTACGTCAGTACGTCCAGATGGGGAGACAGCGGTACGTCATCCAATGATGTATATAATTTTCTTGGTTTGAATCTGTATGTAATCATCAGTTTCATCACATGAGTAGTGAATGGATATTTAATCATCGCATGGTAAGACCGAGTGCTAGTTCGTTTTGACTATCAGATAATTTTTTTCTATATAAAAGGTATAAATATAGCTTGTCTTTAGTTTGAAAACGAGGCGGAGAGCTGGTCACGTCAATTTCTAGGATGCGATCGTCCTACCTCGTCGTCTTGGAGGGAGATTCTTTTTTTTTTAGAAGAAGGAGTGCATTTCATTAATTTGATAAAAGTTTACAATCGAGGCTTACAAGCTCATGGATACAGGATGCAGATTGATCTCTCCAAACTGTCGAATGCATACATCGTTTTGGTAACTGGGTTAACTCATGGGCTACCTTGTTGCACTCTCTTCCAATTTTACACACTTTATTTCTTTTACAATGTTGGAGAAACTCGCTCTATTTTCATCATCGAAAAGCAGTGATTTTACCACACTATGACAATCAGATTCAATCACAGTTGGTTTTCTGATCCATTCATTTGATAGCTGAACCCCTTCAAGGCAGGCCACAACTTCGGCATCTTCCACTGACGCGCAACGAATGCCATGCTTCCAACCTGCTAGCAGCACCTTTCCGGAATAATCTCTTATCACAATTCCTATGTTTGCTTCTCCTGAAGATTGGTCATAGGCAGCATCAACATTCAGTTTCGTCCAACCTTGTGGTGCCTTAGTCCACACCTTTTGTCCAAGTGGAGGCTTAACTCTTTCTTCCTTCACCTGCTTCCAACTATCGACTAATGGTACAGTGCTTTGCCCTTCTTATCATTTTCCTTACCATGTCGGATCTGTAACAATGACTTCCAGTAGCTTTCAACAAATCTGGCTGATCCATAAACCGAAGTTTTACCATCGCCATGAACTGCATTATTTCTAAGGTGCCAAGCTCTCTATAGACAGAACAGCAGTTGCGCTCTATTCTCTATGTTCAGATCCTCAATCAACATGATGAACCAATCAGGGCCAGTATAAACTAGTTTATTTTCTGGAATTAAATTTCATTCCATTCTCAGTTCTTCCCTTAAGGCCTTAGCCTTAGTACAGGATATCACAGTTTGAAACTCATCATCTTCTTCTCTTCCACAAATCCGGCAAGTACTATCATTCTCCATATTCCTTCTTTGCTAGGCTGTTGTTAGCAAGTCTTGGAGGGAGATTCCATCCCATATTTATTTAACTAGCATAGTACCTGTATGTTGCTGTGGGAAATATAGTAGATCTACCTAATATCATTAACTTTATATTCATTCACTTCATGTATAGGCCATGCCGTGATTATGCGGGACATTGATTGTCTGGGTTCCGATTGAGATTCCGATTGATTTGTTCGGATTCCGATTACAATTCCGATTGATTTGTCCGGACTCCAATTAAGATTCCGATTGATGGACCAAGAAACCCGTGTTCCGATTGGGATTCCAATTAGAATTTGGATAAATATTGCTTACTTTAGAAATAGCGGAGATAGAGATAGAGATAGAGATAGGAAGGACAAGAGCATTTTACCCCCATTAACCGCTAAAACTCTGTTTTACCCTCCTAAATTTATGACCGAGTTTGAATAACTATCTCTAGCTCAAAAACTGAACAACTACACTCTCTAACTTTGAAAGACCACACAAATTACCTCTATTGACCATTTCAATGTAGTTTTAAGGTAGTTTTGTTAATATGGCAATGGACTCCACAGGTTAGAATCTACCAAACTTACCTAGAATCTTTTTAGTGAGGTTTTCATAAGATTTCCAACGGGAAAACATAAAGGGCTTGATTAGTGATGCAAGCTTGATATATTTTGGGTCATTGGGTCGATAAATTTTTTTTGATAAAATGAACTAGAATGATATTTTGCATAAATAATTTGGGAGAATAAATGAACTAGAGTGGCATGCGATCATAGCCGATCCAAAAAAAATACCATTGGGTACATACCCATTTGCATCCTTAGGCTTGATTGCTCACCTGACCGATACCTAGCTATGGCCATGGGTGTGGCCGTGGGTAAGGGCGAGCTCATTGCTGGTAGGCCGGCTGATGACGAGACTGCGCCTACTAGCTTCAACACGGCGAGACAAATCTAATGACCTAGCTAGGCGTCACGAGCATGGCTGATTGGAAAACGGTTAGTGGTGTATGTGATAGTCGGTTGGCCGGGCTATTTTGGGCATCAACAGCATAAGGCTAGGAGATGAGGAGAATAAGCGTTGGAGGCATTCAGGATGCTCACCAAGCTCGGTTTTGGAGGCTGTAGGTCATCGAGGATGGTCGGAGGTGCTCGACAACGGGTGGCCGGAATTGGGCCAATTCTCGCCGGGGAGCGACATGGAACAGACGAGGAACACTGCAAGGATGCTGTGGGCACATGGAATGCTGTGGGCGCATGGAATCGGGCTGAGGGGCAGGGGGGGTGTGGGGAGGGGAGGGAGAGGAGCTGAATTACATGACGTAGGTGATGACTTGGGGGCTAAATGTAAATGTAAGTGAGAGAGGGAACATGTTGAGATGTTATCGGATGGATCCCACGTGCCATACGAGAAAAAAACCACTTTTATAAACCATTGTGATTTACTCTAGAGGTATTATGTCTGAATTTTAGGGTCGGAGGATGTAGTAGTCTGATTTTTAAGTTAAGAGTTTTTTTGAACTCGGCCATAGGTTCAAGTTGTCAAAAACATGCTTCAATCTATTGTGGAACTCACCTACCATATCCTCTAGTGTATATATCCTTATTGCTTGCTTCCTTCCGCAATTGTACTTTCTGCCGAGTGTAGAGGTAGTGGCCCGCACCGCTCTTGCCTCCACCCTCCTCCCCACCCTCATCATGCCTGTATTGCCAACCGCCCCTCCACCCCCACCCCACCCCCACTGTGCCATCCTAGGTTGCGGCAACTCACTCTTGTAGCTTACTTTTGTTTTTGAAGTATCTTGTTGTTTCACACTAAAGTGGAATGCCTCTGTTTCTTCAATTTGGTGGGAGGAATCTATCCTGCATCTAAACGAAATGTTCTCATCTCTTGATATATCTACCATATTTGTCCTCAACTCCAATTTTGTTCCACGAACCAAACACATGGATAAACTCCAAGACCCTGAGTGCTACATCTGTGTCCACATCTATGCACAAATGATTATTAATGGTCCAAAGCTTCTAGCTTACTAGTAAAGCTTAAGTCCAATCAAATTAACTGGGCATACATATACTCCCTCCCTCCATCCAAAAGAAAATCACTATAGAAACTATGAAAGTTTAACGAAGAAAGTAAAATGACATTGGTTGCACTATTTATTAGCCATATTTGATACTAATTAATTATTCCATGCACATACATATACCGAACATGATAAAATAACTTTTTCTAGATCACACTTTTTAATTCTAACCTGACTTATTTTGGAAAAGATGGAGTAGCAATTAACCTGGTGCGTGTATGGCGTATCCTATTCCTATCTTATCTTTCAATTAGACAAGAGGCCATAAGGCCTCCTCCAATGGGAGGCGGCGTCGCCAGCTAAATGATTTGTTTAAGTCGATAAACAGTAAAAAAACATCCACGCTAGCGCTGCACCGCGAACCTAATTCTGCAGTCGACCGGAGGTTGTCTTCCTTCCGGTCTACGATGCAGTCACACGGACAAGCGTCCGGTACTAATTCCGTTTCCAAATGTTTGTGCGGGCCGATCCTAATTCCGTTTCCCTTCCATTTTCTCTCCACCAGTCCTCTTCTCTCACATTCTATTTCCCTTTATTTCTCTCATAGTTGTCCTACAGCATTAGGAAGCGGTGCGTTGATCTCTAGTTCTCTACAGTACATTCTACAGTTATCGAACTCTTTTTTTCTTTGTTTATTTTTCCAAAGTTGTGCTCCAACCATTTTATTTTAGGATTTTTCTTCATAATTTTTTTACCTTTCATGCATATTTCTCTATTTTCTATTACCTTTTATTTTCCATTTTTTGTTCCAATTTTTTTGCCTACACCTTTTCATATTTGAATTATTTTCATAATGTTTTCTTTCTAAATATTTTTCAAATTTCATTTATGAATTTTTTCTAGAAAATTTCTTTCAAATTCTTGTCACAAATTTTTGTTCAAAAACTTTTTTGCTTAGGGATTTTGTGTTCACTTCTTTCACAAAATTTTGTGTGTTTAGTTTATTCCTTGAATTTTTTGTCTCCCACAATTTTTTATTCCAATTTTTGTTATCCAAAGTATATTCTTGAAATTTTTGTTTCCTAACTTTTACTCAAAATTATTTTCCCATTTTTTATGTTCGAATCTTTTTGACATGTCTCTTTTTTGTTGTATAATTTTTATTATATAAATTTTTGTACTTATACCATATTTTTATTAAATGGATCACCGTCAAAACATACCTGAGTGAGGTTAACAAGCGTGGCTGCTTTGGGCTCGCTACCTCGGTGGTGGAGACCAGAATCTATGCCTGTAAATGCACTAGCGCGTGGAAAACGAAAACAGAATGGGGACGCCATCATTTCCATGTAGTGGATAATCAGTTAATCACGAAAGCTGATACTAGAATCATGTCGGAGAATCGATCGGACGATGGCTTATTTACGGGCGACCGTAAATTATCTGGCCCTGTGCTGCACTCACCATCTAGGACCCTGTTTGGTTCTTCTAGATCTAGATTTTAGATCAAAAAATATTGCCATTTGAAGTACTAAATAAAGTCTAATCATAAAATTAATTGCAGAACCCTAGAGCTACTTTGCGAGACGATTCTAACGAAGTACATTAATCCACGATTAGGGGATGGTTACTGTAGCATCATTGTAGTAAATCATGGCTTAATTAAGCTCATTAGATTCGTCGCGCCAAATTACACTCACTGTGAAAAGGTTTCGCAAATAAACTTTATTTAATATATCATGCATGCAAGATTCCTTGATCCAAAAATTTGGATCCAAACTTCCAAACAGGGATAGACCGACGTATTCAAACTGTATACGTCGGTTCAACCGGTGTTAGTATACCGTGCTGGTCTTGTGCTGCTTCTTCGCGTTTTGCTTACGCGCTTGATCACGCTGGTTCCTAGGGTTGCTTTGTGTTAGGGTAGCTCTTCCGTAGCTGCTCTGCACTTCACCTAGGACTCTAGGGTTGGGTGCTCACTTGGGATCTTAAGCCGAATTTTCGATCGGGATAATTTTTCATCGGCTCCCATTCACCCCCCCTTTGGTCGCATTTCTCGGTCCTACAATTGGTATCAGAGCCGGGTTGGTTTCTCTATAGCCTTCTCCGGTTCGAAACCGTTGTGCGACCATGGGTTCACCGGGCAAACCCCCGATTTTCGATGGAACCGATTATGACTACTGGAAGGTGCGCATGCGTGCCTATCTCTTGAGTCTAGGTTCCGAAGTCTGGGAGATTTGCGTGGACCCTGAATACGTGAACCTTGCGGTCCGCACGACCGAACTTCAGGTCAGGAGACATGAGGTCAATAGCAAGGCGTACAACGCTCTCATCGCCTGTCTCGCTCGTCCTGAGTTCGATCGTGTCAGCGATCTTCTCACAGCCCGGGAGATTTGGGCACGGTTGGCCAATTTCCATGAGGGAACCAACCATGTCAAGTCTAGGCTGTATGAGACTCACCGGCGGGAATATGAGAACTTTACTCAGTTGCCGGGTGAGAGCATCGACACCATGTTCAGTCATTTCCAATCGATTGTGAACAAGGTGCGTGCGAACCAGCCACAGGGCACCCAGACCTACTCCAATCATGAGAAGGCTATGAAGCTTCTCTATGCTCTTGATTGCAAGGTCTGGGAGGTGAAGGTCCAGACTATCATAGAGTCTGCTGGCTATGAGAGCCTCACCGTGGATGAGCTGTTCAGCAAGCTCAAGGCTTCAGAGGTGGAGAAGCCCTCTCGAGCTAAGATGGAAGGCAATCATGCTGATGCCTCCGCCTCCAAGTCGATGGCCCTAGTAGGCAACTCAGGAGCTAACTCTGACCCTTCTCTTGGAGGTTTTTGCTTGTCTTCTCTTGTGTCTGTGACAGATGAGCAGTTGGAGGTGCTAGGAAACGAGGAGCTTGCACTGATCATCCACAAGTTCCAGCACGCCTTCAACAACAGACAAGCATGAGTGAAGACCTGCTTTAACTGCGGCAAGACCAGCCACTTCGCCGTCGAGTGTCCCAAGAAGAAGAGTTCCAGGGAAGAGGACGACCGCTCCAGGCACGAGGAGTACCGCGAGCACCGCCACAAGCACAAGAGTGGGCACTCCCACAAGAAGAATGGCGGACGCTCCAAGCGGCACCACGAGCGGAAGAAGAACATCATCAAGTACAAGAGCAAGCAGGCGTTCATCGCCCAGAGCGAGGATCATTCCTCCACCAGCCAGAGTTCGACGTCTTCATCCTCATCCAGCTCCAGTGACTCCGACTCACACCACTGCAGCGAGAAGAAGCGGAGCACCAAGAAGAAGGCCACAGAGGGCTTCACTGGCCTTTGCCACCATGCTGGGAAGGCGGCCGGTTTCTGCACCATGGCCATCGACTCTGACGCCGACGGGACTCCTCCCACCACGGCAGAGCCTATACTTCAGCCAGAGCCAAGCTCTGAGGTACGTCCTGAGCACCCCACTCTTGAGGAGTTGGAGGATCTTTACACTGCTCTAGATAATCAGGACTTGATCATTAAGGATGCTAAGAGGCAGTTTAGAGCTTTGAGATAGGAGCTGAAGGAAGTTAAACTAGCTTTAGAGATTGCTCAGTCTGCTCCTATTGTGGAGGATTGTGAGGAGGAGGATGAGTGCAATCAGTGCATCGGTTTGATGTCTGACCTTTCCGAGCTCAGGAGCAAGTATGATGAGAACTTGCTCAAGCTTGAGGAGGGCAAGAAGGCCTTGGACGAGCTCAAGTCCCGGCCTACCCTCTTGGGTGCTTGTAAGGAGTGCCCAGCACTTAGAGAAGAGCTTAAGGAGAGGAATGCTGCTTTGAGGAAGTTGGAGAAATCCGCAGTCACTAGCTCTTGCTCTGCTGATTGTACTGTGTGCCCAAGTCTGATCTCTGAACTTGAGGAGGCATGGAAGGACAAGACCCGGATGGAGGAGGAGAACTCACACCTTCGGGAGATTCTCAGTTGGGTGTCCGCCCGCGAGCCTCAGTTGGTCATCTCTACGGTGGGTGTTGCTGTTGACGAGTGTCCCACTGGGCGTGCCAGAATGTGTTGTCGGTCGAAACCCACCGGCGAGCAGCGACGGGCAACACGAAGAGCCGGGAGGTTGCTGGGGCGCTGGCAGGCACTGCTCCCTCGTCGACGGCCCACAATTCCGTCACGCTCCCGGAGGATGTGTGAAAACCGGGCGTGCCACCTGACCTACACCCGATCAGGAGGGTGCAGACGTGCTCCAAACAGTTTCCTGCATACAAAGACACGTGTAAATGTAAATCTGAGCCATGGTCGACTCCCCGGGATGACTCTTGCATCGGTTTTAAAGAGCCGATCGAGTCCCGGTGTCAGATGGGATCTGATTGTATCCAGATATGATAGATAAAGCAAATAACTATAAAACTGCTTCAAATAAATCTAATTGATCCAATCCACGATGGTAACAGCTTCACTGCTAGATCAGAACATCCTACACGTGACTAGGCCTAATGAACATAACAGATAACTAAACCACAACCCAAAACAGAGGCCTAAGAACTAGCAAGAGCCGATTCCCGGAACAATCCCTATCAAGGCTAAGATAAAGCATCTATTACACCACCGGATCATCCAATCCATTTGCAAGGCCTAACCTAGCAGATATTACGCCAACTCTTAAGGTAAGAGCAAACCAGAACAGATCAGATCTACTAAACATAAAAGAAGCAGGGTGTTGTCTCTGTGCAACTAATTCTATGCGACAAGAACTAGCATGAGATTGAAACGTGATTGCACAGAGACAACATGATATTCGTAGATAATAAGCAACGAAGCATAACAGATCTACTAAAAGCCATGCTACGAACATCAGGATAACTAGTACTACTCGCCATCAAAAACGCTTCAGTACGAGTAATACCAAGGTAAAAGCAAGAACAATACTGCCCTGATCGCGAGAAGCGATCAGGGCAGCATGGCGCTTACTTGGATGAAACCCTAGGATTAGGGGTGGCGATGCGCCGAGAGTTGTTGTTTGCGAGTCGTGATGACGCTCTCTTTTACGAATAACAATGGATACATATTTATAGTTCGGAGACTTGGGAAACAATCTAAACTAATCTTGTCCCGATCGGACTCTATCTCTAATCTTGAACTAAATCTAAAGATACATGGCCCATGTGGCCCAGATGCTCACGCAGGAGCCGATTTACAAGTCTTCTTCAGTCTTCTGCTTTAAGCCCATCTTGATTTCGACCCATAAATTAATCCTGTTAATTTATGGCGATAACACATGCCCCCCTGGTTTTGGCAATGATAGTTCCAAAACCAATCCGTCGCTTCATCTTCTCGTTAATGCTCATTAAACACACTGTAACCACCGAGGAAGATGCAACGTCCCTGCAACTGGCTCCTCGTAGAATGTGAAACTGCCGATCTGTCTTCCATCTTTTCACTATTTAATCTCACCCAAATCGGCTCTTTTCCATAGCAAACTCCTTCTTCCTCCTAGAGCCAGTAGCGCAGAAACTCCAATCCTCTAGCACCAGTAATGGCGATCTCTTCCTCCTCCAACTCCAACTCCTTCGGAGACTCTTCTTCTTCCTCCTCCCCTTCTTCTTCTTCTTCTTCCCTCTCGGCCTCCTCCATCGACTCTATCCCAGAGAGCCGAGAGCCGACCCCTGAGTGGGACCCGACAGCAGCCTATGAGGCGCTGGCTCCTCTGCACTGGGATGCAGAGGAGTTCGACTTCGGGGTCGCCTCCGAGGAGGACGAGCCCATGACTGAAGGAGAAGACCTCCGGCTCCTGTTCCAGGAGGAGTCGGAGAACGGCGAGGAAGAAGACCCTCCTTCTTCGGATGGAGTCGACCCCTCTTCGGAAGAGGAGATCGACTCCCCCTCCGATGACGACGAGCCGATGGGCGGAAAGCCCTTCCGGTTCCTCGGGTCCTCCGAGGAAGACAGTGAGGAAGAGAAAAGTGGCGGCGACAACGAGGGCTGGAGCGACTTCGGGTCCGAAGGCGGCAGCAGCGCCTTCAGCAGCGACGACGACAGCGATGATGGCAGCAGCGACGGCAGCAGCGGGGATGTGCCGGCCCGAAGCCCCAAGCGCCGTAGGTACTAGGTACCTACGAGCAGCAGTAGTAGGTAGCATCGTAGGGGTAGAATCATAAAGCCGAAGGATTAATTCCTTTGTAGCAATCGGCTTTCCTTGTAATGAACTTTCCATTAATGAAATCAGTTTCCCTTCAATTCCATATGTCTGATATTTACTTTCCAAAAAGCCGATGGCAACGCATCAGGCTTCCATAAATATCCAAGAGCCGACGAAATTCAAACCAGAAGCAACCCGCACAGGAATAGAGTAATACTTTCAGCCTGAACCGAACTCTCGAATCCGAGCAAAATTTGAAAACCAAGCTCTACAAATCCGAGCAATAACTCCCCAAGCAGCCGGAATTCGAATCAGAATCTCCAGCAATCAAACCCTAAGTCAAAAGATCTGACCATGGTAGATTCTACAGCTCAAATGACAAGCTCTGCAATCAACGATGCGGCAATCCACGGCCTGAAGGTAATATTCGGCCTAATCCTTTAGTTTTCTTCAGCTTATTAAGCTTCTGAAACTAAAATTCTGAAACATGACACCACACGTATGCTTCTGAATCTCTGAACTTCAGGTGTCAAACATCCTTCTGCCGCATCCCTCCAATCCAAAATCCTTCTGTCTTGGCCCACAAACCCATGAAAACCCTATAGATTTGATCTCTTGTGAAGCAAATAGGATCCCTTTTGTGAGTCAAAACATCGATCTGAACCTCTAGGCCGACTGCTTAAGAGCCTGGCCTAATCCACCTGAGAGCTGGATTACATGGTACAATAGAGTAGCAAAAGCTCACATGCCCCTATGGCAGGATTTGAACATAGCCGATGCACTTAGTTTATCACTGTCTCCACTTGACAGAGATGAAAATCTTCTGAAAACCATCGGCTATTTCTGGTCTGATACTCTGAATTGTTTCCTCTTTGATCATGGACCCATGACTCCCACTCTGCTAGATGTTGTCATGATCACTGGCCTAGATATTAGTTCTCATAATCCTGCTGCTCACAAAATGGCAGAAGTCCCCTTCAAGCTTTCTTCCAAAGTTAACTGCACAAACTGGGGCACTTATATGAATCAGCACATGAAAACAAAAGGTCCAGTGACTGAGAAGGAACACACAGCCTTCTTAAATCTTTGGCTAGAGCACTTCATCTTCTGTGGTCCTTCCTTAGCTCCAACTAAGAATTATCTTCCCTTGGCCTATCACCTGGCCCATGGCAATCGCACCGGCCTAGGTAAACTTTTCCTTGGAGAAACCTACAGATATCTCCATTTGATGACATCTAACTTACTTAACCAAAAGAAACTGAGAACTGGAGGCCCTTGGTGGTTTATTCAGTTGTGGGCACAACTGTACTTTCAACATCATATTCCCAACTTCCAAGGCCTGACCAGGAACTCTTTTCCCGATGAGAGTGGCAAACCAATTAGATGTACTAGCTACGGCCAAGCTTTGTTCAGCCTTCCTGTCAGTAAATTAAACTCAACAGATGCAGCAAATTGGTTCAGAGTCTTCTACAAAGGGCTAGATAATCCTCTCTACTTCCCATTTACTGAATCTGAATCCTTTGAGAACCCAACTGCCTTCAGATTAGATAACTTTGCCGATGACGACAACACTCGGCATCTATATTCTTTGATGATTCGACCTGGCTTCCTCCCTGTTGGCATCAGCACTTCTAATAGAATTATCAAGCCAGGTTATGAATCTTACCAACCAGTCATAGCAACTCGGCAATTTGGCCTAGGACAGGTCCCTCCCCACTTCCATATTCACCACTTGGTGGAGAGCAGAGCCGATCTGCCTGACGGTCTCACCAGTTCAAGATGCTATAGCATGTTTGATGACCTCCACATTCCAATACCAGCCGATCTGCCCTTTACCTCTTCATCAATCGGCTTTGATACTTGGTGGAATATGTGGAAAACTCATGTCTTCAGAAAAGCTCTAGGTCCTCGACTGCAGCAAATCGATCCTGAATATGTAATCCCCGAGGAAGAGGTACTGAATTTATGCACTTTATTCCTTCTGAGTCCTCTATCCCTTTCTCTTAGCTAATCCTGCTCATCCTGTTAGTAGCAACAAGATGGTCCAGAACCTACGACCAGCACTGGGAAGCCATTCCACTTTCTTCCAACTGCTCCTGATGTACTCTTCTACAAAGGATCACCACCAATGAAGAAAGTGATAAAGTCTGTTCAGCCAGACTTACTTCAGTCGGCTTCCAAGCGAAGACAAATTTCTGCAAGCATTGCCCCCCGAGTCTTGACCAAGAAAAGGAAGATGATTACAAGGTGAGTGGTCAAGAAACTAGCACCAGCATCCCCAAGTCCATCAGAGTCCAACACCAACCAGGTAACTCTTCTTTCTAAAACCCCTTTTTTATTTCATATACGCATACTCCGGTTGACTGTAGTTCTATGTTCAGGATGCAGCTGAAGACATCCCCAATGCAGAAAGCCTGAATCAACATGAGATGGCTGCAACTCCTGATGCACTGTCGGATGCAAGCGAGGAACAAGCCGATGCTCTTGACGTCAACACCAGCTCTGATAGGACGATTGCTCCTGAACCGCCCCACACTTCTTCTTCTTCAGAATAGGTAACATTACAAAACCAATTCTGAACCAGCCGATAGCTCCATAAATGCATCTTGCTCTAACTCCAGATACACCCATAGAGTTTCGATATTTCAGGTTTGCTTTCCTTTGACCCTGCATCAATGGGCCTGACTACCCCTGGAGTAGAGACATCCTCTCTGCAGCAATCGGCTAACTTGGCACATCAGCTTCAACTTATCAAGGACCTTCTATCTGCTCCGATCACTGCTCTAGTTAATGATTCCAGCAAGACAAAGAACATCTTCGAGCAAATAGAATCCCAACTCCCGGAGCCATTGCAAATCAAGCTCTGGTCAGCCAGCAACCTTTCATTCTTTTGGATAGAAGTGAGTAAAGCACAACAAAGAATGGAAACACGTCGCTCCCAAGCTTCTTTGAAAGCTGACATTACCCAAAAGTGCAAGCCCCTTAACCAGAAGAAAGCAACTCTAGATATCAAAGCTGACATGTCTGCCAACATGAATCGACTCGACCTCCTGAAGAAAGAACTGTCGGAACTCAAAGAAAAGGTCCGCACTACCAAGGAACTCATCCAGGCCGAGGAAACTTCCATTGCAAACTCCAAACAAGAAACCCAAAAAATATCTGAGCAGATACAAGCAGAGTTTGCAGAGATCAGCACCTTGAGTCGGCAGATAGTTTCAGGCAATGACAAGGATGACGAAGCGATTGTAGCGCGAGCAGATGCCGTCCGTACTGAAGCCATCCACGCCATAGAAGAATTCCTGAACCAGTAGATAGGCTCAAGAGACAATCAGTACTGCCTGTTAACCTGAAACTTGTACTTGTTTAAAAACATCTTAAGTCGATGGTTATACATCGACTATCTTACTTCTCATATGCGTTTTTTTTACCGGCCAACTCAATGTGTTGGCCTATCATCATCATTTTTTTACCGGCCAACTCAACGTGTTGGCCTATTACAATGCAGCCAGATGGATCTCATCGGCTTTTCGTTACTCGCCTTTCCACATGCTCGGGAAATACTTCTTCAGATGCTGTCCATTGACAGCAATAGGAAACTTGACGCCGTTCAATTCCTCGAGCATGTACGCGTTCCCAGGCAAAACCTGACCAACCTTGTACGGCCCATGCCAAGTTGGAGACCATTTACCGAACTTTTTAACTTTAGTTCCCAACGGCAATACTGCCTCCCAAACCAAGTCTCCCACCTGGAAATCCTTAGGCTTGACCTTCTTGTTGTATGCACGGGCGACTTTAGCCTTATTTTCTTTGATCTTTTCCAACTACTAAAGCCTTAGTTCCGTTAGGTCCTTCACGTTGTCATTCATTAAGGCTGCATACTGTTCAGCAGATAGATCATTCTGAAACTCAACACGCCTTGATCCGGTCGTGATCTCCCACGGTAGCACAGCATCCTGGCCGTAAACTAGATGGTACGGCGACGTCTTGGTGGACCCATGACACGAAATTCGATATGCCCACAAAGCTTCTGATAACACCTCATGCCAGCGCCTAGGATATTCATCGATCTTTCTTTTTATGAGCTTGATGAGGCTCTGGTTGGATGCTTCAGCCTGTCCATTAGCTTGGGCATAATATGGAGATGATCTGATCAGCTTAATCCCCATGTCATCGGCAAACTTTCTGAACTCCTCCGATATGAAGACCGATCCCCCATCGGTCGTAATAGTTTGAGGAATTCCAAATCTGTGGATGATGTGCTCTTTGACAAAGCTGATCACATCTCTTGACACTACTGATCTCATGGGCACTGCCTCCACCCACTTTGTGAAATAATCTGTAGCAGCTAGAACCCATTGGTGACCTTTGCTAGACGACGGGTTGATCTGTCCAATCATATCCATGCCCCAACCTCTGAATGGCCACGGCTTGATGATAGGATTCATTACTGATGCTGGCACTATCTGAATTTTGCCAAACCTCTGACATGCCTGACATCCTTTATAATATTTGAAACAATCTTTAAGCATGGTAGGCCAATAATATCCCGATCGCCTAATCAACCACTTCATCTTATGAGCCGATTGGTGAGTACCGCAGGCTCCTTCATGAACCTCATGCAAGAGCCGATTTGACTCTGAAGGTCCCAGACATTTAAGTAGCAGTCCTTCCAAGGTCCTGTAGAACATGTCATCCCCTATCAGAACATACTTCATGGCCTTGAGTCTTATCCTTCTGGTTGCCCCCCGAGCCGAATCCTTCAAGTAATTGAAGATATCGGCTCTCCAGTCTCCGGGTTCTAGAAACTGAACCTCCACCTCGACTCCATCGGCTGTCTCCTTGTAGCCAGTAGCCATCTGTGCCAAATCATTGGCTTCATTGTTCAGAGTCTTGCGTATCCAGTGGAAATTGATGTACCTGAATCGTGACATCAACTCACGGCACTGCATCCATATCGGGAAAAGAGCCTCGCTCTCACACCTATATTCTTCTGTGAGCTGAGAAATCACCAGCTTCGAATCTCCAAAAATTTCCACTGCTTCTGCACCGGCTTCAAGAAGCAATTCCATCCCTTTGCGAACGGCTTCATATTCTACCAGATTATTGGTGCACGGGGCAGTCATCCTGATGGAGAAGGAGTAAGTCGCCCCACGAGGCGACACCAACAGAATTCCCACACCGCATCCATCATCACAAGCCGATCCGTCAAAGAACATAGCCCAAGCATGAATAAACAATGCAGCAATATCAGTGCTGATCCTGTCCGCAACAAGATCCGCCAGTGCTTGTCCTTTGACTGCTTTTGTAGGCTGATACCGGATATCGAATTCGGACAATGCAAACATCCATTTTCCAAGTCGGCCTTTAAGGACAGGGGCCGACAGCATATGCTTTATGGCATCCGATTTGCATATGACAATTGTTTCCGCCGAGAGCAAAATATGGCGAAGCTTCGTACATGTAAAGTATAAGCAAAGACAAAGCTTCTTGATTTCAGGATACCTGGTCTCGGCGTCTAACATGTGTCTGCTGAGGTAGAAAACCACCCTCTCTTGGCCGTCATGCTTCTGGACTAGCACCGAAGCAATGGAAGTGTCACCCACGGATAGGTATACATAGAACGGCCTATCTTGCTGAGGAGGAACCAATACTGGGGGCTTTGACAAATATTCCTTGATTTCATCGAAAGCTTGTTGCTGTTCTGTCCCCCAGCGAAACTCATCATCGGATTTGATCTTTACTAACCCCATAAACGGCTCAATGCGTCCAGACAGATTAGAAATAAATCGCCTGGCAAAATTAATTTTACCGATGAGTCTCTGCAACTCCTTCTTTGAGTAGGTGGCTTCATCGTCTTTACAGCTTCTTGACTCTTTAGGCCGATCTCGATTCCCCGTTCATGCACCAGGAATCCCAGAAACTGACCGGCCGACACACCGAAAGCGCACTTCTTTGTGTTCATTTTGAGCCCAAACCTCCGAGTCCGCTCCAAAACTTGATGCATATCTTCTAAATGCCCTCTAGCTGATTTATACTTGACCACGACATCATCAATATAAATCTCTACCAGCTTGCCGATGAGATCATGGAAAATGTAATTCATAGCACGTTGGTACGTTGCACCGGCATTTTTCAGCCCGAAGGTCATAACCAAGTACTCGAACAAACCAACTGCACCTGGTACTCTGAACGCAGTCTTGTTCACGTCCTCTGGGGCCATGAAGATCTGGTTGTAACCGGCATTGCCATCCATAAAACTCATCATTTTGTGGCCAATAGCTGCGTTGATCAATGTTTCTGCAACAGGCATCGGGTATTCGTCCTTTGGTGTTGCTCTGTTGAGATCTCTAAAATCGACGCAAACACGCCATCGGCCATCCATCTTTTGTACCGGTATCACGCTAGATATCCATTCTGCATATCGGCACGGCCTGATGAACCCAGCATCCAGCATCTTCTCCACCTCTTTCTTAACTTCTTCTAGGACTTCGGCCTTCATTTGACGTGCTCGTTGCTGAAACGGCCGAAATCCTTTCTTGAGCGGGAGCCGATGCTCGACTATGCTTCTATCCAGTCCGGGCATCTCGGTGTAGTCCCATGCAAAGCAATCCTGGTATTCTTTTAGCAGTGCAATCATCTCCTCTCGCAAAGCCGGATCCAACTTCTTGCTGATAAATGTCGGCCATGGCTTATCCCCAGGACTGATGTCAACCTCTTCCAAATCATCAGCTGATGTGAACCCGTATCCGAGTTTGCCGTCATCTGAAAAATCAGCTGCGAACGCAAGCGAGTCTTCACTATCCACAAGATCAGCGGCAAACACAGGGAGATGACAAGAAAAATTATTTGGCCAACCGCACGGGCTGGCCGCTTCTATACTTCTATTAGCATTCAGAGCCAAATAGTCAATGAGTGGCCAACTGCCAGAGCAGGCCATTATGTGTACATGATGTAACAATTCCGACCACAAACAGAACTTTTCTATTTTTTGGGGCCGATCGCTGGGACCGGCCTCTCTATTTCTATTACACCCCGTGGCTTGCCAGGATGCATCTATTCTGTGAGGCCAGTGGATAAGACTAGCCTCAGTCCGTTTTTTGTCGCCTCGATCCGATCACAATCTTCCAGGGCGATCCCTGAGATCGGCTCTTGTCCTTTCGCATCCCAGGCGTTCATATCTGCGACCGAGATCTCGCTGGAATCATCTGCAGGGACCACTTCTACTTCATCGCCATCCCATTGGACGAGGTACTGGTGCATTGTGGAAGGGATACAATAGTTGGCAAGAATCCAGTCCCTTCCAAGCAGCACTGTGTACGTACTCTTGCTGTTAACGATGAAGAACGATGTTGGTATAGTCTTGCGGCCCACTGTCAGTTCCACATTAAGAACCCCCATTGCCTCTGATGGCTGTCCATTAAAGTCATTAAGCATCACATTGGTCTTGATCAGATTGGTAGAAGAACGACCCAATCGGCGTAGCACAGAGTATGGCATCAGGTTGACTGCGGCACCAGTGTCGACCAACATCCTGTTCATAGGCTTGCCGTCGATGAAGCCCTTGAGATATAACCCCTTCAGGTGCTTGTAGATCTTCTCCTTGGGCTTCTCTAAAATGATTGGCCGTGAGCCGAGATCCAGCTGCGCGATGGCCAATTCCTCCGGTTGGGGTGCTCGAAACTCTAACGGGAGCACAAACACCATGTTCACATCAGCCGATGGCTTCTCATCGGCTTTTGTCTGCTTGGCGTGCCACTCTTTTCTCGGAGGGCGCCTTTCCTCCCTTCGCGGTCGTCTGACTTGCTCCGCGAGATCTGGACGTGCTTTCCTCAGCACGTCAAGATACTGTGCTTCTGCCTCTTCCAGATTGTGCAAGCGCTGCACCCTGCGCTTCTGCGAGCGATTGAGCCCATCAAGACACCACCGTGGGTGGTGGTACCTGTCTTCTTCCTCTGGCTTGGAATCACCCCTGGATGGGCGCCTTACGTGTTCATCCTGACGTGTTCCGGGCCCCAAGCGCCGGAACACCGATGTCTCGTCCTGCTGGCGTCCTCGAGGCCTGTACTCCAAACAATCATCTATAGTAGGCAATCGGCTCATGCCGGAATTCCAGCAATACCTAAAGAACGGGCAGTGCCAGTGGTTGCGTATAGCCTGGCGTCTCCCCAGTGTCCTCCCTGTGCGGTGCTCGTACTCGTCTTCTTCCGATTCGTATCGGCGGCGTAGCTGGTACTGGTACTGGTATTTTTCCAGAAGCCGATTAGAAGCTGGAAGCTAGTTGCGGATGTGACGCACTTGCTCTTCAGTCACATGCCGCTGTTCCAGCTCACGTTCATCTTGCGGCCATTTGCCAGAAGCGGCCTCTCTCCTCTGCTTATCATGGCGGCGCATAGGTCCCACCATGTTGATCTGGAATGCCAAGTCCTGGCCCTCGGATCCGAAAGCTGACAGCTCCATCACATTAGCTTGTGGGAAGGGCTTGGTGTCAACCTTCATCGTGTGTTGAGCCAGGATTAATCGGCCTTGCTCGATAGCCGATTGTATCTGACGACGTAGCTCCTTGCACTCACCTGTGGAATGAGTGAACGAGTGGTGCCATTTGCAGTAGAGTCTTCCCTGCAACTCTTGTGCCATCGGTAGCTTGTGATTTTCTGGGAGCTTCAGCTGTTTCTCTTTGAGGAACAGATCAAATATCTGCTCCGCCTTGGTCACGTCAAAGTCGAAGCCCTTCACAAGTCCCTGCTGTTTGACCCACTTGCACGGGACAGGGTTTGCCCCCCGGGTCCACTCTGCCACGGCCACTTCTTGCTCTTCACCAGAGTCATCAGATTCATCCGCCTGGGCCATGTTTACATGGCACTTGAACTTGTCCTGGCACAGCTCAGGATGATAATGCTCGTACGCTGTAAGCTTTTGCACCAGGTGCGCCAGAGACGTGAACTCCAACTGAAAAGCCGCATCCTTGATCGGCTTAGCAAGTCCGAGGATAGCCAGATCGACTGCCTCCTTCTCTGTGATGCGCGACGAGTAGCATCGGTTCTTGACTTCTCTAAAGCGCTGTATATACTCCAACACAGTCTCCCCTCACTTTTGCCTGACTTGGGCGAGGTCGGCAATTCCAGCTTCAGCAGCCTCCGAATGGTACTGGGTATGGAATTGATCTTCAAGCTGCCTCCAAGTCCGAATCGAATCCGGAGCCAGTGATGCATACCATCCAAAAGCTGGGCCTGTAAGGGATTGGCCGAAGAACCGGACCCTTAATGGATCCGACACTGAGATCATCCCAAGCTGCGTTAACTATCGGCTCACATGCTCGATGGAGCTGGCTCCCTCTGACCCGTTGAACTTGGTGAACTCCGGAAGCCGATACTTGGGTGGCAGTGGGATTAGGTCATAGTCGCTTGGATATGGCTTGGAATAGCCGATCGCTTTCCTCTTGGGCAGGATGCCGAACTGGTCTCTCAGTATTGCACTGACCTGCTCCACACTAAGAACTCCTGGGGCCGATGGCTCAGCACTCGGCCCAGTAGCGTACTTTGCCAGCCACGCTTGTTTTTTTTGCGTCTGCTCCAGAAGCTCCTGGGTTTACCATTTGCACCGAGCGTGCTGGACTGACGCTGTCAGGAATGTAGGCGCACATGTAGCCATGTGAAATCTCCTTGGGTGGCTCGGTGAGGAACTGGCCTTCTCCAGGATCACCGCCGATCTTGTGGACGACGTAGATCGGTGAGCTCTGTGGTCTGGGAGCTGCAAATGAGAATGGCAGTTGCGGCCTAGAATGCAGCGCAGCTTCCTCTGTGTGACTCCCCAGGATTGGCCCCGATGGAGAGTACTGGTTCTTGATTATCTCCTGGATGACGCGATGCGCCATGTGCTCGAGTTCGTTCATCCTGCTCTGAGAGTGCCGATGAAGCGCATGGGCCACCATGTAGTTTATCTCCTGACGCAGGGCTCTGGTGCGCTCTTCAGATGGTACAGACAGATCTATATTGTCAAGAGCGCCTTCTGGTGAGAACCCCTTCCACCTGATGCCATGGTTGCGAGTCTTCTCAAAAGAGCCGATGAGATCGGCTTCTAGCAGAGCTTTGACCTCATCATACTTCTTCTTGTGTTCAGGAGGAAGCTCTTCATACGTGACGGGCTTGGGAGCGGGTTCTTGATCTTGAGCCCCGGTCATCTCTGCGGTGGGTGTTGCTGTTGACGAGTGTCCCACTGGGCGTGCCAGAATGTGTTGTCGGTCGAAACCCACCGGCGAGCAGCGACGGGCAACACGAAGAGCCGGGAGGTTGCTGGGGCGCTGGCAGGCACTGCTCCCTCGTCGACGGCCCGCAATTCCGTCACGCGCCCGGAGGATGTGTGAAAACCGGGCGTGTCACCTGACCTATACCCGATCAGGAGGGTGCAGACGTGCTCCAAACAGTTTCCTGCATACAAAGACACGTGTAAATGTAAATCCGAGCCGTGGTCGGCTCCCTGGGACGACTCTTGCATCGGCTTTAAAGAGCCGATCGAGTCCCGGTGTCAGATGGGATCTGATTGTATCCAGATATGATAGATAAAAGCAAATAACTATAAAACTGCTTCAAATAAATCTAATTGATCCAATCCACGATGGTAACAGCTTCACTGCTAGATCGGAACATCCTACACGTGACTAGGTCTAATGAACATAACAGATAACTAAACCACAACCCAAAACAGAGGCCTAAGAACTAGAAAGAGCCGATTCCCGGAACAATCCCTATCAAGGCTAAGATAAAGCATCTATTACACTACCGAATCATCCAATCCGTTTGCAAGGCCTAACCTAGCAGATATTACGCCAACTCTTAAGGTAAGAGCAAACCAGAATAGATCAGATCTACTAAATATAAAAGAAGCAGGGTGTTGCCTCTGTGCAACTAATTCTATGCGACAAGAACTAGCATGAGATTGAAACATGATTGCACAGAGACAACATGATATTCGTAGATAATAAGCAACGAAGCATAACAGATCTACTAAAAGCCATGCTACGAACATCAGGATAACTAGTACTACTCGCCATAAAAAACGCTTCAGTACGAGTAATACCAAGGTAAAAGCAAGAACAATACTGCCCTGATCGCGAGAAGCGATCAGGGCAGCATGGCGCTTACTTGGATGAAACCCTAGGATTAGGGTGGTGATGCGCCGAGAGTTGTTGTTTGCGAGTCGTGATGACACTCTCTTTTACGAATAACAAAGGATACATATTTATAGTCCGGAGACTTGGGAAAAAATCTAAACTAATCTTGTCCCGATCGGACACTATCTCTAACCTTGAACTAAATCTAAAGATACATGGCCCATGTGGCCCAGATGCTCACGCAGGAGCCGATTTACAAGTCTTATTCAGTCTTCTGCTTTAGGCCCATCTTGATTTTGGCCCATAAATTAATCTTGTTAATTTATGGCGATAACAGCTAACCCCAGTGTCGGGCTATTTGCCCGCTCTTTTTCCTCTTACTGAGCAGGACACTCGAGGCCTGGAGAACATATGGCTCATGGACTCCGGCTGTTCGCGCCACATGACCGGGAGTCACAGATGGTTCTCCAGCCTCACCCCGACGAAGGACAAGGTGTACATCGTCTTCGGGGATAACAGCAGAGGAAAGGTATGTGGAGTTGGCACTATTCAGATTTCCGACGACTTCACCCTGAGAGAAGTTGTTCTTGTTGATAAACTTGGTTTTAATCTGCTTTTTGTTTCTCAACTTCTTGATGATGGGTATGAGGTGAGTTTCAAGAGAGGTTGCTCGCGTGTTCTTGATTCCAGTGGGGATTTTGTGTGCAGAATTGTTCCTCTTGGTCGTGTGTTTCGCATTGACTTCTCTGGATCTTCTTCTAGCACTTCTCACTGTCTGGTGACTGGTCAGTCCTCTGAGCTTTGGAAGTGGCATAGGAGACTTGGTCACTTGAGCTTTGATCTAATAGTTAGGCTCCGCTCACTTGATCTGATCCGAGGATTGCCCAAGCTCAAGTTGGAAAAGGACCTTGTTTGTCACCCATGTCATCACGGGAAGATGGTTTCCCTTCCGCACCCACCTGTAAATCAGGTGATGACATCGCACCCAGGCGAGCTTCTTCATATGGACACCGTCGGTCCTGCTCGTGTGCGCTCTGTTGGTGGGAAGTGGTACATTCTTGTGATCGTGGACGACTTCTCTCGATACTCTTGGGTTTTCTTCTTGGAGACTAAGGATGAGGCTTTTCAGTACTTTCGAGACCTTGCCTTGAGGTTACAGAACGAGCTTCCACATGCCATGAGGGCTATTCACAGTGACAATGGCTCTGAATTTAAGAATGCTCATTTTGATGACTTCTGTCGTGGCCTCGGTCTTGATCACCAGTACTCCTCTCCTTATGTTCCTCCATAGAATGGCGTGGTTGAACGCAAAAATCGGACTCTAGTGGAGATGGCCAGGACGATGCTCGATGAGCATAGGACTCCTAGGCGTTTTTGGGCTGAGGCGATCAACACCGCATGCTATGTTGCCAACCGCATCTTCCTTCGCTCATTCATGAAGAAGACTTCGTATGAGTTGCGGTTTGGTTGACAGCCCAGAGTGTCCCACCTGCGTGCTTTTGGTTGCAGATGCTTTGTTCTGAAGGAGGGAAATCTTGATAAGTTTGAGTCTAGGAACTCTGATGGCATTCTTCTTGGCTATGCTCTTCAATCTAGAGGCTATCGTGTTCTTATTCTTGAGACTAACTGGATCGTCGAAACTTGTAATGTAACCTTCGACGAGTCCACTCCTTCCTTGTCTGCTTCTGTGGAGTGTGCAGGTGACGATGAGTTTGGCCAGGACATCTTTGAGGATGAGGATGAGCCTGAAGCCTTTGGGGGTGATGGTGGTGTCCCTGTGCCGGCTGCAGGCCCACTTCCTGGGGATTCGAGTTCTGACGATGATGGCGGCCCGCTCCCCACAGCTTCGACTACGGCCGATCCACGTCCAGCTCAAGGTTCTTCGTCCAGGACCCATGCTGAGGGCGGTGGGGAGGTGACTTCACCTCAGCGAGTACACCACCGAGCCCTACGGGATCATCCTCCAGAGAGGATACTTGGGGACCTTCACCATGGAGTTCAGACGCGGTAGAAGGTTACATCTATCGCTTTCTGTGCTCACTCTGCTTTCGTAGCCACCTTTGAGCCCAAAGATGTTGGACACGCTTTATCTGATTCTAACTGGGTCAATGACATGCATAAGGAGCTAGAAAACTTTGAGCGAAACCAAGTCTGGGTCCTTGTAGAGCCTCCACCAGATTGCCACCCTATAGATACCAAATGGGTTTTCAAGAACAAACAGGGTGAGAATGGGATGGTTGTTAGGAACAAGGCTAGGTTAGTAGCTCAGGGTTACAGCCAGCAGGAGGGGATAGATTACGAGGAGACCTTTGCACCTGTAGCTCATTTAGAGGCCATCCAGATCTTTTTAGCCTTTGCAGCTTCGAAGGGGTTCAAGCTGTATCAGATGGATGTGAAAAGTGCCTTCTTGAACGGGTTCATAGAGGAGGAGGTCTATGTGAAGCAACCTCCTGGCTTTGAGAGTCCCAAGTTTCCAGACCGAGTCTTCAAGCTTCAGAAGGCTTTGTATGGTCTGAAACAAGCCCCTAGAGCCTGGTATGCGAGGTTGAGAGCCTTTTTACTTAAGCAGGGGTTTGTCATGGGATCGGTAGATAAGACTTTGTTTCTCCTCAGGCGTGGTTGTTGACGCTTCTTAAAGCGCCAATTTACGTACCGCAAGTGCACGGATCGTGTAGCTTTTCCCTTAGAGTATTCCCCCAAGGTTTATCAATCCACGGAACAAGTGTATTACTATGCTTAACTAAGCACTAATGATGTTGGTGAAAGATCTATATTGAGTGATTGAGTGTGAAATAGATCAAATCTAACCAATCTAATCTAATCTAGACTAGTGAGCAAAGATAGATGTGTGCACAAGATATGAAGAGCATTTGTCCATAGGGTCTAGGATCACTAGAGATGTAATCGCCAAGCAACGAAGAATGGATCTAATCTACCAAAGGTGTGTTCCAAGATCAAAACCTTTCCCTTCCGCATATTGTCACTACACGAGGATAATCGGTAACGAATCAACAAGAACACGATAGTTGATGTAATCTAAGTAAACCATGCAAGAGCAAAGCAAACCCAAAGCCAAGTCGCGAACTATTAGGCATCAAAGCATCATCAACAAGAATCATGATAGATCAATCTCATAAAGGATTCGGCAATTACAACTCAAGATCTCCTTACAACCCCATGAACAAACGAGGACTTTACCCCATGAAGCTAAGCGAAGCGTAGTCGATCATGGTGACGAAATCCTCGGCAAGGGATGGATCCCTTGCTGTTCTCCAACTTGCAGCGGCGCCGAGGGGCGATGAGGCCTCCGGTGTCGCCTTTCTCTTGTGTCTAACTCGAATGTATCTCTGGATGCTCTTCTCTGCGATCCCACTGCGGTGCTTCTCTTTGACGGCGGCTTCGGGGTATTTATAGACAGATATGGTCGGTGGTTTTGGTAAAACATATATTAGGGTTGACGCATACTTCGTGCTGAAGAAAACCGAGATCAAATGGACTCCAAAAAGGGCTAGGCCGGCCGGCCCAAGGACTCCAGGCCGGCCGGCCCAAGGACTCCAGGCCGGCCGGCCTGGGCCTTTTCTGGCCCCTTTCGGTCCCATCTTTTGCGTGTTGAATCTTCCTTTTATTCCTTATCTTAGCCCAGTTGTAACCATGCGTCAAAACATCTCCGAAAATGTCCAATTTCCTGTCAAAATACAACATGCTCCAAAATCCAAGACAAAATCGAAAATGGTCAAGTTCGGGTGCCAAGTGGCGGGTTAGTACATGAATCATCCCGAAGAATTTACCAAAACAACTCCTAATCATATAGTAAAATGGGTACTTAAGGAGCGCCAACATTCCCCCCATGCTTAGCTTTTGCTCGTCCTCGAGCAAATCAAAACATCAAATCCTTCCATGGGTTGCTCAAGAGTTCTCGAACTGCAAAATTTACTTATGCAAACAAGTCTAACAATATTTCTTCAAACAAAGGTCAGAGGAGCAGCGAGGATAATCATATCATGGGCGTTTAAAAACTCATCCAATATTACTCCACAACTCTTACCTTTAGCCGGCAACTCGAATATCGACAACACTTGCTTTTCTTGCCCTCCTTGGAGGTTTTTTCTCTTTTTTTTTAGAAGCAAAATACCCTGCAACAAAGGTTAGACCAAAAATTCTTGCACAAGTCCTTTCATGTCTCTCAATATAAGTGGCTATCCTATTTTTATTTGCAAGCTCTCATCTCCCGAAAATCTCTCAAGTATAAAGTGGGGCTATAGGTGAGGCTTAGCAAAGTATATACATATATTGTCAAATTAAGAAAACCTTCTAATGATTGCTTACCTTCCGAGCCAATGATCATGAGAGTTTCTCCATAGTGTAAAGGGTTCAAGGGTAAGAAGATTTAGAATGGTGGACATGTGCAAAGGCATACAAAAAGATTGACTTCAAGGCACAAGCATCGTCCTCGTTGTCGGATTGCACATGGTTGGAATTGAGGATATTGTTCTCAAACAACAAGGTGATATCTCTTTGCACTTCTCTAACCATAAAATCCCTTCATTTATTTTTTTCTTCTCTTCTCATACATTTTTTTCTTTTCTCTTTCTTCTTCTCTTTTTGTTCCGAACCTTTTCATAGGACACTTTCTATAAAACATAGATAGGCAAATCTCCGAAGTGTCTCCCTGAATTTTTGAAGCCCGAACCGAGACAAGAGAGGCCTAGGCCGGCCGGCTCAAGAGGTGTTGGCCGGCCGGCCTAGGGCTTTTCCAAGTCGGATTCGGTCCATCTTTTGAATACTCCTTCCTTTCTTCATCCCAAAGTTATGTTTTATACAAATCATGCGCAGAAACAGAACGTATCCTCACAATTGGGTTGTGGTCAAGGAAGAAGATAATAAACAAGATAATCTCGGGTTCGGGTTTTGGAATCCGGTAGATCTCATGAGTTATTCCAATGAGGAATTCTCATTACCGAATATTGACGTGGCTAGCAATTCAGAGATGAAAAATACGGACATGATCATTGCTCGAAATTAAAACTCCCAAGAGGAAGAAATCCTAACTCAACTCAATGTACATCCAATACTTATGGTGGAACGAATATAGCTTGTGGATGATAGGATTTTTACTCTCAACTTGCCAAGAACTTGATCAACCTTATATTTGTAGGGGTTTTATTATTTTTATGAAATTAAAGTCCTCCAAATCATGCCTTACTCGCAAGCGTAATCAAAACCAAGCGCTAGATCAAAGCTCAAGTGTGAGTATTAACATGGACGAATAATCTACTAAGCTCCACAAATACGAAATAAATTTCATGACAACACTCGTGAACAATTGCTTTAAAGAAAATAAAGTAAAACTGAATGCATAAATAAAATTGCACGATCCAACAAAAAACAAAGACTCTTTTTATTTTGTTTTCATGACTCAACACTAATTTAAGACTCACTCTCACACATGCGAAAAATAAAGCACACAACGCTAAACTATAATTCTCACACATGCGGAATTAAAGCACACTCACACGATGAACTTTCGAGTAAACAAAGACTAACAAAATTATTCTACGAGTCGTCACACCTTCCCCCCCCCCCATGCTTAGATTATGCGGCGTCCTCATCGCAATGATATAAAAGATGGGTGTGACACTCGTCGGTGTTCTCAATGGCACCTTGGGCGCCCTCCTCCTTGCTTTTGTAGATCTCCGACCATCCCGAATAACTTCCTTATGTTGCGGAGAAGGAAGTTGTAATCTTTTTCGGCCAAGCTCTCGATGTCGTCCATCCTTCGATCCATTTCCACGATTCGATCATGGCACCTATCAATGGTGGCGCAGAGATCCGCGATTTCATTGCGGCACTTGAAACAGCACCCGAAGTGATGCCCGCCGCTGTTGGCGCTGTCATCTTCGGGTTCGTCGTTGTCCTTCTTCTTCTTACCGCTATCACCTCCGGAGGGGTCGTCTTCCTCATTTCTCTCCTCTTCGGCCCACCCCGGCCAATCATCATCGTAGTCACGACTGGTGGCTCCCCATGAACCAGGGCTCATGATGCTCTCCCAATCGCTGTCTGCCGCATAATCCTTCGGCTCCGGGATGTGCTCGATGTAGTTCTTTCTTTTAACTCCGAGAAGGCGCAAGGAATGCCTAGGTGCGGGTGGCTTTTTGTCTTGAAGCTTCTCGCCTTCGTCTTCATCGCTGCTGATGACGACGATCACCCTTTGGGCTTGAGCTAGCTTCTCGTTGTACCATTGACGGACCTTCCCTCCGACGCTCATCCTTGCTTGAGTATTGAATTTCTTCGGAGGGGCCTTCGTTTCACATCGCTTTGCTTCAACAAGGAGGGGCTGCGCACCGGTTGCCGAGATGGGGCTAGGTGTCTTTGGCATGGGGGTGTCAGGCGTCCAACCCCTCTCCTCGATCTCCATTACTGCAATCATGGCTCTTGCGCTCGCTGGAGCGGCCATTGTCGACGTCTCTCTCGAGGTGGTGGTGTAGATTGAAAAGTATGAGAGAATAGATCTACCCTGCCCATCTATTTATATCCCGAAAAGACTTGGACGAGAAGTCCAAAATCTCTTCGGTTTTGGCATGCGAAATCTATAAGGCACAGGTTTGAAATTTCCTTATCTCGCACCTACCAAAAATTGAGACCGATTCGCACACGAGGAGGCTTAGGCCGGCCGGCCTAGGGGTGTTGGGCCGGCCGGCCCAGGGGGTTTTTCGGCCCCCTGGACTCCAACTTTTTCCGAGGTGTACACCAATAAATTAGAAGCCTATGTTTTACTCAAAGTTCGTCCAGAATAGAAATAAAACAGTGAAAATAAAATCTAAAAGAGAATATTTACAAACTTACCTTGCTTAACATCGTTAGGCTTGACGTTCCGGTTCCTCCTCCATGGTGTATATGTCGATGTAATGAAGGGGCACAACGTCGGGCTCCAAGAATACCTTTAGTCGCTGTCCGTTCACCACATATTGGTCGCCTTTCGCATCCATGATTGTCACCGCTCCCGTGGGTGAAACCGAGTGTACGACGTATGGTCCATCCCATTTGCTTTGCAATTTTCCTTTGCCAAAAAGTTTGAATCTTGAATTGTAGAGTAGGAGCTTGTCTCCTTCTTTGAATTCCTTGTTTTGTAATCGCTTGTCGTACCACCTCTTCATCCTTTCTTTGTAAATTGATGCACTATTGTACGCTTTCAATCTTAACTCCTCCAATTCGCTTATTTGGATTCTCCTTTTAATTCCAGCGGCTTCCGCATCAAAGTTCATCTCCTTCATCGCCTAATACGCCTTATGTTCTAGCTCAACCGGCAAGTGGCATGTTTTTCCATAAACAAATTGGTAAGGAGTCATACCAATCGGGGTTTTGTGTGCCGTATGATATGCCCATAGTGCATCATATAGTCTCTTCGACCAATCTTTTCCTTCTTTTACCACGGTCTTCTTTAAAATGTTCTTCAATTGCTTGTTCGAAGTTTCCGCTTGTCCATTTGTTTGGGGGTGATAAGCCGTGGACACTCTATGTTCAATTCCCAATTTCTTCAAGCATTTACCAAAGTCTTTGCCCGTGAAGTGTGTTCCTCCATCGCTTATCAAGATTCTCGGGACGCCATATCGAGGGAAGATTACCAATTTAATCATGTTTATGGACTCCTCCGTTGATGCCTTCCGACATGGCATAGCTTCAACCCACTTTGAAACATAGTCCACCATCACCAATATATGCTCAAATCCATGTGAGTTCACGAATGGTCCCATGAAATAGATTCCCCAGACATCAAATAGATCTATTTGCAAATTGTAGTTCAATGGCATGGCATTCCTTTGCGAGATATTCCCCGTTCTTTGGCATTCCGGACAAGTCGAAACAAATCTTTTCGCCTCTTCATGCATCTCGGGCCAATAGAATCCACTAGCCCATACCTTAGCTTGAGTTCTAAAGTGCCCATAATGTCCTCCATATCCCGACGAGTGACACTTTCTTAGAACTTCTTCACGTTCCTCCCTCGGTATGCATCTTCTTAAGACCCCATCTTCTCCATATCTATATAAGTATGGTGGATCCCAATAGTATTTTCTTCTTTCTGCGATCACTCTTTTCTTTGAATTCTTGTCCAAGTGATCCAAGGGCATCACTTTTATTGCCCTTATTATTTCATTCATCCAACTATCTTTGTCAAGAATTCTATATAGGTGATCATCTCTCATTTGATCCTCGATCGGTTCTTTTCCATCATCTCCATGGTTCATCCTTGATAAGTGATCAGCTACAACATTTTCTGCCCCTTTCTTGTCCCTTATCTCCACATCGAATTCTTGTAGCAATAGGATCCATCGAATCAAGCGTGGTTTAGCATCTTTCTTGGACAAGAGATACTTGATTGCCGCATGGTCAGTATAAACTATCACCTTTGAATTTACTATGTATGATCTGGATTTTTCGAAGGCAAACACCACGGCAAGCAATTCTTTCTCCGTTGTTGCATAATTAAATTGGGCTTCATTGAGAGTCTTGCTTGCGTAGTAGATAGCATTTACCTTCCCCTCTTTCCTTTGTCCAAGAACGGCTCCTACGGCGTAGTCGCTCGCACCACACATGATTTCAAAAGGTAGGTTCCAATCCGGAGGTTGCATGATAGGACCACTTATGAGGGATTGCTTGAGTGTTCGAAATGCGTGAAGACAATCACTATCGAAGATGTATTCCACATCTTTTTGGCGAAGTTGTGTCAATGGCTTGGTGATTTTTGAAAAATCCTTTATAAACCTCCTATAGAATCCGGCATGACCGAGGAAGCTCCTCAAAGATTTGATGTCCGTAGGTGGTGGCAATTTCTCCACGGTTTCTATCTTTGCTCTATCCACTTCTATCCCTCTCTCGGAGATAACATGACGGAGAACAATTCCTTCTTTCACCATGAAATGACACTTCTCCCAATTAAGCACAAGATCAACCTCTCCACATCTTTTAAGAACTTTCTCCAAATTTGCCAAGCAATCATCAAAGCTAGTACCATGCACCGAGAAATCATCCATGAATACCTCCATAATCTCTTCTATGAAATCTGAAAATATAGCCATCATGCACCTTTGAAAAGAAGCGGGCGCATTGCACAATCCAAAAGACATCCTCCGATACGCAAAAGTTCCATACGGGCAAGTAAACGTGGTCTTATGTTGATCATCCGGATGAATAGGTATTTGGAAGAATCCTGAGTATCCATCAAGGTAACAAAAGTGTGAATGCTTTGCCAACCTTTCTAGCATCTCGTCAATGAATGGTAGTGGAAAATGATCCTTCCTCGTTGCCTTATTCAATTTTCTATAATCGATGCACATCCTCCATCCCGTGATGGTTCTTTGTGGTATCAATTGCTCCTTCTCATTTTTCACAACCGTGAGTCCTCCTTTCTTCAGAACGCAATGCACGGGGCTTACCCATTCACTATGTGGCACGGGGTATATTATTCCGGCATTCAACAATTTGATAACCTCCTTCTTCACCACATCACGCATAGCATGGCTCAACCTTCTTTGATGCTCTACCACCGGCTTGTACTGCTCCTCAAGTTGTATACGATGTGTGCAAAAAGCGGGGCTAATACCTTTCAAGTCGTTAATCGAGTAGCCGATCACCTTTTTGTGCTTCTTCAATATTTCAATCCCTTGGGGAGTGGCTTCATCTCAACCTCGGGCGCACCATTCTCTTCTTGTTCTAACTCTCCAATGTCTTCAAATTTTTCTTCCTCCAAATTCCCGTGTTGCGGCTTCAACTCTTCCATTGTTTCCACTAGTTCTCCGTCTTGATCATCTTGAGCATCTCCATTCTCCAAAGCACGTTGGAGAGGATCCCTAAAAGAATCAATGGAACGAATGCTCTCTACCTCTTCGTTATCAAGAGGTAGAGGTGAAGCAAAAGACGGTTTTGAATGAAATTTGAATGAGCGCTTCTCTCCATCTAGATCAAAAGTGACAATCCCTTTTCCAACAACTAGAACAACATTTACTAGTTTGAGAAAGAGTTTTCCAAGGATTATGCCTTCATGCTCATCATCACTAGCATTAATCACAAAAAACTCGGTAGGAATTTTTTTACCCGCTATGGCAACATTTAGATTTCTGAGCACTCCTAGTGGTTTGATTAATCTACCATCTCCCATGATCAATTTAATGATTGTGGCATCTAGGTTTGACGTTTCGTTAAAAAGCTCAACATAAACCTTGGAACTCATCACACTAACATGGGCGCCAACGTCACATAGAACATTGCAACATTCTATTCCTTCTATCATGCAATCAACACGAGGTGTGGATGATGGGTTACCTTCGCCTTGATCGCTTCCAATCACATATACTTGGGCTATGTGCGCGTAGGGTGATGATTCCGAGTTCACTCCTAGGGTCCTTTTGATCTCCAGCACTTCGTCTAAGTCAATCTCTTCCTCTTTTTCTTCAAAAAGTTTCCGAATAATATCACCGGCCGATTCCTTGCCAAATGTATATCCCGTGTGATTATCCGGCGGGAAGTCTTCCGCTATCACCTTCGCCATTCCTCGCTGATTTGGATGCGGTCTTGCTTTGTCGAACAATCTTCCGAAGTCAATTGGTATCCAATCCATTTGCTCGAATTCCCTTAGCGATTTGGCGATGCCCATGGTTCTTCTTTTCTTTTCCGGGTCATCTTTCGTTGCACTCCGGATCGATGCTTCTTCATCGTGGTTTGTCTCTATGACTTTCCCATGCTCCGGTTGTTCTTCCTTCACTTCCGATGCCTTTTTTCTAAAAATTCCAGCAAGCACCCACACTTGAGATTCTTCTTCGGAGCTTGCCGAACATCGTTTTTCCCAATCTCTTCGCATGGCCGCACCCTTGCTGATTTTTTGTAGAAGTTGGGCGGCTTCCGTGAGTGTTTTCTCCATGAGATCTCCTCCTGCACACATTTGAACAAATTGCATGCACTCGGGGGTTAGGGAAAAATAAAAAGTATGCAAGAGTACTTCACCGGAAAATCCGAGCTTCGGTCCTTGTTCAATCAATCCATTGAATCTATCCCATGCTTGATCTATCCCTTCTTCTTCTCCTTGCGCAAAGTTGATCACTTGCTTCCGAATATGTTGAACCTTGCTTAACGGAAAGAACCGCTCGCAAAATTTCTTCATCAAGTCATCCCAATTTCCTTTTACCTCGAAGGATGCAAGTGCAAACCATCTTCTCACTTCTTCTGCAAGTGAGTATGGGAAAAGATTCCATCTAAACCAAGCTAGCGGAACTCCGTCTTGTTGTACCGTGTTGCATAGCATTGTCTATATGGGTTGTCCGTCTCATCTCCTCTAAAAGGGTTTGCCGCCGCCATCTTGATGATTTGAGGCTTGATCTCGTACTCGGTGGCTCACAACACCAAATCTGATTTTTGCATGTCGAAGTCCTCCGATCGCGGGCTTGCATAATCCCTTAATGATTTTTCTCCTTCCTCCATGTGTTGAATGAGATGGCCCATCTAGACAATCAAAACAAAAACAAGAAAACAAAAATTTTCTAGGGAAAAGGTTAGGTGTTAGTAACCAACAAAATTAATACAAAGTTAAACGTAGCAAAATCGCTTGTTCCCCGGCAACGGTGCCAGAAAAGCTTGTTGACGCTTCTTAAAGCGCCAATTTACGTACCGCAAGCGCACGGATCGTGTAGCTTTTCCCTTAGAGTATTCCCCTAAGGTTTATCAATCCACGGAACAAGTGTATTACTATGCTTAACTAAGCACTAATGATGTTGGTGAAAGATCTATATTGAGTGATTGAGTGTGAAATAGATCTAATCTAACCAATCTAATCTAATCTAGACTAGTGAGCAAAGATAGATGTGTGCACAAGATATGAAGAGCATTTGTCCATAGGGTCTAGGATCACTAGAGATGTAATCGCCAAGCAACGAAGAATGGATCTAATCTACCAAAGGTGTGTTCCAAGATCAAAACCTTTCCCTTCTGCATACTGTCACTACACGAGGATAATCGGTAACGAATCAACAAGAACACGATAGATCAATCTCATAAAGGATTCGGCAATTACAACTCAAGATCTCCTTACAACCCCATGAACAAACGAGGACTTTACCCCATGAAGCTAAGCGAAGCGTAGTCGATCATGGTGACGAAATCCTAGGCAAGGGATGGATCCCTTGCTGTTCTCCAACTTGCAGCGGCGCCGAGGGGCGATGAGGCCTCCGGTGTCGCCTTTCTCTTGTGTCTAACTCGAATGTATCTCTGGATGCTCTTCTCTGCGATCCCTCTGCGGTGCTCCTCTTTGACGGCGGCATCGGGGTATTTATAGACAGATATGGTCGATGGTTTTGGTAAAACATAGATTAGGGTTGACACATACTTCGTGCTGAAGAAAACCGAGATCAAATGGACTCCGAAAAGGGCTAGGCCGGCCGGCCCAAGGACTCTAGGTCGGCCGGCCTAGGCCTTTTCTGGTCCCTTTCGGTCCCATCTTTTGCGTGTTGAATCTTCCTTTTATTCCTTATCTTAGCCCAGTTGTAACCATGCGTCAAAACATCTCTGAAAATGTCCAATTTCCTGTCAAAATACAACATGCTCCAAAATCCAGGACAAAATCGAAAATGATCAAGTTCGGGTGCCAAGTGGCGGGTTAGTACATGAATCATCCCGAAGAGTTTACCAAAACAACTCCTAATCATATAGTAAAATGGGTACTTAAGGAGCGCCAATAGTGGTGCTGATTTTCTGTTGGTACAGATTTACGTGGATGATATTATCTTTGCTGGCTCCTCTCACTCTCTTGTTTCTAGCTTTTCTGATGACATGAGCAGGGAGTTTGAGATGTCTATGATGGGTGAGCTTCAGTTCTTCCTCGGGTTGCACATCAAGCAAACCCAGGATGGCACCTTCCTTCACCAGGCCAAGTACACCAAGGACATGCTCAAGAAGTTCGACTTCGGGAACCTCAGTCCCATGCCGACTCCTATGGGCACTTCTACGGCGCTGGATGAGGACACTGAAGGTGTTGCTGTGGACCAGAAGGAGTACAGGAGCATGATCGGCTCGCTCCTATACTTGACGGCCACCGGAGCCGACATCCAGTTCGCGGTCTGTCTCTGCACGAGGTTCCAGGCTTCTCTGCGCACTTCTCACAGGAACGCTGTGAAGAGGATTTTCAGGTACCTCCGCTTCACTCCTGAGTTTGGCCTTTGGTACTCTTCTTCCTCTTCTCTTGCGTTGGTTGGCTTTTCTGATGCTGATCATGGTGGGTGTCGGATTGATCGCAAGTCGACTTCAGGCACCTGTTAGTTTCTTGGAACTTCTCTTGTGTCTTGGTCTGCCCGCAAGCAAACTAGTGTAGCTCTTTCCACCACAGAAGCCGAATACATTACTGCTGCTAGTTGCTGCTCCCAGATCCTCTGGATGAGACACACTCTCAGTGATTATGGCCTAACCTATGGCAGGGTTCCTATTTTCATTGACAGCACCTCTGCCATAAGCTTAGCCAAGAACCCCGTCCTACACTCTCGCTCCAAGCATATAGACGTGAGGTTCCATTTCCTGAGAGACCACTATGAGAAGGGTGATGTCGAGCTGACCCATGTATCCACTGATAATCAAGTAGCCGACATCCTGACCAAGCCCCTAGAACAAGCCACCTATGCTCGCTTGCGGGGAGAGCTTGGCGTGTGCTACCCATTTTGATCTATGTAGTTGTTTCTGTAGTTTAGGATTGGTTTTCCTTTCTTTTTGCTTTTTCTTGCATTTTTGTGTACATATCGTTTTGCATAGCATTTGCTCATATGCATTACACTTGCACTAAACTTCTCATGTATGATATCTGCATTTGCTTGTGCCTTGTGCTATGCTATGAGTTGTATATATGCTTTGACCATGTGTAGATAGCTCCTTTGAATATGTTGTATATTGGCTCTGAGCTTAGCTATTTTATTCTTTGAAAATCATAAAACATGGTCACCTTCAGGATCTGCTACTAGCATGTGTAGGCTTGTTTGCTTATGCTATCTTGTTTCATGCTTAGTGGCTAGGTCCTTTGCTATCATATGCAACAAGATTCCCTCTTTTGCTTCATGATTGTTTTGCAAACTCAAACAATTGGTGTGTTACAATTGGTATTCAATTTCAAATATCCAACATTTGGTATATCATGCTTTGCTCTGAGTGAAAAGATCCAGGTGGGATTGCTTGCACCACTGATCTTGTTCCGAGACTGCTCCTCTGGAGAACTTGGACAAGGCTGTGGATGACTGAGAGTGTTGTTTTAAGCTTCTGATGGTTCTTGACCTAGGCTTGGCACATTCGCTAAGTTAAGCACTTGCAAGTTTTCAACCCCTGGCACCATTTCTTGTTGAGAAATTAAGAGTTTTCAGTTGGTTGAGTGGCAGTTGTTGTGATATGCTTTGGATAGCTCACCTGTATGTTCTTGCTAGCACTAGCATGCTTGTTTACCTTCTAGTATGCTAGGTCCTTTCTGGTGATACTTTTTCTTTTACAAATGACAAATGCTTGCTCATGATCTGTATAGATATATTCTTATGAGCTTCTCCATGCATTGTCTTTGTATATGCACCCTCATATGCTGTACTGTTTCGACCCTTGCAAATGCTCTTGTTCTATACCTGGAAGCTTTTTAGGCACGCATGCATTGCACTTCATGGCATATTTCCAGGGGGAGCATCTAGACAGGGGGAGGTACCTTGGTGTGTGCCTTGTCAACAAGGGGGAGATATTGGTGTTTGGTCTAAGGGGGAGAGTTTGTTGTTTGATGTCTCTGATACCTTAGGCGTAGAGATTGTGGAGAGTTCCAGTCTTTGAGTGTGCACACATCGGGTGAGAGTTGCATAGTGAGGGGGAGCTGCATTTCAGGGGGAGTTTTTGAGCCTTTTCATGATCTTTGCTGGTTGTGTTGAGCCTTGCCTCTTTCTGGAGGGACCAGCTTTGCACATGCTTGGCTGTGTTGAGCCCTGCCTCTTTCTTGAGGGGTCAAGCATGTTTTGGAGTCAGTGCGTCGAGCCGTTGCCCTTGTATTGGGGGCTGACTCTTTTGGCTTTGCTATCTTCAAGTGATCCTTTCTGGCTTTCATTCGCTTTTGATCACTTGAGTTAGCTCTCTTTGTTTTCTATTTCTTTTTAGGTTATCCTTTTCTTTCACCAGTACCCGTGTGGGGTGCGGTGTTGACAATGCACGCATCAAGGGGGAGATTGAGAGGCAGTGGAAGCCTGCTCCTTGGTGTGATGAGTGATTGCCAACACGTGGAGTGGACTAACTGTGTGTAGTCGCGACTCTATGGAGATTGCGCTAGTTCTTGGTCTGTGGTGTGCAGGTACACGGATGGCGCGGTGGCAGCGAGATGGTTTGGACAAGAGCGAGGCCGTGCCGATGCACCATGCGGCGGCGTTGCGGAGGCAGGGAGCTCGACGATCACGCGGAGGCGGGAGACCTTGCGGTGGCGTTGGAGGCCCGACTGGACGACCGTGCGGTGGAGAAGGGCAGCCCAGATGCTTGGGCCACTGCTGGGCCGTGTTGCAATCCACTCCTGGTGCCAAGGCGGGACGGCGTGGAGTTTGTTGGTAGCTCGAGAAAAACCAACGGCTGGGATGCGTCGACGTCGGCCGAGTCGGAGGGAGATGGTGATGGCGTCTGGATGACCAAGGCGCTAGGGGTCCAGCGGGAGGTCGGACACGTGGCGACATCGGGCTTGGCGGGTGTGCCAGAAACATCGCGCGGGAATGTTTGGCGGTTCCTCCAAAACTGCCCCCGAACTCGGTTTCGGCAGTTTTCCCAAAACTGCCCCCGTGAAGATTCCAAAAGGACGCGTGGCGACATCGGGACGATTGCGTCGGGTCGAAGCAGACTTCTCCAAGTCGTCGCAGCCGTCGGATGGTCTTCAATGTATCGTTTCCGGTTTTGCCCCTAAGGACCTTGTAGTTTATTTCTAGCACTTAGGGGTAATCTAGTCTTTAGAGGAAGACTTGGAGGGAAAGGAATGGGAGTGGGTGGCGTTGCCTCCAGCACAACAAAAAGGCCAGCGCCCCTCCTGTCTCCTTGCGCTCTCTGGCTGGCGACACAACAAAAGACAGAGGCAACAGCCAGGGCGCCCTCTCCTCTCTCCCTCTCAAGTTCTTCCCTCTCTTCTGTAGAAGATGTTCTAGGCCATGGATTTTTGAAGAATTTGTAAGGAGATTTTGTGGGAAAGGAGGCCCTTCCCTCCTTGTGTCCTTGGGGCTTTGAAATCGAATTCAGGTTCGTGTTCTTTTGGAGATTCTTGTGTGAAACGCCCGATTTCTTGAGTTCTTCGCTTTGGGGTTTCTTCTACTTGTTGCTGTGGTACTTGATGCTCTTTTGTGCGACCTGAATCATTCTAACCAAGTGCTAAAATCCATTTAGGTCGTGAGTCTTCAAGAACACAGTTTTTAGAAAACCCAGAAAACCCCGTTCTTGCTAGGTTTTTTGTCGATTCCTCTCAACCCATGGAGTGAATCGTCGATTCCTTTGGTAGGTAGGTTCACAAGGTCTTTGTGATCGTGCCTGCAAATTTTGGTGAGCTTTCGACCTGATTTGGGCCTTCGATCGTCGAGATTTCCAAAGGTCGCGGGATGGAAAACGCTCTGGACTCTGTTTCTGGATAGCACCGGTTGAACCGACGCTTGGGTTCAAGGTCGTCGGATCAACCGGTGCCTACAAGGTTCGGTTGCTAGGGTTTTTGGCGTTTCTGTTGAATGCACCGGTGCTTCAGTCTTCATTAGCGTCGGATCAACCGGTGTTGCTTGTGTGTGTGCTGTTTTGGCTCGATTAACTGGCGTATTGACTTTCCTTAGCATCGGTTTAACCGGTGTTCGCTTCGTCTTTTTGCAGAGTCTCTGGACAACTACACCGGTGTTTGTCATTGATTTTGTCGGATCATCCGGTGCAGAGCGTCGGTTGAACCGACGCAGTTCGAAACATTGCGTCGGATCAATCGGTGCTTGCTGTCTGCTGCTGCCGGCTCTGTATCACCGGATAGACCGACGTATTCAAGTTGTATACGTCGGTTCAACCGGTGTTAGTATACCGTGCTGGTCTTGTGCTGCTTCTTCGCGTTTTGCTTCTGCGCTTGATCACGCTTGTTCCTAGGGTTGCTTTGTGTTAGGGTAGCTCTTCCGTAGTTGCTCTGCACTTCACCTAGGACTCTAGGGTTGGGTGCTCACTTGGGATCTTAAGCCGAATTTTCGATCGCGATAATTTTTCATCGGCTCCCATTCACCCCCCATCTGGTCGCATTTCTCGGTCCTACACGCAGAGCTCCGCACACCGGGCGCAATGACCGACCCCGATGTGCTTCGTCCGGCGGCCCAGGATCCATTCGCCGGACTGCAGCCGCCAGGCCCGGCGTCCAGTCTGGCAGGGCCATCTGCGCAGTCCTTTGGCGGCCACCCGGGGGGGTTCACGCCCTTCCCCCTACCCCCGTGGCCCCATCCCTTCGTCGGCAACTCTCCTCACCCTGCGTCGTTCCATGTCAACCATCTCCACATGGCGGCCTACGCAAGCTTCTATGCGCAGCCACCAGCGTTCGGCAGCAACTTTCCTCCGCCGTCGCCCTACGCTGGGTTCCAAGGCCAAATGCCTGTGATACCCGGGCAGGATCCTCGGGCACCTTCGTTCAGCGTCGCACCACTGCTGGACCCACGGTTCCCCCCCTACTACATGAACCCAGCTGCCACGGTCGCAGCTTAGGATGCTCAAGGCCCTGCCGGATGTGGCCGTCGACACCGCGCAGCCCGTGTCCCACCTTCACTAGGGGCGGGAACCTCACGCACCAGTTCAGCCGCTCGCGCCACCATCAACCTTGACGAAGACACAAACTCTGCCCAAGCCGAGTTTGCCGCAGACGATGACAACGCAGATGATGATAACGACGACGGCAGCAACGACAGCGACGACGACAACGATGACAATGATTCCTCGGTGAGGCTCTATTTTTCTCTTCTGCTTGATGTTTTCAGTTCTCTCCGTAGAAGCTGAATAGTAGCAAACTTCATGTCTGTTCCTCTCATTAGTAGCCACCTCTGATTAGTACAGAACTTCATTTTTACCGTAGTTCAAAGAAACCACCACCTCTGATTAGTAGCCAACTTAACGCGGACGTTCCATTTGTGTTCCTTTATAGAGAGGAATACCTACGTCGGACGCAAATTGGGACGATCGAAACACAGATATATTCTGCGACTTGTGGATACAACAGTCCCAGCTAGGCAATTGTGATCGTGGTATAATGAACACAGCAGGATACCGCGGTATTGTTAGGGACTTCTATAAAAAGACGGGTCTGAAGCATAAAATCAGGCAGTTTCAGAACCGCGCAAGGTACCTCAAAAAATTTTGTGCTGCTTGTTCATATCTGGATAGGCATACAGGGGTTTCTGTATGCCTAAACCGTTACAACGCTCCAACATGAGTTTGGAACAATGTCAAACAGGTACAGAGTAGACTAAAGAGGACTCGCATTTATGAACGTTACTGTACAAGGATTACTCACATACATGTGAATTTCTAATTGTACAGAAGTTTCCAGAGCAGGTTGACAAATTGAGGAGGCCCATCCCACCTTGGAAGGACAAACTGTTTGAGATGTTCAAAGAGTACATCTCAATTCCTATGTTTGCTTCTCCTGAAGATTGGTCATAGGCAGCATCAACATTCAGTTTCGTCCAACCTTGTGGTGGCTTAGTCCACACCTTTTGTCCAAGTGGAGGCTTAACTCTTTCCTCCTTCACCTGCTTCCAACTATCGACTAATGGTACAGTGCTTTGCCCTTCTTATCATTTTCCTTACCATGTCGGATCTGTAACAATGACTTCCAGTAGCTTTCAACAAATCTGGCTGATCCATAAACCGAAGTTTTACCATCGCCATGAACTGCATTATTTCTAAGGTGCCAAGCTCTCTATAGACAGAACAGCAGTTGCGCTCTATTCTCTATGTTCAGATCCTCAATCAACATGATGAACCAATCAGGGCCAGTATAAACTAGTTTATTTTCTGGAATTAAATTTCATTCCATCCTCAGTTCTTCCCTTAAGGCCTTAGCCTTAGTACAGGATATCACAGTTTGAAACTCATCCTCTTCTTCTCTTCCACAAATCCGGCAAGTACTATCATTCTCCATATTCCTTCTTTGCTAGGCTGTTGTTGGCAAGTCTTGGAGGGAGATTCCATCCCATATTTATTTAACTAGCTTAGTACCTGTTTGTTGCTGTGGGAAATATAGAGATCTACCTAATATCATTAACTTTATATTCATTCACTTCATGTATAGGCCATGCCGTGATTATGCGGGACATTGATTGTCTGGGTTCCGATTGAGATTCCGATTGATTTGTTCGGATTCCGATTACAATTCCGATTGATTTGTCCGGACTCCGATTAAGATTCCGATTGATGGACCAAGAAACCCGTGTTCCGATTGGGATTCCAATTAGAATTTGGATAAATATTGCTTACTTTAGAAATAGTGGAGATAGAGATAGAGATAAAGATAGGAAGGACAAGAGCATTTTACCCCCATTAACCGCTAAAACTCTGTTTTACCCTCCTAAATTTATGACCGAGTTTGAATAACTATCTCTAGCTCAAAAACTGAACAACTACACTCTCTAACTTTGAAAGACCACACAAATTACCTCTATTGACCATTTCAATGTAGTTTTAAGGTAGTTTTGTTAATATGGCAGTGGACTCCACATGTTAGAATCTACCAAACTTACCTAGAATCTTTTTAGTGAGGTTTTCATAAGATTTCCAATGGGAAAACATAAAGGGCTTGATTAGTGATGCAAGTTTGATATATTTTGGGTCATTGGGTCGATAAAAAAATTGATAAAATGAACTAGAATGATATTTTGTATAAATAATTTGGGAGAATAAATGAACTAGAGTGGCATGCGATCATAGCCGATCCAAAAAAAATACCATTGGGTACATACCCATTTGCATCCTTACATCCTTAGGCTTGATTGCTCACCTGACCGATACCTTACATCCTTACATCTCTCACTTACACTGCAAGGATGCTGTGGGCGCATGGAATCGGGCTGAGGGGCAGGGGGGGTGTGGGGAGGGGAGGGAGAGGAGCTGAATTACATGACGTAGGTGATGATTTGGGGGCTAAATGTAAATGTAAGTGAGAGGGAACATGTTGAGATGTTATCGGATGGATCCCACGTGCCATACGAGAAAAAAAACCACTTTTATAAACCATTGTGATTTACTCTAGAGGTATTATGTCTGAATTTTAGGGTTGGAGGATGTAGTAGTCTGATTTTTAAGTTAAGAGTTTTTTTGAACTCGGCCATAGGTTCAAGTTGTCAAAAACATGCTTCAATCTATTGTGGAACTCACCTACCATCCTCTAGTGTATATATCATTATTACTTGCTTGCTTCCTTCCGCAATTGTACTTTCTGCCGAGTGTAGAGGTAGTGGCCCGCACCGCTCTTGCCTCCACCCTCCTCCCCACCCTCATCATGCCTGTATTGCCAACCGCCCCTCCACCCCCACCCCACCCCACCCCACCCCCACTGTGCCATCCGAGGTTGCGGCAACTCACTCTTGTAGCTTACTTTTGTTTTTGAAGTATCTTGTTGTTTCACACTAAAGTGGAATGCCTCTGTTTCTTCAATTTGGTGGGAGGAATCTATCCTGCATCTAAACGAAATGTTCTCATCTCTTGATATATCTACCATATTTGTCCTCAACTCCAATTTTGTTCCACGAACCAAACACATGGATAAACTCCAAGACCCTGAGTGCTACATCTGTGTCCACATCTATGCACAAATGATTATTAATGGTCCAAAGCTTCTAGCTTACTAGTAAAGCTTAAGTCCAATCAAATTAACTGGGCATACATATACTCCCTCCCTCCATCCAAAAGAAAATCACTATAGAAACTATGAAAGTTTAACGAAGAAAGTAAAATGACATTGGTTGCACTATTTATTAGCCATATTTGATACTAATTAATTATTCCATGCACATACATATACCGAACATGATAAAATAACTTTTTCTAGATCACAATTTTTAATTCTAACCTGACTTATTTTGGAAAAGATGGAGTAGCAATTAACCTGGTGCGTGTATGGCGTATCCTATTCCTATCTTATCTTTCAATTAGACAAGAGGCCATTAGGCCTCCTCCAATGGGAGGCGACATCGCCAGCTAAATGATTTGTTTAAGTCGATAAACAGTAAAAAACATCCACGCTAGCGCTGCACCGCGAACCTAATTCTGCAGTCGACCGGAGGTTGTCTTCCTTCCGGTCGACGATGCAGTCACACGGACAAGCATCCGGTACTAATTCCGTTTCCAAATGTTTGTGCGGGCCGATCCTAATTCCGTTTCCCTTCCATTTTCTCTCCACCAGTCCTCTTCTCCCACATTCTATTTCCCTTTATTTCTCTCTCATAGTTGTCATACAGCATTAGGAAGCGGTGCGTTGATCTCTAGTTCTCTACAGTACATTCTACAGTTATCGAACTCTTTTTTTCTTTGTTTTTCTTTCCAAAGTTGTGCTCCAACTTTTTTATTTTAGGAATTTTCTTCATAATTTTTTTACCTTTCATGCATATTTCTCTATTTTCTATTACCTTTTATTTTTCATTTCTTGTTCCAATTTTTTTGCCTACACCTTTTCATATTTGAATTATTTTCAAAATGTTTTCTTTCTAAATATTTTTCAAATTTCATTTCTGAATTTTTTTCAAGAAATTTTCTTTCAAATTCTTGTCACAAATTTTTGTTCAAAAACTTTTTTGCTTAGGGATTTTGTGTTCTCTTCTTTCACAAAATTTTGTGTGTTTAGTTTATTCCTTGAATTTTTTGTCTCCCACAATTTTTTATTCCAATTTTTATTATCCAAAGTATATTCTTGAAATTTTTGTTTCCTAACTTTTACTCAATTTTTTTTCCATTTTTGATGTTCGAATCGTTTTGACATGTCTCTTTTTTGTTATATAATTTTTATTATATAAAATTTTGTACTTATACCATATTTTTATTAAATGGATCACCGTCAAAACATACCCGAGTGAGGTTAACAAGCGTGGCTGCTTTGGGCTCGCTACCTCGGTGGTGGGGACCAGAATCTATGCCTGTAAATGCACTAGCGCGTGGAAAACGAAAACAGAATGGGGACGCCATCATTTCCATGTAGTGGATAATCAGTTAATCACGAAAGCTGATACTAGAATCATGTCGGAGAATCGATCGGACGATGGCTTATTTACGGGCGACGGTAAAGTATCTGCCCCTGCGCTGCACTCACCATCTAGGACCCTGTTTGGTTCTTCTAGATCTAGATTTTAGATAAAAAAAATCTTGCCATTTGAAGTACTAAATAAAGTCTAATCATAAAATTAATTGCAGAACCCTAGAGCTACTTTGCGAGACGATTCTAACGAAGTATATTAATCCACGATTAGTGGATGGTTACTGTAGCATCATTGTAGTAAATCATGGCTTAATTAGGCTCATTAGATTCGTCGCGCCAAATTACACTCATCTGTGAAAAGGTTTCGCAAATAAACTTTATTTAATATATCATGCATGCAAGATTCCTTGATCCAAAAATTTGGATCCAAACTTCCAAACACGGCCTAGGTCTAGCGAGAGCATTTTCCCCTCACATACACGGATTTTTAGATGCTGCTCCTGTGCCGGCTGGTGACTTCGCCAGTGACAGCGGCAACCGCTGGAGGAGGCCATCAAACCAGTAGTCTCTTTGGCCTTATTTGGTTCATGCTTGGATCCATTCCACAGCTCAAACCAAACACATCTCGTGCTAGAATCCTAGCGGCCTGCAGACTAGGCCCGCCCGCATAAGCCCTCGCGTACACGAGCCGACCACCCCAACTAGCGCCGCACGCCCACTCGCGTCTCCTACCTCTGCCAACCCCCAACCGCGCCCACCCCCCACCCCGCGCCGCCAGCAGCCTGTTCGCCGCGTGCCGCCGGTAGGTGCCTCCGCCAACCCGCCTAGTCTCCAGGAAACTGCGCCGCCGCCGTCGATGTGGCCGCCATGAAAGCGCCGCTGGCGTACCATCTGGCGGTGGCCCATTAGGGTTCCGGCCGCCCGCCACCACCCGTGCCGGAAGTCGCCGTCGGTGGCCTTCGTCTGCAAATCCCAGAGGCCCGCGCTCAGATCCGGCGAGGCAACGACCGGATCGACCTTCCGCATCGACGAAATGGGTGGATCCGGCGACGCTCGGTTTGGGGATTTCCTGTCCCTTGGCGACCCAACCCCCGGAGACGGCTCCTTCAACCCGTCGGCAACCCCCGGCGCTGGCGCAGAGCTCCGCACACCGGGCGCAATGACTGACCCTGATGTGCTTCGTCTGGCGGCCCAGGATCCATTCGCCGGACTGCAGCCGCCAGGCCCGGCGTCCGGCCTGGCAGGGCTATCTACGTAGTCCTTCGGCGGCCACCCGGGGGGGTTCACGCCCTTCCCCCCACCCCCATGGCCCCATCCCTTCGTCGGCAACTCTCCTCACCCGGCGTCGTTCCCCGTCAACCATCCCCACATGGCGGCCTACGCAAGCTTCTATGCGTAGCCACTGGCGTTCGGCAGCAACTTTCCTCCGCCGTCACCCTGCGCTGGGTTCCAGGGCCAAATGCCTGTGATACCCGGGCAGGATCCTCGGGTGCCTTCGTTCAGCGATGCACCACTGCTGGACCCACGGTTCCTCCCCTACTACATGAACCCAGCTACCTCGGCCGCAGCTCAGGATGCTCAAGGCCCTGCCGGACGTTTCCGTCGACGCCGCACAGCCCGTGTCCCACCTTCACCAGGGGCGGGAACCTCACGCACCAGGTCAGCCGCTCGCGCCACCATCAACCTTGATGACGACACAAACTCTACCCAAGCCGAGTTTGCCGCAGATGATGACAACGCAGATGATGACAGCGACGACGACAACGACGACAATGATTCCTCGGTGAGGCTCTATTTTTCTCTTCTGCTTGATGTTTTCAGTTTTGTCCGTAGAAGCTGAATAGTAGCAAACTTCATGTATGTTCATCTCATTAGTAGCCACCTCTGATTAGTACAGAACTTCATTTTTACCGTAGTTCAAAGAAACCACCACCTCTGATTAGTAGCCAACTTAACGCGGACGTTCCATTTGTGTTCCTTTATAGAGAGGAATACCTACGTCGGACGCAAATTGGGACGATCGAAACACAGATATATTCTACGACTTGTGGATACAACAGTCCCAGCTAGTCAATTGTGATCGTGGTATAATGAACACAGCAGGATACCGCGGTATTGTTAGGGACTTCTATAAAAAGACGGGTCTGAAGCATAAAATCAGGCAGTTTCAGAACCGCGCAAGGTACCTCAAAAAATTTTGTGCTGCTTGTTCATATCTGGATAGGCATACAGGGGTTTCTGTATGCCTAAACCATTACAACGCTCCAACATGGGTTTGGAACAATGTCAAACAGGTATAGAGTAGACTAAAGAGGACTCGCATTTACTGATTAAACCATTATGAATGTTACTGTACAAGGATTACTCACATACATGTGCATTTCTAATTGTACAGAAGTTTCCAGAGCAGGTTGCCAAATTGAGGAGGCCCATCCCACCTTGGAAGGACAAACTGTTTGAGATGTTCAAAGAGTGCATCATTGATTGGGCAAATATGTTACCTATAGATGATTCTGCACCCTCTTCTAGTGATCCATTAAGTCCCACTAACACTTCTGGCAGCAAGAAGAGGTCAAGCAGTGCGGCAACACAATCTACCGCTACTAGTCCTTCCAAAAAAGCAAAAGCAGCAAAGGCCACGGACTCAACAGCTACTAGTCCATCTAAGAAGGGGTTGTGGGTAAATCCTTATGCGTCAAGAAAGAAACAGTTAAAAGTGACCAATCTTTTGCAAAAGCTAGTTGTCACTTCGGAGAGCAAAGATGATAAGGCCCAAAAGATTGTGGACACAGCTGTGCAGATCAAGAAGGAAGAGCAGGACGGCATCATGCATTGCTTGGATTTGGCAGTTGAATGTGGCATACAATCAGGCAGCCATGAATTTTTCTTCATTACCAATGTGTTCCAGCAAGCCAAGTGGAGAGTTGTATTCAAGTAGTTTAAAACTCCGGAGGAGCACCTTGCATGGATCCATAATGCCTACTCCGATTCAAAATTTCTAGATAGATGGTTTAAAACTCCGAAGGAGCGCCTTGTGTAATGTGTTGTAGTACTTAGTTGTAGTTGAACCTTTGCGCTTCCATTGTATTCATGGAACTGAACCTCTCCATTTGCATTGTCTTTGTGTACTGCTTCACATAGTACGGTTATGTGATGTAGTCCTTGTTTGGACTTGACCCTCTCAATTTACCTTGATCTTCACATAGTACAGTTTTTGATTTACATTCTTCTATGGCTGCTGCATTTTTACCTTGACCTTCACATATTACGGTTTCTGATTTACATTCTTCTATGGCTGCTGCATTTTTTTGATCCTATATGTCACATATAACTGGTTGTTTGCTGTTGCCATTGCAGGCTTCAAGTACAGCAGACAATGCTGGCTTCCCCGGAGTTGGAGGAGCAGCAACTGCAGCACAAGGTGCTGCTCCCATGGCAACAGAAGCCGTCCACCAAGATACAGCGGACTCAGGAGAGACAGATGCAGTGCATAGAGCACTTGCTGATGTATTCGGAAGGGATCATTGGGTCATTCCTCCTGTGAAGGCCGCACTTGAAGAAAGCGGGAGAAGAAGAGAACTGGTGAGGCAGGCTGTCATACTTGGTCTTTATTACACAAAATATCTATGCAAAAACCCACCTAGGCAACCCCCTGAAACAGGAAATGAGTGGGTAGTAAGGACTCTTCGCAATGAAAATTCTTGTTATAACATGTTTAGGATGAGCCCAACATGTTTTGAGATGCTGCATGAGGTTTTGGTTAGGTCATATGGATTGGAGTCAACAAGCAGGATGTCATCTAGAGAGGCTTTAGCCATGTTCTTGTGGATGGTTGGGCCCCCTGAACCTGTGAGGCAGGCAGAGGATAAGTTTACAAGGTCAATGGAGACAATAAGTAGAAAATTCAATCATGTCTTGGATTGTGTGTGGAGGCTAGCCAACGACATAATAAAACCAAAGGCCTCTGAGTTTGGTTCAGTGCACCCAAAGTTAGGAAACCATAAGTAAGCTCCATTGTTCAACAATGCAATTGGAGCCATTGATGGAACACATATCAGAGTCATTGTGCCTGGCAACAAGCAGGGTCCGTATTTCAATAGGCACAATGACAAAACTCAGAATGTGCTTGCCATCTGTGACTTCGACCGGAGGTTCGCATTTATTGCAGCTGGGATTCCAGGATTAGCACATGATTGGGCAGTCCTTAGGGAGGCGATGGAGAGGTGTTGTGACAAGTTTCCACATCCACCTCAAGGTATGTGGCGCTGTTGTAATTATTTTGTGGCATTTGCTTTGCTAGCTGCTTTGTAATATATGTGACTAATCATTATTGCAGGCAAGTATTACCTTGTGGATGCCGAGTACCCAAACCGACGTGGGTTTTTGGCACCGTACAAGGGGGTGACGTATCATCAGGCAGTATGGAAACGGGCGCCTCGGCCTAGAGGTATGAAACAAATCTTTAACCGAGCGCATTCCTCCCTTAGGTCGGTCATAGAACAGTCATTTGGTATGGTGAAGATGAAGTGGCGCATTTTGTTGGGTCTCCCACATTACTCGGAGCGCAAACAGGCTCAAATTATTTTGGCTTGTTGTGCACTACATAACTTCATTTTGGAGAACGACAATGACGATTTACACTATCATATGGATGATGCCGATGATTTCTGGGGCATAGATGATGTTGACGAGGACACAAGTCATGATGCCGTAGAGGGCGACGAGGATGACATGAATACACTCCGTGATGACATATCCGCAGGGTGCCGGATGGCTGAGCGTGCTAGACGTGTGTGAGGTCTACGTGTTATTTGTCTGTTGTATTGTTGGAGTTATTTTTCTGTAATCGCAATAATTAACGTGTTATTTAACTGTACCAATGTTTGACTTTTTTTATTCTCCCAATAATGATCGCCGTTACTGATGTTCAGGGACATAGTTGAATGTTGGAAAAAAACGAATGCATTTCGTTTCATACATGTCAGTTCATATCTTTGCATGTTGAGTTGGTGTACTAATAATGTTGAGTCACTTTTATTTGCTGCTGTAAGTTATAATGGAGATCTGCTAGTTGATGTGGTACGCACTTGATACATGTAGCAATTTACCAACAGCTTGTACTAGAAGCTTCCAACAATTAGAGTAGCATGGACTAGCATGCTAGGATTCTTGCACTTCCAAACAAAGCCTTTGTTTTTCTAGAAAAAAAACATGTAAGTCTCTCACGAGTCACGCCTGCCATGTACGTCGGTCTGAAGCGCGTTCCAGCTTTGGAGCGCCTGCCTTGCACTTCCCCTAACTCCAGCCTAGTCCCAGGTCACCGCGCCCACAACTCCACCCTGTATAAATACACACCGGCCGTCTAATACCGGCGAACCCAATCCAACGTCCGCAGCAAACACACCCGCTGACTCCCCTTGTTTCCACTCCACTCCGACCAGATCCTCCCCATCCCCAAGCACTCCACCAAGAACCCCCCAACTCCGAGTTACTCGAGGAATCCATGTGCGGCGGCGCCATCATCTTCGACTACATCCCGGCCCGGCGCCGGGTGTCCGCCGCCGACTTCTGGCCGGACTCCGAAGCCGACGCCGAGGACTCCCACGCCCCGCGCGCCTCCGGCGAGAGAGGTATGCACTCGGCTTCTATTTCTTTCTGCTCTGTTTCTTTCTTGGTCTCTTCCGGCTCGGTTCACAGAGGGTGCAATCGATAATCTTTTGATTTGATCCCGTGCAGCGCCGCGCGCGAAGCGGTGCCGCAAGAATCAGTACCGCGGCATCCGGCAGCGGCCGTGGGGCAAGTGGGCGGCGGAGATCCGCGACCCCGTGAAGGGCGTCCGCGTCTGGCTCGGCACCTACCCCACCGCCGAGGCCGCCGCGCGCGCCTACGACCGCGCCGCCAGGCGCATCCGGGGCGCCAAGGCCAAGGTCAACTTCCCCAACGACACCTCGTCCCCAGTCTCCGTGCCGCCGCCGCCACCAGCTGCTTCAGCCCCGGCCGTGCTCCCGGCGCCCAAGGCGGAGGCAGGGGTGTCCGACGAGGTCAAGGAGCTGTCCGAGGAGCTGATGGCCTACGAGAACTACATGAACTTCCTCGGCATCCCCTACATGGAGGGCGGGAGCGCGGCCGCGCCCGCCGCCGCCGCCGCCGTCCCCGCCCCCGTCGCAGAGGAGCAGCCGCAGGCGCCGGTGCCCTCCGGGCTGTGGAGCTTCGAGGACTACTACCCGGCGTCCCTGTCGCTCTTCACCGAATAACGGACGCCTCCTGAATCCTGATGTTCTTTTTTCAGTAAATTTGGTGAAAAAATTTCCCCTGCTCGTCCGCAGTCGCCGTGAGTGGCTGGCTAACGCCGAGCTGATGATCCTTGTCTTGTGTCGTTGAACCCATCCATTGTTTCATTTCATTTGTAACCTTGCTCTGTAACTCCCCAAGTCAATCGTGTAATCAAGATTTGCAGTTCGATCAACTCTGATCCGTGCTCTTCCGCATCTCGCGGCAGAGGAATAGCTTCCGAGATGGAAACAAATTGCCCATCACTGTGACTGAGTTGCATTTACATGCATACAACCTTTTAGAATTTTGGCTGCTATAATAAGCATTTGAAAAGATCAATTGTACTACCATTGTGTCGCCGTTGTTCACTGCAATCGCAGAACGGCAAATGTCCCCAGCTCCGATCGTCAGAGCAGAAAAAAGGCCTGGAAAAATTCAAAAAGAAAACACACTCCAAGCAGGTAGGCGGCAAGGGAGGCGAGTCGTTCACCGGGCCGTCCGATTGAAGCTCAACGGTTGATGCGGGTCATGCGGAGACGCGGCGTAGACCACCACCACGGTGGCGGCGGCGCGCCCCCGCCGCCCGGAGCGAGCCGCCGTTTTTGCGCCCCTTGTTTCTGCGGCCGTGTCGTACTGGTATCGCCGACGCGGGCGGTCGTCGTACACGGTACTAGCACAGTTCCGCACGTTTCCGGTCGCGCGCGGTTGTTGCTTGCAGTGCAGGCCAAGGCGCCAGGCGTTTTACCGTGGGCTGGGGGCATTCGGGGGGCAGCAGATGATTTTTGGGCCGGCGGCGCTCGCAGGAACGGAACAAACCGAAGAGGGGGCCCGCGTCCTCCCACCTACCACCAGCCTCAGTGTCTGCCGGTGAGAGTGAGAACAAAGAATAGGGAGCGAACTTGGCATCTTCTGCACATAGGTGTCTAGAAGCAGCTTCCACTAAAAAAAAGTGTCTAGAAGCAGCTACATCCTCAGATATTTAGTTATTTACCGTGCGGTATATTAGTGTCATATTTGTGTTATGAACGATGGCTTATCTCTTTAAATACGCATTTTCAAATCTATCTTTACAAGTCTATGGACGCATATGAGAGAACGAATCACCGGATCTCATGTAACTTTTGGCTAACAATTAAGTGAACTTTTAACATATGTCTTGTGCAAGGTTCGCTAACAATTAAGTGAACTTTAACATATGTCTTGTGAAAGGTTCGAGAAAACGCTAGGCGTCTAGTTTTGGGAGCAGTACAGTATTAACAATAAAGTCGGTTAAACTTTTACACATATGTCTTGTGTAAGATTCAATAAAACGCTAGGCGTCCAGTTTTGGGAGTTGTACAGCGGTAAATCTTTAGCTGAGATCTGGGATGGCCAAGAGATCAAACTAAACTTTATCGGGAACTTTTCTGTGAATATGATGTCTAGATGGATTGAACTCGTGGAAATATTCTCCTCACTTCAGCTAAATCAGGATGGGGATGCTCTGGTGTGGGCTTATGAAAGCTCAAAAATTTACTCAACTCAATCCCTTTATGCCATCGTTAATTTTTATGGAATTCAAACGGTTTACATCCTAGCAATTTAGAAAGTGAATGCTCCACCTAGAGTTTTAGTTTTCTTATGGTTATTATCAAATAGCAAACTGATGACGGTTGACAACCTCTTTAAGAGGGGTGTTTCGAAACCTTACTTTGCCAATTCTGTTATGAACGCATCCCAGCACCTCTTTTTTAATTGTGTGGTCAGAAAGTGTATGTGGGGCTATGTAAAAAAATTTATTGGGGTTTCGATAGATAATTACACTGACTTAGCAGAGAGATGAAGATGTGAAAAAAGTCATGAAACTCTAAACTGCATCTCTACTAGAGTTGCGTGGAGTATTTGGCTAACTAGAAATGATTTTCTATTCTGTGGACATAATTGGTCAGATATCAAGATGATGATGAGGAAAAGCTGGAGACTTTTAAGGGATTAGCTGCCAATGTTCAAGCCAAATTTGCGAGAGAGCATACTCCAATGGCTTTGCGAGAGAGCATACTCCAATGGTTCAACTTCTTGCAGGAGGTCTTGAAGACACCTTTGGCGATCGGCGCTTCATAAAGAAGATCAAGACCAGACGGATGAATTTGGGTCTGATGATGAAAACTTTGGAGAACAGGAAGAAGGCAGACGCTTAAGTAGATTTCCTCTTGGTGTGCTGCCAATAATAGGGAAAGAGTAGAAACTTCTTTATGAGGGGCAGCTCAACATTGTACATGCACAGCTAAGCTTCCAAAAAACAGGGCAGTAGCACAAGGAAAAGGATCACAATAAAACATACAAACAACACTATCAGTTCATCACGTGTCTTAATGATCCAGAAATTAAGTAGTAGTACTACACTAGATATTAGATATTAGTATTTAGATAACTTGACAACATGCTACCCTCGTGCAATCTCCTCGCTCTGCAAACGTAACAGAGTTTAGAATTGCTTCTTCATCCTCATCATCCACATAGGCAATGTCATCTTCCTGATAATCAGGATCTTCAAATTCAGATTCCCACTCTTCTTCATCCACCTCTCTAGCCACTCTTGTACTCCTCCTAGGTTGAAGCTATTCATTAGTATCCATTGCTTCTCCAAGGACACTCCATGGTATCCCTGTCCCCGACATTTCTCCCACATCTTCCTGCTCCCTAAAGACAACCACCGCATGATCATCCCCTCCCTCAAACAAAAATCCTTTTTTTAGTATCTAAAAAAATCCTTGATCTTCAGAAGCATCACTACTTAGGAGCACTTCATAGTTACTCTTTCTGGTAATCTTCTCCTTCTTGGACATCAACTTATTATTGAATTGGATGAGAGTTGAGGCGCTCTGTTGTCAGCCTATTCCTTCTCTTTGTATGATGCTGAAACCAAAAACCATAATTTAAACATCACCACATATACATTAAATTGGGACTAGAGAGCAATTAGTAGAGACTAGAAACTAACATGTTCAAAGGTGCTCCAATTCCTTTCACATCCAGAAGAGCTAGATGTTAGTGAGAGGACTCTAATAGCCATTCTTTGCTAGTTGGTAAATCTTTAGATGAGATCTGGGATGATCAAGAGATCAAGCTAAATTTTAGCAACTTTTCTAAGAATATGATTTCTAGATGGATGAAACGGGTGGAAATAGTCTCCTCAGTTCAGCTCAATCAGGATGAGGATGCTTTGGTGTGGGCTTATGAAAGCTCAAAAATTTACTAAACTCAATCCCTTTATGCCATCATTATTTTTTTGGGAGTTCAAACGGTTTGCAGTTTACACCCTAGCAATTTGGAAAGTGAATGTTCCACCTAGAGTTTTAGTTTTCTTAGGGTTATTATCAAATAACAAACTGATGACGGTTGACAATCTCTTGAAGAAGGGTGTTTCGAAACATTGCTTTGCCAATTCTGTTCTGAACTAGAGAGCATCCCAGCACCTCTTTTTTAATTGTGAGGTCACAAAGTGTATGTGGGGCTATGTAAAAAAAATTATTGGGGTTTTGATAGATTATTACATTGACTTAGCGGAGAGATGATTATGTGAAAAAAGTTATGAAACTCTAAACTGCATCTCTACTAGAGTTGCGTGGAGTATTTGGCTAACTAGAAATGACTTTGTATTCCATGGACAGAATTGGTCAGATATCAAGATGGTGCTGAGGAAAAGTTGCAGACTTGTGAGGGATTGGCTGCCAATGTTCAAGCCAAATTTGCGCGAGAGAATGTTCCAATGGTTCAACTTCTTGGAGGAGGTCCTGCAGACCCCTTTGACGACCGACGCTTCATAAAGAAGATCAAGACCAGAGAGATGAATTTGGGCATGATGATGCAAACTCTGGAGAACAGGAAGAAGGCAGACAATAGAGCCTAAGTAGATTTCCTTTTAGTGTGTTGCCTTTTTTCTCTGTTCTGAATTGTTGAGTCTGCTACCTGCAAATCTGGCTTCTAAAATAATCCTGCACTGCAATGTTTGGGGGGGGGGGTTATGGCTGGTTGTTCACAGATTAGTTGTACCCACAATTCTTTTTCTTGGGAATGCCCACCCTAGGTCTGAGAGATCTTGAGCTATAAACTCTTAACTCATGTTTGCTTCATTCATGGCAATGGAGCAGGGCAAACTTGCCTTTTCCTCTAACAAACGCTAGGTGCTAGGCAGGCGCTAGCCTACTGACAAGTGCGTAGGAAGATTAAACGTAGAATAAATGTGATTAGTAGTAACTATTAAGCACTATGTAATAATAATAACACTACTAAGTGTGAACATACCTCTTGCTATTGCTGCACACTTGTTGGCATCTTTCCTCCTTGAATTCTTGCATCCAACAGCAGGTAACCATCAAAGAGAGACAAGTTAATAATATGAAAACCAAACAATCAAATAATAGGGAAAGAGTAGAAACTCCTCTATGAGGGGCAGCTCAATATTGTACATGCACAACCAAGCTTCCAAACAACAGGGCGGCAACACAAGGCAAAGGATCACAATAAAATATATAAACAACACTATCAGTTCATCACGTGCCTTAATGGTCCATAAATTAAGTAGTAGTACTACACTAGATATTAATATTTAGATAACTTGGCAACATGCTGCCCTCATGCAATCTCCTCACTCCGCAAACGTAACAGAGTTTAGAATTGATTCTTCATCTTCATCATCCTCATAGGAAATGTCGTCTTCCTGATAATCAGGATCTTCAGATTCTGATTCCCACTCTTCTTCATCCACCTCTCTAGCCACTCTTGTACTCCTCCAAGTTGTTCATTAGTTCCCATTGCTTCTCCAAGGACACTCCATGGTATCGCTATCCCCGACATTTCTCCCTCATCTTCCTCATCCCTAAAGACAACCAATGCATGATCATCCCCTCCCACAAAGAAAAATCCCTTTTTTTAGCATCTCAAAGAAAAATCCTTGATCTTCAGAAGCATCACTACTTAGGAGCACTTCATAGTTACTCTTTCTGGTATTCTTCTCCTTCTTGGACATCAGCTTATTATTGAATTGGATGAGAGTTGAGGCGCTCTATTGTCAGCCTATTCCTTCTCTTTGTATGATGCTGAAACCAAAATCCATAATTCCAAAATCACCACATGTACATTAAATTGGGACTAGAGAGCAATTAGTAGAGACTAAAAACTAACCTCTTCAAAGGTGCTCCAATTTCTTTCACATCCAAAAGAGCTAGATGTCAGTGAGAGGTTTCTAATAGCCATTCTTTGCAAATCCAATTTTCCTCCTCCTTGAAGCCTCCACCAAGATGCTACAAAATGAAGTGAAATGTATCAAACATGTGCAAAATTGATTGCAAAAAAATTTGGACAGAAGTGATTGCAACAGCTTACACGGATTGAACTCAAAGCGTTCACATCTCCTTGCCGTCTTGAGAAGGATCCATGTCTCTTTTGGAATTTTTCTCGGTCCTCATTAACGGCCCTATATTCCTTACCATCCTCACCATGATTAAAGGTCTCCGCACATTGCATGAATTTTTCTACTATAACTGAATCAGATAAGATTGTTGGATTGCTATAATGGAGAATCAAGCCTGTCTTTCATCTTCTTGTCAACAATAGCCATCACTTATCAGTAGTTCCTTTCCACATTTCCAAATGCCTTCTTGATCTCCCTCTTTGCCTAGAGAAGTTCTCCATACACATAACCCATAGATGGATTCACATACCCATCAACCAAGTAGAACTTTCACCAAGGGCTCAAAGACCTTCAAACAAAGGGACACATCTTTCCAAAAATGAATATTCATCACCGTGGTTGTGGCATCTTTGCACTTCTTGGTCTTCACATTAGGTAAGTCAAACCACTTGGAATCAACCATCATCTTCCTTAAACAATCCTTCTTTTCCATCATAATTGCAGTGTAACATAGGCTGTAGCAAATCTGGTTACCCCTGGCCTTATGATTTCTCTCTTCAAGGCGAAGGACCTCAAACATGCCAAGGTTCAGTGGTGGCCATAGACAAAGATAGTGTTCGGGCCCCAGCCCAGCCGGCCCATGCGCCTGAGCTAGCGCAACCGCCGCCGTTGATCACGTACCAGCGTCGGCGGCGCACAAGTGGCTAGGAGAGCCACGATCGATTGTTTCCTTAGGGTCAAGTTTATTTCCATAAGATTAGACATTTGTAAGCTATATATGTCGTACTCTTGATTGGAAGGAAAATAGGCTGGGAATTAATCTCAATTGGCCTCACGGGGCCATCCCAAACCCTCCTGTCTCTCTCCCTGTCCTCACGCACTCAATGCCGCCGCCACCGCCATCTCCAGTGCTCACCCCTCGCAGTCACGGCGCCCCTACTCTAGCGACTGCCCAAGCCTCGCCCTCCTTGACAGTGGCTCGATGCACAACTTCATCCACACGGATCTGATGAGCCGCATCGGCTTGGCGACAGCGGGCGCCAAGCTGGGAGTGACGGTTGCCAACGGCGACCGCGTTCCATGCGGGGTGGTGGCCTGCAACATGGCCATGCACATCGGCCAGGAGGACTTCGTCATCAGCTGCTTCGGCATCGACCTGGGCGGGTTCGACCTCATCCTCGACGTCGAGTACTTATGGACCTTAGGGCCGATCCTGTGGGACTTCGAGGACCTCTGCATGGCATTCTAATGGAATGGGCGCCGAGTCTTCTGGCGTGGGATCGGATCACCTCGCAACGACATCTCCGTGCTGAGCCTGTGCGCTCTCGTGGCCGACCCTGATCGCCCACTCCTCGATGTCCTCCACCAGTAGTACGACGACATCTTCGCCGAGCCGCGTGGCCTCCCTCTGTCCCGCCCCTACGACCATGGGATCCACCTCCTGCCGGGCACGGCGCCAGTGGTGGTCCGGCCATACCGCTACCCATAGCTGCAGAAGGATGAGCTCGAGTGCCAGTGTGCCATGATGCTATCTCAAGGCATCATTCGACCCAGCACCTCCCCGTTCTTGGACCGTGCTGCTGGTCAAGAAGGCAGACGGCACCAAGCGCTTCTGCATCGACTACCGCGCGCTCAATGACAGGATCTCCAAGGACAAGTTCCCGATCTCGGTGGTCGAAGAGCTCCTCGAGGAGCTGCACGGCGCCATGTACTTCACCAAGCTTGATTTGTGCTCAGGCTACTTCAAGTGCGTATGCACTTGGCTGATGTGGAGAAGACTGTGTTCCGCACTCACCACGGCCACTTTGAGTTCCTTGTCATGCCGTTCTGTCACTCCAACACACCGGCCACGTTCCAGGCCCTTATGAATGACGTCCTGCAGTCATTCCTTTGGTGGTTTGTGCTTGTTTTCTTCAATGACATTCTGACCTACAATTCTTTATGGTCTGAGCACCTGTAGCACGTCCGCCTCGTCCTCGACGCACTACGCACCCACGACCTCCACCTCAAGTGATCCAAGTGCTCCTTCGGCTCCCGCTTGGTAGCTTACCTTGGCCACATCATCTCAGCCGAGAGAGTCATGATGGACACTGCCAAGGTGGAGGCGGTTGCGTCTTGGCCTGAGCCCCGCTCGTCCCGAGGCGTTCACGACTTTTTGGGCCTCGCCGGCTACTACCGGAAGTTCATCCGGGACTTCGGGGCAATTGCTGCCCCCCTGACATGCCTCCTGCGCAAGGAGGCCTTCGCCTGGACCGCGGAAGCGCCGGAGGCCTTCACTGTGCTGAAGAAGGCGCTCTCTACTGGGCTGGTCTTGTAGATGCCGGATCTCGAGCTGCAAATCATGGTGGACTGCGATGCCTCCGGCATTGGTTTTGGTGTGGTGCTGCACCAGGGGTCCGAACCTCTAGCCTTCTTCAGCCAACCATTCGTCGCCCGTCACGTCAAGTTGGCGGCATACGAGAGGGAGCTCATCAGCTTGGTCCAGGCTGTGCGGCATTGGCGGTCCTACCTCTGGGGGCGCCGCTTCCTGGTCCGTACCGACCACTACAGACTGAAGTACCTCCTCGACCAGTGGCTATCCACGGTTCCACAACACCAGTGGCTCAGCAAGCTGTTCGGGTTCGACTTCGCCGTGGAGTACCGCCCCGGTCGTCTCAACTCTGTGGCGGACGCCCTCGCCCGCCGCGACAGCAAGTTCGTCTCCGACGACGCCGCGGAGCTCCACGCCATCTCCGGACCATCATTCAGGATCCTCGATGACATCCGCACGGCCACATCCACCGACGAGGAGGCCGCTCAACTCCAGGAGAGGGGCCTTGACGCGCCCTGGCGCACGGTTGCCGGGCTTCTCCACAGCAAGCGCATTTTCGTGCCTGTCCAACATGACCTCTGCTAGCGAGTGCTCTCAGTGGTCCATTCAGCTGGCCACGAGGGCGTTCAGAAGACCCTGCAATGTCTCCGCACTGACTTTTACATCCCCCACGACAAGAAGTTGGTGTCGCACTATGTCCGCGCTTGCCCGACGTGCCAGCATAACAAGACGCCGACTCTGCGGCCGATGGGGCTGCTACAGCCCCTCGAGGTTCCCTCGCAGGTATGGGCGGACATCTCGATGGATTTCGTTGAGGGCCTCCCTAAGGTCCATGGGAAGTTAGTCATCCTCAAGGTGGTCGATCGCTTCTCCAAGTATGCCCACTTCATCACCTTGAGTCATCCATACACGGCTTCTTCGGTCCCCCATGCCTTCTTCGACGGCACCGTTCGGCTCCACGGCTTCCCAACATCCATCGTCAGCGACCGCGACCCGGTCTTCACCAGCCACATGTGGCGTGACCTGTTCAAGCTGGCTGGCGTATAGCTCCGCTTCAGTACAACCTTCCACCCTCAGATGGACGGGCAATCGGAGGTCGTCAACAAGGTGCTGGCCATGTACCTACTGTGTGCTATAGGAGACCGTCCACGAGTCTGGGTCGACTGGCTCCCTTGGGCGGAGTACTGCTACAACACCTCCTACCACATGACACTCCGCGTGCTGCCCTTCGACACATTGCTCCGCGACCGTGACGCCTTCATCGCCGATGTCCGCGAGCATCTTCTTTAGGCACGACAGCACGCCAAGCACTACTACAATGCCCACCACCGCGAGCTGGAGTTTGCGGTGGGCGATTGGGTCTGGCTTCACCTGCTTCACAGGCTGACTCACTCACTGGAGCGCCGTCCCAAGGGCAAGTTGGGGCCTCGCTATGCGGGTCCGTTTCAGGTGATCGAGCATATTGGGCAGGTGGCCTATCGCTTGCAGCTTCCGGAGGGCTTGCGTCTCCACGATGTCTTCCATGTGGGGCTACTGAAGCCTTTCCACGGTGACCCTTCGATGACCACGCCACCCTTACCACCTATCCATGATGGCAGGGTGGTCCTGACTCTCGTTCGGGTGCGACGAGTGCGCTTCCCGTAGGGTGCTCGGGACATTCTCGTGGAGTGGCAGGGCCTATCTCTAGATGATGCGACTTGGGAGACACGGGAGTCCTTTGTCGAGCGCTACCCCAACTTTCAGCTCGAGGACGAGCTATTTCCCAAGGAGCGGAGAGATGTTAGGGCCCCAGCCCAGTCGGCCCATGTGCCTGAACTAGCGCAACCGCCGCCGTTGATCACGTACCAGCGTAGGCGGCGCACAAGTGGCTTGGAGGGCCACGATCGATTGTTCCCTTAGGGTCAAGTTTATTTCTATAAGATTAGACATTTGTAAGCTATATATGTCATAATCTTGATTGGAAGGAAAATAAGCTGGGAATTAATCTCAGTTGGCCTCACGAGGCAATTCCAAACCCTCATGTCTCTCTCCCTGTCCTCACGCACTCCACGCCACTGCCGCGCCATCTCCAGCGCTCGCCCCTCGCAGTCACGATGCCCCTACGCCGGCGACTGCCCAAGCCTCGCCCTCCTTTCTCTCACCCCTACAACCTACGCAGCCGCGGTAATATCACTGAACCTATCAGATAGTGAATGATTTTGCTAGATCAATTGTCTCCTTGAATTTTGGAAGGTTGTTAATACCTTGCAGCATCAAACTGATGGTATGGGTTGCACAAGAAGTTCAAAATATGTTTGGCCTCTTGAGATGCAGCAATGCCTTTGCTCCCATGTTGTTAGTAGCATTATCTATCACAATCTGCACCATGTTTTAAGCACCAACATCCTCAATTGCCTTGTCAACCATCTCATCTATAACCTCACTAGTGTATGACTGATCTGACATCTTCTTTGACTTGATAAAAGTTATTCCCTCACTAGTATTTGTGCACATGTTCATAATACTTCTAATCTTCATATCTGTCCAAGCATCAGTCATGATGAAGCAACTGTTGGTGCCTGTTATGCTCAATAGAAATGGGTTTTGCGTATGCGCACAGAATTACTATTGTAGCACTTCACCTTGAAGTATTCCAGGGTATCGTAAATATCCTCAGGGAAGCACTATGGTTGAAGAGTATCAAGAACTGGTTTGACAAACTTTATTGATTATATCGACCAACTAATTCAGCAGGGGTATGCTAGATAGACAAATAGAATAAATGGCCAGGCAATGACCGTTTGACATAGGAGACTATGCCTTTGAGAGGTAGCAACTGAGAGGACAACAAGCGAGATAAGACACCTGAAACACTTATAAACTACCGAGCTTGCCTCGCTAGACCAAGCTTAGCCTTTGACCTGATACCGGGAACCTAGAGCTTACTTCGGCGGCCTCAGAGAACAACTCAGATAGGGATGGGAAGGGAGTCCAACGACAGTCGGCTACTACTGCTATGAAACATCCGAACATGGTAGACTATGAAGAATGGAACATACTTTCTAGCTAACACTAAGCCATACACCACGTCTGCACTCGGTGTTAGGATTTCTCTTGGGGCCTTCAAGAGAAATCCCCCTCAACCTAGAGAATTAACTTGAATTCACTAGTCCGGGTGAGAAAACCCGTAAAGTAAGGTCCCGATAAACAAGAAAGATAGCTAAACTTGTACTAGAGGAATTACTTCTGCATACAAGTACTTATATTTGGAAAGATAAATAAATACAGAAAGTAAAGCTGACTCAGAAAGATAAAGAAGATAACTTATATTAATGAAGTCAAAGGAAAAGATACTAGAGTTTATACCGAACTTCAATGACGACTCCAAAATCCCGTGACAAGCTTGACTCAACTCTAACTCCCAAACTATTAATCTACTCTAGAAATGAAGAGAGTGAAGAGCTCATTTGGGGGGGTGTACGACTGAGGATGGGGGGGCTATTTATAGTATCTCAAGGTCGGTACCTCCCTAGGCGGCCGCTCCGCTCAGATCGGCAATGCCATGCAGGCAATGCGAGCTTGCAGGGCTACGCTGATGTGCAAGCCATGTCTGGTAGGGTATGGTCAGGTGCCACCATCGAGGCAGCCATTTCTCTCGACCTGGATAGTGGCATCACCTTCGCTTCATGGTGGGGCAGTGGTGTTGCTAGGCAGGCATTCCAGGCAAGAGTCTTTCCCAACCTTCTATCGATAGCAACAGTGTTTTCATATGTCATTTTCCTTATGAGTTGTCGTGATAGCTCCTGCAAATGTTGGTGGATCTCTAAATGAAAACCCAATTCTAGATTGCCGGATGAGGCGGCGACTACATCTTTGATGTCTTTTTCTTCTTGGACGTGGCAATATAGGTCCTTTGGTCCGGTCTTGTTACCTCTGCGGCATACGATTTGGACATCATGTTTCTAAAAAGATGATAGATTTGATGATTTGGTGTTACTTGTGTTACTTGACTTTGCAAGAATGGAACATGAATGAAGAAGATTGTAGTCTTCTAACTTTTTCTGTTTTATCCTTTCTTGTGTTTGCAAGATCTTCATTAAGTTATAGAGCCTAAAAACTCTCATAGCTCTTTAGCAGATACAGGAACTAGTTTATCCTTTATCCAAAAAGCACAACGCACAGCGTGCCACTGTTTTACTTCAACAATTTCAGACATTATCGTGTTTACAAACATGGGTAATGATTTGGCGGTAGAACCCAATTGACATAGTGGTGTTGTTGAGGATCATTTCTCATCCGCAAAAAAAATCATTTCTCGATTTATAGGTGTATAAGCATTTAAGTGGGTAGACAGAGATTCATAACTACTTCCTCTCCTCTCAATTAAATGAGAAATGGTGACAATAATGGTGCCACTTGTCTTTCAATAGATAAAATGTTCCTTGTTCTTTAAATGGCTATGCACAAGCTTGACCTTTGCAACAATATCTTTGATGTCTACTTGTCTAACACTCGAGGAAAAGGGATACCATGAGAAATGAGTAAAATGCACTAGAAGTCCATCAACTTATAAGAGGGTGTCGCTTAGGTCCATCAACTTCAAAATTGCATTTCTAGGCCCATAAACTTGTAATTTGTGTCACTTAGGTCCACGAACTCTGAAAATTCATTCCTAGGTCCATAAACTTGTAATTTGTGTCACCTAGGTCCATACCCCTCCACCTAGCCTTCATGCACTCATATCGCACCAACATGAATCTACACAGTTCCCACACATTGCTGGAGTTTCGTCAGAATGGTGAAATTTGAGCCCCACTTTCAAATCAAGTGCCTAGGGAGGGAAGAGGGGGTGAAAGGCTAATTTTGGAGCTTATTGACATGTATTGGGATTCAAAGGGGGGCATCCAGACCACCATTGGTGATTCTGAAGCTTATATCCAGATATAACCCCGTAATATGGGTGGAGAGTAGGGTGTGATTGCTTTGGAAAGATGGAGTAGGTCATAGAGGGACTCAACAACAATGTGTACAATGGTAGGGGATATTACATCCTCCGTGGCGTGGGTGGCCGGATATGGTGGTGCAAGTTGTTGTGGCGAAAAATCTTGTGATGATATTAGACTTGGGTCAACCTAGAGTGGTTCTCGGTGAGGGGTTGAAAGATATTCATGGATAGCTATACCGGGGCGAGACCTATAAGGGTCTATAGTGACACGATTGCTCATGGATAAAGTTCATGAACCAAAAAAATGCACTTTCGGAGTTTATGGACCAGTTCATAAACAAAAAAAATGCACTTTCGGAGTTTATGGACCTAAGTGACACAAATTACAAGTTTATGGATCTAAAAATGCACTTTCATAGCTTATGGACCTAAGTGACACGAATTACAAGTTGATGGATCTAGAAATGCACTTTTAGAGTTTGTGGACCTATATGGCACACCCGAATTAAATTCTCACACTGTGTGGCAAAGGCAGACTCATGCAAGGCCAAGTTGAGATACAGTGATGCATATGAACATTTTACTCAGCATCTTCAGTTTTTAATCAAAATATCTGAACTGCCAATATATTTCCTGACACACTAATCGCATTCCAATATAGAGTATGCATTGCAAACCCTTATCCAGTAAACCCCTTGAGGTAGGAGAATCTGATTATCAAAAAGGAATTAACATGTTGTGTTGTCTTTCCATTAGAAGTACAACTACACTACCTAGTAATTCTTTAACTGGAAGAGTCTTAATGCGTATCTTCTAATAAAAGGAATCAATTTATTCATTGTTGCAAGACAAAAGGAAATGTTTCATACCTGCAGTGCAGGCACAAAAGAACACGAGTATGACTCTGCCACTATCCCACTATTTTCCAGAACATGGCTTCCAGAACAATCTAAGTATCTAACACATAATTTCAGGCACGTATTGAAGGACTGCTTGACTGAAAGTCAGTTGCTTATGTCCCAAGCAATGTTTTACAGTCGTCCAGTCGAACCTAGTCGCCATGGCACCGATAAGGTGATTAGTCGAGATTAGTCGTCGATCAGGCCGATTAGTCGAGCCTAGTCGTCTGTATAGTCGTCCTATCATACCAGGACCCATATGATATGTATACTATACATTACATTGTATATATCAAGCATGAACACCTCAATGATGCAGTGCTCTAGAGTAGGTTGAGAAGTCCTCGATTGATGCCTATTTGCAACTACTACTTCTGGTGGATCACAAAGCATGGAACTTACTGACTTGGAGTACTTCTGTGTTTGTGGTTTTACTGGACCAGAAACTATGAATGAAGTGATTGCAGCTTGAGCAATTTTCATCTTGGCATGCGTGACCTTTGTCCCAGAACTTGGTACCGGTACTCTTGCTGTTCCTTGTTCTCCTGGTTCTTGTTCAGCAGCTTCACCCCTTTCACCCTCTGCAGCTTCAGCCCCTTGCTCTTGTTCACCTTCATCTAATTGCACAAGCACACCTCTTAATTTCTTCTTCAAGTACATGCACGTCTTTCCTGACCATCTCTGGAGCTTTCGGACATTTCACTGCATCCCCATAACCCCCAGCAAGGTGCTGCTTGAACCTTTTAATTCCTGAAGGAACAACCTTCTTGCAAAATATGCATTGCACCATCTCCTTCTTCAAAGAATACCTAAAACCTAATGGGCCTAATACCAGTCCAGTAGTCCAAACGCCCAGTGAACACGGCCCATTACAGCAAAATTGATCGTTTTTCAGCCTAGTCGGCCGACTAATCGGGCGACTAGAATTCTAATCGCCCAGACCTAGTCGTTACTCCTTATCGGTGTTACAAGAACGATAAGCCCGACTAAGCACGACTAATTGCAATTAGTCGGACTACTGTAAAACATTGGTCCCAAGCATTTTTTTTTCACGTCTTGTTCTTCAGTTAAACTTGAGAAAAGTTATCATACATCAAACACGTCAAAAAGACAAAGACTGCCAAAATAATCACAAAACTCAATCTAGCATGTGCAGTACATAGCCTACCAATTGAAATTTCAGCAACGCAACACTTGCATGATTCCGTCTATCCCAGACAAACATAAATCCATCTGGTTTCCACAGTTTTAATATACAATACCTCTAAATTAATGTTATCACGACTTTGGAACTTTTGGGAAATGAAGCTTCACAATCATTGGGAGTTCAAAGAGCTGCACTTGGGACCTGCCCAATAATACAGTCTTCAGCTTCTCATCACAGTTCACAATGTTCTTATTCGTCGGGTCCTGCAAATCAGGATAGTTACCATCTCAATAATAATTAAAAAAAACCCAACAAAATAATAGTAGATAAGCCACGTAAGGAAAAATTTTGTTTCTGTAACAAAATGGTTCTTTGTTTTGGCACTAATATCTAGCGGTGGAAGATAGAAGGCCTTGATATAGTGGCAGCAGCTTCTTGTTTTTTTTTTCAATTTGCTTATTTGTTGATCTGCTTGGTTTTGACCCCAGTGGATCGCAATATTTGACAATTAATTGTTACTAATATCTTTCACATAAATGAAACCTAGGGTTTTCTTTCTTCCTTTATATTAAGTGAGTTTCGTGCTTTGAGAATGAGTTTCAGAGTTATATTTATGCATTATCTGCATGGACATGCGGACAGGAAGGTACAAAGAATGAGTTGCTTGTCAGTTTATCCTCATACCAGTCTAGCCAATGGCGACCATTGGGACCACAAACAGTTTGGTCATGAGGATGCACTAGTATTCTGACATACAAACAAGCTCAATAACAGATATTATTTGACCCATGTCGGAAAAGATCGCACCTAATAAAATAGTGCTGAAAATAAAAGAACAAATACTGGTAGAATGAAAACAGCCGTGCCAAAATAAAGTTCCCATTCTTGTAAAAAAACTGACATAATCACATATGGAGAAATACCAATAAAATGATACAAATGAAAAACCAACTTTCTAAGCAAAGCTACAGAGTACAGAGCATAAAAGACCATTTCAAACTGAAAAGTGCAACCTAAATAGATATATTGTGATTTGTAAATGCTTTCATCAAGAAGACATACGTGCATGAGAAGAAGCCATTGCTCAGCATCCACACCCCACAACGTCCTGAGAGTGCCAAGCTATCATTTGTTTAGATTAGTTTGAGTTGTTGCTTTGCTAGCTACATGTTAGGAGACTTGATTTGAGTTTTGATTTTTGTTAGCAGGTGTTGTTAGGGCCACCTCTATGTGAAGAGATGGCAGAAAATTTGAAGTTAAGTATGGAACTATCTAGTCACATAAACCAGCTGTTTCGAACCTCTGAAGAGGGCGAGCATGCCTATCAATGGAAACATAGCTATCTATTAACTCCAAATTAAATCAAGCGGAAACCATAACAGTGCCACCCCCATTGTCAGTTCACATGGAGGATATGGAAACAGATAGAATGTCAGGCAACATCAAGGTAGAAAAATTGTCCCACGATGAGGTTACACTCCACAATCCAAATGTTAATGATTATTGTCTGAAAAACTGTGAAAGATAATTTATCATCTTATCAAAGAAAGAAAAAAAGAGAGCAAGCAGCAGACCGACATCTGAAGCTATGCTTGCTACTCTCATCAGTAGCTACTCTCATCATCAGTATACCATCGTGTGTATGTCCACATACTCATTTATCACTTTGAGTATGTTCATATACTAATTCTAAGATACTTCAAATAGATATATGCGGAAAATTTCAAAAGCATCCCTGTTTTTTAAATATATTATGACTATATATTACTACTATATATTAAAAATAGGTATGTCATATACTCCATGTATGATCACATACCCAATGCATATACCATCATATATTGTCTAGTATGATCACATACATACTCTTCGTTGGATCAGATACATCATACATCATGAGATATACACGTGGGAGTAGCTACAAGCGAGTGTAGAAAGAATTTTTCCTATATATATATATGGTCATTTATTATGCACCTTTACGCATGTAATGACAAGTTGACAAAGTCTTGAATTAGAATTATCGACATTGTTTTCTGCCTCACTGATCGATTCCAAGATCATAATGTCTACACTTCAGCAAAGATTAAGGAGATGACATACTGTTTCAGATAATAATAATATTCCCAACTCTTATAGCATAAACCTAAGGCAAAAGTGTATTTTTCATCCCTTAAGTATTGCTAAAGTGTGACATTCATCCCTCTTGTTTCATTTGGTGCAAATCAATCCCTTAACTAGCTAAAATAGTGCATTTATCATCCCACATTATTTTAACAATGGTTTAGTGTCATATAATATTGGTTTAGGTCATGTGATTATCTCACTAATCATGGCCTAGCAACATCTAATATTAAGTCAATCGCTGTAATAATTCAATGTGAATCGGTTAAGTTAATTTTTTGGATAAAATTTTTATGGGGTACCCAATTTAGAGAATTTACTGATTTTTTAGGCTTTATATCTTCAACTCAGCCTATTACATTGCTAAGCAGAGATTAGTCAAATGATAGTGTGGCATAAACTGCCATTAGATTGTACTAAACCATTGTTAAACTAAGGTGGGGATGATAAATGCACCAGTTTAGTCAGTTAAGGGGTTGATTTGCACCAAATGAAATATGAGGGATGAATGCCACACTTTTGTAATACTTCAAGGATGAAAAATACACTTTTTCCTAAACCTAATAGCACAAAACAAAATGTTGGCCAGAACCAGCTGCCATTCTGCTATTTTTCCCATTAGCCTAAAACTTCAGGTTGCCCCCCCCCCCCCCCAACCAAGTGACCAACGTTCTATCAAAGATCTGTGCAAACTAACTCTGGAGAACGAGCAACCAAATCCTGCCGGCTGCTGCAATAAATAATGAGCTCAACCAACACTGAGCACCAGCCATTGTGACTAATTACTGATTATTTCGGAAAGGGGGCAGTCTATTCCCGTACGCACCTGTAGGTTGTGTTCCTTGATGTGGGACCAGACGCGGAGGAAGAAGGAGAGGTGGGACATCTGGGACCGGCCCCCGGCGAACTCCCGCAGCGCAGTCGGCAGGTTCACCAGGTCCACCAGCCCGGCAACCTTCTTGGGGCACTCCGCCACCGCCCGCTGCAGAACCATCTTCCGCGCTGGGGGGGGGGGCCGGCGGGAGGCGCGGCACGGCGGCAGCGTGGGTGGCGGCGGCCAGCGGTCGGCGGAGCCCTCGGGCTCGGGGTCGGGGAAGCTGGGGCGATGGGAGTGGAAGAGCTAGACGAAGGCAGTTGTTGGGCTGACACGTGAGGGAGAGGAGACAAGCTCGGGCTGAGGGAGTTGTTGGGCCATTGGGCTTTAATTTTGAAGTGCTAAAAAATTTTTTGGGCCAAATTTTAGGAAGTTTTGGACCTACCCATACTAATTTTTAGACCACCCACTGGCCTGCGCTACGGCGATGCCGACGAGAGGGCGCCTGTACGCCGACAAACCTGGGCGCGATTATATGTCGGTGCGGGTGATGGTTCGGTAAAGCATCACTTGAACGGTTGGACCGATCCATTTAATTGATTGAGTTATACGGTGCTACTAAATAGAAAAGAGATTATTTGCATACATACAGAAAAAGACAACAAAAGATGATATCATCCACGGGCATGCAAATTCAAAACTAAAAAAACTATAAGTTATTAGATTGAGTATCAAAATTAAATTTAAATTTTATCATTAACCTTCTTATAACAAGATCACACTTATCTTTGTTTGGATGATATTTTTAAAAACATTTTATAATAATAAATAGTTTATTTCGGATCCTAAGAACAAATAATTTAACAACATAAACAAATATTATTTCTATGAACAGAAAATAATCATAATAAACAAATAACAATATACAACAAGCAAAATATTACACATATCAAACATTTGATCGTATAAGATAAATAATGTGAATCAACGTCACAAAACATTTTAATCTACAAAAGGAACAAATAATTTATCATTGCCAATAAATTATTTAGATGCAGATAAATAATTTTACATAAAATAAATACATCTACATCATAAAAAATAATTTTGTAAGTATATATACATGATATAAACAAAGTAGCATATAAAAAATAAAAAAAGAAGCAATAAAAAGAGTAAAATAAGAAGTAAAAGAAAAAGGAAAAATAATAGATAGTGAACTATGGAAAAAACTAATTGGAATAAACAATAAAAAAGAAATACCAACAGAAAAAGCATGGAGTAGTTATAGTCCAAAAACTATAATTTTATATTAGGAAATCTATATAAAGGAATAGAAAAAATAAAAATAGAAGAGAGGGAGATAAATTTATAACTAGAACAGCATGTGTATGAGCTAAGAAGAAATCAAAGTATAAAGTAAACTGCTAGAAAAGAAAAGAAACAGAAAAAAGCTATCATGACACAGGAAGGGATGAATGAACACAAGAAAAAAAATTATGTCAACGAGAGAAGAAGAAAAAAAGAAAGAAACAAGGGACGGAAAGGTAAAAGAAGAGAGCTACCTTAGGGGGAAGAACAAAAAAAATTCAAAAATACGATTGTATGTGTGACAGTGTAGCCTAGTTAGTGGATAGAGATATCTAGTCTAGCATATTCTAAAATTGACAGCAATAGTAAATATATGTCCACTTACAACTTCACACGCTTCCCTACGCAGCTACCTTACGCGGCCTCATATGCATAGATATGATCTATTAATTGCTGCACTGACCTATACTGGACTAGGCTTGAAGTCCATCGCCTGAAGAATATTATGTGGATTAGTGGGATGATTTCGATCCAAAAGAGTGAAAGTTGTGGCCCATGAAAAGTTGTGCGGTGCTGCTGTACTTGGATGCATGCTAGTAGGATTGGATCTGTGCGCTGCCTCGTCGCAAGCGTTGCTACTTCAAACATACAGTAGTATGGCCCCTTGTTTGTTTTCAAAGTGCTAGCTAGCGCTACAAAAGAATCTCGCATGCATGGTGTGCTAAATAAAGTCTATTTGCAAAACTTTTTCAGAGATGTGTGTAACTTTTCGCGACGAATCTAATGATGGTAATTAATTGATGATTTGCTACAGTGATGCTATAGTATCATCCTCTAATCGCGCGGTCAAAGGCCTCATTAGATTCTTCAGGGTCACTAGCGCGGGGGTTCTGGAATTGGTTTTGTAATCTGGCTTTATTTGACACCGTAATTAACGGTCAAAGTGTCACTATTCACTAGCGTGCTACAGAACCAAACGGGGCCTATATGCATATGGTGAGGTTGTGCTTCTGCATTTTTCTTTTCATTTTATTTTTCTTACAATTTTCTCACATGCCATGCGGTGCTGCTTCAAACATACATGCATGCGGCGAGGCAGAAGAAAATAAAATAAGACGCATGCATCCTTTTTATTTTGTTTTCTTCTCTTTATGTTAATTTTCTTTTTCTGGTTATTCATTTTCTTACAATTTTCTTGTTGACAGATGTATTCATTCTTCATATTCAAATCTTTATTTATGTGTGCATGTATGTTTGATGTTAATTGTTTTCCTCCATATACTTGCATGCTCACGCTTATTTGTGCATGCTCACAAGCATTGGTGCACTGCTATCACTTGCACCTTTTTTTTCTTTTTCTTCTCATCTTTTTCCCCCCTATTTCCTTTTTCTTTCTTGATTTTAATTCTCTAATAAAATTCTTCTCTGCTTCAAAACTGTATTCTTCTTTGCATTTGACTTCTAATCATTATTTTTATAATTTTTTGCTTTTAATATATAGTACTTGTATTATTTATTTATAACTTTATAATTCATATTTATTCCATTTTTCGTTTTTATTTTCAATATTTTAAGTGTGTGAGTGATATCAATACAATAATACTTTGGCATTTCTTTTTACAAATATTTTTTGTTTTTATTTCATTTAATTCTTTATTCTTATCTATTTGTTCATGTTTAAAAATAGCTCAAGCTTAATGTATAGCAGTTTTTTGCATTCTAGACGTATTAATTGGTGTGTGAAATAATTTAGTTATATACTAACTTGTTCAGCTCATGTTCATATTATATTTTTATATAATAATAATTTATTAGTCGGGTGGATACGTTGTTCTTCGTGTAAAATTATTTATTTGTATGTAACTAATTTGTTTGCAATATCAAATTATTTGGTCACTTTGTAGATTAAATTCTTCGGTGATGTTGACTCATTTGTTCATGATATTTATTTTCCATTATTTATCCTATACAATCAAATGTTCGCGATGTTTAAGGTTCTTCATGTAATATTTGTTTCACCTACTCTACAAGTTTCTGATGGTTGGCTTGCATATGTTTTATTCCATGCTTACCAACTTTATGCTTGTGAACAAAAATATTTACGAAAGCAAGCTCATCTAAGTAGTTGATGTTTGAGATATTGTTTGATGAAATGATCTTCACTATTGATGTTTAAGTGCTTGGGAAATTTATTTGAAAATTTGGAAACCCCTTTGCAAAGCTCCTCTTTGATATGCAAAGTCCTACCAAAGTCGTATGATGAGATATCTTGAAAATCATATACACATATGCTGCTTATCGTTGTTGCATTGAGCTTTGTCAAATTGTTGTGACCCTCGAGAGAAATTTTTGTGATGCTATCATGATCAAAATTCACGTGCACACCATATACCCCTTGCTAGACTTATATGATAAGTTAGCATTGTACCATTCATCCATTCCAAAAACTAAATGCTACACAATATGTCTTGGCCTCTCTCCCGTTATTGTTAAAAAAAGAGACATGTGCTATAAAAAAAGACACATTAAGGTCCAATGTAAAAAAAGAAAAAAAAGGACTCAAGAATGTCCAAAGAAAAAAAAAGAGATAGTCATGTCCTAAAATGAATTTAGAGAGAGATCATACAAAAGGAGTTTCGATTTCATCCACCATGATTCATACATGTGCACATCTTGATCATAGTGTGTGATTAATTTTTCTCTTTGGATCTGGTTTTGGACTTTGCAATAAATGTGATACAAGTGTGCATTATCCTTCATACTCAATCTTGAGCTCCACATATAGCCATCACTAGTAGTAGGATGAAGAAAAGGCAAGTCCAATGCCTTGGTAAGGACAAATACACATTGAGTGATCTGAAAGAATCAAATGAGGAGCTAAGCAAGATTTGTTTTGAAAATTTATTGAAAATCCCAAGCTACTTGACTTGAAGAGTACAAGTAATTTTATTCAAGACCATTCCATTCCTCATCTACCCAAGATAGTATGATAGACACTTTAAAGTTCACAAGTGCAAGGTATGACTTGAAATGTCTCTTATGCTTGCTTCATACCTTTAGAAGTCATGTTTTACCTTAGTCCTTTCTCCTTTACTCGAGGACAAGCAAAGGCTAAGTATGAGGGTGTTGTTGACAGTGTTTAAGTACCAAATTTAGGCCATCAATTCCTGCATAAATGCATAAAAGATGAGCATCAACCTAGTGGTAGGGGTTTATTACTAAACATTTCCACATGTGTTGGTAAATATTTGTATGCAAGTATAATAAGGTAAATATTTGTATGCAGGTGTAATAAGGGAGAAAACACACCTCATGTGCAAGGAAATACACTCCCCAATCCAAGGCAAAAGATGTCAACTAATCAGAGCGCGCCATTCAGCCTCACATGGATCAAAGGGCCAACCAAAGCATGCAACCGACTTAAGACAAGGCTGGCTCACCCATAACTGCCACCTGGGCCCACCTACCAGTGACTCAACCAAAGGGGAGGTCAGTTGGGGCTGACCCATGATCGGCCAACCATGGTTAGGCGCCACCTCCTTTCCCCTTTGACGTGGCAACTCCTTATTGGCTCCTAATGTCGGATCCTGGTGTTTGAGCTGCTGCACCACACTGTGAAGCCCCATGGCTCCCTCATATAAATAGTAGAGGGAGTGAGAATGAGGACACATCCACCAAGTGCTCAACACATATGAAGTAGAGCTTAAGCTCTCAGTGCAGGCTAGGTGATGCCTAGTTAGTGCCTTAGAGCAGGGAGAGAGTGGGGGTTAGTTCGGGAGAAGTGCCGGGGTTTCAGCACTCTTGTCCCAACTTGTACCTCTACGGATGCTGCTACATTCTTCGGGTTTTAGTAAGCATTCATGGTTCCTATCTCTAGTACTTTACCTGGTACGGTATATGCTAGTAGTACTTTTAGTTAAGTGAGATCAGTTCTCTTACCCGCTGGTTCGTTGCTCTGTATTTATATAGAGTGCTATAATTTACTAGGGGGGTCCATATATAGTTAGGCTGCAGTAGTAATCAATAGCATAGACATAGCATCTAGGCTAGGGGTTATCCTTTGTTTGCTATATATCCCACGATTTGTTATAGGTAGGCCGTAGGTGATGACAACCCTATTGGTCCTTTGTAATTCTCCACGTTCGGATATAGCCACTACTACAACAATCCTTATCAAGGCAAGCAAATTTGATTTTCCGAGGTTAGCAAATTAAACGCTTCGGAACAAAGGTCACAATAAATAGAGTATTTTCAAGGCAGTTTGATGCCCGCCTCGATTAATCAAATAAAAAAATTAAAACAACAGTGGACGAGCCCGTCGAGCCTATCCACGGTCGTCGCCGCCGCTCGCTGTCATCCACCGTCGGGACCTCCACCGACCCCACCAGATACGGCCTGCCGCCATTGTATCAGTCCCCCTCCCAGCTCTGCCTCGCCCGCGCAGCCGACTGCCGGCTTGACCTCGGCCACGCCGCCTCCCACCGCTGGATCCATGGGCCTGCCGCATTGGCCACGTCGCCAACTGCCGGATCCATGGGCCCGTCGCCTTAGACGCGACGCCACCCGGCGACTCGGCCTTGGCCGCGCCACCACCTGCCGCTGGACCTATAGGCTCGCCATCTCGACTGCACCGCCAACCACCAGATCCACGGGCCCGCTGCCTCGGTCGCGCCGCCGGCTCGGCCTCGGTCTTGCCACCAACCGCCGAATCACTGGGCCCGCCACATCAGTCGCGTCGCTGACCGGCGGCTCAGCCTCGGCCACGCCACCACCCGCCGCAGGATCCATGGACCCGCCGCCTCGACCGCGCCACCAACCGCCGAATCCATAGGACTGCCGCCTTGGCCGCACCGCCGGCTCGGCCTCACCCACGCCGCCAACCTCCATTGGATCCATGGGCCCGCCGCCATGATCGCGCGACTACACCCACACTTTCGACCGCAGGCTCGGCCTCGGCCACACCGCTGCCCGCCGCCGGATCCATGGGCCTGCCGACTTGGCCACACGCGCCGCCGTCCATGCACCGTACGTGCGCCTTTGCCCTGTCGCAGTGCGTGCGGGTTGGGAAGTGGAGGGAGAGAAACTAGAGAGGACGGATAGAAAAGAGATTGAGAATATAAGTCCTAAACCCTAATGGGTTGTATATGTGAAAGTGCATCTAGGCTCCTAATGGGTTTTGGTGAATTAAATAATAATATGATTAAAGGACTAATCATCTTACTGAAGTTGTCACGAGCAGGGATTCATTTTTAAATTAATTATTGTTATTGGCTCATGTGACGAAGAATCAAACAAAAGGCAAATATTGTTTAAAGTCAAGCATATTGTGAAGGAAAATAGAAACAAGTGTTCATTCATTGATCAATAATGGTTTCTAATTATGCCTTGGCATAAAAAAATATTTGTCAAAAGGATCAAAGGTTCATGACTACAATGCATGACAAAGATATAAAGATATGATAATGTGATAAATGGAATTCATTGTTGATGTGCAAAGCTTAGTTCAATGAGGTGAAGATAAGTGTTGAAGAAACCAACCGAGATGACTAGTACGAGGGACTAAGCAAGCTTTGGTGGAGCAACGACTTACCATGTGCGAGTTGATAGGGTGAAGTGGCTAGTGTCTGTGGGGTATTTGAAGTACCATGTCTAAGCCTTGTTGGGAGAAGCAATGCAATGCATCAAATATTTTATGGAGTGCATCAAATATTTTATGGAGTGACTTAAGATTCCAAGAATAGATTTGCAAATGAAATGGGAATGCTAAGTCACTAGCTCAAGTAAGGATTTGCTCAAGAAAAGAGGTGGCAATGTTGAAGTCCCAAAGTTGACAAAATCAAATTATGGCAAAGCTGAAGTGTTTCAGAGCTCAAGTGAATGAAGAGTTATTTATATTTTATCTTGAGTATATATAGGTATGCCTTACTATTAAGAGGGATGCAACATTGGTTGATTGACATGCTCAAACGTGCTCATAGGTCACCCAAGTGAGGATTCTGAGAGAAAACCCCCTATGAACTAACTCTGTGCTGCTTGGTTGATCAAGGTTAGCTTGGTGGACCAAGTGAGGCAACTTAACTTGAGTTTGGGCTCCTTTGGCTCTGACCGGTCCTTAGGTTAACAGTTGAAGTCTAGCCCTTACCGGTTTGACCGGGATGGGAATCGGTCTGAATGGTCCCAGGACACAACCGCTAGTTTTGGCCAGGCCGTTCTGGCCGGTCTGATTAGTCTGCTCTGACAGTTCAAACAACTAGTTTTAGGAAGTTGGGTATTTATACCCCCTAGGCCCTCTCTTGCGGGGGCTGCTAGTTCCCTGGTTATTCTTGTGTTTCTTGAAGTTTTTCTTTGACCATCTAGCTCTCCCCAACACTCTTGTGAGTTGTGCTTACTAGATTTGATATCTTTTAGTTGGGTTGAGAGATTGAGCATGTGTGAGCAAAGTGAGCATTGTGAGAGCTCACAGCTCAGTTTTGAGCTGTAGAGAATAACCAAAGCTTGAGCACTTGAGATCAGCGTCGAGTAAGCTTTGTGGCATCTGTTACTCTTGGAAGCTTGCTTCCTAGATGGCTAGGCATCGCCGGCTAGCTCCCAACGATGTGGTGAGCAGTGGCAAGTTTGTGCGGGTGAGATCTTGCCCTCTTGGTGGAAAGGATCACGATAGTGGAAACGAGGAAAGGTTTAAAGAGACCTAGCTCAAGAGATCAAGTTGAAAGAGACTCACACCCAACGAGCTCTTCAACAGAGACGTAAGATTCACTTTGGTGAATTTGAACTTCGGGAAACAAATCTTTGTATCTCCATTTGTGGTTTGCCTCACTACTTGTTACTCTAGCTATATTTTGTGCTTCCACTCGATTTACTTGGTTGTATTGTTTCTCTGTGTAGGGACTTAAATTAGATTCAATATCACCTACAGAAACATTGCACCAACTTGTTTTTGTGCTAGACTCGAGGAGGGGGAGAACTCTGATATTTGGGCAGGTTCTGCTCAAGACCGGTCTGATCGATCCCTCCAACCGGTCTGACCGGTTGCCTAGTTTGTTCTGCGTCTAAGTGTTGGACCGGTCTGAGGTGGCTAACAGCTTGGCTGAAGTTTGTAATTTGCAAAAATTTTAGAAATGCATATTCACCCCCCTCTAGGCGACATCCGGGGTTCCTTCAATATGGAATTTGGTAATGGGCCTCTGGGCTTCTTTTGGGCCTCGATATTTTCCGAGGCAGGCCTCATAGGGTTCCCACCTCGGTTAATCGACTTTGAGAGGCGGTTTCTTTAACCATCTTAGTTAATAAAAAGTAACCACCTTGGTTAATTAACACCATTAACCGAAGCGGTTGAAATTCCTGCCAGCCTCAAAGGTGTTTTAGAAAGGTCGCGGTAAATCATTTTTTGTAGTAGTGAGCGTAGAACTGTTGACCGGAGTCGCCTGGTAGACCAGATGTAAGCCGGCGCCTGAAGTGAGTATTGTGTCCGAGAGATATACCTTTGACTCATCTATAGTGCTATCTTAGGAATCCTCTCTACCCTTGCTATCTATCTTGGTGCGTCCCTGGATCCACTAGAATAGAAGATAGTGCACACACATTGCCTTGGATTCGATAACCCTTGGAATACTCTGAGATGAAATCTACAGCGGTATCCATGTGTTTACGGATCTTTGCTATTGTTAAAATACTCAACAGAATTCTAGGCTGGATTCATTGGGTTGATGTTTGATGGCCCAGCTATAATGTGTTTGATGTGTACATTCTTCAGGTGATGGTTTGCCAAACCATCACCTGAAGCGATATCTAATCGGCCCCGCCGTACGCTCCAATGGCGGAGGTTCCCTAAGTTTTCTCTTTTCTCCCGTCCATGGGTCGGACCGGATCAGCCTGGAATGTTTTTCCCTTCCACAAAAAAAGAGCAGAATGGCAATGCTAAGGTCCCGTTTGGATGCCTATAGATTATTGAGTTGGCAACAAGAAGCTAGGTTTGCTTAGATTCTTGGAGCATTTGGATTGCAAACGTTATGGAAAAATCTGAAGTGTTTGGATCCCTACTAGATTTAGATTCTAAAATCTAGAGTGATTCAAATAAGATCTAAGGTGCGCATACAAGATTTTGGGTCCTTTTGGTTTGCAACCTAAGGTTGTCACGGCTAAATTTAAGCAGTCATCATCTTAAGAAAAGGTTAAGTAGTTATCGTTTTCTTAGTGCACTCCTTATTCTATCTAAACTATACCCCTATAAATATATACTCTACTTCTATAACTCTACAAATGCACCTAAGTTCTTTCCTATGTCTACCCCAATTACACTCCTACTGAGATGAACTTTTCTTCGTGCACCCTAAGTGTTTGTACAAACATAATTTCTCCTTTCCCAACCATCAACGGTCTAGATCCCTTCTTAGCCTATCATTTCTCTCACTAACTCGTATCTAATGCTTAGGAATGTCAAATCATCCCTCTCAGCCTCTCCTCTCATGGATCTGAACTTTTTATACATTGCAGTTTGTCGAACTCGTCTCTCTTCTATCTCCCCGAGCAATGTTCCATACTACGCGAGGAGCTGCGGGCACGGGCCATGCGGCCTTAGAAGTGGAGACAAAGCAGCGGCGATGTGGGGTGCCGTCGAGGGCCGACAAGGGCAGCTGTGCAACTGGGGTGCAGGGGGCTCCCTGAGCGACGGAATAGCGGTAGAAGGACGTGCAGCCCCATGGGGCGAAGGTAGAGATAGAAGTGGTGGAGCACTTAGGGAGTAGGTGACCATTGGCAAAGGCGATGACGCACATGGGGACTAGTGAGCCCCCAACTGTTGAAGGGGACATGACACAGCTGGAGCAGCGATGAGGCATCGCAGACTCCCATGCTCTTGGCCACCATCCCCCTCCTTCTGGTGCAGCACAGCAACTCCACCCCCTCCGCTTCCCCATCCTTGATTCATGGGCGTGCAGCGACGGCTGTCGTCGATCTTCAGCATGCAGCGCTAGGGAAGGCCGGGGTGGCGATGCGGTGTGAAGTGCCTCTTCTCTCGAGTCCCAAACTCTCCAATCCTCTTCATGTGTTGCCTGCCTCCGTTGTCTTCCTCAAGAGCCAAAGCCTCCCTTGCATGTCATTGGTGATTCTTGTATCCATCTTCTGATGTTTTTACCGCCTGACTGCCTAGGGATACCCTAAGTTAGGAGATTATTGTAACGTCTGCCTCCCCGAGGCCAGACCCCTTTACATCTGGCAGCTTTTCTAGAACATTGATTACCCCTACAGACCAACACAAGTCTTTTTTTGCACACTTTATCCTCACTCGTGCGCACCTAGGAAGAATCTCCTGATAAGTCACCCATCCCGAAATCGCTCTGCCAAGCACACTTAACCTAAGAGTTCTTTGAAGATCAGCTTCTGGAAAAAGTTGCAATTTGTTGGTATGAGTATCATATTAATCCTATTAAACTCTGGGCTAGGATGTCACATCCTCACCCCCCGACTTCCTCGTCGGTCAACCTCAAGCCAAGAATGTCCCCCCTCTTGGCAATGTATGTGTGTCCAGTGCCAACGCATGTGCCACGCTGTGTGCCCACTCTAGGTCCACACCAGCCATGCGAACCATGCTTGCGCAACTGCGACACACGCACCTCTAAATCCGCCAGAGTCTGCTCTGATACCAGCTGTGGCGTCCCACCACCCCAAGGCCGGGCCTGATTACATCTGGCAGCTTTTCTAGGTTATAGACTGCCCTCATAGAGGAGGTTGGGCCCACTTACATCTGGCAGCATTTCTAGGATATAGACTGCCCTCACAGACCAACACAAGTCTTTTCTGCACGCTTTGTCCTCACTCGTGTGCATTAGGGAAAATTTTCTTGGTCACCCATCTCGAAATTGCTCTAGGCCAAGTACGCTTAACCTAAGAGTTCTTTGGGGATAAGGTTCTGAAACAAAGTTGCAACTTGTTGGTATGAGTATCTTATTGTTGACACTTGCTAGAGATCGTTTTCAAGCGTCATTTTAATTAGAAAATTGTGAGAGTTTACATTTCTTACCCGCATCTTTATTCAAAATAATACCAAAACCCACTACGCCTTAAAAAAATGCAATGTTGGCAATTGAGCTAAAATGCAAGTTACAAGCACCTATTGATCCAAGGTAAAAATCATCGACCAATTAGAGAGCAAGAATCAGGCTCACATGGATCAAAGGGCCTAGGTTTAGCAGAAGCTGACTTAGAACAAGGGCCACTCACCTGGTACACGTGGGACATCAGGGCAACCCAACCGCCAAAGGTGAGGTTGGTTGGGCCTGACCCATGGTCGGTCGACCATGGTTAGGCGCCACTGCATTTCCCTTTGATGTGGCACTCCCCCATTGGTTAAGAAGGTCGGTTCAAGGAGGCTTACATGCAGAACTCGCCCGTGCAAACCTATGGCTCTCTCATATAAATATGAGAGGAGGGGCGGGGGGGGGAGGGGGAGGGGGGTAAGAAATGAGACACACCACAAGTGCAAGCTCAAGCCTCTTCTCTTGTTTAGCTCTATAGGTTAGTGGAGTATAGGCTGAAAGTTGTAGTCTTCGGGTCCCCGAGGTTGCTCAGGAGTTTTGGTATGAGTGTGACATCTATAAAGGAATCCTCCACGTTCGGTTAGGGGGGTAGGAGGTCCATAAAGTATCATAATGGCTATGCAGTCTTCTCTGTCAGTCTTAAGCGGTCTCCCGGTAGTACTAGGTAGACTAAAGTTAGAATAATCATATGTATGGTGTAAAGTATAATGTAGACTGTATAATTAACTTAAGTACATGAAATCTGAACTGCTAACGTCTTCCTTTCTTCATCCCTTTATCTTATTTTGAGCTGAGAATTAACTTGTGTGTCACAATACCTCTATACATTTTTTTTAGCTTACTCCTGTTTATGCAATCGAATATCCAATTGAGATTAGTTCATCAACATGCCTACACATATTAACCGTCGTCTTCCCTGCGGAAACATAAATAACACCCCAAAATACTCTTGGGTAAAATCCTACAACGGTATTCCGTGCGCTTGCGGATTTATCCATGGTCTATGAAATACCTGCACCTTCTTTGGAATCTACGGGTGTCACTACTACAAAAATGATTAACTGAGACAGGAAAATTGAGGTAGTTTTCGCAACTACCTCGGACACAAGGTCATGGTAAATGACCTATTTCTTGACGCTGCTTGCTACCCGCCTCGGTTGATCAAATAAAAAAATTAAATGAATAAGAAAAAGCCTACTGAACCCATCCATTCAACCCCCCTACCCCCCCCCCCCCGACCGCCACCGCCAGCTCCACCGCCATGCTGCTTCGCTGCTCCGCTCCGCCACTCTGCTCTGCCAATAGGCGAGCACCCCGCCGCCGTCAGCTAGCCTTGCCGCGCAGCGCTGCTCGCCGCTCTGATTTGCCCGCCTGCTTCACCCTTCCCGGTTGTGGACTGCCGCAACCCCTTGCTTGCTTTGCCTTGCCGTCGCGGCCGAGCTTGGCCTGCGCCACGAGGCGGATCCGGCATCCCTACATGCCGCTGACCATGTAAATGGCCGGGAGTGCCCCCCCCCCCCCCCCCCCCGAGCCCCCGATCGCGCGACCACCACTGCTGCCACCGCCACCCTGCTGCTCCCGCCAAATCCTCCGCCTCAGCCATGCCTGCGCCACCGCCATCGCTCGCCAGGTCGCTCGGCCACCACCGTTGGCCAGGAGGGAATGGAGGTGCCAACCCTCTACGTGGAGGAGGCGCCGCCGCCGGATCTGGCTACCCTGCCGCCATCGTGCCCACACCACCGTTGGATCCACTTGCCTCGAACACGCTGCCACCGGATCTGCCTGCCCCGGCCTCCGCCATGCCCGCACCGCCTGTGAGAGAGAGTCGAGGGAGGCAGGTGCTGCGTGAGAGGGAGAGGAAGAGAGGAGTGGAGGAAGGCTGAGAAACCCTATTTTTTATATCACTTCGTCTATTAGGCTTCCATTGGGCTGAGAAATAGTAGCGGGCTGGGCCTAGTTTTAGGAGGCGGGCTTTATAATATAACCGTCTTGGCTAATTGTTTACCAAGGTGGGTGTCGTTAAAATGACCGCCTCGGTTAATAGGCATTAACCGAGGCATTTTATTACATTGTTTGTCTCGATTAATATATTTTAAGAGGCGGTTTATTATAACTGCCTCGGTTAATATAAATTACCGTCTCAGTTAATCCGCGGCATTAAACGAGGTGGTTCAAAATTGTGGCCGCCTTCGAGGAATTTTGAAAAGGTCATGGTTAAGTTCTTTTTTTAGTAGTGTGTTGTCTCCTAGGAGCACCAAACCTGGTGGTGGCACAGGTAGACGCCAACAAGCTTTCTAGCGCCACTGCCAGAGATAGGGTTAACAACCCCATTTCTAGTATGATGCTAGAAAATGTCAACAAGCATTTCTAGCGCCATTGCCGGAGATGGGCCTAATAACCCTATTTCTAGTGATGATGCTAAGAAATGTCAACAGCTATTAATCCTATTAAGGCCTAGGTTGGGATGTCACAATTATTTAGTGAGGTATCGGTGGATCTACAACTTGAAGGTAAAAGCGAGGACACAAGACATGGGTTTAGATATGTTTGGGCCGCTAGAGTAGCGTAATACTTTACATCCTGTTTGGGGTTTTATATATTGCATCTTGTGTTCGGGTGTTGTGTTGCTCTAGTTCAGGTTTGAGCTGGTTCTGCCGATTTAGGTATCCCTGCCCTCCTTTATATACTCAGGGGGTGAGATACTAATCGGTTATATGGTAGGAGTTCTAGTAGGATTACATGGTAGAGTCCTAATAGGATAACATAGGAATCCTAATTGGAGTCCGACTTCTTCCTTCCTTGCAGGTAGTTTCCTTGTGGGTACCTAGAGATGTATCTCTGACAAGCCCCAAGCTCTTCGTAGCCGAGTACTATAGGCTTCTGAGTACTTATGAAGTCATCTTTGAGATCTTCAGAATTTCGTCTTGAATATGTCTTCCCGAGTACTTCCTGGCTGCTTCGAGGCTATGCAGTGCTCTTGCCTGAGTAGATCCCAAATCTTCAGAAAATCATCTTCTGTATGCAATGCGAAGATACCGAGTTTAACTGAGTAATAATATGAAGATTCCGAATGACATAGCAACATATGATTTGGTAGGGATTTGTTTGGTGCATATTACACAAGTATGTTCTTTGCTTCTATGGATTTGCCTACCATCATGTTGTATGGCTATTCTCTTAGAACTGAAAAACTATGTCGGCAAGTGCAAAATGCTTGCAAGGTCATGAAATGTTCTACATTCTTATTTTGTCAGTGTTTTACCGGCAAGCCTACCTAGGAACACCCTAAGGTAATAGATTATAGGTTGGGAGTCACCGAGATCATGAACACGATGGTGTAAGCAACACAAGGTTTAGACAAGTTCAGGCCGCGAGTTGCGTAATACCCTACATCCTGTTTGGTGGTTTCCATTGCCAGAGATGAGCTAATGCTTTGGAGCGGGCTCCTGTTCGCCCTTATATAACATGGGGGATAGGGTTATATGAAAACCTAGATCGGTACTAGCCTCATAATCGTGCAAATTTGTGCTACCTGATTAGTTTCCTTCTATACCGACTAGTATCGTACAAATTTGTGCCACGTTAGGTATCCGGTGGCCCCAGGTCTGACAAGCCCTTGAGTTCTTGGTAGCCAAGTGGTGCAGGCTCCCGGATACTTCAAGCTATCTTCGAGTCCCTCAAACTTTGCCTAGAACATATCTTCCAAGTACTTCCTTGACTACACCGAGTCTTCATGGTGATCTAGCTCGACTAATCTTGAAATCTTACAAAACTAATCTTCATATACGTGTGCAATGAAAATCACACTCCATATGGAGTAGCCCCCCGAGCCTTAGGTTGAATCAAAGAATCAGGCTAAGGGTCCATCTTGAATTTAAATTTGTGTCTTCCTAATAAATTCGGAACACATATCACTGATGACACATATCCCGCAGCCCCTGAGCCTTGAATCCAAATCCTGAATTTGGAAAAAGATAAAAAAAAACAATGTGGTGTGTGGTGCAGAATACAGATGAGTTTGAGCAAAGTTGATTTGAACTGACTGACTAATTAGGTCGGATGAAAATCCAGTGACCGAATCAATCGTCCGATTGTGTTGGTAAGGCAGAAAAGCAGCTCCAACCGATTAATTTAGTCACAACTGGCAAGTTTGACCAAATCGCTCGGTCAGTGATTTTTCAGCATGACAATCTTGCAGACCGTGTGTATGAAAAATTGACATGACTGAATCAGTCAGTCATGTTTCAGTGATCGTAAGCCCTGTTCAAATTTGTCTGACTAATTAATTCGGTCAATGCATTTTACTGTGATCGAATGAGTCGGTCAATGCTGTATTTGGGGCAATGGCTAGTTCTTTGGAGTGGTTCTATAAATATGTATGATACAGCTCTAACTCTAAGGAGTCTCTTTTTTTAACGAACCACACAAGATAGTGCGCGTTTCATTGATATAGCAGAAAAGTACAAGGCTACGACACTGGGAGGTCATAGCCAGGAAAAAAGAAAAGAAAACAGAAACAAAAACTCACCCGATTGGATTGGGACGTCAATCCGGGAAACTCAACAACTCAACTCACCTGGTTGGATTGGGACCTCAACATGTGGAACTCAACCACTCAAAGCGCAGGAACACGTGACACAGACAGAAAGAGACCAAGCCGTCACAACTGTCGGTGTTTACCGCCAATCCTGCTCAGGGATACCCTTAGCAGTAAGGTTTGTAGGTAGGGATCGACTGCTCTGGAACTCGATGTGCAAGGAACACAAAGATTTAGACAGGTTCGGGCCGCGAGTTGCGTAATACCCTACGTCTTGTGTTGTTGTTTGTATTGCCTTAGGTGTTGATGTTTCGAGGTGGTCCCTGCCCGCCCTTATATATCCGGGGGGACAGGGTTACATGGAAAGTCCTAGCCGGGTACAGTTGGAGTTCTACTATAATATAATCGGGTAGTTTTCTTTATACTGCAGCTAGTTCTATGCCTATTCGGGCAGTTACAAGAGGGGTAAGGTACATCCATGAGATATCTCTTACTCTAGAACATTCTATGCCCATAAGCAGTCCCGCTACCCCCGGGTCTGACAAGCCCCCGAGCTCTTCGTAGCCGAGTCCTACAGGTGTCGAGTACTTGGCTGGCCGTCTTTAAGTACTTCAAGTAGTCAAACCATCCTTCTGGTTGCTTCTGGTCCTCCCTTTAGATATGTCGAGTACTCCTCTAAGTACTTCCGGTTGCTTCGAGGCTGTGAGGAGCTCAAGCCCCGAAATCTTGATCATATATGGTGCGCGAAGTACTCGCGCTCCATATGGAGGGCCCCCGAGCCTTATGTTGAATCGCAGAATCAGGCTGAGGGTTACTTCAGTCTTTTTCCTTTATTATTTTCCAAAAAAATTGAAAAATAAATATCTGATGCACATATCCCGCAGCCCCCGAGCCTTAAATCAAAATCCCTTTTTCTGCGGGTAGCGCCCGAGCAAAGATTTAGAATTAAGGATTTAAGACATGACATCAAATTTTATTCTTCAGAATATTTGCAGGTTTAATTAGATTCGGTATCCGAAAAGACCCCTTTTTCATGTAAAAAATACCAGAAAATGATTCGATTGGATACGCCACATTGATTGCACCCGGAATATCTTTAGAAATAAAACCCGGGATGTATATCCTTTTACTGTATGCTCACATGGGACTGTATTGTATGGAGAATTGTTGCACCCGTGAGTGCTGCTACTGTAGCTTCACGGGTTGTCCTCCAGTAGGGTCCCTTGTGGCTATAAAAGGTGGGTGAGAGGCCTCTAGCAGAAGCACCAACATTCAGAAGCTATGGCTTACATTTGGTGTTCTTGCTCTCGTCCTTTTGAAATTTGTGTAATCCTTTCCAACAAAAGATGCTAGAAGAGATCTTGCGAGTGACAAGAGAAGTCCCTGCTACCTCATCTTGCAACCCCAATGCTCTCATCGGATCTATTTTGGACATCATGTCCTTGCATATTCCAATGAGGCAGGTTCTCTGTCGATGGGTTGAGTCTTGTTGTGTCACATCCTTGGGGTTGCCTGTCTCTGGGTGCCCAAGAACTGACATCTCTGGTAAGGAGACTTAATCTTGTCACAACGTATTCAGGGAGAAGGAGACATTTCTCCGCAAGATGTTACAAGAGATCTTGCAAGGCGTTTACTGTAATTTGCCTCCAAGCTCTTGAAAATTTTCTCCCAGAATACGATTATCATTATTCCCTTGATGGGAATAACAAGTTTGTACTTTGTCATGGCCTCGGGCCGATCTAGCTGCAGCTCCAAGAGATCCAGGCGGTGTGCATGCTGGTCCGAGTCATTGTAAAGCTAGTTAGGGAGAAGTACTTAGTTATGATATCGAGTAGTTATACTATGTCAAGTATTTTTCCCTTATTCTAGAATGTAATCCCAGTTGAAAGAAGATGAGTCAAGTAGCTGTTAAGGGATGTAAGTGTTTTCTTTTTTCCAAAATGTAATCTTAGAGCAAAGAAAAATGTCTCAAAAAATCTCGTCTGTTCCGCAATTGGTAACTGACTGTTAGCCTTTTGAGTTTTTACCATATTGCCACCGCAATTATAAGATATAGCGGTAACTAGGTTTTAACCCCACCATCCGCCATTCTCTTTTACTGTTTAGATCTATTCTTACCCTCAAGCTCCCAGATCTAAAAATTCCTTGCTTTCTCTTGCTCCCAAATCCCCTTAGGGTTTTTAGACAGTGTATGCGCGTGAAGCGTTCTGTTGATTTCCGAATGGCCCCCAAGAAGTCGAGCAAGGGCAAGGGTGTAGCTGCAGAGCCAACCCGTGAAGAAGGATGGGTCGCAAGTAAGTGCTCTGAATTTGACCTAGTAACTTTAGTTTCTGCTGGTCTATTGCTGGAGAAATCCGTCATCCAATGGTGTCCTGCCTTGGGTGAGAATCGTTCGTATGAAAATATGGGCGAAATCATTGCCTTTGCTCCTTATTTGGAATGGGGATTGGGGTTCCCTTGTTCATTTTTCTTCTCTGGGCTCCTGCGCTACTACAGGATCCAGCTTCACCATTTGACCCCCAATTCCTTTGTTCATATTTCTATCTTCGTACATTTGTGCGAAGCTTTTCTGGGCATCGAACCCTATTTTGAGCTCTTTTGATTCCTTTTCCACTTAAGCCGCAGCCAGATTCCTACGTTTTAGATGTAGTAGGAGGTGCGGGTCTTCAGCTTAGACAGGGGAAAGATAAAGTTTATATCCCCTATAAGCTTAGCAATAAGGTAATCGACTGGAAACCCAAGTGGTTCTATGTAGAGAACCAGTGGGAGAGCGTCCCAGCGATTACTCCAGGCCCTCCAATTCAATGGCCTAAGTGGAATAAAAAATCAGTCAATGATAGTCAAATCTCCGAGTTACTCGCATGAATTGCCAATCTTAGGTAAAGGAATGTGACTGGACAGGCTGTCATGTTCGACTGGATGAAAAGAAGGATTCAGCCGCTGTAGTCTCGAGAAACGTTTGGTTTCCAATATCAGGGAGCAACTGATTCATCAAGATACTCAGAGGAAGAGACCTCGGATGAAGAGGTGTTTAGTTGAGTCCAGCGATTGCTAAGGGATGTAAAAAAAGTTCCCGTTGTTCTTGATACTTTTTCTGCTGCGAGTCCTCTGAAGCAGGTACTAATAAGAGTAGTTGATTTGTAGTTATCGAGTACTTTACGTTAGTGTAATTCTGATAGAATTTGCTTTCTGTAGGAGGACGAGGAGCGTTTTAAAAGTAGTCCTCCACCGCCATGCACTTATTCGTCCTTTTACTTTTCCATGTGCTCTTATACTATCAACCAAGTGCTAGCATGTTCATATGAAATCTTATATAAACAGTACTGATGTCTAACCTTGGTTTTTGCAGATGAGGAGGCAGCCGGGGAGAGGAGTGATGGGGAGCATAGCCCCACTCCAAGTGCGGATACCCAGGTGGGACACCCTAAGGGTACACGTTCGACAGTGAGGAAGTGCAGCAGCTCCTCACAGATTACGAGCAGTAGGTAAGCAGCTTATCGAGTATTTTACCTCATTTGTTGATTTGCTCAGTTTGATTTTGAATTTTTTTTGCTTTGAAGTCCGACGGCTAAGATGCCGCGGACTACAGCATCTGGGGATGATGCTATGGTGGGACGAACCGTCCCTTCCACCACAGTAGACCCATCAAAGGAGCCTGGGTCTACTCGACAGGCAAGTAGTTCTAATGTAGATAATGCCTGGAATACGGGTGATCAGGCCGTCATCGTGCGACCTATCCGAAAATTTGGCATGAAGAAGCTTGTCGTGATAAGAGCTCCTACGTAAGTTCCTTGAAACTTGTGATTGTACGGTTGTCTTTGGGTCGACTAGCTGATTTGTCTTTTCAGTGATGCACTCTTGGAGGCCAGGGGGAGTCCGGAGACGACTCAACCCCTAAGTCAGTAGTGGAGAAGCCCCCGAGTACTCCGGAGATGAGTGCTCGCGAGACAGAGGACATGGCAGATGCCATGCTTCAGAATTCTCCACTACCTGATGCTGATAGGGGTGATGAAAGGCTCCCGGAGGGCAGTGGAAGCGACAAGCTTCCAGAGGAAGGGGTGATGAAAAGCTCCCTGAAGAGGAAGGTGGTGAGAAGATACCTGAAGAAACCCTACAGGTAAACTTGTAATGCCTTGTACTGAGAAAGTACTTTCTTTGCTCTTAGTTTGACTAAGTAGCGCATTTTTCCTCTAAATTCCCAAAATCCAGAGAATATTGTGGGGAGGATTGAAGATGTGCCAAAAATTGCAATTTCTGAGGTGCAGGCGAGTGCTTCCTAGGTCTCATCGGGAAGTGTCGTGCCGCAGGAGAAGCTAAAGCTTGCATTCAAGCTACTGGGGGTTAGTAGTCGAATATCACGAATACTTGAGTATGGATCGAGTAGTGTGTAATTATCCTTTATGTTTTACTTTTTGGCAGGAGGTACTGGGGCAGGAGGGTAGCTAGGCCTAGGATGATTCAAAGCTAAATGCTCTGAGAGAGCGGGTAAAAACACTCTCGTCCGAGAAGGATGCCCTTCAAGAGAAGATAAAGAAGCTCTCGAAGGCCAAGAAAGGTTAGTCTTTAGCATATATAATGTGATCGACTAGATTATTCTGCCTGGTGTTTATAAGGATTTTCTTTTAATCGAGTACACAGCTTGTTCAAAATCATTAAAGATTGATGAAAGTTTGGTACTGGATCTAAAGATTCTTATGTACAGAAACACAGATGAAATTGAGAAGCTCAAGAAGATCAAGGAGGATTCTGACCGGGAGATGGTGATGATGCTTCAACAGCTCAAAACCTTGTCAGAATCCTGAGACTCAATGCAACAAGAGCTCAAAGAACTCAAAGATGCTGCTCAAGATGTGGCAGGACTTATGGAGATTCCAAAGGGGAATGAAGATGAACCACTCACCCTAGCTGGGAAGCTTCGAAAAGTACCCGAGAGCTTTGAAAGGTTCGTCTCTGCAACCACCCGACAGTACGTGGGACATGTACTCAGGTTGGTGAAGTCCTACTGGCCACTTACTCCACTTGATGCACTTGGGAAGGGTGCAAAAGCTGATTGTACTGATGAACAATTCAATCAGTACCTGCAAGAAACCTCCATAGTGGCAGATTAGATAGTGGAGTCCCTGAACAATCCTGAATCCCCTTGATCTTGCTTTGTAAAGCTGTTTGGCAGGTGGGCCACAAGTACTTTAAACAAATGTTTACTATTTGTGTAATGTTAAGTACTTGTTTTACGGTAGGATTGTACAATCCTTTGGTTTGTCGAGTAATTGATACTCGAAAGACATGAGTTTTGGCAGCATTGCGCCTACTCAATTATGATAGTGGATACAAAGAGTTGTATTTGTAGGTGCCTTAAGAGGCAGAGTATTCTCGAATAGGGTTGGGTTGTATGGTTCTAATCAGAACTCTATTGCTTGATCGGTTAGGATTGAATCCCGCAGGATTAACCAAGTGGGAAAAACAGTAAGTGGGGATTTTTAAGCCATAGCTTAATCCAAATTTCTTTTTGAAAAGAAATATTGTGTTAGAGCGGTGCTCTTGTGGACTTGATTGTCCAATCAACTACAGGAAAACTCTTATTGAGTACTTGAAGAGTCAGGAGCTTAGAAGAAGTTCTTTGATAGATAGGTGAACAGGAGACTCTCGACAACTACTCAGAGTACTAAGGGAAAATGGAACACTTTATGGTGTCTCAAGCCAGCGAGTAAAACCCGTCAAGTACTCGAGGCAACAAGTAGTGTAACTCCCTCAGTGGTCTAAGCAAGCGGGAGACTTGTGTCGACCTTTTTAGCGTTTCAAGAACTTATTTATGCTCCTTGGGGAATTTTAAAAGTTGACCAGTTAGGATAGATCTCGCTTGGTCACCCAAGTAGCATACAACTTTTTGTGAAGATGTCCCAAACTACTCGATCCAGCGAGTAGCATGTCCTATACCAGGACTGGATTGATTTCTAAAATAGACCTATTAGGATGAACTCCGTCGAATTAACCAAGATGAAAATATTTTAGAAATATCCCAAACTTACTCGAGCAAGGCGAATAAGGTGTCCTACCCGAGGACTGGAGTAATTCTAATGACAAGTCTGTTAGGGTGAACCTCATCAGGTTACCCAAGATGAAAATGTCGAAAGAATATCCAAAACCTACTCGAGCCAGCGAGTAGGGTGTCCTAATTAGGGACTGGAGTGACTCTTAGGACAAGTCTGTTAGGATGAACCCCGTCGGGTTATCCAAGACAAAAATGTCGAAAGAGTATCCAAAACCTACTCGAGCTAGCAAGTAGGGTGTCCTAACCAAGCACTAGAGTAATCCTTAAGACAGGTCTGTTAGGATGAACCCCGTCGGGTTATCCAAGATGAAAATGTCGAAAAGATATCTAAAACCTACTCGAGCCAGCGAGTAGGGTGTCCTAACCAAGGACTGGAGTAATCCTTAAGACAGGTCTGTTAGGATGAACCCCGTCGGATTATCCAAGATGAAAATGTCGAAAAGGTATCCAAAACCTACTCGAGCCAGCGAGTAGCGTGTCCTAACCAGGGACTGGAGTAACTCTTAGGACATGTCTGTTTGGATGAACCCCGTCGGGTTACCCAAGATAAAAATATCGTAAGAATACTCGGGGTAAACCATAAAAACTACTCGATTGCTGCTCTAGTGCTAAGCATGGCTTTCAGAGTGGTGTTCATGATGGGGTATTGGCCAGCTGAGCGAGAGCCAAGTAGTCGATTTATGAAGGGTTCAACTTTTATTGAAGATTTGTCGAGATTACAGGGATTGTAAAATGACAGACTCTGACTCTTAAGACATACCCCTTGCTCGTAGACGCAAGCAATGGTTTACATAACTGAACAAAATTATTCGGGGGTAAATTAGTTGATACAGCAGTCGACTAGATTTTGGGTAAGGTCTCCTTTAGGAGTGGTGCCCCAAGGGCCTTGCGGAGTGAGTTGCACTCGAACATCGTGTGAGAGCTCTTTGGGTGCACGAAGCACTTGCGTAGGAGTGTTTTGTTGATCCTGTCTCTGCCGAGAGATGTTTCTCCCTGATGTTGAGTGCGTGGTTTACCCTGGGGTAGGTTACTTGCCGGCTTGTGCTTCTTGAAGGATGCGGAAGCCTTTGCTAGGATGCGGTAGTTGGAAGAAGGGTTGTAAGCCTCTATTTCCTCACGCTCCATTCTCCTTGAGATGATGACGTTGCGTGCGTCGCGACCAATGTTAATCACATTGCGGAGGTCGCAGTTGGAGTAGTCGTAGTTGTCGCCCTATTGTTCTTGCTGACGATTGGCGAGGCGCTGACGCCTAAACGTCCTTTTCTGATTAAGCAGGAGATGATGCTCATAGAGATCTTCTGCTGGGTGCTACTCTTCCAATTGCACAGTGACTGTTACTGCTGGAGGAGGTGCAGGCGGATCTTGCTTGGTAGTAGTTTGGGCTTCCGTGATCGTGGGGGGAGTAGTTTCCATGTTGTCGGAAAGATACTCGTCGAAATCATCAGAATTGTAGTCGTCGATTTTGAGGCGCTCCGTGGAGTCGTCCTCAGGTTCATGAACTTCAGAGATGCGAACCATGAGGATTTCACGGCAAAGATCTTGAATATCTTGGTCTTGTTTGCTTGAGGGCGTGTCTAGTGGAGTGCTCTGCTAGAAGGGAAGACCCATTGGCTGAGAGCCGGAGGTGTTAGGATCTTGTGTTTCCTTCAAGTGCACTGTTCGTCCTTGTGGCGTTGCATATATGACCAAGTTTGGGAGGGAGTCTTGATCGGACTTGGGATTCTTAGTCGAGTTGGATTCGACTTCCTTGCTGTACTGGATCAGGTTGTCCAGTTCATCCTCCGAATCAGAGGAGTTCTCGGAGTCGGAATCGGTTAAGCCACCGATTTTAGAATATGTGTGCTTTGGCCGAGCGAGAAGCGGGATGCCCATCTTTATATGGAGGGTGTTTTCGTTCATCCAATGTAGCCATGATTGAGTGGGAGTCAGTCCTTCAGACTCCTTAATCCAGGGTTTGTCAAAAATCGACTTGCTGGTTTGTTCTGGAGCTTTGGATTTTCCCTTTTTGATCTTGGCCAGTTCCCAGAGGGCGTCAGCGCTCAGAGGTGGATAGGCCATGGCGTCCATGAACAAGTCGACGTTATCTGACCAGTCTTCGAGATCATCGAACGGTTCAAAGTTGTCGAGGTTGTTCATGAATTGGTCAAAGTCCTGATCGAACGGGGACTCAGAGGTGTCAGTTGGATTAAAAATCTGATAGTGAGCAGGTTTCGGTGAAGGGTTCTGAGGTTCCCTACAGCAAGACGGTCCCATCCGAAAAAGCCGGGGGTTCGTCTTTCCAGATCCCCCGCATATTCCCCCTCCCGATTTCTGCTTCATGTTTTTGCAGAGTGCCTTCAGTCATCTTAATGCAGTCAGCGAGCATGGAATCTACTCGATCGATCCCTGAGAGTATATTACCCGACTGTTTCAGTGGTGGGTTCGATACTTCTGGGTTCTGCTGCGGTTTAGATGAGCCAAGAGCGGATTCTGCAAGCTTGATGCATCCCTCTGTGGATCGTGAAACTCGATCTACTCCATCGAGTAGTTCTGAGTTGTTGATCTTGGGGCGTTTGATTGATTTGAGATGAGTCAGGTATTTTCCGAGGGTTTCGGAAAATTGTGTTTTTCGGAGTCAGAATTTGTATCGAACTCGACTGACCCGATAGTTCGAGTTGGAGTTGGCACGTTTTCTGGACTATCCGAACTAAGCTCGAGTATGTCTCCTTTCCCGTTGAGGTCAGTGATCTCGCAGACGTCGGCGGGTTGGAGAGTGATTTTCGGTTTAGGCGAGTTAGGCGTGACAAGGTGGCTGGAGAAGCCGCCCGATCCGTCAGCCGTACAGGCCCAGGAACCAAAAACAAGGGTTGTGCCCTCAGGCACATTATTGGCGTCGCTTGATCTGGCCATCGAATTCGCCAATGAACTCGCCGAATTCCCTACCTGGCGCACCAGCTGTCGGTGTTTACCACCAAGCCTGCTCAGGGATACCCTTAGCAGTAAGTTTTGTAGGTAGGGATCAACTGCTCTGGAACTTGATGGTGCAAGAAACACAAAGATTTGGACAGGTTCGGGCCGCGTGTTGCGTAATACCCTATGTCATGTGTGGTTGTTTGTATTGCCTTAGGTGTTGATGTTTCAAGGGGGTCTCTGCCCCGCCCTTATATATCCGGGGGGGACAGGGTTACATGGAACGTCCTAGCCGAGTGCAGTTGGAGTCCTACTATAACATAATCAGATAGTTTTCTTTGTACTGCAGCTAGTTCTACGCCTATTCGGGTTGTTACAAGCGAGGTAAGGTACATCCATGAGCTATCCCTTACTCTAGAATATTCTATGCCTATAAGCAGTCCCGCTGCCCCGGGTCTGACAGCGACCAACCACCTATCTACACATGTAGTCGCCATGATGACACAGACCCGCGCCGAAAGGGAGAAGAGAAAGCAGATGACACCATACCGAGCAGCCACCGCCAATGCGGAAACCGTCGTTGTAGCACCGCTACAATGCCACACACCATCTGATAGAGTGGAACCGCTGAATCCAGACCTCACGCCAGCTGCCTCACAATCGCCACCGCAAAAACACAACGCGCGGGGGGCTCGCCACACCCGCCGTTGGACTCCTCCTCGCTCTCATCGCCATGTCGAAGACACCGCCTGTGGGGGCCTCGCCACTTCCGCCTCAGTACTCCGTGTCTCAGATTTGTATATAAAATCGCCATCGGGATGATGCATCGTGTTGCCCTGTTTCCAGGATCTCCATCAAACAGCCGAGCCGCGCCCATCAAGCGACATCATCTCGTTGCTCCACTCGCACGAGCAGCCTCCTTCACCATGCCAACAAGCCAAGTTGTTGCTTGCGCCGTCTTCCGACAATGGACCGCACCAGAGTAGCCACAGCGTAGCTGGATCGCCCGCCACAATCCGCTGCAAGTCAAGTCGCCCCACCTTGTCGTTGCCGCAAGCGCCGCCCTCCGACGTTGTCCCACGCCACACCGACAGCTGCAAAGCAGTGCCAGCCGCCAGCCGCCGCAGCCCGACAAACATGACGCAACCCCCGGTCGCCAGCACGACGTTGGTCGCCACCGCTTGAGCTCGGCAACCCCCTTCAAGCTCGCCACCTACACCAAGCCGCCCCGCCACGCCAGTGGCAGCCCTTCCGCCGCCTGGCCAAGAAGTGCCGCCACCAACAACGCCTTCAACAAGGTAGCGATGCCAAAGGCGCCGCCGTCGCTCGTCCAACAAGTGGACAGGGTTTTCACCCGGAGAAACCTACACAGAAGGGATAGGCTCCAAGATGACACCCCCAACAGGGAGAACAACGCCCTCAGACGTTGTTGTCATCACCACCAGCAGGAAGCCGGCAAGGCTTTCGCCCGGAGAATCTCATCCTAGCTGCACGTCCACAGCCCGGCAAAGCAAGAAGTCCCCCGCAGCCGGCGGCGCAGCCGTGCCACCACACGCCATGATCTTCTTAATTGGTAGTCAAGGGCAAGAGAAGCACTAGAGTGATTTGCAAAGTTCTTAATTGAAGGTTCAGTTAAGGATATCGTTAGTGCTTAGAGAGTAGCAAGTGTGCGCAAATCTATATATATTCCTTCAAGTCAAAAATTCTTGTTCCCCAATCTTCTAAAGTTAATAAATAAACAGATAGGTCCGATGATACTATGTTTTCCTGTCATTGTTGAACTATACATGCTAGCTCAAGCCCGTTATGAGTTCCCCGCAGTGAGGACCGAGTAGTAGAAGAGGGTGTTCCAGGAGTCCGGGACGCCGGCGACGCACCAGTGGGTGCAGTCCGTGCCGGGGCCGCTGCCCCCGCTGTACTTGGTGGTGTGCCCGTCCTTCCTCAGCTGCGACATGAAGGTGATGTCCAGCAGGTGCACCGGCTTCGACATGCCCGCCAGGACTCTCCTCACGATCGTGTCCTGCGGGTTGGGGCCCTGGCCGTGGTACGCCGCGGCGTCGCTCACCGGCTGCGTCTCCGCCGTGCATGTGTTCCCCGGCGGCGCCCCCCATTCTTGGCCGCTGCACGGTTGCATTGCCAGTTTGCCACCTTGTCAATCATAGATCATGGCAGGCTTGCAGCCTACAAGTGCTTGCAAATTCTTACTTTCGGTGACTAGGAGAGTATCCCTGGAAGAAGACTTTGGTGGTGGTCTGGAGGAGGTTGGCGTCGACCCATCTGGCCCAGGCTTGGAGCCCCTTGGTGAAGGCCTGGATCCGGTCCATGTCCTGCACGACCGTGTCGCCATCCTGGATGTAGTCCCAGCTGCAGCAAAATGAACAAACAAGTACGAGTTCGTCAGACTACTTCAGACAAAGAAATGGACCGGCCATTTATAACTGCATTGGTTTCAAAGGGCGATGGAGCTGAGCCCTGACCTCTTGCGAGCCCACCAGCGCCACGAGCCAAAGACGAGCACGTCGGCGTCGAGCCACTTGAGGCCTTCGTCCACCGTGTCGAGCTTGAGGACGGTGCGCCCGGCTCTGTCACGGACGAGGTCCACCAGGTAATGCGACAAGTAGTACACCAGAGTAACACCGTAGTCCTGCATGCATGGATCATTATTCATTTTTAGTTTGTCACGATTGGATTATTGGAATCTATCCAACGTCTTCCACCTCACATATGCTACCTCTTTCGACTTGTAGCCATCTTTGACCAAAAAACACTAGCCCGGTCCCATATATCTTCTCTATCTAAAGAAACTGTTTTATATGAATGGAAAAATATTAGGTGCAAACGTGAAAATCAGTTAAAAAATCATAGTTACAAGTATTCAAAAAATTCAAACAATGCATATCCATAGTACATCACTAAAGTTTTGTTGGCAACCCTAAGAGGCCCATCATGGACTTATATATCTGTGCCTGTAAAGTTTTGTTGCGGGCTCGGTCAAATTTAATTTGGGTTATTGAACTATTGAAATATGTCTATGGATCGTCCATACGTGAGAAAGTTTGTACGTGGCAGTCATCAGAGGTGTCAATATTGAGGTATATGTAGTGTGTAAATCATAGTTACAAGTATTCAAAAAATTTCGAACGGCGATGCATATCTATAGTGCATCCGTTGGCGCCCCCGAGAGGCCCACCACGGACGTATATATCCGTGTTTGTTAAGTTTTGTCGCGGGCTAGGTCAAATTTGATTTGGGTTGTTAAACTGTTGAAATAGGTCTATGGATCGTCCATGTGCGAGAAAGGTTGTATGTGATAGTCATCATAGGTGTGAATGTTGTGGTATATGCAGTATGTAAATGTGCAAGATGATTCAACCTTTCACCAACATATATTAAGGGGGTTGGTTCCCCAAAAGTCTAGGGGATTTTCTAATGTCATATTTGTGGAGTGTAGATTGGTTTTGCCAAAGTCCAGGGGGCCTTTTCATAAAATTATCATCTCTAAAGTGGGTGTCAATTTCGTTATAATTTAGGGGGTTTTTTATAAAATTGACATTCACACAGTCCGAGAGCTCTTTTGCAAAATTGTCATCCATGGACTGCTGGTTGATTTCACCAAAGTTTGATGTTGACAGCCAAAATTGGCATCGACCGGTCTGACCGGTCTGACAAAGCGGTCTCACCGGTCTGGTGTTGTAGCCTGTCCGGCAGGGGACCGACCAGTGTGACCGGTAGGTCCGATCGGTCTGACCGGTCTAATAGGAGTCCGAGTCAATTAAGGTTTTTTATAGATCTAGATCTGTAATAGGGATTCCTTGCGGGATAAGTCCACCCCTCCCTATAAATATAAAGGGTCACCGCCGATTGAGGATATCCAATCGATCAAAATCAATACAAACACTACTTTTTATCCTCTTTATCTTTTCTTCAAATCCTAGCTTTTCCAACCTCTATCTGATGTTCTTCCTTCGTCTCTGCGACGTCTGAAGGTGTTCTAGGTGGCCTGCCGATCCTAGAACAACCCTACGTGCGCCTGCCCTGACGGGGTCCCTACCGGGCTAGCGTTCGTCGGTCGTCGCCGATTTCACCCCGGCGACCGGTCTGACCGGTTCCTTAGACCGGTCTGACCGCTCCACGCAAGAGGAGCTGCATCGAGCTCTTGTTCGCGCCGCACAGTCTAGTGCGTTCGTGTGTTGATTCGGAAAAGGCATAAACATACTTTTTGGCGACTCCGCAGGGGAAGAAAGATCTTGGTTAGCAAAACCGATCTAATCTACTCCAAAGAAGATGGGCTTCAATGCCGAGATTGACAAGGACAACATCATCCCTGCGACGTACGAACATCTTCCTGAGGACGTCCGTCTGGCTGGAGGAGCGCAAGAAGAAGCATGATGAAGAAGATCTACTAGCAGCGCTTGCGAGCATCAACGTCGATCGACGAGGCAAGGTCACCAAGATTAAGGAGATCAACTTCGCTTCTGCCTCCACAGATGCATCTACTGAGGTAACACCTGCTACAACTGCTCCACCTTCTGGTGTTACTATGGAATAAATTTAGAAATTGTTAGCTGAGCGTGATGTTTATTGGGTTATTTGGCTTAGCTCTAAGGAAAGAGAATCGGCTGGTAAGAAACCAGAGATGGCCGATGAACCTCCATCTATTTCTACTTCTAAATTTTGTGTTCCTCAACCATCGGCAACATCTCCTACTAGTCAACCTCAATATGGGATGCCGATGAATTATTTCAGCGGTCAAACTATGACACCCACATACACTGAACCCATTATGAGTCTTCCTGGTTCGACCAACATTAGCCGAACAAACGAGATTGTTTCATACATGCCACCAGAACTCCCCAGAAATTCAGTGCCACACATCGGTCCTATCTCCGACGAGATGTTCGATCGATATGTGCAGCGTTAGCAAAACCGGCAGAGACCGGTCAGACCGGTTTACCAATCCGGTCAGACCGGTTCCCCCCCACCGGTCCGACCGGTCCATCCGGTCAGTTTACTCCAAACCAGCGAGATGTATCTACATCCACAGCCAAATTCTTCGAGTAATTTTGACAAAGCGCTTGCTGATTATAATAATGAATTGGCTAATTTGCTTAGAGAAAGTTTTGGAGTGGATGTTAGAAGCAAAACTCGCACATACCAAAAGCCGTATCCTACTTCGTTTGATTCGGTTGCATATCCTGCTGGTTTTAGGTTGCCTGAATTTGTTAAATTCAGTGGGGAAGATACTAGGAGCACTTTTGAGTATATTAGTCAGTATCTTGCCCACTTAGGAGAAGCTGGTTAATAAACGAATTGAAAGTGCGTTTATTTTCTTTATCTCTAACTGGAACTGCTTTCTCTTAGTTTTCTTCTTTGGCACATAATTATATTGGCTCATGGGAACAATTAGAGTAGAAGTTCCATGAGCACTTTTTCTGTGGACATGATGAGCTTAAATTGTCTCACTTGACATCAGTTAGACAATCGCATGATGAATCTGTCAATGATTACATAAGACGATTCCGCGATACAAAAAAACCGATGCTTTAGTGTGAATATTGCAGAAAAAGGTTTAGCTGATTTGGCTTTTAGTGGCTTCCACTCTCATATTAAACAAAGATTAGAGGGCTATGATATCTTTACTGTTACTCAGGTGCATCAAAGAGCTTTGGCTATAGAAAGCCGAAGCAAGGAGTCTCAAGAATCTCATAGGCATCATCGTTCTTGTGTACATGCTTTAGATTGTACTTCAGATTGTTTGGACGATGAGTCTAATTATGTATATGCTACTGAGTTTGCTTGGCCATCTCAAGCTAAACCATTTACTTGTTCTGCTCTTAAACCGATTCACAAAAATCGGCAAGATGAAAAATTTACTTTTGATGTATCCAAGTGCAAAAGAATATTTGATGAGTTATATAGGCTTGGATACATCAAGATGTCACAAACTGTATCGCCGTTTGAAGTGTTGAAGCGGCGAGCATATTGCAAGCTTCATAATACTTTTTCACATGCTACTAATGATTGCAATGTATTGCGTAGGCAAATTCAATCGGCCATTAATGAAGGATAATTGGTTATTCCTAATATGCAGGTTGATCCGAATCCTTTCCCGGTACATATGTTGGAATTGAATAATCCTAAAGTGTTAGTTCGGCCAAGTCAAGCCGAATCGACAAAAGGGAAGAATGTAGTCATTGGTGATGAAAGACCTGAAAAGAAACCGACACAGAAGACCCCTCAAGCTAAAAAAACACTCGAGGGCAAGACAAAAAGAAGAAGACCGACAGCAAGTTGACCGGTCTGACCGGCCACAGCGGCGGTCTAACCGGTAGGACCGGTCTGACTGGTGCGTCCAGTAAATTTTGGAACTCGTCCATAATCAAGACAAGGCCGAGATTTAAGGAACTCTTGGCCAAATATGAGAAAGAGGGGAGTGCTTAGAGACAGAAGAGGCGACCAAGCGAAGCAAAGGATACAGGATCATCGTCAAAACATCAAGAGCAATCGAGTCAAGGTAATTATGGTTCATCTAGTGGACCGATTGCTCCATGGTATTGCTGGTATCCTTACTTTTATACACCTAGGGATTATAGTAGCATGCATATGCAATTATATTATATTCAATATCCTTCTATGTATCCAAATCATGCATTACTACAAAGACCGATTGTTGCCAGCAATAATCTGGTCAAGCAAGATATTGATTGTAGCATGGAGAATGAGAAGAGCCAGAAGCAAGACTCAAAGTATTTACAGCCGAGGTGGTGTCCCTCAGACTTGTCTCATACTAAGAAGCGAAGGCTGCAACGTATACGCAAGAAGGAGGCAATGGAGCAACAGGTGGAGGCCGTGCCAAAAGACGTCAGCAACAATGAAGATGTTGTGGCGGCCCAAACAAGTTGTTTCAACATCGACTTGATTAGAGCAAGTTATGGCCGATAATTACTTATCGCCCTTAGTACAAAAAATGGCCGATGTAGTGTTAATCATCGTCCTTAGACAATTTTAGCTCCGAAGAATGTTTTTTGGGAATCAAGCTTTATCAAAAAAAACAGGGAGGCATATGTTGACAGCCAAAATTTGCATCGACCGGTCTGACCAAGCGGTCTGACCGGTCTGGTGCTGTAGCCTGCCCGGCAGGGGACCGACTGGTCTGACCGGTAGGTCCGACTGGTCTAATAGGAGTCCGAGGCAATTAAGATTTTTTATAGATCTAGATCTGTAATAGGGATTCCTTGCGAGATAAGTCCACCCCCACCCTATAAATATAAAGGGTCACGGCCGATTGAGGATATCCAATCAATCAAAATCAATACAAACACTACTTTTTATCATCTTTACCTTTTCTCCAAACCCTAGCTTTTCCAACATCCATCTGCTATTCTTCCTTCGTCTCCGCGACGTCTGAAGGCATTTTAGGTGTCCTGCCGATCTTAGAACAACCCTACATACGCCTACCCTGACGGGGTCCCTCCCGGGCTAGCGTTCGTCGGTCGTCGCCGATTTCACCCCGGCGACCGGTCTGACCAGTTCCTTAGACCGGTCTGACCGCTCCACGCAGGAGGAGCTGCATCGAGCTCTTCTTCGCACCACACCGTCTAGTGCGTTCGTGTGTTGATCCGTAAAAGGAGTTTTTTTGTGCAAAATTTACATCCCCACATGTCAATCGAGAAATTCGGGGCGATATGGCCACCTTCCTGGTGCACGGAATGCACCAGGATTAGTAGGAAAGATTAGATATACTTTCTGGTAAAAGTTGAGGTGCAAAATTATTTTGTAAAAATTCATATGAAAATTAAAAAATTCCATATATGCAAGTGCAATAATGACAAATTTCCAGGGATTTTGTCTTCTTGTGCCTCATGCACAATTTGTTATTTTTTATTGGATTTTTGTAGATTGAGTTTGCATCCCAACTTTTGATACAAAGTAGATCTAATGATGCACTGTAGATTTGAATCATTTGAAGGTGATTTTATAATTTTATGATTTTTCGAGCTCGACGTCCCGTGCTTTATCAATAGAAAAATAACATAAAATTTCAGGCCGGCCCGATTTTTTGGGCTTGAGTTTCTCTTACCAAAGACAGGCCCTGTAAAAGCCATGGGCCGGGCCAAAATAGCTCAGGTTTAGTTTAGGTCAAACTACTACAGTTTTAATTGAAATTTCATCCCACCTCCAAGGGAAGACCCCCTCAAAAAAAAAACTCAAGGGAAGACGAGATCTTGAGAAAAAACACACGCGGCGAGAAAGGTGCTCAGAAATTAATCCTACAACACCACCAATGACCTGACACAAGCTCACATAGAGAATCTGCAGCACCATGTGCCACGAACATGCATGTCACACGAGAGTAGACCCTGCCTCTTGGGGTGCAGGCTGTAGATCCCAAACTCGCGGCGACAGGTCTTCCAAGTTGACTTTACTATTTGAAAATGCGCGGGAAGCGCGCAGCTATTGACGAATAACGATGCGCGCGCGCTCATCCGAGCATCGCATCAGCATGGATCCCTCACCCATCAACACTCTCCGACTAAATATACGTTGGTCTAGCAAGGAGCCATTCACGACCTACGCATGCGAGGTTGGTGCCCGGTGCCATCGATCTTGTAATCCTGTTGAACATGATGCTATATATGATATATATCTCTTTTTTTCCACGACCGTGTCTAGGCATAATTTTTATTAAGATGAAAGAGTTGTTGACAAATACAGACAAAGCTTAGGAGGAGCAGGATGATGCTACCTGAGTTGGTTCTTTCTGGACGAGGCAATGTTGTAAGAAATATGACCCCATTAGACCATAGTTTTCGTGATTTACGTGATTATGTGGCAACATAATGAATGACACAAACGAGTTGAGTTCAAACTTTTGTAGGATTTCTAGGTCCTGTGGATGTAGTCTAAACCATATCCAAGATGGTCCAAATCACTGTCAAGGTGTCTAAATCATAGTGAAAATCCAGAGATAATATATTTGAGGTATTCAATTGACAGCCAAGATGAGTTGGATAAGATGTAGTAGAAATCAACCAACCGGTTAAACAGACGGTATCAATATTGAGTGGGTCGGTGCATCATGGAATTGAAACTGCGACCAAGTGCAGAGAAAGCTGGTAGCGCCGGTTCAACCAACGCTGTAGAAGAAAGGTGTCGGTGCAATGTGAAGATCGATGTAGTGATTGAGTGAAGAAATGACAGAGGCACCGGTTGAACCAACAGTGCAATCAGAAGCGTCGGTGCAATGGTGCTGGAATTGATCAGAGAGCATGTCAACCAACAGGAGCGCTCGAGGGACAAAGGCTTCAGGACCGGTTCAACCGATGGGCATTGGCGTCAGCAGACAGCTCGATGGTCAGTTCAACACTTAGTAGCAGGCTCAGTATAACCGATTAAACCGACAATGTCGACCAGTTTAACCGAGGTATGACAACGTGGACTAGGGGTGGCCTAGAGCCTACCGATACTACTGGATAAATCCTCAAGTCAAAATTTTGCTTCGCTTTATCCTCACGTCGGAGCCACCGGTGGCGGCGGAGGAAACGGAGAGTGAGTGGGGTGATAGCGAAGGAAGACCGACCGGGTGAGGAGGCACACCATTTGGCGCAAGTAAAAATGGTGGTGAAGAGGTAAGCGAGAACATTAGGAAATTGTGAAAAAAATTAAGGAGTACTCCTTTTATTTCAAATTGTATGTCATTTTGAAAATCTAGATATATAATTTTTGTCATATATATCATGATATAATACATATCTAGATGTATAGAAAAATCTATATATATTTAGATTTGTGTTGACGACCAAAATTGGCAGACTGTGCAGACTGGTATGCACAAACCGATCTGACCGGTCAAGGTGACTTTGTCAAAATGTAAATTGGACTTCACCATTGCGTAGCTCTCATCGAGACGATCGAAATGCATATGTAGAATGTCCAATTTGGAGTTCGGATGAGAGAGTTATGGCTTCTGAAAGACTTGACACGAGGTCAGACCGGTCCGGTAGACCGGTCAAACCGGTCCAAACTGCACAGTCCGAGTTTGGAGTTGTATTTTGATGCAGGATTTGTATAGTATTAGACTCCTGATGGGGTAAGACCTCCCCTCCCTATAAATATAAAGGGTCACGGCCGATTGAGAATAATCCAATCGATCAATCAATACAACTTTTATCTTTTCAATTTCTCTTGCCCTAGCTTTTACAATCTACTACTTGCTATTCCTCCTTCGTCTCTATGTCAATTGAAGGCGTTCTAGGTGGCCTGCCGACTCTAGAACAACCCTACGTGTGCCTGCCCCGACGGGTCTTCCCGGGCTAACGTTCGTAGGTTCTTCGTCGTTCTCGCCAGCGGTGATCGGTTTGACTGCTCGCTATAACTGGTTTGACCGGTCTACGTAGGAGGCGCCGTAGCGAGCTCGTCCTCGCGCCGCACGTTCAAGTGCGTCCGTGTGTTGACCGTAATTTGCGTCAACATACTTTTTGGCGACTCCGCTGGGGAACGAGAATCGGGCTATCATGGCCGATCCGTCAAACCCTAGCAACATGATGTCTTATGAGGAGCTACGGAAGGAGTATATACGAGAATTCGACAAAGCAATTGAAGGTTTATTTTTGTCATGCTTCCATAAAACAGAACAAGGTGTCGTCAAGATAAAGGAGTTGCAGACACCATCCATCATCGATATATTGATGGAGATGCAATCGTCAGGTATTTTGTCCGATGCTCTATCCAATTATGTTAAGTATTTGATTGATAAAGAAAATAGTGCAATTCCAATTTCTGTTATTCAAAAGTCGGCTATGGAAAAGCCGGCTAATAATTCTTGCATAAGTTTGCCTGATGTTGTTAATCAAGATACAATTCGGCCGTTTCAAGCCGAATTTGTCAACCTGAAATCCTCTAGCAAGAGCACAGAAACTATATCTAGTATCTTAATGCTCGGGGGGGGCAACAGAATAAAAGCAAAGGTTCCGGTTGCACCGCGACCGGTCTGGCCGGTCTTGAGACCGGTCTCACCGGTTCATCTGGAGTTTTGCAGAACAAAGCAAAACCTAAGATGGTTAAACCCAAAAAACCAGAGATTGGCGTTTGGAAAACTGTTGAAGCCAAAGGCCGTAGAAAGCATCAGAAGGAAAAGCCGAAGCCCGTTCTTAAAGAGTTTCCGGCTAAATCCAAAAAATAAAATAATGATGCTAGTCGGTCTAAAAATTCCAAGCAAGCCAAATATGTTCCAAAACATAAATTCTATGATCGGAATCGGCAATTGAGTAATCCTCACATGTCAGTGTCGTTTCCATCGTATGGATCATCTTTACATGTGCCATGGGAATTTTTTTTAATATGCGTTATTCTTATCCTCCATGGTCTTATACTTTGTATATGCCGTTTCCTCCTAGATATTTTTGTTCAGATTATATTACATATAAGGAATCGGCAATTAAAAAGTCACCACCTACCAGCAATAACCGTTTTAATCATAAAAAATAGTCTGTGCAGAAAAAGACACATAAGGTGACTAAACAAGTCTATCGTGTCAAAAAAGATGGGAGGTTAAGTAAAAAATTCAGATTTGACATAAAGGATAGAAAAGCCTACCGTTGAAGAAATATCGGCTAGTTCTATTGAACAAATTACCCCAGATGTTGAATATGTTTCAAATAATATAGCTGAACAAAAACCAAGTTCGGCTGGGGGCAAGATGATCTCAAAGCGACTGGTTCTGATGGAACCGGTCTAACCGGTGTCCCGACCAGTCTGACCGGTACGACCGGTCTGACCGGCGCCAAGACCGGTCTGACCGGTGCGTCCAGTGAATCTGAGAATTCTTCCGTGGCCAAAAATTGGATAAGATCAAGCTTCAAGGAGCTCCTAGCCAAATATGCCAAATAGGAGAAGATGGGAGCCACCCAGAAGCAAAGGAGACGGCCAAACGAAGCTAAAGATGAGAATGCATCATTAAGATCTTGCGACTACTTGGATCCTCGTCCATCTCAAGGTGATTGTGCTAATATGCCATACTCAGGACCGGTCACTCTATGGTTTTTGCCGAATCCTTGTTATTATATGCCTTTGGATTATAACATGATGCACATGCAACTATATGGTATACAATATCCAATTTCATATTCAAAGTATGGTTCATCACAACGACTGATTAATGCTAATGGTAATTTGGCCAAGATCGGTGCATGTGCTAGACTGTGTGAGAATAATAACAAACAAGGTTCTAAGTATACACAATCGAGGTGGTGTCCCCCAGGCTTATCTCACACACAATCAGCGGAAGTTGTACCAGTAAGGTCGGCGATCATAAAGCAAGTATGGAGGCCTAAGCAAGTTGTTTCGTCATCAGCTTGAAGAAGAAGCAAGATACGGCCGATAGAATTTATCGTCCTTAGAACAAAATATGGCCGATGCATATTTTTCATCGTCCTTATACAATTTGTAAAAACGGTCTGCACTTTGAAACGGAGGGAGTAGGCTATACCTAGACGTACGAGTGGGAAGAGATAATCTTTTCTGCTATTTTTGAAACCTGTGGTGTTTATTTGCTACCAAGCCCCCCGGTCGGCTGCCGACCCACCCGCCAGACACCGAAACTTGTGCGCGCTCTGCCAAGTGATCACACACAGCAACTCATGGAGAAAGAAATCACGGCAGGATCGAACGCACGTACCTCGAAACGGACGGTGGAGGAGGGGTTCTCCCCGGACGCCCACGACGCGTTGGTCCGGGAGCCGTTCGTGGCGGCGTGGTGGATCATGCACAGCAGCGACTCGTACTGGTTCGCCACCAGCGAGTCACCCACGAACGCAACCGTCTTCCCGCGCCACGCGCTTAGCAGCTTCCTCCCGTCGAACCTACAAAGCAATGGAAGCAAAGTGATGAGCTGATGACGCTACGCGGCAGACGAGGCGGCGGCCATTGTTATCGAGCTCGGCCGGCTGGAGATGATCGACGACGAACCTTGGCAGGGAGCATGGCGGGCTGGGCAGCCACCGGTACTTGAGGTACTCCGTGTCGGGGCGGCCATTGAGGCAGCAGTCGAACTCCTTGCGGACGAAGGGGCAGCTCGCCGCGTCGTACAGCGGGTACGACTCGTCCACAACCCAGCTGCCCCTGTACGCGTCGCACGACGACGAGACTCCGGCTTTCTCGGCCGTGGCGGCGGCGGCGGTGCAGGCGCCCACGAGGACGACCACCAGGACGGTCGCTGAGAGCAGGTGCCGCCGCTCCATCCTCCTGCCAAACAGGAGGGGACAGCGGAGGTAGCAGGGGAAGATCTTGGCTTCTTTATAGTGCTAGCTATGTGGTACTGGCGTGGCGTAGCCAGCTTGACGAGGCTGCTATAAGGGCATGTACTATGGATTTATATAGTTGCTGTCTATAAATGTCTCGTATATATCACGAACAAAAAAAAAAGAAAACTCATACAATAATTTGTCTATTACGCTGTCTACAAAATATTTAATTCAAACATAGAAAAAAATATGTTGTTGCTTGTTTTATGGTGGATAATAAAACTCGGGTGCATGGCCAAGTTTCTACCATTTGTATCTTACTGTACACGGTTTAACTTTTTTTTAAATAGGAATATCCCGGCCTTAACCATCCAAGAATGTCTACAGCCAAACAGCAAAAGCAGTACACAGGCTGCAAAGCACATAGTACGATTTGAGATTTGACCCTTGATTTAACTATGTCTGTTTGCTTTGACCATTGATTTTTGTAAGCAACTCGGGTGCATGGCCAAGTTCAGTATGATTTGTAATTTTTTTCAAACAATAAATTGGGCCGGTTTGGCATAGTACGTTGTGCGCCATGTGGGATTTGTTATTTGTAGCAAACAAAGTTAATAATAAAATTATTACTCAATCATCTAAAATCTAGCTCCAAGAATTTCCCCAACACAACCCTCAAAAGTTCTTGGAGATGGAGCGGCACCAACAGCCGCCACTCTGTTTAGAGAAGGGCTAGAAGGACGCAGCGAACGCATCACAATTGATCTTATACTCTGAAATAAAAATCCCCCGTTTTATTGCAAAGGTGTACGGTCATATACATGATGCGAGTCCACTATTTGCAGGCGACGTCTTATTTGTATACATACGTGAGTGACTGCCTATATAGGCTTACGGTGTGAAGCTGCGATGCCGGAATGCCTCCATTTCAGCCCATCTTTACAAATTCTGGGCAATCCCCTCGCATCAGGTATCTTACTGGATCATCGCATATGCAGCAAGAGCAGCTCTGGCTTCTCCACGAGGCCCTTCCACTCATTGCAGAATCTTGCAACCATGGCCCCATCAACAACTCGGTGATCTGCTCCAACAGTAACCTGCACGTATGGCGTAGATTGGGGAATCACAGTTAGTGAACCCAAGTATTGGAGGCTTACTTTTGGTGAATCGAGTATCACAAGAAGCATACATTGATTATGGATGAAGGGTAAACATTTTCGTCATCATCAAAGCGAGGAAGTTTCTGAATGCGCCCCAGGGCAATGATGGCAACTTCAGGCAGGTTCAGAAGTGGAGAGCCGAACTTGCCACCAATGGCGCCTATGTTGCTAAGTGTTATGGTGCCACCTTCAATATCTGCAGTGCTTAGCCTGTTGTGTGATGCCATCTCATGCAACCGCACCAATTCCTTTGTGATCTGGTAATCACAGTCAAAGTGATTAGAACTTTAAGGAGACAAAACACAAAATAACCATATGTACTGGACAGTCCTCGCATTCTCTAGGCTCAGGGGCAATCACAGTTTAAAAAGATTAGAAGTTTAAGGATATCAAGCACAAAACAGCCATGTCTATTTGCCAATCCTCAAATTCTCTAGTTTCAATAACATGCGTACTGTCACAGAAGTGAAGAGGAAAATGGAAGACTGAACTATTAGATTGTATTGCAATGGTCCCAAAGGGGTATATATATACATGAGAGCACCCAAACCCTAGACACTAGGAGATTACAATACTACCCTTGACTATTATACTCAACACCCCCTCTCAAATGCAACGTGAATGCAATGACGTTGCATTTGGAGAGTTGATACTAAGCACTAGACTCAAGCATAAACATGAAAATAATACATTCAAAGTCCGAAATCAAAGATGTCGTCGAGGCATGCAACTCTTGAACATGTCGATGTAGATGAGCTCCTCCACAAGAGGGTATTGCCTTCACAAACCAGTACTTGAGCAAATACCTCGAGTCTTCACAAACCAATACATCGACTCCTCAAACACGAGCCTTGCTTTGGAGAATTGAACACGACAAGAATAATGAGATGTGCCAAACCAGCCAAAGATAGAAAGCACCACTGCAAGACGGCAAGTGGCGAGACAGGAAGGTGATGACGACAAATAGACGGTCATTGATCATGACGTGGAGCAAGACGGCTCCGAAAGGGACCAAGAGGGCATTGTCGCACCACAATGATGATGATGAGATTAGCTAAATCGACGGGACTCAGCTAATCATAAAAAGAAGATTGACTGATCTGACAATGAATTTGTGGACTCGCACGGCATTGACGACCAGAATGCGTAATGGACTTGGATTGATACTGACTTGGATGGATGAGACAAACGAAAATGACTTGATATAGTAGACACTAGCAGCAGCAGGCAGATAGCAGCAGCACGCACAAGCAAAAGATGAGCAGGGCAGCACAGCCGCGCACACACCCCCTGTCCGCACTGCAGAAAATGAATCAATACCAAAGGGGCGTGAAATCTGCAAGGCACAAATGGACGACAGGCGAGGGAGCAGACCCACTGCGCGAGGACGAGCGACGGGCGGTGCAGTGCAGAAATCCTCGGGCGGGAAGCAAATGGACGACAGCCCCAGCAGGCGAGGGAGAAGCCACGACAGGGGGCGGATGACTGCGACGGGCGAGCGGCCTGGACGGGCGAGCGGCCTGGACGGGCAGCAAGCCGCGTGGACGGACGCACGGGCGACGGCGCGACGACGCGGACGGGAGCCGCGCGATGGGCACGGACACGGGCCGCACGACGGGCGCGGCGGACGAGGCGCGCGAGGACGAGCCAGCGGGGACAGGCGGTGAAGAGGAGGACGGGCCGGCGGCGATGGGCGCGGACGGGCGGTTGTGGGCAGCTCCCGCTGCAGATCTGGCACGGACGAGGACGAGGACGGCCGCGATGGGCGGTGGGGCGGCTGGATCCGCGACGGGCAGACGCGATGGCGAGCAGAGGAGAGCCTCGACGGCGGCCAGACAGGCAGCGGCGCGTGACGACGGCGGAGGACAACCGCAACGGGCGGATCCGCGTGAAGATGAAGGCGATGACGGAGCGGACGGTGGCCACGTGACGGGCGCGGCGACGGATCCGCGGCGGGCGGATCTGAGGCGGCCGCAACGGCGGCCGGCGGACGGAGGAGGACCGCGACTAGGACGGGGGCACAGGAAGGGGGGAAAAAGGTATTGTTGCTCTCTATTGCTGCTGGGACTCAACAGGAAAGGAAAATGGGTTTGGGGCTTGATGGAGATGCTGCCCCCAGGAGCAAGACGAAGCTCCCAGGGGCAGCGCAGCGGCGACGGAGGGTGGCGGACAGATTCAAGAAACCTAGAGCTCTGTTACCATGTCACGGAAGTGAAAAGGAAAATGGAAGACCGAACTGTTAGATTGTATTGCAATGGTCCCAAAGGGGTATATATATACATGAGAGCACCCAAACCCTAGACACTAGGAGATTACAATACTACCCTTGACTATTATACTCTAACACGTACCTTATTCAACAGGTTCCACACACGATTGCAAATGACTAGCCAGCTGACAGCCTGTTTAGTTACCAAAAATTCACCCAAAAGTTTTTGTCTCCCCCTTTGGACACATGTATGGAGTATTAAATGTAGCTAAAAAATAAAACTAATTGCATAATTTGGATGTACACGATGAGACGAATCTTTTGAGCCTAATTAGTACATGATTAGCCATAAATGCTACAGTAAATCATATGTGCTAATGATGCGGTCAAATGCCTCAAAGATTCGTCTTGCGGATTCCAGGTGAGTTCTAAAATTAGCTTTTTAATTAGTGTTCGAAAATCCCTCCCAACATCTGGTCAAACATTCGATGTGACACCCAAAAATTTTCATTTCACCAACTAAACACACCCTGAGTGAATTTATCACAAGAGAAGCATTCTTCAAAGTTTTGGCTACAAGATTTATATATTTACCTGCAAACTTGGGTACAAGAATTTATTATCATTTCTGAAGAAGGAATAAACACCTTCTAAAATTATCCCAAATTTATTATAGTTCATTGTTTCAACCTTTTGGAAACTAGCAACAAAATTATAGGGACAGAATTTAAGACTGAAGCCACAAAATTATCATGGATTCAAGGAGAAAAATAAGTAGCTGCTGACCTCCAATATTGACAGTGACTGCACTTTCTTGATGTTTGGCACGACTAAACCGTGTGCTGTAGCCATTGCTATCCCAATGTTATGGGATCCTAGAAAATTAAATACTAGTTGTAATCAACTTCATCGTTCTTGGAGCAAACAAGAACAAAAATCAAGAACTCAAAGATTCCATACCTTTCAACACAACTTCATTGGTTTCCTCAATGAAAGAGCTGTTCAACATAGGATATTTACTCAGGGCCATAGAAAGTGACTTTATGAGGAATGGAAGGAAAGTGTGCTTGATAGTGTTATCTTTGTTCTCATTTTGAAATCTGGTCTTCAGTTGCACAAGAGAATCACAATTTATTTCCTCCAGATAATGAAAATGTGGAACTTTTGCAGCCAGGCTCATTGATTTGACCATTGCTCTCTGGTAACCCCTGCAGAAAGGAAAGCTCAACTTAAGTTTACTACTGAATGGCCATGAGTGTGACCTACCATCCTGAAGTAGACATCGTGGAAACTTTTACAGTACCTGAGAAGAATTTTCTTATCTTCATACAAGGGCATGTCGGATAATGATTTCCTTTCCTCCAGTAACTCAACTTGACCAATGTTCTCTTCCAACGATGATGATTGTTCTTTGCAAAGACCCTTGTTAACAGCATAGTTCAACACATCTTCTTTCAAAACCCTACCATCTTTCCCTGTTCCAACGATTTCATTTATGTTGATCCCATACTGCTTTGCTAGATGCCTAACAGCTGGTGTAGAGAGTGTTCCACTAGGAACATTGCCTTCACTTGAAGGAACCGCAGACTCTACTCCAAGTGACTTATCAGCGGATGGAAATATGCTATCTGGAGATACAATTTGGCTGTCACCCACAATCATTTTCAGTAAAGTTTCACCAACCTAAGAAGTACACATTGACTTAGTAAGTTAGTAAGTTCTTGACCAAAAAAAAAAAGTTAGTGGAGATACTCCCTGCAGTCACAAATGCTTCACGCTTTAACTATTATCCCATCAAACTATTCAAACTTTAACCATCACTAGTTTTAGAAATTTTACCAGGTAACATAAAGATCATGTGTAGATTTGTCTCAAAAAGCACTTTCATAATCACGGACATTTATTAGATATTTCTAATAGAAATAAGTGATCAAACCAACACCTTGAAATATTTTTTACTGGAGGGAGCACATTGACTTAAGTAATTTCCATCAATACAAGTTCAACCAACCTAGGGAGCTTACAATGCAGGAACCTCCACAGAGCACATTTAAGTTTTGTAGAACATACCAGCAGGTTTGTTCACATAAGTTAGAGAGGTAAAATTGACAAAAGTAACCTGATAACTACCTTAACTATGTCACCTGGGCCAAAGTGAATCTGATGTACTTTTCCTTTGAAACGACTTGTTATCTCAATAGTAGCTTTGTCACTCTGTACTTCACAGAGTGGTTGGAATTCATCTACTTGGTCACCCTGCAAAATGAATAGCGCAGCAAAGTCAACTCCAGTTATACAGGGATTGCAAGGCAGGAACCTGTGATCACCCCTAGACCAGTTAGTAGCATGATTTGTTGTCTGGTTCCCATCAAATTGCCGAGACATTGCATTGGAACAGGGCATATTTTTTGCAATGCTAAGAAATCAAAATTAAATTCTTCACTGCCTGTGCCCATTCCCTTCCCTGATAAGTGGAACTAAATTGCTCCACTATTTTGTATGACCCAATAACGTGCACGAAGTTGCAAGAGAATATGAGAAACAAAATCCGTCACCGTTAACAAACGAAATCGTTCCTCGATTTCTACAAGCATAGCTCCACGATCCACAGTTGTAAGACGACTCGCCGATTCCCCACGGCGCAATTCCGCAAGGAGGAGCAACAACCAAAGTCGCAGCCGGCCCCGCACTCACCTCGGTGACGAACCAGCGCAGCAGCTCGCACTCGGCGATGCCTTCCCCAGTCTGCGCCAGCGGAACTTCCACCAGCTCAGGCGCCTCCCCCGCCGGCGCCGGCGCCGCGGGGGCTTCGCTGGCGAGCCACCTCCTCGCGGCGCCCAGGCGCTGCCACCGCTGCGCATGTTCGAGAGCCCCCAAGTCCAAAATCAAAACCGCAGCGAGTGCCGAGGAGGTGAGATAAGGGGGCTCGCGGACTTACGTCGCCGAGCAGCCGCGCGTGCGGCGCCGAGGACGCGGCGGCGGCGGAGTGGAGTTGGGGGACGCGGAGGTCCCGCCGGAGCGGCGGCGCGGCAAGGGCCGCGTGTCCCGCCTGCGGCTGCGGAGGCGGCGGGGCGTGTGGGCCTCGGCCGACGGCGGAGGCGGCGCCCGGGCGGAGACGGCAGCGGGCGGCGAGGCGCGCCCAGGCCATGTGGGGGAGACGAGGATACGTCTCCGTCTCGTCTCGTCTCGCTGAGGGTGAGCGATCTGGGGAGTGGGGTTTTGGATTGGTTGGCGCGGTGGTGGTTGTAAATGGCGAGATGAATGTAATGATGTTTATTAATTCATGATTAATTAATAATTAGTGGATAATTACTGTAGTATTACTGTTGCAAAATATGAATTAAGTAGGCTCATTAGATTCGTCTCGCGATTTACAGCCCATCTATGAAAAAGATTTGTAAATAAATTTCATTTAATACTCCATATATGTATCGAAATATTCAATGTAATAGTTTTTTTTTGTGTTTACAGGGTTTATGGAGTGAGAATAAACAGGGCCTTAGTTTGCAATGCGAAGCACGAGACCAGGAAGAAGAGTAGTCCTGGACTCCGCGAGTGCGAGCAGGCGCTGGCAGTCTGGCAAGAGCGGGCTGGTCGTGCCCATGCTTCGTGGAAACTGGAAAGCATGGGTGGAAGGGGAACACGAGCTGAGCTGGCGGCGTGAGCATACGGACACTTCTCTAACTTTGCTGAGTTGGCGGCGTTAGCGTACTAACTTATCCGCAATGCTCCTACCCGATCTGAAGCTGATTGCCATGTGCAGTTCCAACGGTCATCCGTTCTGCATGCAAATCATTCCGTGCGCTAATTTCCTTTCCATTTTGCAGACACCTTGACCGGCCGCGACCCTGGCGGACGTTCCGTTCACCGGCCAGACGCTCGCCGGCGCGCCGTCCAGAATACCACGACGGCAGGGGAACCCTTGCAGCCCGGGTCCTGACCTGACCGGAACTGTAGCTACAGTCCAGGTTGCTATCAGGCCCAATGTCTCCATCAGTGAACGGCGAGGAAGCAGAAGAAGTCCGCCACTCGCCGGAGGTGCACTGTGACAGGATAGGCGAGCGTCTTCTTCTGCCTAAGCTCCTCATGCACCACCTGGGTCTCCGGCTCGTCCGTGTGGAGTTCGAACTCCTCTAGAATGGCATTGGGGTTCTTGGTCCAGGCGACAAGCCGGAACGTCGACAAGTCCACCCTGAACTTCCAACAGCAACCTTAAATCTGAATTAAACTCCTATCCTTGAACCGTGAAGTGGCAAGACAAGCAAGTAGTGCCACTAGTCATTTCTTTACCATTGGCTGCAGGTACTTTGGTCGTAGGCACTGAGATTATATTGCACTTGGATTTGAGTGCAAATTTGGCATTCGTAAAAGATGCATCACTACAACTGTCTACTAGAGCCAAAGTAGTGTGTCTGCCCACTTTCAGTCTCAGAGTAAATGTACTGGCCATGGAGGATCGGAGATGCCAGTAAGGGCATGCATAGAGATATTAAGTGTAGGTACTGCTTCAGCATCATGGAATTCAGAATTTTCAGCGTCGTCTGTACCCTCAATGACTGCTAACTCTTCCTTTTCCACAAGAATAATTGGATATAATGTTACCAGGGACCCAAGGCTCTCTACATTTGAAACATTTTCCTGCAGCTTTCAATTCAGCTATGGAGGAATTAGCAGGTTCTTTTTCTTTCACCCATGGTTTAGGAGGCTTTGGTTGCAAATGTGCATCATTGTATTTTCTGAAATTTGGAGTTGCTTGCTCTAGTCTTTTAGCATACCAGTAAGCTTGGGATAATGCTGTGGTTCTGTGACACTGGAGATGAAACTGTATGGAATCCTTCACCCCAAAAATGAAACTAATATAGTATGTTTCAGGTAAAGATGGGCAATTTCTCCTGACCATGGTTCCCATCTCCTCAAACAAGTCCACATAGTCCACCACTGATCCCACTTGTTTGAGATTGTGAAACTGACCAACAATTTCAAATTCAAAGACAAGATTAAATCTATCGGTGACCACCCTGCATAAATGGTGCCATGGTAAGATGTAGCATTACCATCAACTCGATGTAGCATCGTGTACCTGCACCAAGGGCTGGAGCCCAAGGTGGTGCACCGCGACATCAAGTCGAGCAACATCCTCCTGGACAAGAAGTGGAGCCACTTCGGGATGGCCTTGTGCAATGTGTTGTATTGGATTCTTCAGTTGGGCTCGCGAACACGACCCGAAATTGCCTAACCAATATCGTGCATTCAGTCTCGTATTGTCAGAATGGACGCGTCACACGGACGCGTCACACGGTAGTTGATGAACACTGGAGAAGCCTCGTGCAATTGTTGGGCACTTCACACGCAGCCGGGTAAATTAAAGTAGCCCTAAAATTGGAGGAACAAGTTCATCAGTGGTTCTATTCCAGCCTATGCGACGCGGACACACCGGGTCCCTGCTGTCGACCAGTGTCGCTATATGACCACGGAGACCAAATCGCCAAGCTTCAAACTCTGCAGCACGACCCGTTACCAATCAAGCTCTCTCTTTCCACTGCCCTGACCCTTCCTACCTCCCAAATGTGATCCTTCTCCACAACCATGAGTGCTGGTTACCTCGGTGGGGTGATGTTCATTGTGGTCGCAGTCTTCTCCGCGGTCGTGCTCGCGATCAGCGGTTACTCTATCTGACAGAAAGGTGTCATCAAGCAGTTGAAGAGGGACCTCACGCAATCTTAGAGGCGTGTGACCGAGCTAGAGCTTCGGGTTGCCAAGCTTTCAGCGCAAGTGGCGACCGCGAGGGATGCCGGTCCGGGAGCCTTCGCTCTTCTTCGCGCGACCGCCGCAGTCCCCTCCGACACTTCTGCAACACTCAAGCGCGTACTCAATGCTGGAGGCATGGGAACTGCACCGACTGATCCTGTGTGAGCCCCACGTCTGATTCTCCCACCCGATATTATTGCCGCCCTTGCCTCGTCACTAGCGGCGGTAATGGGCGTCCTGAACCCCAAACATGTGGACGGTGAAGACCTTGTGTAACAAGCTGCGTGAGATCTGACAAGCTGCGTGAGGTCTATCTACTTTGCATGGGTTGCAATTGCTATTAGTGGTGTGTTAATTAGGTTTAAGACTTTAAGTGCTTACAAGGGCGGAAGCAGGAATTGGAGGTGAGGGGGGCTCATCTCACTTCTTCCCCCAGCCCCCCCTCCTCTTCATATCTCTCTTTTTTTCTCTTCCTCTCTCTCTCCTTCCTCCTCCTAATTTTCATGGAGTTCTTGGGGTAGGGGGGCTTGAGCCACCCCCCAGCCCCCACGCTAGCTCCGTCGCTGAGTGCTTAGCGTTTAGTCCAGTTCGAAGGCCATTATCAAGGATATTAAGGATGGTAGCAGATCGGGTTCGGGGCGAATGCCCGCGGATTTTGGGTTTGCAGGTATCGGGTTCGGGTTCTGATTTTCACCCACGGATTTGCAGGTTCGGAATACCAAAAAAATTCAGGTTTAGGGCGGATTCTAAATCTAACCAGCGGAGCTCCATCGAGCTTCCAAAACAATCAGTCCAATAGAAGCCCACTAACAATCCTAGGTATATAATTTGAAAATCCCCTCACCATACTGTCAATCCCTCTCGCCTCTCCCTCACCCCGTCGACCACTCAGCTGTCACCCCCTCCTTGGCTGCTGGCTCCCTCATTCTCTCACCAATCCGGCAATCCCGGTGGCGTTCGGTGGCTCCTCGGCCGGTCGCGCCTTCTGTTCGCCGTCTGGTGTCACTCCGCGAGCCACGACCTTGGCCTCATGTTCCTCGTCCGCCGCTCACGGCTGCACCCCCTTGAACCGCTGAGCCTCCGACCTTGGCGTGTCTCTAGGCCTCGCCAACCTCGCCAGACCTTGTGTCTTGTTGACTTGCTAGTTTGTAAAAAAAAGATGGATTTCGGATTATCCATTGGGTTTCGGGTATCCGCGGATTTGGTTTTGGGTATAGATTCTCACCCGAATCAGAATTTGGGTCGGGTTTGGGTTTTAAATTCGGGTTTCGGTTTTAGGTGCTCAGACACTCCACCCGAACTGAACCCGACCCGTTGCCATCCTTAAAGAATATGCAGTTACCCAGCTTGTTTAATAGACTGTATAGATTAGCTTGATATATTGGTCTAGGTTGCTGTTGGTTATGGGACTTCTGTCATGTGATCCCATGCATGTGTTTTGAGTCTGCATCTTTGTGTTGTTCGAAAACGCTTTACCGAAAGTATGTTCTGGGAATTGTCTATCATCACCGTTCATTCCACACTCCTGCTGCTGGTACGATGTCCCAGGCACGTTCCTGCAACCGTGCCGCGTCGTTCCCGTTCTGCGATCCGGACCGGAAGTTCCGGGAACGGAGAACGCAACACCATGCCACGATCCTTGTGACTGTGACACTCGTGTCCATTAGCCAAATTGATTAGTTGCAGCACGGCTACCAATATGACGGCTGGGAGGTGCCCGACGCCGTGCGGTGGAAGGGGCTGATGCAGGAAGCGATCGCCATGAGAAGGGGCCTTTGCAGGAATTGGTTACCGCCTGGAGGAGAAGCAGCGGGAAGGGGCCGGCCGCTAACGTGGTGCCGCCGTGGGATGAGAGGATGCAAGCCACGGAGAGTAAAATTATAAGGTGGGTGCGATTTTACCTCTTCCTTCTCCAGTGGTGGGTTCGGTATTGGCTGATGTACTTGTTCAATTTTTTAGTCACGAGGAATCGAAGTGAAGATCGGGAACAATTCCTCTCTCTCCTCGAAGGCGCACTTACTCCCCTCGATTCCTCCCGTTGCCACCTGGGACGAGGGTGAGCCACTAGAAGAGGCCTAAAAGTTACTGAACTGGGGCCGGGCAGACTGTCCTTTCCTGTTGCTTTGCTATTAAACTGAATAAAATAGTAGGTATAGTGTCCTTTGGCAAAGTCACTCTTTTTTAGTCTTTTAGTGGCCTACGTCAAAAGATAGCTTTTAACGGTGTTTGCCAGCAAATTTTCCATTAACTATTGGTTCGCGGCACATTGCGCATACCATGCACGATTCCCACACACACACACAAAACAAACGAACAGAGTTCAGGGCTTCGTTCATCCATGCATGATTACAAAGCTGAGGCTTCCATGCTACCCTCCATAATCATGAGCAGCAATGCAAATTTTTTATGATGGCAACAAAATTATGAAGCTATGAATGTTTGTTGTATACAAAATAGGTGCAAAAAAAAGATGGAAGTTGATCATGGAAATGTGTTTGTTCTGAGGTTCATATACTTTTTTTTAAGCTTTCCAATGAGCTCTTTAGATGGATAGAGTTTCATATATGAAAGTGTCTCATACAACCAAACATGCTCTGCTTACTTCCAATTCCTTTGCACTACAGATTTGGAACTCATAACCCGTCAACCGCTTCAACACGAATTTACCAAATTGCAGGATTATCATAAATTCATAACGAACTACATATACAAACAATCACAATAAACGAGAACATCAGCATGACGTTTATGAAAAAGCAAGCTATCTACTCACGGAGCATTAAACAACGACAATAAGTTATGAAATACATGCTGAGATCAAATTACTCATGTCAAGCATTGAGGATTTCCTTGTTTCCGTTTCAGTGTAAATTGTTTGACTAAAGCGCACCAGTCAATGGTAAGCTGACAGGATTATACAGGATTTCAGTACTGCCATATAAAGTGCTGAACAAAGCAGTCAAAGTCTGTTTCAACAGACATTCCAACACCAAAGGAATGGAGTAAACTCAACTTGTATCCGGAAAATGTAGCTTCTGGCTACTTCATCTGTTTAAACGAAACCAGCTGTGCAGATACATAGTTCTACTGGTCCTTGCATCTCAATACGACCATACCGCAAGTTCAGCATCCCTCACTGTATTCTCCTTATTCCAGCTTCTCCATCTGTTCAAGTTAAGAACCAATCAGTATCACCCAAGCTGAACTCTGAAGAATCTAGATACAATTATATGTTCCATTCTGTCCCCATTCCAGCAATTTTACTGCAGTACTCATGAACAAGGCAATAATATTTGACTTTTTGCTCAAACTTTGACCAACTATATTTATTTAGTCAATTAGTCAAGTGAAGTAAAATGAGTACCACTGGATCTCATCAAAAGTATTTTAGGTTTAACTTGTAGATTCATCTATTTACATAAATATTTGTCTAAAAGCTGAATAGTCAAATGAATGAAAAAGTCAATGGTGTCATATATTTAAGAATTGATATATACTAAGCTAGCAAATTTCTTGCAAAGCTATATAGTTAACTTAATGCGAGAAATTGATATTTGCAATCAGAGAATGAAGGTGATGAGGGAGATACAGAGAAAGACAAGCACCTTCCATAGGCCATCATTTAGATAGTGCATATTGTCAACTCCAATCCCTTTGTTGATGGTCCTTCTGCAAAAATAATCAGGAGCAACATTGCCAACAGAAGACTTGTTAGTACCTAATATTATGTGGAATGTGATGGTAAGTAAAGCTGAAATTCTGTCTTATATATTCAGAGTGCATTGGCAGGTATAATTAGAAAATAATGGATGGCATATCACAAGAACAATTGCACTGTTAAAGCTGGATATTAGTGAACACAGAAAAGAGTGAATCAGTAAGCATGAGTGCAAGGTTCACATTTCAGTAGTATAATTTACTGACAGAGAAGCACCAGCGTGGAACAATCCTGCAGACAGGAACTTACATGTCCTTCGCTGACATCTTTGTAAACCCAATTGCCAATGCATGTTGTTTGCCTTCCGCCATTATAGCCTGGCAAAATAGATTTGAACAGAAAAGATGAGTGGCACAGGCATGTTCAACGAAGGAAGAAGGTTGCTAAGAAACTATCATGGATCATGGTGCAAATAGACCATATGAAGCAAAATATCTTACTAAATTACTATGGACAATTTAAAAGTATATACACTCTTCGCAAAATGCAGAAACATGCTAAATGTCAAAATATAGAAATTTTTGTTGCAAACTGTCACTAAAGTAGAAAAGAATTATTCACTGTCTATAAACAAATGAATTAGAAGTTTAGACCAAGTAATTTACCACAGGTGTTTCCTCATCGACTTCATCATCCAAGAGACCACCAGGTGATGTCAATCCAGGACACATTATGTTTGCACCAGAGAGCACAAATTTGATAGCACCTCTGTCCACTTGGAACTTTTTCATGATTTCAGGATCTGATCAAATGTGAGCAGTTTCCATTCCAGTTAATATTCAGAAATGCAGGACAACACATAACCAGCCCAGCCCTAAATTTTTTTCACATATCATGGTGTATATCATTGTAAAAAGGATGCAGAGATGACATTCGAGGAAAATTGAAAGAAAGATTTACATTGATGAAGAAGACGCAGGGTTGGCATATAAGGACCATCACGGATGTTGAAAAATAGTGGGACATTATTCACCACCACAAGATTCAGATGGTTTTGGCTGCAGCAAGGAAGAAACACACTGCGGTCAGTGCACTTAAAAGGAAACACATGATCTTGCAAATGAAGGAAACGAAAATCGATTTACATATGTGCTTAGTCTGAAATCGAAAAAATCATTATAAAAAAGAAATTCTCAAATGCAATTTTAGGTACACCAACATCTAATAATAACAGGTTTGCAAGCACGCTGAACAAGAAAGAGAAACTACTAACCATTTAACAACAATCATAGGTGACTTCTTGGGGAGCAAGTCATCTAGCAAAGGTTCAAGGCTAGGGTACTGCAATGAAGTCAAATTGAGTAAGCCGTACAACAGATTTTGCAACTGAAATGAAAAGGAAGTATAGGTCTAAATAGGTTATTTGTAATAACAAAACCTCATCAGCAATGCTTTGCCGAATCCTTCGCTGTACAGAGGCCTTAACTTGATTCTGCCCAGATATATCTTCCGAAGAGAACCTGGGGATCAAAAGGAGTAAGTTTGAGTTAAGAGCGTTAAGCATAAAAAATAAAAGATACCAAACCCTTGCATAGAGTAACTCTCCAGGCAAAGAATCATTCTGCTGTCTGCAGATGATACACAATCACAAGGTATGTGATATTGTTTTATATCATGATGTTAGGTATGTGATATTGTTCTATATCATGATCGCAAAAAATGTAGGAAATATTAAAAAGGGTGTGTCTAGTTTGTGCTGAAACAAATTTGAAATTTGGCTAGACTCAAAGAACTAGCATTTTAGTCAACAACTAAATTTTTGGCAAGTTAATGCTCTCTTCTTCAGGTCCCATGCACTTTCTCACCTATATTTAGTCAGACAGTATAGTATGCAAACAAAACCTTGGCCAGAATTTTTCCTAGCCAAATTTGGGAAGGCCTAGTTCGGAAACAAACCAGGCAAATCCTTACACCAAAACTACTAAGCAAACTGGACTAGTAAGAGTTTTTTGGAAATACAAATTTATATTGCTTACTCTGTGAATTAAATAAAAATTGTCCTACAAAATATCATATTTGGAAGATCCACTCGTACAAGCTTGATGGAGCAAAAGCACCATAGTGCCTCTGAATCAAAAGCATACACCATCAGTTCTCCCCACAGATGATATAATCTCGAGAGTTCAAGGGGATGCACCATGCTATCTTAATTTTTACTTAGTTCTATGCATAACTTACACTGAAAGGTCTTAGGTCAAGCAAACAGGCCCAATACATCTTGGGAACAAAGTACCTGTGCACATACGCATGGCTACAACTGCAACTGTACCACCCCTAAACTCAATTTCCATGAAACGGACAGATACCAAGATTTGAAGCAGAAACCACATTCACAGCGGTGCAGGTACAAGCATCACAGCATTTGATCCGCACATCTCAACAGCAATAAGGTCCAACCGCACACCTCAATAGCATTAAGGTCTAACCACACAACACAACGGCATAGCATTTAACACCACCCTAGTGCTATAGCCTCCATGTCAGCCATTCGATGCAACATTGATCAGCTTCACCACATTGCAAACTCACGTACTAATAGTTCTATCATCGCAAAAAAAAAAAACCAATAGCTCCATGTCCACAACCACTGATGTTACATCTTGCTCCCCGAAAGCACCCCTACTAAGTTCCAGCGAGAAAAAATCTAAGCGGCCAAAGGTGAGGTCGTTTTGTACAGATCCCCCATCCCAGCTAAACGAATAGAGAGAAACACAATCTCGATTCACGCATGGCGCTGTCGGAGGATTCAGCTGCGCGGAATCGTAACGGAGAGAATCAGATCGGTGTGCGCAGTGGACCACGGCGACAGATCGAATTACTGAGCGCAGGAATAGGAGGGGATAACAGGGAAGTTTAGGATGGGGGAAGGGGAGCCGGTGAGGACTCACTTCTTGAACATGGCGGGCGGACGGGCTTCTCTTCTCTTCCCCTTGTTCGGCTCGGACGAGGCGGCCGGGGCGGCAGCGAGGCAAGGTGACCTAGAGCGGGGCAAGGGCGGGGAGGAGATGGAACAGCCGATGCCGCGCTGTACTGCTGGAATCGGTGCTGACAGGCTCCGCGGCCTTCTTCCTCGGTGTGCGGGCTGGGCTTCTTCCTCGGTGGGTTTCCTCCGCGTTTTTTTTATTCTTATATTTTTCAAAATCATTTTTCACATAAATATATTTTCAGTTTTATAATTTACAGTTTTGTACCCCTACCGCCCGGCTGCGGGGCAGCCGGCCCCCAGCCGCCCTCCTGCCGGGCGGTAGGGACCTCAATGTAAATAAAATTTATATTTAATTGCATTTTGGCCCCAGGGGGAGCCTGACGCCCCCCTGCCGGGCGGCAGGTACCCGCCGCCCACTGGCGGGGCGGTAGGCGACAGCAGAAGGAACGCAAGGTAAATATCTAATCCGTAGCTCAAATTTATTATGTTCTTCTTATTTCTATGAATATTTTAAATAATTTGAACGGTTTACAGGATCGCACCACCAGCTTCCTGATATGGATCCTTCTTTGTATCCACCACCAATAGGTACGTATGATGAATATATACCCAAATAGATGACTTATAAGACGATGATTAAGATATCTTAATTGCTACTATATATGGGCCACACAAGATACATTTGGGGCGAACTTCGAAGACTGGAGTCGGTTATTTTCTACACCTAACCAGCAGGCCGATCCTACCTTCCAAACACATGTGGCCACCGGACGTCCAGGTAAAGACGTAGGGCCTCCAGACCGACACACCTACCCTACAGACCACGTCCACGCACAGCGTAAAAGAGGTCGACATGGTCGGGGTGGTTAGGAGGTGCTTCTAGTTATTTCTATATTTTTGTTATGGACTTATCGTCATGTTATACTTATTTCGTTCTTATGCATCACCTATTTCGTTCTCAGTTGCGTATGTGTATGAATTGCTAAGTTATACTTTTTGTCGGTACCCCAGGACTGGGGTACCCCCTCTTGCTGTGTCTAGGCAGGAACCTTGTGGTTATCCTTGACTACGTCCAAACAGCCGGATCCCCGCGGTCCGGAGCCCTGTTCACCCAACAACGGTCCCGGACCCGTCCCCCGGCTGGGAAGGGTCTAGGAGCACCACGTGTTCGGGAAAAGCAGGCGCTCAACCCGAACAGCCGGGAGCTCCGGACCTTCCGTGGTGGTCCGGACCCCCGCGGAGTCCCGGACCCCCATGGGGTCCCGGACCCCCTGTATAGTAACCGGACCCCTCACTAAGGGAAGGAATTGACACCCCGCCCCGGGGAGGTCCGGAGCTGCCATGTGTCTGCAAGCACAGACACGTATATAAGGCCACTTGGTCTCCATACTGCATTCATTGCGGTAGGTGGACGTCCGCATTGATATAGCAGAAGCCGAGGCAAGTCTTTGACCAGAGGACACTATTGATCGCGTATTACCAAGACGTGTAGTGGAGCCGCTGGCGCCGCCCACGCCGTGCCTGTCAGTCTGCCATGACAGATGGACACGACGGCTCGGCTTCACCCATTATGACGCCTACATAATAGCCTCAACAGGCCACGCCGCAAGCTACGTTTCCCCAACGGGCACCTTGCTGACGGGACAAGAGAAGAAGACCTCCCTGAGTCAGAACGCCAGCAGGGCATGGAAACATATCAGAGAAAATATTCACAACTATTGTAGACATTTAAGTACTCTGCGTAGTATGCTACATAGTCACGTTGGGCCCACCTGTCGGGGCCTCAACGACCAATGTATCCGCACCCCTTGATCTATGAAAGGGAGGGCGCCCGCTAGAAGGAGGCCAGGCTGGGAAAAAGGCCAAGGCCCGGCAGATGATAGGTTCATACACAACCAAGAACAATACTTCTCCCAGTGGATGTAGGGTATTACACTCCGGCGGCCCGAACCACTCTAGATCGTGAGTTCATGTGTGCTTGCCTCCGTGCTAGATTAGTCTAACCGCCTAGTACTTCCCCGAGTCCTCACTCACCGGGAATAGGCGGGTGCGCTCCGCCACCCGGCTGTGGGTACCCTAAAAATCCCACGACATTTTGGCGCCGTCCGTGGGGAAGATGCAGGCGTTGGCTAGATCTCCAAGTTTTCGAGGCTGAGCTCATCCTCTGCGACAGCAGCGAGAAGATGAAGAGAGGCATGGTGGCACCTACGCCGCATGTCACTACGCTAAGGCACCAGCGCCCTCGGTGCGGCGGTGCACGGCAGTGGCGCCTGCTATGCGTCGCCACTGCGACGCCTCAAAGCCGGCACGGTGGTGCGCGGGGGCGACGCCTGTTGCGTGTCGTTCCGCGCCATCCCAGAGTCGGCTTAAGGTTTTCTCTCAAGCAACGGCCACGCTTCCTCTGCGGTGGCATGGCGTCGGCTCAAGGCTTTCTCTCAACATGGAGCCTGAAGCCAACGGCCATCCCGGAGGAAGTTGGCCGTGTCATCATTTCGTCTCCGGCACCACCCGAGGTGCTTGGTGTTGCCGCAGACAAGACCCCGCCACCAGGTGCGGGGGGCCCTGGCGCTAGCACTAAGGACAAGCCGGCGAACGACCGCCCTAAGCAGAAGGTCGTAGGTTCGACCCCTACCTGGTGCGCCAAATGTCGTGGTGCTGCAAACCATAGCCGAGTGGCGGAAAGCACCCGCCCTAGCCCAGAGGGTGTGTACTCGGGGGTTAGCTAGTCCTAGTTCGAGCTCTCTCAAGAACACGATGAACACAGCGGGATTAGAGTGGTTCGGGCCGCTGGAGCGTAATACCCTGCATCCACTTTATGTTGTATTGCCTTCCCTCGAGAGAGAGTTCGCGAGAGCTTGTGTGTCTGGAGAGCTTGTCGTGCGCAGTGAGCGCCTCCCTTTTATATCTCAAGGGAGACACGTACATGGCTGTTGGGTCCCCGACAGGTGGGCCCAATGATGTAGTATAAAATAACGTACTGTTCATATATTATGGCGTCGCATGCAAAGGAGATCTCTCTCCTGGAATCCCTTGCCTGCTCCTGGAGTCCCTCGTTCATCATGTCCAGGCGCTGTCTTGTCGGGACGATGCCAGACGTAGCTAGTGGCGTCGCCTGCCACGTAGCTGAACGGGCTATGTAGCTTGCGGCGTAGGCGGCATGATGGAAAAGTGCCGTGCCGTCGTATCCATTTAATGCTGCAGACGGGCTCTGCGCGGGTGCGGCACAGGCGGCTGCACTGTGTACCTTGGTAATACGCGGTGCACAGTGAGGCCTGACAAAAGCTGTCCCGTGTGCCGCGACGACAGAGCATGCCTCAACCATCTGCATTAAATGTGGTGGGTGGGCGAGTCTCCTAGCGGAGGACTCGCGCACGAGCCCGCGCCCGTTCCTCCGGGACTTGTGGCGGCTCCGGACCCCCACGCGGTAAGGGGGGTCCGGATGGACGCAGGAGGCCCCGGACCCCTACGAGGGGTCCGAGGCCTCGGCTGTCAGCTCGGAGCTTCCCTTTCTTAGAGACACGTGGCGTCTCCGGACCCATCCCCAGGTGGGGAACGGGTCTGGGTCCGTTGGCCTGATGAGGAAAGAGCCTGTCCCGTGGGGCCTGGCTACTCCATCCTTTGCGCGCAGTTACGGATAACTACGCTGGTCCTGCCTTGTCGCAGTAAGAGCGGGTATCCCTGCTACAGGGTACCGACACTTTTCATATTCATCTACTTTACTAACGGTTTTTATTTCTATCCAAAATATCTAAAATCACATCTAATGCCGCACTGCACGTTCAAGATTTAACTTGCGGTGAGGAGGGGCCTGCCGCCCCCTGCCGGGCGGCAGCCTGGCCTACCGCCCCGCTAGTGGGCGGCGGCAGGCTCCCCCAGGGGCCAAAATGTGATTAAATGTAAATTTTATTTACATTGAGGTCCCTACCGCCCGCCAGGAGGGTGGCAGGGGCCGGCCGCCCCGCAGCTGGGCGGTAGGGGTACAAAACTGTAAATTATAAAACCGAAAATATATTTCTGTAAAAAACAATTTTGAAAAATATAAAAATAAAAAAACGCGGTTTCCTCCTTTGTGTGCGGGCTGGGCTTTATTGGACCCAAATGTGCTGCCCGCTCACTGCAAGAGATCCGTAACCCATTTAACCGTTCAAAGCCAGCTGGGGGGGCGTCTATATCCAATCGCAGAGGCCGAGCACCCCGCCCGCCCCCGCCGTCGACCGCCTCCGCCGCCGCCCTTCAGCACCGCCACGCTAACCAATCTCGCCACCGTGCTATCCGTCCACCGCCGCCGCCGCCTTCTCTCGCCCCAGCCGCCGGCCACCGCCCACCGGTTGTCCGTCCCCGCCCTACCAGCGGCGCTCCCGCGCCGCCTCGCCCTCCGCCGCCCCCGGCCCCCTCCTCTTCTATAGCCGGAGGCCATGGAGCCACCCCGGACCCCCAGCAACCCGGATCCTAAGGCCACCCCTCCCTTTCCCCTAGCTAGCAACCCCCGACGGCGGCCGCTCCCCCCTCCCATGCTCGAGGAAGATGATGAGCAGTAGCGGCCGTCGCTTCTGCGATGAATAGAAAAGCCGAAGCTGGGTGCTGAGAATTTGTAGCCCGCTCGTCGCGTGGCGAGATTAACCATCGGTGATGCCGTGATGGTTTCACTTGCCAATCCTATTCTTCAATAAAATTTTCTTCCTCACCTATCAATTTGAGATTCGCATAAACAACCAGATCAAGGTTTTACACGCCAATCCTATTCATCTTTCATAAGATATTTTCTTCCTCATCTATCAGTATTTGAGATTCGTATAAAATTCAAACCCTTGCTCTCTCTCCCAATCTTCTCTCTCACCGCCGCCGTCACTGTCGGCCGCCCGCAGCTCCCGCTGCACCTGTGCCACCAGCACGATGCCTGCCTCCGCCGCTGCCCAGCCGCTTCCTTCCTGCGCGCTGCTTGCCTGCCGCTGCCTGCCCCCACCACTCTGCAGCCGATGCTTGCCTTCCGCTGCCTGCATGCGCGATGTGCTGCAGCACGCCACCCGTGCGCCCGTGTGCTGCTGGCTACACGCAGCGCCGCTGCCTACGGGCCGCCCGCGCCCGCGCCCCGCGCCGCCTCTTGCCAGAGAAGAAGTTTTGTTTAACATTTCGAATTTAACAACTCAACATTTCATGCATCCAATTTCAATATTTCATCTGTACAATTTCAACATTTTTATTGTCAAATGCTGAACGGGTTCAATAAAATGTTGAATTAACAACATCAAAATATTAAACATAGTTGCAGAAGTTTATATAAAATAATTAGGCCAAATAGGTTTTAAAGATGGATGGCTTATCTATCTTTCACAAGGTAGATAGGAGTCTCCGGTTTTACCATCCATCATCTGAAAAGGCATGATTTAATTTCCTGCAAGTGAATGGTTATTTTGGACCGTATATTAGGCCCATTAGAGCAACTCCAGCGGAGAGACTAAATTTGAACCCCTATATTGCTTTTAGGAGCCAGCCTATAAAAATTTAAGGGTTTCAAACTCCAGCAGGGTGACTAAATTTAGAGGGCCTCCAATTCTAGGGACTCTGGACCAAAATTTAGTGGCCTCCCCAAAATGGGGGCTCGTATAGGGGCTCGGTTGGAGATGTTTTTTCTACTAGGAGACTAAAACAAGAGATAGAGTCCCATTTAAGGGCCCGGCTGGAGTTGCTCTTAAAACCCATGTTACGAGTTAATAGGAACGAGAATCTATATATGCATGCACAAGTAGATAACAATGCTGACATCACCTCTATGTATGAAAATTCAAAAATTTAAAAAAAACTATAACTATTAAATAAGTATCCAAATTAAATTTGAATTGCATCATTATCTCTCTTATAAAAATATCTTCAAAACAAGATCACCCTTGCCTATATTTGCAAGTTATTTTAGAAGTAGTTTTTAATATTAAATAATTATTTTAGATCGTGGGGACAAATAATTTAACAATATGAATAAATAATTCATTTAATGGAAAAAACAAACATAGGGAACAAATAATAATGTACAACGAACAAAATATTAAATATCGTGATCACTTGATCTTACAAAACAAGTAATGAAAATGAATATCTCGAACAAATGAGACAATATCATCAAACAATTTAATTCACAAAAGGAACAAATAATTTCACAAGGCGAACAAATTAGTTACACATAGAAAAATAATTTTCTATGAATAACTAACGCATTCACATTGCAAAAATAAGTTATTTTTTACCAAGTAGAATATGGATAGATGTTGAATAAGTTAGTATATAAAGTAAATAAATTATTTCTCACACTTACTAATCAATCACAATAAGAACAAAATAGCATGGAATATGCTAAAATTTGATTCGAAGAATAAATATTTATGTGAGATTTAAAATAAAGAAGGAAAGAAACAGAAATAAAAATATATAAATACATAAAAGGATTATAAGAAAATGTAAATATAAAGAAAAAATTGGAAATAAAAAAGAAGATAATTAACAATAAAAACAAAAAACAATTAGCCTAGTTGACACAAGAAAGATAAATAACAAGAAAAATAAACAAGTAATAAATACATAAAAGAATTAGAAAGAAAAGCAAAATGAAAAGTATAAGCAAAATATATAGGAAATAACATATAAACATGCATAAATAAAGGAATGGAAGAGAAAAAGAAAATTAGTAAATATGTATACTAAGGGAGAATTAAAGGGGTGGAAGTGAAGCAAAAGTAAAAGGTTGGATGGATAAATGAGAAAAAAGAAGAAAATAAAAATAAGAAAGGGACAGACATCCAGATTTGGAGTCTTAACCAAGGAAAAAAATACAGACAACAAAGAAAGAAGAAAAAACAAATAGCGCTCATGTCACACGACATGCCTGCTGTTTGTACTCGTCGTGGGCCACGTTCATTCCGGACTCATAGCAACATTAGGCCACATTTTTTCCCCGGCCCACGTACGTAAAATAGATGCTTCGGCTGATAAAAAAGTTTTCCATCACGCGCGTGATACATAGTCATTCCGGCTCATCGGTGCCCCAAGACGATCTTGTCCGTGTGATTACTGATTATCAACATCACACGTGTAGATGTGGGTAATCTGGTATGCAAGAAGAAAGACAATTCACGAGGGTAGGTTTCAGAGTCCTTTATCTACACATAATTTTGCGGAACGCTTTATTAGCGATCTCAACCTAACGAAGCCGAAGCAACAGGTAGCACAACATGTTCATGACCAACTCCTCAGGAAATCACGATGAGAGTGGAAGATTTTCTAAAGATCGAGTTAATCCATGAGCCAAGAGAATCCAATACTGAAGCACATAATCTAGCAAAGAGTGCCATTTATGATTCTCCTAGCCGCCATGTGTGGCTTGTAACTCCCCCGATGGGTATTTGTATTTAGTGTGTTTTAGCTGTTTAATGAACATTTGTTTCAGATTCATAAAAAAACATTCCAGTTTCATTAAAGAATATTCACTAAAAAAATATCGTCTAAAGCAATTCTAACTTGGTTCTATTTTAATGATCTTGTTGTAGAAAATATATTTGTGCAGTCATAATTAATTTAGCTCTATGAGTTTCAAACTTTCATGTCGTTTGTAATTTTGTTCCTATACACATGCAAAGCAACACGGGAGGAAAGCTTATGTGGTGCTACAACCAAAAATCGTTCACAACAACACTTGTGGCCATGACAAACATTTAGAATGAGGCAACCTATCTTCTATTTGAAGACCTCTGGCATAATATTGTGCCAGAGTTTGCCTATCCTGAACTCTTATCCTTCATTAAAGCCCAGAACATCTGGATGAAATGGGCCAGGGATGTAGCTGGACGCCAGAGTCTTTCACTTGCCACTGTCCATTGTCCAGAAAAGAAGGGGACTAGTGCTAATGTTGCAATTTCTAAGAGTGACACAGACAATGATGGTGATGTTCTCTTCGTATCAAACAATATTCAGTCAACTGAAGCGTGGTTATTTGATTCAGCAAGCTCTTTTCAAATGCAACACACAAGAAAGAGTGGTTCACTTCGTACAAGTCTAGTGATTTTGGCTTAGCTTATTTGGGTGATGACATGGGTTACTGTGCTATTGGAGTAGGTGACATCAAGATCAAGATGCAAGATGGAGTTGAGCAGGTGCGTCAAGGTGTTAAGCATGTGCCAAGATTGCAAAGGAATCTAATTTCGCTTGGAGGTCTACATGGTTATGGTATGTTTTCCGGGCTGAACCGTATGGGAAGACATGAGGATCATGAAGGGCGATGGGACTGTCATGATAGGAGAGAGGACGGTATCACATTTGTACAAGCTACAAGGATGCATAGTTGCAGGTGGAGTCACATATAAAGGATGGAATTGCAAGTATAGCAGTGTCGTGGTGTGGAAAACCACAGCCGGGTGGCGGATTGCACCCGCCTAATCCTAAGTGTAGGATGTGCTTGAGGGCAGTCAAGGAATGCTCGATCTAGAGGCGTAAGAATACGGAAGCACACAAGGCTTTAGAGTGGTTCGGGCCACCGGAGCGCAATACCCTATGTCCACTGTGTGATGTATTGCCTGAGCATGTGTGCAAGCTGAGGGAGGAGCCATGCCTGTCTCTGCATGTGTGAAAAATTGTGGAACTTGTGTTCTAGCGGGCGTGCTCTCCCTTTTATATGTCCAAGGGGAGCACGTACACTGAGCGGGGCCCCGACAGGTGGGCCCGGCGATATATTTGATATTGTACACAGCGGAGCCTTAAATGCTACAGATCCGGAGATCTTCGTCGTCGGCCTCCGTGCGTACCTTCCGACTGGGTATGGTCTTGAGCCGTCCTGTCGATGTAGGCAGCTACGAACGTAGAGGGTAGGGTGCAGCGCCGCGTTACCCTCTCTGTTCACTGTTGCGGCATACTGTTACCGAGTTGTCAGAAGTAGGTCATCATGACTTGCCGCCCATGCATGGCGCTGGGATTTGACCGCACGCCTCGGTAACTCGCGAGCCGCCTCGGTAATCGGCGGGGTTTCCGTGTTGTCTTGTCACGCCTGTGCAGTCTGCCAGAAGCCGTCCCATGCCCTGGTTTGGCAGCGCACGTCTCAACCACCCGCATTTAATGCGGCAGGTGGCTTGGCTTCCGGCAGAAGGCTCGCCTCTGTGGGACACGTGGCGGAGCAGGACCCTGGGGTCGGCGGCCGCGCCCACAGGGGCACGTGGCAGCTCCGGACCTCGTCCCGAGCGGGACGGGAGGTCTGGGTCCCTTGGCACGTGGCGGCTCCGAACCCCTCCCGAGCGGAGTGCTGAGCCGAGGGCTCGGGGGTCTGGATAGGCACGTGGAGGTCCCGGACCCGACTGTGGGGGTCCGAATCCACGGCAGAAGACCCTGAGCATTTCCATCTCTGGGACACATGGCGTCACCGGACCTGTCCCTACGTGGTTGAGAGTAGGTCCGAGGCCGTTGGCCCGGTGAGACGGAGTCGGACCGCTGGGATCTGGCTGCTCAGGCCCTCTGGGCGTAGTTACGGATAACTACACGTGTATTAGCCTTGACACAGTAGGAGTGGGTACCCCGGTCTGGGTACACCGACAAGCAGTGTCTGTGATGGTGGCTAGGCTGAGACTAAATCAATAGCCCAAGCCCGGTGTGGTGTACACAGAGGTTCACGACTTCAAGATGGTGGAATATTAGCCAAGATAGTCGGTTACGTTTGGACTTGGAGTTGTATTAGCGCTAGGGTGTAGAGTTTGTGTTGTACTCATGCAGGGACGGAGCCAGGAAGTTGATTTTTTCATTATTAGGGGGGCAACCATACAAATTTATATAAAAATTTAATCAAAATTTAAATTTCTAATGTAAATTTGGGGACCATGGGGGCCAGGCCCTTGTCCGCCCCCTGTCTCCGCCCCTGACTCATGTAGCCTGAGCTCGTCACAAATATGAGAAGAGGACCGCTGTTGCAACCAAGATGACATTGCGACAGGTCCGTATGGGGAGGCAGCATATTGCCGGGACCCGGTGCGATCGGTGTTGCAATATTGGAGAAGAGCACCCGTAGTCATACTCCAGGGATGTAGGCCTCGGTTGAACCTTGTCAATAAATATGGGTCTTGCATATATCATCTGGGTCAAGGTTTTGGGATTCAATTGGGAAAAAAATTCCGTCCCAACTGAAATGAACGAATTTCGGTCGAATTTCGGATAGATTCCGAGGAATATTTGAAGTTTGGAGCACTAAATTCATTTCGAAACCTCCCGAGTTGGATGAATTTCGGTGCAATTCGGACCATCTCGGTCAAATCCCAGAACCATGATCTGGGTTGGTCAATCGTTGCTTCCACGCGCCTATTTTTCTAATATCTTGTGCTTCTTGCATTCATCTCATGATTCTCAGTAACCGTTCCCGGTGCATTTTCCTTGTTAATTAGTAGAGCTTCAAGGAAGAAAAAAAAAAAAATAAATCTCCATGTCTGTTTGCAGTCGCTGTCTCGTGCTTCTTGCATCGATCCCATGATTCTCAATAACTGTTCCCTGTACATTTCCCTTGTTAATTAGCTGGGCCAGGTGACTCATGCATTTTCCAACCATTTTTCCAATGATCCTTGGCCGTTCCGGATAACGTATAGCTGTTCTTCACGGTCTTACATATTCTTGTCCGGTTCGGTAGATGGCGTACCTATCCACTTGAATATTTTTTCAACATGTGGAATGCAGTTGTTAGCTCGTGGTCATGATACCAACCCGGACTTCATGTGTGATCATGTCTAAAAACTGAGACGACGACGTTGCTTTCTACATTCCCGTAAGGGTATTGCTTGTACACAACTGTAGACGGCGAAGGATAATATTATTAAGACCGGACAGCGTGCATACAAAGGCTCTTTCTGTCGATGTAAGATAAGACATCTTAGACATGTGTATTTTAAACTATTCTATTCTATCAATCTTAGATCAAAAAATATATATGTATATAATTTTGATCTCTTGTACCCCTCACTACTGGTCATTATCCGTACCGAGATTGGGGAAGATGACAAAGCAGCCGGTTGTTAAGAGCATCTACAGCCATTTCCCTTTCACAAATAAAATAATAATATCAGAAAGAAGATATACTTCAGCAATTTTTCAAAGCATCTTAGTTTCCCCAATAATTATTGGGTTATCCTAATATTTCACCCCAACTCCATTTAAACAAAGGGAGAAATTTGGCTCTCCTAAGAGCATCTCCAAGAGCTCTTGTATCTTAGATGAGTTAGCTAAAAAAACAAAAGGAAGATAAAAAAACCCCATCCAACAGAAAGGCTATATGCCTCATCTTCTATCCGCATCTTCTATCCAAGGGGTGTCCACTGCAATAAATCTTTTAATCCATGACGAATTTGCGTGACGTTTATATAAAGCATCATAAACTGGCAACATCTATGACGATTTAAAAATTTTTGTAACAGATTTGCAAATGGCTCATTTGGGCTCCAATTCGGGCCCAGTTTCTATGACGAACCCTGGATAACTGTCATGGATAGAAAATTAGAATCGTCACAGATTTGATACTATACTCAGCCACAAATTTGGCAAAACAAATACGTTGCTTTAAAGAAAATAAGATGCATTACTTATTTTTTCTTAAAAACATGGGTGTTGTGCAAGGTAGGAAATAAGAAAAATAAGTTGTCTTTATTTGCGTGTGATGGAAGAAAAAATTCTTCCGCAGAATTGGTGATAAGAAAAACAAAGAGCTGATAAGAAAAACAAAGAGCTGCTCACCACAAAAAAATAACGATAAAAAATTGGGGTAAAAAGGAGAGAATGGAGCATTCGAACCATTGTCTCCAAAACCAGGCCACGACACCATACCACTGTTCCACATCTTCATTTGAGAAAACCTTTGGTATTATTTTTTATATACTAATATTCGTGCTTTATTTAGAAAATAAAAAAATGAACCATGGTCTCCAAGGCCAGGCGCCGCACCATACCACTGCTCTACACCTTAATTTCTGAAAACATTTGGTATTATCCTTTATATACTAATAATATTTGTGCTTTAATTTAGAAAAACAAAAAACGGATACAACTTTCGGTTAATTTAGTGTCTCATGTTTTAATAATTTGGTGAAAAAAGAGGCGCAGAGAGTAGCAGGGATTCGAAACCGGGGCATGGCGATACAACCCGGGTGCCCTACCACTGCACCCAGCCTTTGTGATTATGTTGGATGTTTAGTGTTGTGATGTGGCCCAACAGATGTGTGATTCATCTTTTTCTTTTTGATCCGGAATTAAATTTTGTAATTAGTATTTCTTCCTCATATGAACTCCAAATTTGATGGTTCTTTTTTCTGAAATCTGGATCTTTTATTTAGTAGCTTTTGTTTGTACGTTAATTGCTATATCTAGATTATTTTTAATACATGTTTTATTTCAATTAAATAAAGAATTGAAAAACATGTTTTTGCATAACAATTGCTAATGTAACTTGATATTTTTCAATGTTATGGTCAACATAAGGTGGTGTCCAAATTTGAGGTGCATACAAGTTCGAACATGTTATGAGATATTCAAATCTCAAAGTTTGAGTTGAGATATATGAAACTATGTGAGAGAGGTATCCATTTGTGAACAATGTATAGTGACATACTATTAGGACTACTTGATTTTTTTATGGGAAGCTAAACGACCGAAAATATATTGTCATTTCAATTTGTAGAATTTTCAGACCAAATTTAGATATTATTATAATTATTCTATGACATCTTAGAGAGATAGAAGTATGAATTATCTATAGGAAACAATTGAATTATTGATCTATCTTAAGAATATGGGTTATAATGGAACATATGAGGCTAAATATGATTTTATAAAAAAATTATCTTAATCGATGTCCATGTAGTTTAATTTTGAATTATTTTCATTAAGCACGCATAAAGTCATTTAAACTATAGAAAATAGTGAATCAATTCCAAAACTTTTAAAACTCCTACTCAACAACTTATATGTAGTGTACTACGTATAAAAATATATTGATGCATATAAGATAATTATTTTACATGTTAGTTTACAATGGTGCCATAAAATAAAAAAGTGAAAATGAAAAAGGTTAATGGGACCGAGAAACCTATTGTATTAGTTTTATAATTTTAATTCCCATGATTTTCTGAGTAACCTACTCTATTAGTTCTAATAACAATAATTATCTAGCTTCTTACATTTTCAACAAGTCCAATATGATTTGAGAAGCTTACAGTGGGCTGGGCTTGCTAGACTCGGTCAAACTAGTAGATGGCCCACATCTCATAGAGAAGCTAGTAGCATTGCAGCAGTCTAGTTTCGTGTGAAAACTATGAGGCCAAATGACAAAAATTTTGGCGGCCAGAACTCGCGCCCATGAAATCCAAATTCATCCCGTGCGCAGCACCCGTCCTATTCTTCTTACTGGCATATCAACCCATGCTCCCGCACGGTCTAATTAGAGTTATTTTTTAAAAAACATTATACAACTAATAACTATAATTATTTATCTCACGCACTCTCATCTATTGAACATTCTAACACATAATATAAAATACATATTTATCATAATATAGTTGCAATAGATTTCATTTTGCCCCACACCTCCATGTGTGTTTGATATATATATATATAATTAAACTATTTATTTATGAATTAGTGTTCTTATTTTTTTTTATCCTACATGAATACACAGTGACACTTATCGTGGGTAGTATTTTTACATACATAATAATATAATAATGATAGAAATAGTAATTTAGAATTTTATTGATATACTTTAATACAACAACAACATAGACTTTTTTCCCAAGCAAGTTGGGGTAGGCTAGAGATGAAACCCGAAAGAAATAAGTTCAAGGTTCAGGCACATTGATAGCTAGTCTCGAAGCGCTCCTATCCAAAGCTATCTCTTTAGAGATATTCCAATTCTTAAGGTCTCTCTTAACCGATTCATCCCACGTCAGTTTAGGTCTACCTCTACCCCTCTTTACATTATTGACCCGCTCAAGAACCCCATTACGCACCGGCGCCTCAGGAGGCCTTCGTTGGACATGTCCAAACCATCTCAGCCGATGCTGGCTAAGTTTCTCCTCAATTGGTGCCACTCCGACCCTATCCCGAATAACTTCGTTCCGGACTCTATCCCTCCTTGTGTGCCCGCAAAACCACCGCAACATCCGCATCTCTGCTACACTCAGTTGCTGGACATGTCGCCTTTTTGTAGGCCAACATTCAGCACCGTATAGCATCGCCGGACGAATTGTTGTCCTATATAATTTGCCTTTTAGCTTTTGTGCCACCCTCTTGTCACAAAGGATGCCAGAAGCTTTAATATTTTATTATAATTATATAATTTAGATTCAAATTTTGGGGTTACTTAAACTTTTAATAATGACATAATTGGATAATTTATATACAAATTTAGGGGTAGTTTTGTATTTTTGTTTTAGTGGCATAGGTGGGTAATTTACATGTATATTAGGGGGTTACTTTAGATTTATTTTATAATGACAGAGGTGGATAATTTAGATACATGTTTAGTTGGTTATTTTAGTATATTTTATAATGACAGAGGTGGGTAATTTATTAGATAAGATAACAGATCCAATGACTATTATGATTAGATTAGTGAGATGAATGAGATGTTTCTGATTTTTGTGAGAATTTCTAGGACTTCTCTATTTGTTTTAGAGTGTCCACCTAGGATCCTAGGTGGCTTCACGTGGAGGCTTCAAAGGAGCCTCCAATTAGTAATAGTAAGATACTTTTCTGCTTTGCTTCGCTCCCCATCCACCATCTCTCTCTAACACAAGAAGGCAGAGCCAGTGCGTGGTAGATCCGATCCATTGGCCAAGCTCTTCGGTGGCGTGGCCGTGGCGTGGGGGGCGGGCCGGACTCACTCAACCAGTGGCGGTGCTGCCCCGGGCTCGCAGCGTGGCTGTTCGCGGCGCACACGCGAACCGCGCTTTCGGTGCCCCCGTCCTCGGTGCTCTCGAGCGAGGAGGGGCTCGGGCCCGGGGACAAGGGGCGCGCTGTCCGAGCCCCCGACACCTCCTCGCCACGTGCTGCCCCATGCGGTGTGCTCGGGGGAGAGGCAGGGGCGCCGGCGCGGATCCTGGAAGGGGCGGCGGCGACCTGCAGGGTCAGGAAGGAGGAGGGGCGTATAGTGGGGGTGCCAAGCAGGAGGGGCGCATGGAAAGGGACGGCAGGGAGGGGGCGTAGGAGCAACGGGAGAGGCGCCGGTAGGGCGGAAGGGGCCTCCGCAACGAAGAGAGGTACTAGTTCTGCACTTCGACTGATTCACTTCTACCTTTGTGGCAATTGGTACTCCAAGTACTTGAATACTTGATTTCCTAGTATCTATTGTAGGCCGAGCAGTGAGGATTGAGTACTTGACTGTTATTTTACCGGTGCATCTCTGATCTAATATAAGTAGTACTTGCTTGTTCTTTTTAGGAGTGCATCTCGGATCTAGTAATAAGATTTGCAGTACTTTCCTTTCCTTTTTGCAGCGCATCGTGTATTCTCGTACTTGAATCTTGATTTGTTATTGCCTGATGTGAACATTTGAAATTTTCATCTTTGGACTCGGCAGGAGTGGTGGAGGGATGGACTGGAGGTAGCATGAACACACACCGAATGGCCAAAGACCTAATTATGTGGATTCATGTGTGAGATTATTCTTTACCTGCTCCAGTTCATATAAGAATGAATGTTATAGGCCATAATTTAGTGGCGAGCGTGGCTGCATCTTTGTTTCAACAATCTGCATGTCAGTTACTTGTTCAAATGCCAAACTAAAACTAATCAAAGTCTTCCCTTTTATTATTTTATCTGATATCCAATTTTTAAGTAATGGTATTTTTATTCTATTCTGTCGAAAAAAGTAGTAGTGATATTTATATCAAAGGTTGTCTCTCTTCTTTCAGTTAGCATCAAGTCCACTGAGGATATAGCCTTATGTGTTTCCGATTTGTACATGTATTGGTTACTACTGCAGCTGTGTTTGTACTTATATGCGCAGCTGATAAAGCTTCTGAAGAATCCCTCAAGAAGACCATTGAAGTGGACAGGCTGACTGATATGGTGAGTGATGCAAATCCTAGAGAGTTAAATGTGATTTATATCTTCAATCTGCCTTGTAATTAGATCAAAATGCCCTTTTTGAACTATGATTGTTGTCCTACATTGCAATATAATCTAGAGCTCGCACTATACACTTTCTTTTCACAAAGACTCACCTACAGATTTAATCCAATTTGAAAATTACTAGTCTGTACTATGCTCAGTTTTTGTTTGCTTCCTGTGGTTGCTTGTTCAAAATGTGCAGAGCCAAACTAAGGTTGATCAATTACTTGATCTGTAGAACAAGTTTACAACTAACTTAGACATTATCAGATTGCTTGTAAAGCATGGTTTCACATATGCAGAGAATTTTGCTTCCTGCAGAAACTAATTTCTTGTATCTCAGTTAGTCTAACTTTGCAAATGGCTTCTCTATTTTTTCTTTTCCGAAAGATTAAGTTTGTTGCATTCTTGCAATTTTCAGGGAGAGAAGTACAAAAGATCAAGAACCAAGTGCATTGAATTTGTTTGAGTGCCTCCACAGAAAAAAGAGAAATGATACACCTTATGTACATATTGCCATTGCATGTTACCTTTCAAATACAGCTCATTGCAATTCTTGATGAAATTTTTTATGTGATTTGATGTTGTATGTGATGAAATGCTCGATCAAACTTTATTTATGTGATGATATGTTAATTTCTTGTTGATATATCTTGGGTTGGGCTAAAATGATCACGCTGTTTATATGGGCTGTGTAAATGAGGCCCAAATTAGCTCAGGCGCCTACTGCCACATCGCTGTCCATGTCAGCATCCATATGGCACCATGTCATCACCACTTTTCACATCACTGCCATGTCAGTAGCCATGTCATCGACCACGTCAGTTTACACATCATCATTGCCATCCATGTCATCGCCATGTAAATAGCCACGTCATCCTTCATGTCATCGATGTGTTACATGGCAATTTAATCCGTGACAAAAATTATACTATTTGTGACGTTTATTTTCGTCATAGAAAATGGGTTTGGGGGCCGGGGACATTTTATGACAGTTTCAAAACATCATAGACCAAGCAATTCGTGACGAAATTTTAAGAAACGTCACAAGGTGTAATCTATGACGCTCAATATATGACGCAATTGGAGATCGTCATAGATACTGTTTTATGACAGTTTTTTAATGATCTACGATGAAATTTAATCGTCATGGATCAACAGATTTTTTTGTAGTAGTTGCTGGGCATCTTTGCCTAGCGCTGAGCACTCTGCATCCCCTCTCGCCCGCGTGCCGCTCCATGGTTCCCGCGCTCCCGCTCCTCCTTCCCGCCCCCCTCGCTCCAATCCCATAGCTTTCTGTCGTCCTCCGTTGCTTGCTCCGCACCGCTGCCGGCGGTCTTGCGCGCCATCTCTGCTCTCGGTCGAAGCTCCGCACCGCCTGCTCCGCACTGCTGCCGCCGGTTCCGTGCTCCACCCCAGCTCTCGCTCGGAGCTCCGCGCCGCCTGCTCCGCACCACCGCCGGCGGTCCCGCGCACCACCTCAACTCCCGCCAGGAGCTCCGCACCGCCCCCACACCGCCTGCTCTGCGCCCCGCCTATGGATCCGCACGCCACCCCCGCTCCCGCCCACAACTTGCTACTCGGGGAGCGAGCAGAGAGAGGAAGGGGCGCAGGTGGCCTGAGCCGAAGACCATGCCCACATCGTCGCCGGTGGCCGGGTTGAGGAAGGCGCGCGAGGCGAGGTCGGCGCACCCCTACGTCTGCGGCCGAAGGCAGCCGCTGCGCTCGCCACCGGCTGGTCCGATGGCTGCCGGGTGTGGATCCGCGCGTTGCCCCCGCTCCCGCCAGCAGCTTCCGTTGCCGGTGGCCGTGGACGATGGATGCGCCATGTCTGCCCAGGATTTGGAGGGAGCAAAGGAAGGAGGGGGGGTGCAGGAGGATGGAGATGATGGAGAGGAATAGAAGTGGATTTGGAATGTCTGTTGGATTGCTCCTTCTTTTGGAAGTCTTCTATATTTTTAGAGGTCTTCTTAATCTTTATATTTAGCAAAAATTATACAAGAACTCTTGGAGATGCTCTAATATGTTACTCATGATTCTTTTTCTTCAATTCAGACATGTCGTTGTTGTACTATATTTGATTCCTTAATTGTTCTATTTCTAGCTATTTGTCCACTGCTTATTACTGAAGTTTACTTAATATTAAATTTGGGAACGGTTGACATTTTTCAGATCTATACATATATACGACTAGCAGCCTACATATACAAATGCAACTTCTGGTCTGTGATGGGATCTTTTAAGCAGTACAACCTTTGTTTTAGAATATATGATCCCTGATTCCTTGCGACAGCCTATATATATAGTAAAAAAACTCTAGCATCTTAATGGTGGATTCCTTGCAATTATATTCTTTTGTGCAGATTAAGACCGCAAAGCTGGCGACAGCGTTGGACATTGGTGGATTTGGAGTTGTGTTTGCAGCCACCACATTCGCCATCCGTCACTACTAGAAAATGGAAAATTCCTGACGGCTAAAAACCGTCAGAAAAAACTGGAATACCGTCAGGAATATGATCCCTGATGGCTCACCGTCAGGAACTTGCCGACATGAGCCCGTTGTCAGGAAAAATGCACTTCTCCTGTCGGTTGGCAATCAAAGGAAACATGTCATATATCCATGAAAGTATATATTCTATCAATCTACATGTCAGCACATCTTTGTTAACTTGTAACTTTTCCCTAACTGAGATTGCAGAAAGATGTCAGCACATATTTGTGACAAAAAAAGCAATAGTGTAGTCTCTAGAGCATACTGAATAGAAGAAAAATAAAATTCTTGGATTGTGCTCCCTTCTACCAATCTACATGGTTTAAATAGCTGATATTGTGCCATCTAATTTTGTAAGACTTTACAAGCTAGAATGCCTTGTAGTGTCACTTAAGATATGCTCACAGCCCCCCACATTTCAATGTTCAGTTGAACCAATGCTTTACAGCATGTGGAACCATACTCAGGATCAATGTTTTACAGAACAAACTAACCATACATTAGTGCAAGAGAAAGAAAAAGCTAGCTCATGAATCAAGATCTACACAAGAACTAGGATATAACGGAGGCACTCAACTTCCAGATTCCAGCAAAGTACAATAGTGATGCTTCATATATATAGATGACTAGCAAATAAATTTCATTCTGCCAACCTGCAAGTACACTCGAGCTAGTTGCCTCCAAATGTCTGGTACTTCAAATTCATTAAAACAAAAATCATCATGGCACCTATAGGTTGAAGCATGATTATTCTCCTGCAAGCTTGTGTACAGATTTATAATGAAATAAATAATTTTGGAACTAATAATCAAAACTCATCCTAGTTAAAAGCATCTTGGCAAGGGAAAACAAATTGGCAACTCTTGTGAAAAGAATGACTCCAATTGCAGTGGCAGGTAGTCCCATATAGTCTATCAAAGTGTAAAGTATAGAATCTAAGATGTAGTTGGTGAGATTAACTGAAAAATCACATATGAAATTAAAATTCCAACTAATGATGCAAAGAAGGAAGTGCACGGGGTGGAGAAGCACACATATCTGCACCACTGGCCTGAGCTCGGGGAGGAGAGCGCCGGCCCGAGGTCGGGGATGAGCATCGCCGGCGCCGAGGTCGGGGAGGAGCAACGTCGGCCCGAGGTCATGGAGGAGGATGCGGCGGCGTCGGGGCAGATCCACCCAGTACCGAGGTCGGAGAAGGCGGCTCCGGCGTGGATCCGGCCGGCAAGCACGGCGCCGGTGCGGAGGTGGCGCCTAGGGTTAGGGTCGTGAGGATCTCGAGAGAGGCAGAGGCAGAGGAGCTCGAGTGAGGCGGCGTGGGCCTGGAGGCAGGCGGCGGCGGCGCGAAGGGGACCTCGTGGGCAGGGGGAGGCGGAGGCGGACGGAGGAGCGTGAGCGGCGATGGCGGCAGCGGTGGCCTACATTTCTAAGGAGCCGGGGGTGGAGCGAAGAGGATAAGATTTGAGAAGCAGGTTCCTTCGTGGCGATTTGGTGCGGGCGCCGGGCTCTGCCGATCGGGCTCCTGACGGACGGCCTATACCGTCAGGACCCTTCGCGTTTCCGGTAGTGCGTGAATTGGACTTGAGAATTATGGTGATCGGAATGATATGTGCCTGCCTCAATGTGCTCATGTACGGGTCTCCCCTTGCTGCCATGGTAACTTTTTTCTCACGTATTTAAATACTAATCAATCGTCCTTTTTACCTTTATAATTAGGCTTGATTTGTTTGCCGTTCTTTTAGAAAATACATTCTTTTCTTTCTTTTTCTCTATATAATTATTAAGACCGACTTTGAGAACAGCTCAATTTTATTTAAAAAAATAATCGCAGTAATAATCTGACTACTAAATTTGAACTTTGCGAAAGGGGGAAAACTAAATTGCTTATCGTAGCTAACTGCTAGTGGACCAGAAAAGGTTCTATAAGCAAAATAACATGAAGCGATGAAGTTATTTTTCATGTGATGATCGATAATTGATACAATGATCTTTTTTTTTCAATTCTCGTACGTTGCTTGAGCCACAATCAAATATAAGTAGTTCAAGATTGGAGATATAATATAATTGTGAAGAAAAGCTAGTTACATATTTGTCATCCGCTGATATATTTGAGTCCACAATTAATGTTTATCAATCGTGTCAATTATTATTTTTTGGTTGTAGTGTTGTCATTGCATGATTATCTATCAATGCAAATAAGTATTAGTATTGCTACACAAAGTCCAAACAAATCTTAAAAGACATGTGGACCAATAAATTAGGGATATTTTGCAATACAAACTTTTTGTGGGAGATCTAGCAGTACGTATATATGGCCCCTCAATTTCCTGTTCCCCAAAAAGAAGTTCCTCACTTACAAAAAAAAAAAAAGAAGTTCCTACTTATCCTACTTCCACTTGTGGGAGATCAAGCAGTACGTATTCATCGTAGATAGACTGTATGTAAAATGCATAGAATATAAATATATGTATACCTCAATGAATCATTTGTTAAACATTTTTTGTCAGACATATTTATATAATTATATATTTATATATTTGGGCGTAGCTAGTGGGGGCATGTGGAAAGACGGGACCTCATTCCGGTGGTCCACCGTCCACAGAAGATTGTTCATTGTTCCCATTTGTCATGCCAAATCCAATTGATCCCTGCCTTTTATTCCTTTTCATTCAAACAAAGTATAAGAACAAATTTCCATAAAGTATCATTACAGCTCCAAGTCATAGTACACTAAATCAATTAAATGTTTACATATGTAGCTCAATACAAACAAAAAAACTGTTTAAACTTCAATTTGCAATGAAAAGAGACAGCTTCAAGTTCGATTTTCAACTTTAGGAACTAATTTCTGCATAATTTAAGCTGCAATTTCGTAAGGGGTCGGATACGCAAAAGATTGGTCAACGTCCATTTGCACTTACTTGTACGGCATCTAGTTCTTGCAATACGCCAATACGTATAGTTGAAGGAGAAAGCCGGCACGATCATATATATTCATGAGATTATGGGATAAGCTGCGACTTAATTAAAAAAGGTGCCTTCTGATCCTTGAGCTAGCACATATGTGCGGGAGATACTTGTAGGACGTAGCTACGTGCTCACCATTATCTTCCCAGTAGCTACATACCCCGATCAATTGGCAACTTAATTACTATTTTCATTTGGATCGAATTTTTTCTTGTGGATGTGAGGACCAAGAAACGTTGTTCATTAGCAGCTTAACTCTAGAATTATAGAACAACTACCCGTAAATAAACAGCACTGAGCTGATCTCCGTGATGTGGCAGCCTCATGTCAGCACACTGTGTTGCTGGCCTGTCTTATTCATGGCAGTAATAGCAGCAAGCACATCATGCCAGGATGTCTCCTTGCCAGTCACTATCCTTTCGCTGGCGAAGTACTGGGTCACGTGGCAATTGACAAAAATCAAACCTGACAGAATATAAAGGGTACACCATGGGCCATGACGGCCTGAGCTTAATTTGACAGGCCGGGCCTCCTATTTTGTCGCCCTTATTCTTGTGGGCCTTGTTAGATGGCGATTCGCTCTCTGAATTTGTTGTTCTTTTCCATCGACAGTGAAACCAACCCCATCGCGCATCGCGCCTCGCGCCAAATTCAGTCTGACAGGCCCTCAATGGGTATCGCTTTCTGCATCGTTTGGGCATGCACTGTAAGCAACATATGGCGCGGCTAGAATACCACTCGGTCCCAAATTATTAATCATTTTGACTTTTTAGATTTATAAATTTTACTATACAACTAAACACAATATACATAAATAGTCACTATATATGTATAGTAAAAACTATGAATCACATAGTAGTCGCTATATGCGCAAATCTTTATCTTATATCTACATAATCACTATGTTGTGATTATGGAGTATTTTTTTACAACTGTATAATACTCCAGTTTTGTAACATGTCATGCGTTTCAATCAATACTCTTTAAGGTTTCTTTGAAAAAAATTTCACACATTGCTGTGGTGGACGTACAGAAAACGGTGATCACCACCAAGAGTGTGGAATTCATGCCCTTCTTCCTCTCCTTCTTCCTCTTCCTCAACGGAGGCGTCTGGGCAACGTACGCTGTGCTTGACCGAGACATCTTTCTCGGGGTAAGCCCGTCATTCACCTCACGCGTAATGCAAGAGATTACTCACTTGTTACATACCTTTCTGACACAGCTCATTTTTCTTCGGTGTAATCTCTGCAGATCCCCAATGGGATAGGCTTCATCCTTGGCACGATCCAGCTGATCATCTATGCGATCTACATGAACAGCAAAGCCTCCCAGAGCAGCAAAGAAACATCGGAAGATGCGGCTCCTCTTCTAGCTTCAAACGCTTGATACGGCCAAGGAGAAGCATCTAGCCGTGTTTGATGCGCGGCATGCTGGAGTAGAAGCTGGTCTTAAAAACTGTCAGACTTCACGAGTGTGCCTACCACTATCCTAGTGATTGGGGATTATTCATTTTTATTAAGCACGTAAAGTTTCTTTGATGAGTGCCATTTTTGTTTGTAAGTTTCGATGATGCCCCCATTGGTCCAGTTACATTTTACTATTTTAGAATCTTGGCACGGAAAATTTGTCATAGAAAGGCAATGTCCATGAAGATATTGTGAAGATTCATACATTTGACTATCCAGAAAAAAATATTTTTTTGGTTGTTTGTCATATATTATATCTGGTATCAACAAGTAACAAACTTGACATAAATGCCAAAAATTGGGGTTAAAGGTGGTGTTCACACCAATTTGTGCCAAAAGGTGCGATGGGTGAACCAAACCCCAAACAGATATTCTTGGTTTTAATTTATTTCCCCCGGCCCATCTAGTAGTTGTGGGCTGGCTTTAGTTCATTTTCCCAATCTAGCAGGTTTGAGCCAGTTCCACACAAAACGGTTTAAGTACCTCTAGGAGCTAGTAAGAACCAAAATAGTGGATCTAGGTGTGATGTGTAACATCTGATATATTCTCACTTTTCCTTCATGCTGTTCATAGTTATATAGTAGTCACTGTTTGCGGTTTTTGCTTTGTGCTACTGCATCAATCTTGTAGTATCCTATACCACGAGACAGTTGACTTAATTGTTATTCATTGCCATTTTCAACCAACCCATAGTTTCCATTATTTCAGTAGAATTTAGATTACTGTATGTAATATAGTACCTTTGAAAAACCATATATACACAAAATTATTATTTACAATAGTATCTTTTATGTCCGACTAAGATCTTGGACATAGCTACAGGTTGTCATATTTCCATGGGAGCCAATGAAACATGGTTTCCGTGCTTTTGTACATTCCCAAAATAATTAATAAATAGTTTCCACAATGATATAGGGACTCCTATCAAATAATAAATCTACAGAACAAAACATAGTCCCAGCAATGAGTTAATTAAAAAACAAAATTGATTACAGAATGTTGTCTTTAAAAGGATTATAGTCTCAATTGAATCTCAATTCTCAAATAGCATGCAGTACGCAGCAACGCAAGAGGTTTTTACCAAGAACGGCTGGAACTTCAGAAGAAGAATTGAGGGCTAGCTTTTGCTTTTGCTGATTTGTCAACTGATCTCTCTTGTTTTTACTTAAGATTGTTATCCTGTGCTACTGCTGTGTTGCTGACAGCATGTTTGTTGTTTGAGCTGTTTGGTGTTAGTTTTGAGTCTAGTCGGTGTTTCTTCCTTAATATATTTGGCAGTCTGCGTACTGTATTTGTCTATTAGTTGTAGATATTCATTTATGAATGTTCAAGATCGGAATTTTCCTTAATCTAAAAAAACAGATCATGCAATTCTCTGAGCATCGTACTTCCTTTACATATTTACTGCTATTTCTCTTTAAAATTAATTGCCGATTGCCCTAGTGATGCTCCCGTTCTGTGCGTCGCACAGAGGAGACGTGAGAGTAGGTTGTTGGGTTTGGCTTTGGGCCGAGGTGGAAAATGGAATGGGCTGGTGATAAGGTTTCAGCCCAAGAATGTTTCTTGAGTTTAGATGGTTATAAATAATTTTTTGGCAAGGAATTTTAAACGAACAACACTCGACGAGTGCATTTCTATTAATATAGCAGAAAAAATACAAGATTATGTCCTTAGGAGGCCATAATCAGGAAAAAGAAAAACAACACGGTAACAACACCGGCGGGTTGGATTGTGGCCTCAACACACAAGGAATTGATTCAAATGGTTACTGTGTATTTGGTAAAACAAAATCCAGAGTTTGAATATTAAACCTGAAGAAATGAGAATAAAGTAAAGAAATTCCACACACCAACATTTATAAATGTTTATCATAATCTTTGCCGGATCAGATAATTTAGGACGTCACGGAAATGGACGTTCTTTTGTATATAAGTAGCTCATACGGTGGAGCACTCCCCAACCCCAAAGTCTCCAAACTATATATATCATGCCTCAAAGACACAGCAGCACCCTCCTGCTCCAGGCCTCGTTGGCTGACTCGTTACCCGGCCATCAGCGAGACAGCGAGCGCATGGAGATCTTAGCAAGCTAAGCCGCCATTTGAACAATTGAACTGATCGATCACTCGGTCAGTTGGCGACCCTCTGCGGAAGCAGCTTGGCGCGCAGGTCCACCGCGTCCACCTCCTTGGCGCCGCCCGCCGGGCGGTAGTAGCCGGTGACGGGGTCCGGCACCCACGGCGTCTTCTCCGCCGAGGCAGCCGCACCCGCAGCCGCGGTGTTCATCACCTCCTTGCCCATCACGCGCTTGGCCACCTTCTCCACGACCATCCGCCCGGGTCCCTTCACCACCACCGCGGCCACGGCGTACCCCCTCCTGCACACACCATCATCGCATCCACATCAGATCACCACAAGAATTCATTTGTTCGTCATGACAACAAGAGTTGATAACATTGCACGAGTACTGCCGCGCCTGACCTTTGCGACAGGAGACCTGCGCAGCTTGATGCGACTCTCTCCATGGAACCCGGAGTTCAGGACTGAACGACGTACCACAGCTCTCTCTCTCTCTACCTAGCTAATTTCAGTCCCTTCTCTCCACTCCCTCTCTGTCTTGCTGGAGACGTGCGCTGCAGGGTGGCTATCCTTTTATAGATGCAGCGGGAGTCGAGACGACGCAGCGGGCACGGAAGGGGCCAAACGATGACGGCCACGGAATCGACGAAGGCTCTTGGAACACGCCCAAGGGGCACGCCCGGATGGCCATACGAATCAAAAGCTCGGCGATCACAGCGCGCAGCCGTCTACGCCGAGCATGGGCCCGGCGCCGTGCCGGCCGGTAGGTGGTCGCGGCTATCATATATATCATCCAGAGCCCGGCCCGGTCCGGATTCCCGGAGCTTTGTGGGCGCGAAGACCCCCACGGCGACGCCCCGCGCGGCTGGGTGGAGGCCGGCGGCGAGAAAGATACGATGTGTGGGTGCGTGCGTACGTGGATTGTGATCGATGATGGCGTCTCCTGTGTAAAGGAGTGGTGGCGTCTCCATAGAGAAGGCTTCTTTTCTCCGCGCGTGATCCTCTCTGCGCGCGCGGCCGCACACCCGGCCGGATGATCGATACGGCTGATCGCCAGCCGTGCAAATTAAAATGTTCGCCGCTGCATTTTTCAGATCTGAGTAGAATTTATCGACTCACCTGTCACCTCTATTAGAATTGAATGGATGATAAGCAAAATTCTGTGAAGCCTTGGGTTCCACGAGAGCCACACACGTGATGGTTTGCCGCAAGAGATCACGACGGAGGGGAGACCGAATCCGTGGCGGGCAAGTTGAGTTGGGGCTGGTGGATGGATTCCGAGAGAAGCCAGCCACCTTGGCATTGTGTCATGTGTTCTTGACTTATCAAAGCAGATGGCATCTAGCTAGCTTCTGCTTCACTTCCTCCTCCATACGGATGGGATGAATCGGCCGGACTTCACTTTACAGTATGTACAGCTGGTTGCCTAACATTGCTGCTTTTGCGTAACCCGACTCTAATGGTAACCGCCGTGCAGAGCTATCGCGGGCCGAATCCACGAACGAAGCCGCGAAAGGGTGAGCGCCGACAGGGATCCCGTGCAGGTCTACTCCGTGGCGCCGAGCGTTAGCTATGACGAACATGCATGCTGCCGAGACAAATTAATAAAGTTGCCCTTGTTTTCTTGGCGCCATGGCTGCATGCTTTACGTATAATTCAGTGTCTTTGTTTCTTGTTTGTGATCAATCATCATACGCATCATGTGCGTGCTTGCCAAAAACTGATGAACAATCAGTAGTTAGGATATACTTTTGTTCTAATTAATTCAGATTCAGAGGGGAATATATATAGCTCATGGATCAGGAATTCAGCATTATTATAGCAATGGGGCTTGCCTAGCTGACATGTCAGCTGCCATTTGCCATGGATGGTCCATGGAACTTTTTGATTCAGACGTTGACACCTAGAGAAATTAAGCTTCCGATATTCTAATAATAAGTCTTGGGACAGGAAGTATATATACGAAATGTGCTGGCCTCTTCTTTCCATAATTAATTTTCAGAAATGCTGCGATCGTGACGGCGGTTCTGATCAAAACGCAAGAGCACACGATATATTATGCTCTCCATCCATCTGCATGTATACCAAACGCGAATCATGCACTCCCTCCATAAATAAGTAGAGAGAGAGAGAGAGAGTTGGCAGAGGCCAACTGCAGACGGAAACAGATTCCATTCCCAGCTATATATCCTTGCTCGTCATACAGAGTTGGTACAACTGATCTGGATATGCGCATATATATGTCGCTTTTGAATTTCTGAAAAAGAAATTTGAGCACCGCATCTCTCTCCGCCCATAATTTTTCTCTTCAGGCAAATATAATTAGCGGGCGTGACAAGCTGACAGCATCAAATAATTATTAATAAATATATATTATTATCCTGTTGTGAACTATATATATACTCCAAGTCACAACAAAACAAATTCGTGAATAACATGAATAACAGATGAGTAGAGTGAAGAATTCAGTCATGCCCACCACATGAACTGCATTCTTGCAGTGTCTGGTACTATACAATAACCCGATTCTGTGACAAACAAAAAGAAAAAAGCAACTAATTAAGTATGTAGTCGATCAGTCTCCATGGCCTGCCATACGAATATGAATCGTGAAATGCACAAATATAACATTGGGAAAGAGAGCTGGTGGTGGACTCAATTTTATAAATATAAATATATATATATATATATATAATTCTGGTTGAACTTTTCAGTTTATATTTGACTCCATTACGCGGCGTGTATATATATATATATATATATATATATATATATGAAAGCAAAATCCCCATGCCCTTACTTTTATAATTAAAGAGCTGACAAATATGATCTGGGCGGGTATATGTCAGCTTGCAATTTGCAGAAGAAAATTGTGTGCTGCATAAATATTTTCTTTTCAGGATTATTACTTTCAGGATAAATAATCTGACTTTCAGGATAAATATTATTCTTTGCAGGATTAGTGTGCTTGCAATCTGACTTTCTTTTCAGGATTATTCTCCGAGAAAATATATTCAGGATTTCAGATGGTGACAGATTCACATAAAAAAATATTTGATCTTCTATAGGAGGCCGGGACGCGAAGGTTTAATTTGCTTATTTCAGCGGCCGATGTATGTCGTCGTTGGCATAATAATGAAGAGGAAGTAGTAAAACAAAAGATCCATACGTGCATTTGTATATGGACCAAAACTCGATCCACTACTAAATTCACTCACAGTTCCTTTTCAAAAAAAAAACATGCACAGTTGGAAGGAATAGAGAAAGTTTTCAGTTGGCAGAAGTTAACTGTAACGGGTCAAACTGAAATTAGCCATATGAAACGTAAAGGAAAAACACAAGCTGAAATATAATTAACACTGAACCTTACACGTTTAGTTCTTTCTTTCTTTCTGGACTGTATAGTAGTCAAGAAGGTCACGAGCCAGCAGGCAAGAAGATTGCAAATTGTATGTCCCAAAACGTAAATCAGATGAAGCAGTCGCCGACGAAACTACTATATGCTGCAAAGATACAGCGCCCTCATGCTCTAGGCCACGGTGCCCCGGCGATCAACGAGCGCGAAAATCTCAAATCAAGACAAGCTACCTCGGCTGGTAACTCATGGAGTCATGGTTCGCGAAGTCAAAGTGACTTCGATTCATCAGTTGGTGGCCTGCGTCAGCAGCTTGGAGCGCAGCTCCGCCGCGTCCACCTCCTTGGCGCCACCCGCCGGGCGGTAGTACCCGGTCACCGGGTCCGGCACCCACGCCGTCTTCTCCGCCGCCGCCGCGGCAGCGGTGTTCACTTCCTTCTTGCCCATCACGCGCTTGGCCGCCGCAGCCGCCGCCGTCTTCTCGTCGGCCCTCCGCCCGGCTCCCTTCGCCATGGCCGCGGCCACGGAGTAGGCCCTCCTGCAATATCATGTCCAAAAGAAGGATCGGAACTCGTCAAAACAAAAGAAACTTTTTTGACAGAACACATCAAACAGATTAAAGCTCCAAGCATACAACACGCCTGAGATTCATGTCATGGCATCGCTAGCAACTGACCTTTGAGCCAGGAGGCCGACGCAGCTGGATGCAACTCTCTCCATGGAAGAAGAGCAAGCAGGACTAGTTGAATTTCAGCTCTCTGTTTAACTCTGCGCTCGCTCTTTCTCTGTATCTCTCTCGAGGAGTTCTCTCTTCTCTCTGGTGATCTGTTTGAGATGCGAGGAGAGATGCTGCTGGGGTGGCTTGTTATATAGAGCGAGAGAGGCCGGGACACGGAACGGAAGGGACCAAATCAATCATGGTGACCACGGGATTAACGAAGGCTAGCTCTTGGAACATGTCCAAGGGGCAAGGCCAGATGGCCATACAAATCAAAAGGCAGCCAGCTCCAACCTCCAAAAGGCCGAGCCGCACACGCTTCGTTGTGGCTGTCATGGCAAGCAGGACCCTCTGCCGGCCGGCCGGCATGCAGGCCGCCGGTTAGGTCTCGTCTCGGCTGGGATCTGGACTGATCCTGATTCCCGGATTTTGTGGGTGCGAGGTGCGTTCGGTTGGCCGGGCAGTGCGGCTGCTGAGTTGGAACGGACGAAAATTTTATATGGCCATTGAGATGGAAGGCTTCTTTTCTCCGCGTGTGGGATCTTCTCTGCACGATTAACTTTGGGATCATGCGTTCCCTCTCTTCACCACAATTTTTTTTCGATTACTCTTCGCCACTTATTGAGGAAGGAAAAATTGGAGTGTCGAGTTGTATACTGTGTAACCTCAAAAAGAAAATGAGGGAGGAAAAGTGTTACTATACTACTTTGGTACAAGCGGCTAGTTTATCCATCATTATCTTATTATTTAGCCAACAAACGGAGCTTCTATGTTCGCTCTTAAGGCCTAGAAATTTCCACGTTAATCGGAGAAAATAGAAAAATAAAATTACCCACCACTGCCATTATAATAAAATGAGCCTAAAATATCCACCCACCAATGCCATTATGAAAAATTAAATATAAAATATCATTTAGCTATGTATCAGTTACAAACATATACTATTAGTAAAAACTACAACTAACCACAATCAAATAATTATATGCATAATATTATTAAAGCTCAACAAATCAAATTGTTATTATAGATAGATCATCTTTGAATTGTTTTAACCAACAATAAGATACAAATTACGATAATGAATAGGGTGATGTACACTACAAGAAATCATTTAATCTATGACAAATTTTTCATGATGTTTTCAGACAACGTCACAGATTCGCAGTTATGGGTACCAAGCCCAAAAATCGTGATGTTTTGTCTATTTCGTCACAATCCGGCCCAAAACATTGTGACGTTTAAGCAAATTCGTCACGAACAACATCTAAAAATCATCATGTTCCAACGGGAAAAATAGAAGAATGTCTTGAAAAAAAAATTAGAGAAACTTTTCACAATAAAGGTTAGAGAGAAGTCGGCCTATAAATTGGACGCTGAAATGTTGAAGGCAAAAACATGTGGACGCAGGAGTGTTAAAGACAAGAAAAAAAATTGGACTTTGAAGACCAAAATAAAATCTGGAAGCAGAAATATTCAAGTAAAAAAACTGCAGGACCAACGATTCGAACTTTGGACCACGGTGCTCATTTTCGAGAGCACTACCATCACACCATCTGGTAATTAGTGGTAACTAATTTTATTAGTATCTTTCATCACGCTCACAAAGCCATCAAAAAATTGAGGCAGAATGGGCTTCGAAAGACTTTGAGTGAAGCCCATCTTCCATTGGGCTGGTAACCCACTCACGTTAGACAAGCGCATTAGGAGATTTAGTGAAAATGGTCGGCGTTTTTCTGGAAAATAAGAACTAAACTTGTCCTCCCGAGGATTCGAACGTGCAACCTGGCTATGGTAAAAACGGTGTACTACCACTGTAGTACACGCTTTGTTTGTGACTGATGGGCATTAAAAATATTTTAGTGTAGCGCCACGTGGGCGATGCGAAAAACACAACTTTAATTGATATTTTCTTTTTAATTCAGGATTAAAATTTGTAACTGGTATTTCTCTCTCGTATGAATTTCAAATTTGATGGTTTTTTTCCTAAATTTTTCTAAAATCATGTTCTTTCGTGTAATTGCATTTTTTTAAGTCAATTATGATTTTTTAAATCTTCTTCATATATCTTGTTTTTTTCATTTAAGCATAGAATAGAAATACATATTTTTACATAACAATTATTATGGTCAACATAAGCTTCAGTCCAAATTTGAGATCCATACGAATTCGAAAATATTATCAAGTAGTCTAATCTCAAAGATTGACTTGAGTTATAAGGAAAGCACAAGGGAACTAATGTGCACGGGTAGCGCAATGGTTGAGACGCTAACTTAGATTGCTGGTGACCGCAGTTCGATTCTCCAACAGAGCCACAATTTTTTTTGCATAACAATTGGTAATGTGACATCATATTGTACAATGTTATGCTTAACATGAGGTCATATCCAAATTTGAAGTTCATACAACTTCGAAAATATTATGTGCTACTGAAATCTTAAAGTTTGAGTTGAGTTGTATGAAACCATATGAGAGATGTATCCATGTATGAGCAAAGTATACTACCTCTTTATCCAAATCATTTATTTTTTTTGGCAAACTGATGAACCTAAAATATGCTGCAAAATAATTTTTTACCATTTTTTTTATCACATTTACATGCTATGATGATTGTTATGTGTGATACTTTGGAGCAAGAATTTTGAATTGTCCCTACAAGGCAATAGAATTTTTCATCTATCTCTTGGACATGGTTTAAAATGGGACATAGCAGGTTAAATATATTTTTTGTTCAATTTTTCAAATCTTGTTGGAAGCACCCATAGTTCAAATTGAGATAAAAAAACACAAAAAAGCCCACTTACATGATACAAAAGATCAAATTTGGTTATTTTTTTAAATTACAAGTTCATGACTGGGCTCCTTATTTATACAGGGAAAAAATAACATACTCGTGATAGTTTTTGGTTTGCAAATTACTTTAAATGGTGTCTTATTTTTTTATTTAGATGAAATATAGTTCAATTCACAAGGTAGGCGTGCGGGCTGAATTCAGTTTTCCCTCCTCCCGCCCACTCCTTTGAGTCCAGAGTGCGGCAGGCAAAAAAAAACTCACAGCCAAATTACGATAATACCCCCAACTTGTTGTATGAAGCAGCCAACTGTAGAAGGGTAGCTTGGTAAAAATACACACATCTCATCCGCATCCGCCTCAAATACCCCAGAAAACCTCAAATCTCATCCGCATCTCCTCCGCAGCCGCCGCACTCCCATGTCCTCCTCCGCCGCCAGCCGCGGCGGCCGCGAAGCCTCCGCCGCCAACCCGCCGCGGCGGCCTCCACTCCTCGTCCGCCATCCCGCTGCGGCGGCCAGGACCCTGCCTCCGTCATCCAGGCGCGGCTACAACCTCTCATCGACGTCTCCTACCCTGGCGGCCGAGGTCCCTCCTCAGATCGAGCAGCCAGCCGTGTCACCACCCGCGCCTGCTGCTGCTCCTTCTGCAATCCAGCGGCGGGAAGGGATCCAGGGCCTGCACGCTGCACAAGGACTACACGGCGCCCGCGCCGCCCGCCTCCGCGAGGTGCGAGCGGAAGGGCCTACCGGCCACGGCGCACGGCTCCACTTTGGCAAGGCGTGGGTGGAAGGGCAGGCAGCAGCAACAGCGAGCCCTCCACCACGATAACACCTGTTCGTCTCCTTCAGTTCCTATCCTCCTCCCTTATGTGCCCCAACTGTTTGCTAAAATGCCTGCTAGGATAGAAAGGATATTATTTTGCAGATTCGTGTACCAAGTATACATTATTTTTTAAGATTCATTGAAGAAAAATAAACTTGTGATCTGCATTGAAAGAATGATTTATCATAAGGATTTATATTCTTTCAGGTTCTTTCTTTCAGGTTCTCTGTGCAATTCCCTTGATATGTTAAAGTGGTCATGGGCAAGAGCTTGAGTTTCCATGGTATATTCCAGATGTGGATGTTTTTTTTTTAATCCTTCTATGCCAACTCTAAGTGTCTATTGCATTGCATGAAAGCATGATTCTGTGAGTAGCTGTCATTAGCTTAGTCTTGGTGTGCATCCTTATGACTTGTGATGGCTGCTTGCTTTCAATTCGAGTGTGACTTGTGATGGCTGCTTGCTTTGAATTAGAGATTCTAGTATTCTTATGTGCAGCATCTATACTAATTAATAATATGATGGGTAAACTAATAGGATAGAGTGGACTGGTTTAGCATGGATAGAATCTGAGAAATATTTCTAGATATGCTCCTGCATGACTTTGCTATGTCTATTTTTAGAACTTCGGATCAGAGGTGTTCTCTGCTATTTTGCTAGACTGAAAGTACAAAGTGCTGGGATGATCATTTATATATCTATCTGAAAATAGAGTTCTTGTTAGATTGATGTACTGCAAACACTTAGTATCTTATAGCCTTATTTGTTTCAGGTAAACTGATGGTGGCTTCAGTTCCTTGATCATGGAGAAATAGTATGAACTCCGAGAAATGTTGGTTATCAGAAAGATGACACCACCACCGTACGTGCACAGGACGCACGACGGCACGAGTTCCCCTTCTGCTGTCCTTTGCTACCTGTGATGTGTGAAGAGGTGAGCAGTAGAAGCTAAGCATAGTTTAGAATTATAGTGTGCTTGTGATTTAATTATTGTCCATGGTAACCCATTGGTTTCTTTGCACACTTGTACTGTCTGGAATGGAATTATACTATTGTGAATTATCAAATGCTAGAAGCCGGCTTTGCATTAGACCGTTATCGCTCAGACAACTTTTTCGTCATTCTGGGCAAAAGCTTATGTTAAAAAAATTTAAGATCTTGCACTGTAAAATACAATTGATGTCTGCCCATCTTTGTTTAGGATATGTGTATGCAGATTGAGCTAGAACTCGTTGTTGATGTTTCTTGTGAACAAGTGATTTATATGCTGCCCACTACACTACCAGCTAATCATTTTCATCTGGGTTGTTTGTGATTTTTTCTCATGCTCATTGCAGCAAGCAAGGAGACACGTGAGGGACGGAGGAGCCGCAGCTTCAAGGAACAGGCAGCTAGAGAGATTGGTCGATGATAAGACTCTGCTGAAGGAAGCAGAAGGTGGAAGCGTTTTTTATTTGTTTTTCAGAATTGTGAGATGTTTTGCTAGACTAACTAGAGTTACACTGATTTCATGCTGAACTGAAAAACTTTGATGTTGTATCATGTATGTATGTGATGAGTTGTTGGATTAGAATGTATGCTAGTTTATATCTTGATTTGGGTTGAAATGATAATGCATTGAATAGAAAAACGGGCTGTATTTTAATGGCCCATATGTAAAATGGGCTCAGCTTTTTTCATGAGTAGAAATTTAATTGGGCCATATGCAAATGGGCCCAAATTGACTCGCTGCCATATCATTGTCCACGTTAGCATCCATGTGGTAGCCACGTGGGCCGCCACGTCGAATGCCACATCAGCCGTCATGTTAGATGCCATGTCAATATCTATGTCATTGATAGTTAAACACATGGCATTATCTGTGATAATATTTGCGACGTTTATTTTCGTCACAGATATTGGGCTTGGGCTGGGCTAAATGGATTTCGGGCCATTTTGTGACGGTTGAGAAACGTCATAGATCGTGCCAATCTGTGACGATTACGGAAAAAACGTCGCTTGATTTAATCTGTGACGCTCAATCCATGACGTTATTCGAAATCGTCACGAAATCATCATAGATGGCGTTTTATACTAATCCATGATGTTTTAGAATTTAATCTTGTAGTGGTATGGTAAAAAAATAGTATAATCTTTAAGTAAGGATATAACGACATGTGAATTTTTGAATTTTCAATACTAGCCGTGCAAATGCGCGGGCTATACGCCTAGTTATCTTATTATTTAGCCAACAAACGGAGCCTCCACATTCGCTCTCAAGGACTAGAAATTCCCACGTTAATCGGAGAAAAATAGAAAAATAAAATTACCCACCACTGCCATTATGATAAAATTAGCTTAAAATACTCCTGTGCCTAATTAAAAATCACCCACCAATGTCATTATGAAAAATTAAATATAAAATACCATTTAACTATGTATCAGTTACAAACATGTACTATTAGTAAAAACTAAAACTAACCAAAATCAAATAATTATATGCATAATATTATTAAAGCTCAATAAATCAAATTGTTATTATAGGTAGATCATATTTGAATTGTTTTAACCAACAATAAGATACAAATTACGATAATGAATAGGGTGATGCATGGTAAAAAAAATAGTATAATCTTTAAGTAAGGATATAACGACATGCGAATTTTTGAATTTTCAATACTAGCCGCGCAAATGCGCGGGCTATACGCCTAGTTTCTTGGTACCAATTTCATGCGAAATTGCTTAAAAACATCTCACACTTGAGTACTAAGATAAACACCCCTTGCTGATTTCTTAATTAAGAGAAGCTGGATCTCCAGGTAAGGAAGTCAATCCCTGCAAACTAGGCCATATATAAAATGGCAAATTCGAAGTAAAAAGTGCATGTAGTGCTTTTGAATATAAATACATGAATTATGCTAGAAGCCCGGATATGGCCTATAGGGGTTCCGGAATCCGGATAGCCACTGATATGACCATTGCAGAAGAAATAGCGGGCTATATAGTGACATGATTACTGTCGGACAAAACTATTGCTAAATTCTAAAACCGCTTTTTAAAATATTGAAGATCGTACAATTTCCATAAGGATCCTATGGATGAATTGTTCGATGTTAGTCGATTGAAAATTTGTGTAACCATTATCTGAATTTGTGAGTGGTCAAATTTTGATCAGTCCACCAAAGATTTGGAGCTAATTAAGACTTAGGCTTACCAAAATGGTTTGCCGGCCAACTATAGTGGTGGTTAGGGGTGGTAATGGGCCATGGCCCTAGTGGCCTCTTCACAGCCCAATAAAGCCCTTAAAATTTTTAGTTCAAAAATACATATATTTAGAGCCCGGCCCTTTTAGGGCCCGATCCTTAGATTTTCTAGTTCAAAATGTTGGGCCCTTTACCACCCCTAGTGGTGGTAGGTTGTGATCGAGCGAGATGGCGTGGAGGCGGGGCACCACCACTCCACCCATCGTGGTGGTGGAAGACATATGTGGTGGGGCGTCAAGCTCTAAAGAGGTTATTGTAGGCGTCAAACTAGAATGAAGCAAATGAAGCAAGAACCGAGTTTCCTCTAACAGTTTAAGAGGAGAAACCAAGAAAGCAAGTAGGACACACACAACGACGTTTGAGGGAGGAGGTTGTTGGCAGCCTGGCAAAGGAACGTGGAGGTGAGTGGCATGGCGGCTCCATCAAACTGAGAGGTACGAGAGAGAGAAGAAATACACAAGAGATGAAGTGATCGAGTTATCTTATGTAAAAGGTAGGGCTGATCTTGACATCGGATCAAGATCCAATGCCGAAAAAGCTCCAAGGCCAGAAAGATGGAGTTACACCGAGACTGCTACGTGGGATCCAACCGCAACTATATCACTAGAAACTTCGCCGCAAAAGATCACTGACAAGACCGAATCCGTGGCGAGCAAGTTGTGTTGGCGCTGGATTGCCCGAGAGCCACCCTGGTAGGCCTGCTAATGAGTTGGGTACCGAACAAAAGCACTCCACGTACATGCAGTATATACAATTGCTATGTATTCTTTGTGAGATTAGATATGATGGTTAGCACCCACTACTAAAAACCGGCCTTCAGAACCGGTTGAAAATAACCATAAGTACCCGCAAACCGAGACCAATGGCCTCGCCTTAGGACACCGGGTTTTTCACCCGATGCCTTAGGCATCCATTGGTACCGGTTGGTCTTCCGGTACCACAGAGGCTGCCACGCTGACGCAAGCTGGCAGCCCCTTTGGTACCGGTTGGTCTTTCTAACCGGTACCAATGATCTTTCCCTCTATTTCCCAAATCATGTTTTATTTGTTTTATTTATTACTATTTATTTTTTTATAATTGCTAAGCATAACCGAGGTCTACAGTAGTAACGTTCATTGGTCGTGTTCGATTTCACATAATATTTGAAACTAACTAAAAGTCAAATGCAAACATATAATTAAGCTAATTAGCTAAACTAATATATTTACAAATATACAAACAACAAGGCTTCACGTTTAGAAATATTTACAAATGTACAAGTCATGTTTATAGTCCAACTAGTGGGCCCCTCAGGACGTCGATGAAAGTCCTCTATTGATGTGACCGTCGTGGTAGAACTCGCCTCTAGGATCCAGGATCTCATTCAAAATGAATTCGGCGAGCTGCTCGCACACGGCGTTGATCCGATCGGTAGAATAACATTCATCCCCCCATTTAAGACATCTATCATTTAGGAAAAAAAGACTGATATATTAACATCATTCGCGTTAGTATAATTATGAAGATGTACTAGTGAACGGTTTGTACGTACTCTTAGGTCCTTCGTAGTAGACTTCCCGCATGGAATCATGATGTGCAAGAAGTCGTATACGTAGTACCCGCACCAATCAGTTCTTTGTTTTTGTCTCGCACACTTAAGGAGAAACAAATAAATTACTCATCAACCGGTGCCAAACACTAGGCATCGGCACCGGTTCAAGTTGCCAACCGGTGCCTTTGTGATGGACACCTGGCGGCACCGGGTCATGGCAAAACCCAGTGCCATTGTCCGCTCATTAGGCACCGGTTGGTGCCACCAACAGGTACCTATTCCTCCTTGTTCTTTTGGTACCGGTTGGTGGAACTAACCGATGCCTATACGGGGTTTTGGTACCGGGTGATGCTTTAACCCGGTACCAAACCCCTTGCTTTTGAGCGCCGCTGGCCAAAGGTACCAGTTGTTGTTGCAGCTAGTACCGGCTGCAACAACAGCTGGTACCTTTGGCCAGGACCTTTGGCCCGTTTTCTAGTAGTGACCGCTAGCTAGCTAGAACTTAATTAGAACCAAATTTGCCACATGGCGAATGGAGAAAGGCAGAGTAAATTGTTTGCTGGCTTGGTTTAGAGTTTTTTTTTTTGCGAGGATGGTTTAGAGTTTGTTTTCCCCCATTGATAGAATATAAGCTTATTATCATTCTGGTAATAAGCTTGTTTAAATATTTGTTTTTCTCGAATGTTGTTTAAATATTTCACAAGAAGTTGATATTACAATATCAGTCCTGAAACTAAATGGAAAAGCTGATAAGAGGTCGATGCCTCGATCCATGCACAAATTATGGACTATATTAAAAATGGTATGTTGGAAAACAAAGTTAGAAGGAGGCAAAACAATCACTCTGCGTTGGAATTATATGTGTGCTGAACGAAATAATGTAAGCGAATAGCTGAGGTGCCAGGTATGATCTGGATGTGCACATATATGTCATTTTAAATTTCTTAAAGAAATTTGTGGACTGCGTCTATATATCTGCCCATTTTTTGTGACAGGTTGACAGCAGCACAACACTTAAAAATGCAATCTTAGCTTTTCCAGAAAAAAAAAATCAAGACGAATGCATATTTAAGCGCCTGATGCATGCATGTCTGCGCTTCCTTGAGGTGGTGAACTCTTTATGGCTGATTTCTGTTTTTGACTCATAGAGAAGAGGCCGATGAAGAAGCTCAGGTAAATAATTATTTTCGAAGCATAAAAGCTGTAATAGGATAATGTGGTGCTTGAGACCTTCAAAAACTCGTCCAGATGCATTGTCTTTTGGATATTTAATTTGGATCCAGATGGAATCTAAGCGCTCACGTAGTCATGATATCTTACTGACTTTCGTGTCCTTCATGTCGTACTGCTGTAATTTTTTTCTTGCGAGGATAATAATGCTGGAAAATTTTAACATGAATAAAAAGAAAACCAAGCACAAAGTCAAACATGAAACTTTTGGCACCTGTCCTTGCTGGTTGCTTATTAGTTTGTCAAGAAGGTGAGACATGATGATTGCAGCACAGATTAAAATTAATCCGATCCACTACCTGCTGCGACAAAACTTTGGCTTCTGGGCTCACAAAGTATATATAAGAAGTTGTACCAAGAGGTTCGAACGATAGTGATGATCTCTGATTGAATATTCTCTGAACCAACCAAAAACGATATATGCGTCCTATCTGCACTGCCAGCCAAATTATATATGAACGCAAAACAAAGATGATTCGTTGAAAGAGAGAACAGAGAAGTGGTGGACGCAACTACATCGATTTTCTTTTCCTATTTGTGTGCTACATGCATGATTATGCGTATGAAAGGCAAAATAAAGAACTTGTACGTCAGGATATATATAGCTTGCAAGCGCTTAATTAATTGCATTCTCATTTGTTCATGTTATTAGTTGATAAATGTACGGTTCACTACTACAGAATATGCCTTTGTTCCAGGCCATTTGTCCCGGCAGCCTTTGGGTCCGGGACAATAGGTGACTTTTGTCCCGGGTCCAACGGCTAGCCAGGCCAGCGGGGGAGACAGGGGCCTTTTTGTCCCGGTTGGAGCCAATAATCGGGACAAAAGGCCCCCCTTTTGTCCCGGTTGGTGGCTCCAACCGGGACAAAAGGTCTTGGCCCCCCTTATCCCCTTTCCTCTCCCCCCGCCCGAGCCATTCAGCTCACTTGTTTTTTGCTGTTCTTGGCTCGGGAGAGAGGAGTTCTTGCTCATTTCTTCACCACATTTGTAAAGATCTTTGATTACTCGTCCATCCATCGGCGCTAAAGGTTTGGGGCTTGTTTTTCTCTTCTTCCTTGGCTTGTATAGCTTATTTTATGCTTTAGAAATAGAGAAAATGTGTAGCTAGCTCATTTTTTGGACATTTAGCTAGATTGCATATGTAGGTGTGATTTTCTTTTAGATTTAGATGAGTATGTGGGTAGTAGAAATTTTTAGAATGAGTGTAGACACTTCATGTGATGTACTTGTATATATGACCATATTGTGGATAGTTGATTTTTGTATTCATGAATGAATTAATGAAATGAGTATATTAGAATTTTTTGTATTATGAATGGATTATTTTGACACTCTAGTGATGTATTTATTCAGGCTCACATTGAAACCATCTAGAAGCTAAAAAATCTTTATTTCGAAACAAGTATACGTCTTTAATCTCCATCCAACGGTGATGGCAATACCTTTCGGGGATACACGATGCGCTATAAGGACGTCGCGAATCGGTTGGTCGCATCACCAGCACTTTCGATTGATAAGAAGACAGCATTTGACGCAGTCAGCATGGCCGTTGTTGTACTGAGAGCATATCAACGAGCACGCTGCCTATGCCAAGTGCTGTGCCTATTAATTGTAAATATTGGTGCTGCGACTGGCCGATTGGTTACATCCTTGTACCGCACCGTATCCCCCCGAAAGGCAGTGTCATCACCGCAGGGTTGAGGTTACTGACATATACATTTTCAGAAATAAATGTTTATTTTTCTTCTAGAGGGTTTCTGGATATTGAAAAGAGTGTACTCCTGGAACTGAAGGGTGTCAAAGTAATTAGAAGTTATAGAGATTTCTTTCAATTAATTAGAGATTTCTTGAGGATTAATGATACATTTCGTCTTTTTTATATGATTTCATTGTTATTTGCAAGAGTTATTAATCTGATCATTGTAATTGTAATAGTAAATAATATTTGCATTGTAATTGTAAGAATTTATAATTTTGTGGAAAATAAAGGTATTTTTTAGTAAAATATGGCTTCAGCAGCTGGAGGGAGTGGCGCCGGTGGGGGTGATCGTTGTCCTTCTGGAGAGAAGGGCATAACTCGAGTAGGTCGTCGGTCCAAAAAACCTAGTGCTTTTCATAGGGCAGCGCTCCATTATTTGGAAAAAGAATATAGAGAATGCATGGCAAGGGGCGAGGAACCTCCGTTTGATCTTGAGGATTTATTGCGGCGTTACGGTTCGTCACCACCAAACTCGGAGGTTTCAGCTCCGCCATCTTCTTCTGCGCCAGCAAGAAATCCGTTAGAGCATTCTACGTTCCAACGCAAGGACGGTTGAAAACCTATGTGTTGTTGTCCGAATTTTTAAGTTTCATGTATAGTACTCCTTTGTTAAGTTCTATAATGGATTAAGTACTCCTTTTAATTAATCAAGATGGATGATGGGTATTGCATATCTTTTAATTATTCATGTTATGTTACATTTAGTTTAATTTAGGTTTGATATATTTTATTTATTCGATACATGTAAAGAATTCAAATCGATTTATTTAAAATGCAGATGGACCGACAATGGATGTACAATGCTGACCGACGTTCGAAAGAATTCATTGATGGCCTGCATTATTTTTTGTCTGTGGCTGAGGCAAACAAGCATAATGGTTTTATGTGCTGCCCGTGTGTTCATTGCAACAATAACAAGGATTACTCATCTTCAAGAATCCTACACAGCCACATTTTCGCAAATGGTTTCATGGAGAAGTATGTTTGTTGGACGAAGCACGGAGAACAGGGGGTTACCATGGAAGACAATGAAGAAGAAGATTTTGACGACCACTTTCCCGGAAATGCTGGAATCGGTGCATTCGATGACGATATTCCCATGGAAGAGCCCGAAGTAGATGTAGCAGAAAATGATCCCAGCGACGATCTGGGGCAGGCATTGCACAATGTGCAGGCAGACTGTGAGAGTGAAACGGAGAGGTTGAGAGGTTGAAGTTCCAGAAGTTGTTAGAGGATCACCGTAAGTTGTTGTACCCAGATTGTCAAAATGGATTGAAGAAACTTGGCACCACCTTGGAGTTGCTGCAATAGAAGGCGACAAATGGTGTATCCGACAAGGGATTTGGTGAATTACTCAAACTTATTAAAAAAATGCTTCCTAAGGACAACGAATTGCCTACCACAACGTATGAAGCCAAACAACTTATTTGCCCTTTAGGATTGGAAGTGCAAAAGATACATGCATGCCCCAACGACTGCATCCTCTACCGAGGCGAGTACGAGAATTTGGATGCATGTCCCGTATGCAGTGCATTGCGTTACAAGATTAGAAAAGATGATCCTAGAGATGTCGAGGGGGAGCCTCCCCGGAATAGAGTTCCTGCGAAGGTCATGTGGTATTCGCCTATAATACCACGTTTGAAGCGTCTGTTTAGAAATAAAGATAATGCTAAGTTGATGTGATGGCACAAAGAGGAACGCAAGAAAGACTCGATGTTGAGACACACCGCTGATGGGTCGCAGTGGAGAAAAATAGATAGAACGTACCCTGAATTTGATTTGGATGCGAGAAACATACGGTTCGGTTTGAGTACGGATGACATGAATCCTTTTGGTGAGATGAGCAGTGGTCATAGCACTTGTCCTGTGACTTTTTGTATGTACAATCTTCCACCATGGCTCTGCATGAAACGAAAGTTCATCATGATGCCAGTGCTTATCACGGGTCCAAAGCAGCCCGGAAATGACATTGATGTGTACCTAAGACCATTGGTCGAAGAACTCTTATTGCTCTAAAGCGATGAAGGTGTACGGATGTGGGATGAATACAAACAGAAAAACTTCAACCTACGAGCATTGCTGTTCGTAACGATCAATGACTGGCCTGCTCTTAGTAACATATCAGGACATTCGAACAAGGGATACAAAGCATGCACATACTGTTTAGATGATACCGATAATATATGATTGACTCACTGTAAGAAGGTTGTATATATGAGTCATCATCGGTTTCTTCCCATCAGGCATGCGGTACGAAAGAAGGGCAAGCATTTCAAAGGCCAAGCGGACCACCGAACAAAACCGATGCACCATAGTGGTAAAGTCGTCTTCATCATGGTAAAAGATCTAGAAGTTATTTTTAGAAATGGATCTGGTAGCCAACCTGTTCCGAACGAAAACGGAATGGCGCCCATGTGGAAGAAGAAATCTATATTTTGGGAGCTACCATATTGGGAAGTCTTAGATGTTCGTCATGCAATTGATGTGATGCACCTCACGAAGAATTTTTGCATCAACCTGATAGCATTCTTGGGAGTGTACGGAAAGACAAAAGATACAGTAGAAGCACGTCAAGAATTGCAATGTATGGAAGAACGAGATGCCTTACATCCACAAAAGCGAGATAATTGATGACAATACTTAAGTCCTGCCAGCTATACTCTTAGCAAGGAAGACAAAGAAACCATGTTTGACTGCTTGAGCAGTATAAAGGTTCCATCTGGATACTCATCCAATATAAAAGGAATCTTAAATTTGGCAGAGAAGAAATTTACAAATCTCAAGTCCCATGACTATCATGTGCTTATGACCGAACTTCTTCCGGTTGTGCTGCGGGGGATTCTGCCTGATAACGTCCGGTTAACCATCGTGAAGATATGTGCCTTCCTCAACACAGTTTCTCAGAAGATAATTGACCCGGAGAATTTGATAAAGCTGCCAAACGATGTGGTGCAATGTTTTGTTGGCTTTGAGCTGATATTTTCACCATCTTTCTTCAACATCACGACACATCTTCTAGTGCACCTTGTGAAAGAGATTGATATCCTCGGACCAGTATTTCTACACAACATGTTCCCATTCGAAAGGTTCATGGGGGTACTCAAGAAATGTGTTCGTAATCGAGCTCGTCCAGAAGGAAGCATCGCCAGTGCCTACGGAACTGAGGAGGTCATTGACTTTTGTGTTGACTTTATTGATGACCTTAAACCGATTGGAGTCCCTGAATCGCGATATGAGGGGAGACTAACTAGAAAGGGTACATTAGGAAAGAAATCTTATGTCTGCACAGATGATTTCTCATTCAAGAAAGCGTATTATACGGTTCTTCAATAATTATCCTTGGTTGACCCATATATCGAGGAACATAAGAAAATTCTGCTCTCCAATTTCCCGGAAAAGTCTGAGGCATGGATTACATGTGAGCACATGAACACTTTCTGCAGCTGGTTGCGGAAGCATCTAATGCATAATATGGATATAAGTGAACAACTGTTCTTATTGGCTAGGGGACCATCTTGGAATATCTTAACATATCAAGGGTACGAGATAAATGTAAACACATTTTATACGATAGCCCAAGATAAAAAGAGTACCAACCAAAACAGCGGTGTTCGTATGGATGCAACGGACAATAAGGGAAAAAAGGACACATATTACGGCTACATTGAAGAGATATGGGAGCTGGATTACGGTCCCAATTTCAAGGTGCCTCTATTTCGTTGCCAATGGGTTAAGCTATCTGGAGGAGGGGTAACAAAAGATGAGTATGGGATGACAATAGTTGATCTCAACAATTTTGGGTCTAGAGACGAGCCATTTGTCCTAGCTCAGGATGTCGCTCAGGTTTTCTACATTAAGGACATGTCCAGCAAGCCAAAGAAGGGGATAAACAAGCAAAAGGATGAGCCTAAGCGACACATAGTTCTATCAGGAAAGAGAAACATCGTTGGAGTGGAGAACAAGACAGACTTGTCAGAAGAATATAATAATTTTGTTGTCATTCCACCTTTCGAAGTAAATGCTGATCCATGCATCCTGCTAGCCAATGATGATGCTCCATACTTGCGCCGTGATCATAATCAAGGGACATTTGTGAAGAGAAAGTCTGTTACCGCTAATCCTTCATGTACTTGAATCATTTTATATTATTGTATAAAAACGTAATCGCAATTCGAATACTTTTATTATATATGTACTATACAATTATACTTTATTTGTTATATATATCATTTTTTATATTTTTCACTTAATTACCAGACTCAATTATAATTTTCATTCAATAATGGATTACTGAACTAATTTTATTTATTTCATGAAATTACATTCACATTAACACACTATACTCTCTCACTAACACACACTATCTCTCAAACTCACACATTACTCATTAATATCATGAAATTACTTAATTTTATGTAAAATTCACTTTTTAAATGTTAATATCGTGATAGAATCCACTTTCTGTCGAAAAGCAACAGTTTGAAAAAATTTGTTCACCTAATATATTTTTGCATGGTCAAAATAACAAATATGATTTAAAAAAATTAGATATTTCGTTGACCCAATCACTTGAATGAAAATTAATTATTTTTGTTGCGTGTATCAAGTTTATATAGAGATAAGAAATTTTGTTCCATAATTTTTGGAATCAAAATTTATTAACTGAATTAACAAATGAAAGCCTATTTTAAAACAGAAGTAAAATGATTTGGCGGGAACGAACATAAGATTTGGCGGGAACGAGGGAAAACGGGTCCCTTTTGTCCCGGGTGGTAGATCCACACGGGACTAAAGGTGGGCCGCGGGCTAGGAATCTTCCCGGCCCACCCAAAAATACCTTTTGTCCCGGTGCATCCACCACCCGGGACAAAAGGGCCTTTTGTCCCGGGTCGTGGCTCCACCCGGGACAAAAGGCCCCCACCCCTATATCTCCCTTCTTCCTCCGCCTTCCCCAACACTTGGTGGTTTTCTTGATCTGCGTCGCGCCGCCGTCGTCCCCTGCTCCCACCGCGCCTCCTGCTCGCCGCCGCCGCCGTCCCTGAGCGCCGCCGACCTCCGCCGCCCCATCACGCTGTCGGTGCCGAGCTCCGCCATCCCCGAGCACCGTCGACGTCCCCCATCGTCCCCCAAAAGCGCCGCGCGCCCGAGCTCGATCCGCCGCCCAAGTGCCGTCGGGCCGCCTCCACGCCGCCGTTCCGCCCCTTTGGAGTCGCCGGTGAGGTTCGCCGCCGTGTCCTCCACCCTGTGCATGCCTCCCCTGTCCCGCTCCAGCCCCGCCTCCGTCGCACCGGCCGTCGTGTGCCTCGACGCCGCCGCCACCGCCCCTACGCACCGCCGTCTACGCCTCGACATCACCGCGCCGCCGCCTCGCCGCTACTCCATCCGCCGGCACGCCTCGACGCCGCGCCGTCGTCCTTGTCCCCGACTTGGTATGGGCCGGCCGCCGGCCATTTCTTTTTTTCTTTTACTATAGAATTATATATATATTATTTGTTTCTATTAGTAAATATTTACTACAATTTAATTATAGAGATATTTTTGTTGAATTTAATTAAGGTATAAGGTTTCCATTATTTGATATTATCTAGAATTTAGTTATTAGATATAGTGAGAATTATGGAGAATTTAGAGAGAAATAGAGAAGGAAATGCTTTTAATTATTTAAATAGAGAGTGTATAATGTATTAGAGAATTAGAGAGTGTATAATGTATTTATTATTTAATTATGTCATTCAAAGACTTTAATTATCTTGTATTTATTATTTACATATGTCATTCATAGACTTTAATTTATCATGTATTTATTATTTAATTATGTCATTCAAAGACTTTAATTACATGTATTCTTTATTCTTAATTGAAAGGTGTCATTTATATTACTTCTTTATATTCATCGACGCTCTCTCCTTCTCACCGACGCTCGCTCACTCACTCACTCACATACACACACACTCACTCACTCGGTCGCTCACTCGTTCAATACTCAAACCGTTACCGAACGTAGTTCCCTTCTCATTACCGCTTGGAAATGGTTAGAGTATTTGCCATCTAAACGTCCATGTAAACGTAGTCCGATCCAAACGTAGTCCCCTTCTCGACCTCGTCCATGTAAACGAATTTTGATCCAATCCTCGCAAATATGTACATTTTTTAGAGAATTTTTTAAGGGTTTTATTTGTATTCATATTTTAGTTACGATGGACCCGCGACACACAGACGCGGAAGACGAACAGTTCCTGTTGAATATGATTGGCGAAGGTCAAGGAGATGTCCCTGAACAAGCTGATGATGGCAGCAATACCGACATATATTTGAATATGTCCGGTGATGGAATTGAGCCACCATCTATTCAGGATGACGCTGCTGGTGAATAAAGTGCTAATGTACATATCACAACTATACTTATTTGTAGTGAAAATCATATTTTCATCTGAATCTATATGAATACTAAAGTTTTTTTATAGCCGTCTGGATCATCGTCGCAGCAGAAAAAGACGAAGCGAGGCCCGGCAAAAAAACTGGAAGAGCGGTTCATTATAACAGAAGTTGGTCCAGATGGCGAACCGATCGCTCCAGAAGCCGCCGCCAAAAAATTCATAAGACAATCCGGATGTATTGTCAGGGACCACAACCCGATCAGCTTCAGGCTCTGGAAAGCTTACAATCCAAGCGAGGAACGGGATGCGGTACCCGAAAGAGAAAAAGAATGGTGCTGGCGGGAGCTTAAGAAAAACTTCACGGTTCCAGCTGAATTCGAAGGGATATGCAAGCGCTGGAGCCTGAGTAAGATGGCCGAACAGCTGCAATCATTCAAGAAAATTTTGATGAAGAAATATATCAAGACCAGGACCACACCCGTATTTACCGGCGAGCTCGAAAAGCTCAGGGGTCACTGGGATGCATTTGTGGAATACAAGTCTTCAGAGCTTGGGCTTCAGAAGGTGCAGAAGGCCAAAGACAATGCCTCGAAGAAAGTGTACCATCACACTCTAGGCCAAGGAGGCTACAAGCTTACAATACCCAAATGGGAGAAGATGGAGCAGGATCTGCTTGACAGAGGCATCCAACTTGCAACCATGAACTGGCCTGAAAGGTCAAGGACCTGGTTTTATGGTCACGGGGGAAGCTTGGACCCATTGACTGGTGACTGCATCTATGGGCCAAACATCCAGCGAGCAGCCCAGAGACTACAGGAGGCCATACAAGCAGCGGCCGAGGGAACATTCCAGCCGGATAGAGAGAGGGACGAGTTGACTTATGCCCTTGGGAATCCAGAGCATCCGGGCCGCACAAGAGGCAAAGGCGTGGTTCCGTGGAAGTATGGGTTCAGGGATTACATTGAATCATATAGAAGCCGGCAAAGAAGAAAGAATGATGAGCGGGAGCACTTGCGAAGGCTAGAGGAACGGCTCATGTCACATGATCAAAGACTGGAGGAAGAGGTTCAACGCCAAGTGGCCATAGCAATGAGCCAGCAACAGCAAGTGCAAACGGTGCCTCCAGAGCCTAATGTTGCAGCGGATCATCTGTCTCAGCGGAAAAGCAGCTGCGCTTCCACAGACGTCGCCGTCGCCGAGCCAACGGGGATCCAGGCCGCAGTTGAAGCGACGGCCCTGCAGCAATTTCCAGTGGATGAGATCACCCAGCGGACACCTTGTGACCTGAAGACCGCCGTTAAGAACTTAATGTTCATTGTTGCGTACGGTACCGCCATGCCAACCCAACCAGGCGACGTGTACCACAAGCAGCAAATTCCGCCAGGATACACAAGAGTTGGCATGGAGCAGGTGTGCCAGGGTTGGGAGACATCGAGCTTGATATTCCTGGAGGCGATGGGGAGAGGACACTAGCAGAAGCCATTCATGGCTACATCCTATGGGATAAGCGCTACATTGTCCTAAATTTGGATGATCAAACACCAAGACCGGCATCTCAGCATGCCTCTCCAAGGCCGGCATCTCCACAAAACTCCCCAAGGGAAGCACTGTCTCGGTAAGGTTCACCGGCACATTCTCCATCACCATCATCTCATGCGCCGATGAACACTCAAGCGTCACCGTCGCCTCCATGGTCACCCCATCCGCCACCGGTAAAGAAGCAGAAACTTCCGCCGGCAAAGAAGGTAGCTGCACCAGCTAAGGAGCCTCCAAAGAAGAAGGAAAAGGAGAAGAAAACCAAGGAGGCTCCTATTAAACCCTGGGACATGAGCCTTGAAGGATGCGATCAGATAACTCAAGAAAGAGTTAAAGAGCACTTCAAGCCGAAGCCGAAGCCGGAGCCCGAGAAAGTTATAAATCCGATAGATTTGAAATTTTTTAAGGGAATGTGCGAAGCAAATAAGAGAAAATTCATTCCGAGAGACCCCCCCTTCAGACTACGAATGCACAATTATCAAAACTACTGAGAAAAAGAAGAGATAATCAAAGTCGTCGTCGTCCGGCGTTCCACAGCTCGGAGCCCAAAAGAAACAATCAATAGAGCCTCTCGTAGTGGGACAGACGATGCAAGAACAAGACTTTGTTACATTTTTGAAAGAATCAAACCTGACGGCAGCTCAGATTGCAGGGGGAGAAGATATTCTAAAGGCCGATGTGGTCGTCAAATGGACGCATGAGATCGGCAAATCTCTTGTACCCCCCGAAGTAGTGTCCGTGCTTCCAACGCAAATGTATAAGCTGCACCAGCACTACATGCGTGCGATGGCCGATTGCATCTTCATGCAGGGCACAAAGATTAAAGATGACGATTTGTTACGGGTGGAGGCCATTATATGGATAAACTGGGAAGAAATTTACCAACTATTCCATCAGGAGGCCCTCGACATCTCTATGGTCAGCTTGTGGGTTCTGTAAGTATTTTACTCTCCTTACGTATTGTTTTGCATGGTCTCAAGATACTGATCTCTTGATTTATTTGGTATCATGTAGAATGGAGATACAAACTTGCAGGAGAAAGGGATACTCTCACCTCGGCTTCATCGACCCAATTACTTGTAATTGGAGGATTCTACGCGACACTGCCGATGAGCTATACCAAAACTTGTTCAATTACATAAGCGTTCATCACAACAAGCAAATGATATTGTTTCCTTACAACTTTGCGTGAGTGATTCCTTCCATCTAACTCTTTCTATTCTGTAATCGAATTGTTTTTAGGTGAAAATTCTCTCCTATCAAAGACACCGCACCACGTGTTGTTAGGCAGTGCATTAGTAAGTACCAACTGATTCTGATTCTTTATAGTAGATGATTCTCTAAGGAAAGTGATTATAGATAGCCAGATGGACGACATGACATGGCACTAATTAACACCGAGTTCAGCACATCAGGATTCGGCACGACTGCTTAGTTGTGCTGTGTCGTGCCAGCATTGCGTGTTGGTTCCTCGGCCCAGGCACGACACTATGCGGGCACCATTTGGCCTATTTGGCCTTCGGATAGCCAAAAATTGAGGGGCTTGTTTTCACCCGAAAAAAAGGCCGGCTTGGTTATCGACCTCAGCTTCTTTATTTCTTTTTCGCTTTAGATGAAGGATTGACCTTACCTTGAGCTGAGTACGTATATATTGTCAAAGCAAGTTGATGAGGATAAAAGTGATAGGTACCCCTAAGCTCCGCGCAAAACTAAAACCCCTAGTGCTTATCAGATTGCACTTTCCAAATTAAACCAACATGCATTCTGAAGCGTCCCCTCATAAGAGAAGACTTAAAAGTGATACAATATCAGTCTCAGGAGGCTAATAACACTTTTATTACATCAGATGGTACATCACCGTACAACTCTACGCGGAAGTAGGCAGTGAAGTGCCACTATTGCGAGGATAACAACTAACACCCACACAACGATATTAACTATGAAGAGGGGGGTCATCAGAGTCTTGAGCCATACGGAACTTCCTGCGGGTGACCCTATCCACAGGCAAGGTTGGGTGCAGGACGGAACCTCTACTCAACGTCTTCGGGAACGAAGTCTGGAACTTCCTCTGTAAAAATTAAGAATGGGGTGAGTACAAATGTACTCAGCAAGTCCAACCACACCCACGGAGGGGGTACAAACAGAATATAATGCATAGGGTAAATCAAGGATAAGGCTAGGGTTTTATTTGCGGAAAGCTAATTTTTGTGCAGGGGTTCATTTGAAAGAAAGAATTTTCAAAGCAAGTTTTCTTGTACCAAGTAACACGTAGTGTTGATCCACACATGATCCAAGTTTTAAGTTGCTACCGGACTCCTCATTCGCCGTAGCACACGGCACAACTGCCGGACACCTTTCCAAAACAACTCACGCCAACCCATCCATTCCTAGAAGAAACACTAGTTATGTGACCACACCGTAACTCGCCCAATATAGTGGGCACGGCTATTCAAATAGATTGTTAACTCTGCAGAGGTGTGCAACTTTACCCACAAGCGGGGTACCACAACACGATCACCTCAGTATCGGTGCAGATCCCAACAAAGCCATTACCCACCTTAGCTAGACCTGACTAGCCACCAAGGGATTCACCAAGGGGTCATCGACCTATCACCGAGGTATAACCAGGGCATAAATCACACAGAGCATATCCCTTCTCCTTGGTCACCCGTTGCTCTCAGCTCTCCTGATGACTATCAGACTAACTAGTGGGGTTTATGCTAAGCCGTTGCCCATACAACGGTCGAGTGGTTTGCACGATAGTGGAGTTAGGTGAGATGACACACCAACTCGGTCCTTAGTTGTGACAAGATGGATATCTCCCTTCCTTGCTCTACCACTCAGGTACGAGCACACCATTTGGCAATTCACACAGAAGTGTCATCCATCCCGTCTATACTCATCTTTCAAAAATTTCACATTTTCCTTTCCCACACACACTCACACATTTTATTTTTATAAAAGAAGTCGTACCGTGTTTAAGGTCCTAAGCGTTCTAGCAGCGATTAACGTCCAAACAAATCACATTCATACATTAATCTAGGTGGTCAAGGAATGGTTATAACAAATCAAGGGGTGGCTATCCAACCATGTTTTCAGCAGGCAAAATATATGCAGTTTTATAAATCAGGCCAATAGGTTGTGTTTATAAAAACTAGGACAAAACATGCATCAAAGGATGGGATTGAACTTGCTGTTCTCAAAGCCTTTCGGGAAGTCCTGATCGAGGTACTGTCCTTCGGGTTCGGGGTCGCGGAACTGGTCCTCGTTCACTTGCTCACAGTATTGCTCGTCGACGGGTTCTCCCTCGTTCACACCGTGATCTACGCCGCACACAAACAAGCACACAATCAAGAAAAAGGAATAAAAGTTTTATCGCTGAGCTCGAATCGGAAATAATTAAGATAGGGAGACAGGAGTAATATTTTTGGGTGTTTTTCTAATGGCATGGTCAAAAGTATATTAGAAATAGCGTGGTAAAGTTTCAGGTTGATCGAAGGATTTTTGGCGCATGAAATGACGAGTTAAAGGAGTGGTTAGGGCTAAACCGAGGTTTAGGGGCCTTTTTGCAATTATTTCTGAGATAACAGGGGCTTGGTTGGAATTTTATAAAACATCAGGGCCACTCTGGAAATGTGTACAGGTATAATTGAAATTGTGTTTATATGGTGGAAGGGTTTATTTGCGAATATAATAAAGAGCAGGGATTCTTTTGCAAAAAGGCAAAAGATTGGAAGGGCTTTTTATTAAAAATGAGAGAGTGCAGGGGGGTATGGGCATATTTGCCCTTCTCTTCTTCCTCCCGACTGGGAAACAGGGGAGGGCGCGTGAGGGGGCGGGGGCGGCCCTTGCCGGCTGTCCGAGGCACGGCGGCGGCCGAGAAGGAGGGGGAAAGGAGGAGGGGTGCACGGGGAATGGATTCCCCTCCTCAATTTCGGAGGAGGGGCCCCGCAGGGAGGGGAGCCATGGCGGCGGGTGGCGGTCGGCCCTGGCCGGTGCGGTGGCGGAGCTGCAGGGCCTGGCGGCGGCCGGGGCTAGGGGAAAAGGAAGAGGGCGACGGTGGGACCCTTTTCCCCCACTCACCATGGACTCGGGTGCAACGGAGCGTGCTCGCCATGGGGGCCGGCGGCGGCGGGCAGAGCTTGCTCGGGCGGCCATTAATGGCGTTCTCCATCGTGGAGCGGTGGCGCGATTGGTGAGGTGGCACAGGGCGATGGGATAGCTCGGGCAGATGCTGAGCGGCGCGCCGGGCACTTCAGGCACGTGGGGCGCGTGGGTGCCGTGCGAGCACAGGATCGGTCGACGGCGAAGGCGGGGCGCCGCACGTGGCTCTGCTTGCTGGTAGACGCGGAGCTTGGGCGTCGAGGAAGGCAAGCGGCACGGCGGTGTCGGGGTCGCGCGGAACACGCATTGCGCACAGCGCGCGCGACGCATGGGCAGGCGGGCAGGGCGGGTCGCAAGCGGTGGGCGGCGCGGCGAGCGGCGTGGCTGCGTGAAGCGCGTGCACACGCGTGGGTAGGGGTGCGCGTCGAGGCAGCGAGGGGGCTCGGAGTTGAGGCAGGCGAGCGACACAGCGGCTCAGCGAGGCGGGGTGGCAGGGGGCGGCCGGGAGCGCGCGTGCGCGTGCGAGCAGGGAGGAGGGCATGGCGGCGAGCTGCTCTGCAGCGTGCGGGGAAAGGAGAGAGGGAAGGAAGGGAAGAGAAAGAGGAAAAAAGAAAAAGGAGGAAAATGGAAAAAGAAAAAGAAAAAGAGAAGGAGAGAGAGAAAGAGAGAGATTCGCGGTGGCGACCGCGGCCGGACGCGCACGCGCGCCAGTCCGGAGTGACGCGCGGGACGAGGGTGAATAGGGAGATGGGACATCGATGGATTCGGATGTCGGTACCGGTTTTTCGGGAGATCGGGCGAGAAAGGTCTGAGCTCAACGATGAAAAGTTTTGAGAATTATTTTTAGCGCGTGTTTTATTTTGGTAGATTTTTTCGGGATGTCACAAACCTACCCCACTTAAAATGAATCTCGTCCTCGAGATTCTGCTGGCTCCTAAATAGGTGGGGAAACTCTTTCTTCAGAGCATCTTCACATTCCCATGTAGCTTCTTCTACTCCGTGTCTGCTCCACTGTACTCTGCAAATCAGTACCTCGGAGTTTCTTGTCCTCCTAGTGACAGTGTCCAAAATTTTGACATGTACTTCCTGATACCGAAGGTCTGTTTGTAGGTCTATGTCTTCTTCGGGCACATGCTCGTTCTCAGGTACCCTCAAACATCTCCTTACCTGGGATACATGGAATACTGGATGTATATCCGACATTCCTTCTGGTAGCTCTAGTCGGTATGCTACGGTTCCGACCTTTTTCAGAACTCAGTACGGTTCAATGTACCGAGGGGCCAACTTTCCTTGTATCTGAAATTGTCGAGTTCCCCGAATAGGTCACTGCTAAGAGCCCCAATTTACGTACTGCAAGCGCACAGATCATGGTAGCTTTTCCCTTAGAGTACTCCCCCAAGGTTTATCAATCCGTGGATCGGAAGCGAACCGACTAGAGTTTACCATCTAATCTATCGAACCTATCCTAAACATGAAGCGAAGATTGCATATAAACTGAACACTTGATAGATATGAATGAAGCATAAGTGTTCATCACACCCACAACCGTAGATGAGATAACTCAACCAAGGAGCTAGGGCCTATCGTCTCTAGGTACAGTTCTAGTCAAAAAGGTGATCAAAACATAGATATCATCTCAACTAAAGGTACACAAAATCATCTCTCAGAAAGGCAGCTCGCAAGCGGCCTACTTTCCCAAGGTCACCGGTGCAATGTGCGTGTTGACGCCTAAGGTTTCCCAAAGCTTTACCCCAAACGCCCACCAAGTGCTCTTACTCGAAGCTCCTCCTCTTGGTGGCCGCGCAACGACCCCCATGGTACTCGCCATCGATCATATTCCACATCATGTCGTCGCTAGGGCTTTTCCTTCCGCCATGCTGTCACCACACCGGGGTAATCAACCAACTAGCTAAAACATGCTACCTCAACATATCCGCAAGATATAGACTAATCACTACGAATAGATCTAATCTTACTATGAACATATGGATGCATCACATATGAGAAAGAAAGCATGCATTGAAGTAGACCAAAGTCGAGACAACTAGAATAAAGAGTAGATTGATATCACCATCGTGTGTGTACATACTCCAACGAATGTTGGGGATGACTCCCGAACTCCACCATGGCACAACCTCGCAGGGTGGCCATGGCGGCTAGGGGTGGCCTAAGCCATCTCCTAGGTACCCTCGAAGACTTGCGGCGGCCGTCGTCTCCCCCCGGCCTTGGCCCTAGGTTTTCGTCGAGTTCTGGGTGGATTCATTCCCCGAGTTGAATAAGGTGCGAGCTATTTATAAGCCGAGGAAGCTACCGGTCGAAGGGAAGCCCGAACCGCCTCGGAAACGGGCTAGGCCGGCCGGCCTCATGGGCCTAGGCCGGCCGGCCTACCCTCTTTCGGGACCGCCTCGGTCTCCTCTTTCGCGTGTAGACTCCTCGCATCTTCTAGAGTTTTTGTCCTTCACGATTGCACCCCTTTGGACGTTGTTATCTTGGAGATATCTTCGAGGAAAGGATAGGATAGGGAATCCTTCCTTAAATCTTCATTTGCTTTGCTTAATCCCGAAGTATCTTGATCTCATCTTCGTGGGCTTGGTCCTTTAGGCTCTCTTGGAGGATGGATGTGCATGAATGGGCTTCGAATCAACATGGGCTTTGGTCCTTCCTTTGGGCTTTGGCCTTCGTCTTTCTTCGTGTTAGCGCTCGATCACGGGCCTCGTCATTTCATGCTCCAAAATAGGCCAAAAACCTGCAAAAACGAAGTTCCTCCAAAATATATGTGCAAATATGAAAATGACCAATAATTAGGCCGGGGTTAGGACGGTTAGTGATTTTGATATTAAATTCATGCCATTATCAAGGATAAACAAGGGATAAAATGGGTACTTAAGGAGCGCCAACAGAAACCTTAAGGTATACGAACTCTCCCGGGTTGAAGCTTATTTCTCGTATCTTCTTGTCTGCGTAGCTCTTCTGTCGAGACTGGGCGGCCTTCAGCTTTTCTCTAATCTCGGCCACTCTTTCTTCTGCTTCCTTTATGAGTGCGGGTTCGACTAGGGCACATTCTCCAACTTCTGACCACATCAGGGGAGTTCTGCATTTTCTTCCATAAAGTGCTTCGAATGGTGACATGCCCAAGCTTGCTTGATAACTATTGTTGTACGAAAATTTCGCATATGGCAAACTCTGCTCCCAATCCTTGCCATAGGTAAGGACACATGCTCTCAACATATCCTCCATAATATGATTTACCCTTTCTGTTTGGCCATCCGTTTGTGGGTGATAGGCGGAGCTGAAATTCAATTTGGTGTCCATTGCTTTATGCAAATTTTTCCAAAACCTAGAGGTGAATTGGGTCCCTCTATCTGAAACAATTCTGCTAGGCACACCATGTAACTTTATTATATTTTCTACATAAAGTTTTGCTAGCTTTTCTCCACCATAATTGGTCTGCACAGGCATGAAATGAACCACTTTAGTGAGTCGGTCCACTATTACCCATATGGAGTCATGTCCTTTCTGTGTTCTGGGCAAATCCACTACAAAGTCCATTCCTATCTCATCCCATTTCCAAATCGGGATGGGTAGGGGTTGCAGCAATCCTGTTGGCTTTTGATATTCGGCCCTAATCCTTTGACACGTATCGCAATGGGCGACAAACCGTGCAATATCCGCTTTCATTCCCTTCCACCAATATTTTTGTTTTAAATCCATATACATCTTGGTGGATCCTAGGTGGATGGAGTAGGCCGAGTTATGGGCTTCATCCATGATTATTTGCCGGAAGTCTCCTTCCTGGGGCACAAAATCCTGTTTTTATACCATAAGGTTCCCTCATTATCCACTCTAAAATCCAGTGCCTTATTTTCCCCAGGCTGCATTTGGATTTCCATCAATTCCATGTCCCAACTTTGGGCTTTTCTAATTTTGTCCTCCAGAGTGGGTTGAATGCTCATCTTGCGAATGGAACCTCGAGGGACAATGTGCACATTCAATCGTACTATTTCTTTCTGTAGATGGGCATCCTTGGGCTCATAAGATTTCCGGTTTAAAGCATCGGCTACCACATTAGCTTTGCCAGGGTGGTAATGAATTTCCACATTATAGTCCTTAACCAGTTCTAACCACCTTCTTTGCCTTAAGTTCAAAAAGAGAAGGATAGAGAGAAAGAGAGAGAAAGAGAGAGAGAGATTCGCGGCGGCGACCGCGGCCGGACGCGCACGCGCGCCGGTCGGGCGTGACGCGCGGGACGAGGGCGAATAGGGAGATGGGACAGCGATGGGTTCGGATGTCGGGACCGGTTTTTTGGGAGACCGGGGGATCGGGCGGGAAAGGTCTGAGCTCAACGATGAAAAATTTTGAGAATTATTTTTAGCACGTGCTTTATTTTGGTAGATTTTTCGGGATGTCACACATTCCAACTGAACGGCCCAGATGCGGCCCAGCCTCCAGGAAACGGCCCGAGACCCATTCGGAGTCTCCCGGAGGGGGGTCACACCCCGACCTCTCGCCCGACCCTCATTGGATAGATCCGCCTCGCCCGACCCCCACGGGAGAGGACCCATACCGCCATGTGGCGTCAACCAACCCCAAGGTAGGGGGGAGCGCTTCCGATCAAAAAGGGGCCCCAGCGTGCAGTCACATCAAGCAAGTGGAGGCCTGATCGCCCCACGCCTCGGTATGGGTCATGATGGATGTCAAGTTGACAAGTCCATCCGGGGGAGGACGCCGCTCAACCACTCCTCCAGAAAGTCAGCACCAAGGGATGTGCTGACCGTCATGACAAAGGACGCTACCGATCGCCCATCCCCAGCAAGAAATTACATCATCAACAGTGCGCCATCCCTATCCCTGTCCAGCACGATCGGCACAGGGCCAGGGATGGGAACTGTCACCCTCCATCGCCATCAGCGGGGCCAACACGACTCGCCAGGATCTGCAGACGGAAGAAAGCGGGCGGAGAGTGCCCGACCCCCTCGCTTTTCCCTTTTCACCTTTCCTCCCCCATGTATCCAGCCCTCTCTCCCTTGTACTATAAAAGGGAGGAGACGTGCCCCTGGGTGGGGGCGGAACTCTTTCGAACGACTTTCTACGCACTCACACCCACACAGCACAGAGACTTGGGAGCCCATTCCCTCTCTCACCTGTTTGTAACCCCTACGGCAAACCAGTGCAAGAACGCGAGAACACGAATTGGACATAGGGACATTCGGCACAAACCAGTATAAACCTTGTGTCTTTCCTTACATTACCATCCGGGCCCATGACACTCACACAAACTCACTCATCGGTGCTACGAAACACTGAAAGTTGGCATGCCAGGTAGGGGACTTTCGCGCGTCACACGACTTCACCAGGCTGCGGATGGCCAACCACGCCAGAGGATGGGCCCCGGGCGCGCTTGTGCTTCGGGAGCCTAGACTTCATCATCACCATCGATGGAGCACTAGAGCGGATCCAGGCTACGCCCCACCCCGATGGCCTTGATGCCATCAACAGGGCCCTACGGGGCCTGCAGCTGCACCTTCAGAAGGACGGCACCCTCTCGGATCCAAAGAATCGTGGCTTCAACAGCGTGCAGCTGGGATGCCAGCTACAGCTTCTCCTAGGTCCTCGATCGACCCAGGAGGATCTGTGCCGTGTCGTCTTCGTGTTCACCAACGTTGTGATGCAGCTCGCTGAAGGAGAGCCCCTCTCTCCGAACATCATGATGGAATGCACCTTGATGGCGTACCCGTTCGGCTTGAAGAACTCGGTAGTGCACGCTAGCCATCACGCGGCATCACGCTACGCCATGCACCCCACCAACGACGAGTTTGTGGGGATGGCAGATTACGTTTCTGAGTCAGTGTTCGACCTCATGGCGGAGAGGTCGACGCTGGGCTCCCGCTCATACTCCAGCGGCGAGAGCCATCACCTGTCACGGGAATGTTACATGGCTGACACCCTAGAGGGTCACATGGAAAACATTACGGATTCCCGCGGCTCCCCGCATAATCGCACGCCATCAGGCACCCCTGTGCCGAACCAGGGGGGACAAAACGTGCCAGCCGCATATTCAGATGGACCAGCTCCGCGCGTTGCAGAGGGAACTTGAGGAGATGCAGCTCCAGCTCGAGCAAGAGTGCACAGCTGCAGATGCAGATGGACCAGCTCCGCGTGTGCTAGAGGGAACTTGAGGAGATGCAGCTCCAGCTCGAGCAAGAGTGCGCGGAGCTCACCCGGGAGCTTGGGCGCCATGCCGATAGCAGCCCCGCTCGCGCTCGCGTGGGTGAGGTCAACCAGAAAATAGCCGAGGATGGGAAAGCCCCATCACTCTTTGTCCAGGCGAGCAAAAACGTAGCGGCGACAGCAGCCCTGCTTGATGGTCTCCCTGCGCCTGCGACACCTGTGGTCAACAAGCTCGCGAGAAGATGCGAAGACACCTCCAGCTCACGGCGGACTAGCAGGCGAAAAGCTCTGCCTTCCGGTGCCGTGCGCCCTAGGCAAACCAAGGGGCCAGTGGGATCCCCCTGATTCCATGCCAAGAGTGTGAAGATGAAGTTGTCGAATGGAAATCCCGAAAGAACCACTGGAAAATTTTCTTCAAATGTGTCAAGTATATTGAGTCTGTGAGTATATATTGCTCCATTGTTTACTGTCATTTACACTGAATTTTGATTCCATTGTTTACTGAATCATTGGTGAGTCTATTTGTAGCTGGGAGAGAAAAAATGTCCATTCTTTAGGTGGATGGAAGAGTACAAGCAAGGAGTGGCAAAGAATGTGAAAAAGGATTTGAAAGCTGCAGTTCGTGAGGCAAGCCATGGTGAAACTGAAGCTGTGGGAGAAATGAAGTGTCGCAACAAGATTTATGATGAAGACAAGGCAGTAATCAAGATGGACAAGTATGAACTCAAGATGGACAAGCTTATTGTTCTGGTGCAGCTGCTGGTGGTCCGCTGTTTAATCATGACTGTAATAGTTCTTTTAGGTGTGGTAGTGCTTATTTGCAAGTGATTGTACGTGTTGTAGAATTCTGGTGTAATGACAGTAGAAGCATGTGTAATGACATTGAATCCTATGGAATGAATATCTATTTTGTTCATTAAAAATGGTGAAGCATCATGTGTGATGATCACAATAGATGAATAACATTGCAGATAGCAAGGTTTGAACATAATTTCCACACAATGTGATGGTCACAAAAGGTGAATAACATTCCAGATAACATCCAAATAGGTTCAGATACAATAATATCCAAATAGGTCTAGGAAATAGGTGAATAACATAGCATCCAAACACTAGCATAAAGTCATTTAAGTTACAATAACTAATATGCAGATACATAAGTTCTTAATAGAATCAATTGAGTTTCATTTTCCTTGGCTTCAACTTTTTTGCTGGGATCCTCTTGTTGACTGTCTTCTCAGGGGAGGCACCAATGATAGAATCTTGACCTAACAAAGCTTTTACTTGGCTGCAGCAAAAAGCATCAATATATGTCATTTGAAGCACTTGGGTATAGCTGTAAAGAAAGAAAGAAAAATGTGTTGCTTATCCTCTTGTCACCCTGTTGGGGCTGTTTTGTATGATCTGCTCTTTTGTGAGCCTTGTGGGGCTTGAGAGTGCATTTGGGGCTGCTGAAATTTTTTAAAAATTGGAAGCATCTGGGACTGCTGGAATTTCTTGGTCATTGGAAGCATCTGGGGCTGCTGTAATTTCTTGGTCACTGGAAGCATTTGAATCAATTGGAGCAGTTGTAGGTGCAATTTCTTGGTCATTTGAAGCACTCAGAGCAGTTGCTCCCTTCTTTGCTCTCTTTGTTGGGATTTTTACATTTTTCACCATACGTGTGGTATTTTTTTTGGCTTCCTTTGTCTTTTCTTAGTCCCATTTAGATGGTATTTGTAGCTAGTCTGACCATGGCCCAATTCTCCACAACGCTGTCACCTCCTTTTACCTCTGATCATTGTTTTCTTTCCCTTTTGTGCTTCTATTTCAGCTTGTTTATCAGCTTCATTTGCTGCTTCCTTGGCTGCCTTCTTTCCTTTACTGTTACCACCTTCAAGGCAGCCTTTTATTCTGAGTTTTCTGTTGCTACCAGCTGTCCTCTTGGGAAGTGGTGCATGAACCCCAATAGGCAAATCAACATCTGGACATTAGCTCCTATCTGGCAATGGCTTTATAGTTCTCTTATATGATGCCTTGAACCTCTCAATAGAGCAACACATTAATCCTCCATGTGTACATTAGTGGATTGTACACTTGTTATCAAAGCCAAAGCATGCTGGCAAGGCTTACCAGTATGTTGCCACTCAAGACAGGTGCATTCATGCAAATCTAAGTTAACAACATGCCTGCTATGAGTATTTGTGGTGCCATAAACTTGAGTTGTGTTGTTATCAGAGTCTACAACAGATAGATGACCAAGACCTCTAGTTCTTGCCTTCAATTGTTGTATCACAGCTGGGAGGATCTTCCCCATCAACCTTTCTGAAATTTTTCTTCTTTTGGCCCACAACACCATAATCATCTCTCTGAGTTTGTCTGCAAGATCAACAACAGAAAGATCTTTCCAGTCTTTGATCCAATTGTTAAACACTTCAGCAAGGTTACTAGTGATATAATCACATTTAATGTCAGGATTGAAGGCACATCTCATCCATTTCTTGTAATGGTGGGCCTGCAGCCACACCAACACTTCAGGACTAGCTTCTATAACTGACTTGAAAAAATATTGGAAGACTGATTCTCCGTAAGCTCTAGCTACATGATACATCTTGGAGAATACATCACCACCAAACCTTTTAGCAAAGTTATTCATTAGGTGTCTAAAGTACTCCCTATGTTCAGCCAGTGGAAACACTACATTAATTGCATTTTCAAGACCTTTGCATGCATATGAGGAAATAGCTAAAACTGGAAGATCTCCTATGGCCTTATGCAACTGAGTCATAAACCAAGTCCAGTTGTCTGTTGTTTCACCATCTACGAATCCAAAAGCAACAAGATACATCCAGTTGTGACCATCTACAGCACAAGCTGCAGCTAAATGACCATTCCATCTACCATTAAGTGCAGTAGAGTCTACAGCAAGGTATGGCCTGCAATCCTCTAGAAAACCATCAATGCAAGGTTTCAGTGCACAAAAAAATCTATGAAAATAGAACTTGCCATCCACCTTCTGAAGGTCTATCTCAATGACACTACCTGGAGACCTTTTGAGGACCTCTGCCCCCCAATTGAATAGCATCTGAAAGCTCTCTTCCCAGTTGCCATACAACTCTGTCAAAGCAATTTTTCTACCCTTCCATACAGTGTCATAATGAATTTGACACTTGTGCTCATCTATAGTATCTCCCTCAGGTCCTTAGTGCCCATTGTTATATTCTTTCTAAGGTGATGTATTGCCTTTGAAGCAACCCAGGCACTGGTTGGTGTGGTAGTCTTCCTCCTAGCACTTGATGTACATGTGTGATTCCCAATAACCTTTGTCACCTGCAGGGAAAAAATATGCAATTAGTGAGGTACAAAATACATTGGTACCAATTGAATAAAGGGGCAACAAATAAAGGTTCACAACATCGAAGTTAGTACCATTACGGTGTGTCCACTAGGCTGTGTACGCCAAACAATATGCCAAGGACAACCTTCTGCTTTGAAATCGTAAATGCTCCTAGTTTTGTCAGTTTTCGCAGTGTGCAGTTCAAATTCCTCATTTATAGCAAAATTTCTCACAGCCAATCTAAACTCCTCCTGGTTAGGATACACGGTGCCAAGCCCCATACTAGGCCGATTTGGGTTATGAACCACAATTATCTCCCCTGGTAAGTAGTCATCAACAACAATGGCTGCCCCAGTTGTATCAACTTCCATACTATCAGGTGTCTGTTCACTGCTAGCTTTGATGGCTGCCTCCCTAGCCTTCTCAGCCACCTCATCCTCAGCCCTGAACCTGGGCAAATCATACATTACATCATCATCAATAATCTCTAATCTTCCCTCATCATCTCGATTGTCTTCAATCAGTAGCGTGTCCCAATCAATAGGTGCCTGCAGCTGTTGTGTAGGACATTCTACCACTTCTAAGCTAAGCGCAGTCTCTCCATCGAGCCTAGTACACAAAAAAATTATGGCACAGTTACATATCTACTAATCGTTCCTGATCTACGCCCAGATAAAGAATTTTTGCATCTGTAAATTAAGAACATCAAAATTCATACCCTTCCATGACATCTTCCTCCTCTCTCCATTCTCCTGCTGCTACTCCAAAGGCCGTGGGTACTGCAATATGAAAGGGATTAACCCTAGCAATAGCATGAGGTGGAGGAGCAGAGGAGGACGAGGAGGCGCACCTGCACCTGTCGGTCGACGGTCGTTGCGACGACGGAGAGCAGGCGGGTGCGTCGGGGGAAGCGCAGCCGAAGGAGGGCTTCAGGTGCGGCGCGTTAGGGGCAGCGCCGGGGCAGGTCGTCAGGAGAGGCGCGACCGGGGGAGGGAGGCAAGGCAGGGCGTCGGGGCCGGTGCGCCAGGGCGAGCGTCGTGGCTAGGGCTGCAGAGCCATCTCAGATGCAGAAGGAGAGGATGGGAAGGAGATGCTATGGGAGAGAGATGAGAATGGCCTGGATAAGGCTCATGAGGTTAGGGGCAAAATGGGGAAGAAAATATGGTCTGCAAAAAGACAAATCAAATTTGTATCCAAATATCTCCGGATGGCATTATAGCATGTTGGAATCGTTTGATAATGGCAGTCCAGCGAATCCCATTTGCGGGATGGCAAACGGGCGAAGTCCACTTTTGACGATGGCAAAATCCAAATTTTCTCGCCACCTGCGAACATCACCAAGTACGCCGAGAAAACGGACACCGGCCTTTGGCTCAACCACTATCGTCTGGCCTACCACACAGGCAGAGCGGAGGGCGACAGATTCATCATCAGGAACCTCCCGGTGTACCTGGCCGACTCGGCTCGTACTCGGCTTGAACACCTCCCGCCAAACAGGATCCACGATTGGGCGAATTTGAGGTAGATCTTCGTGTGGAACTTTTAGGGCACGTATGAACGCCCTGGGAACCCCTACAACCTAAAGAAGTGCCGGCAGAAGCCGGGAGAGTCCCTCCGCGAGTACATCCGGCGCTTCTCCAAGGAGTTCAATGTCGTTCCGAACATTGCGGACGCCGACGTCTTCGGAGCGTTCTTGTTCGGGATCACCTGCGAATCTTTGGTCCACAAGCTTGGCCGAAAGAGCCCTCGAACCACCAAGGAGCTCCTGCACATCGTCACTAACCATGCCTCGGATCGAGTTTTTTTTCAGAGGGGTTGGGTCGGGTTTATTGAGTCGGGTGGCCCGTGATCAGATCTAGCTGCATCCAAGGCTTCTACATCCTGGTACCTATAAGCACGGAATAGGGAGAGTAGACCTCCGAAATCGAGTTATCCTTGTGTTCACTTGCTCAGGTGAAGGGCGGCCATTAGATTTTTGGGAAGCGACTACGCAACTGCTCGATCATTTGACAACATCATCTTCTTCCTAACGATCCCGGCGGCAACAGATGAGATCAGCACTGGAACCTCTCTACACTATATCAAGCGGGACGACTACTTCAATAGACGCTACGTGCCTACATCGCCTTCTAGCGCAACCGGCATGTTGTATTACAACCCAATTTTCAGCAATTAAAATGATAATAATTAGTATCATCTTAGATCACATGTGCACAGTTTTGAGACTATAAACTTGTTTAGAATCTTTTCTTTGTTAAACTAATACTATTGCCTAAATTTCTAACAGCAAGCATGCTTCTCAAATAATGTTAAAAGCGTCTTCAAGAAACTCTCTATTTTTGAATTTTTATTTGACTCTATTTGCCTCTCCATAAAGATTCTACTCCATATTAAACATCTCACTCCAATAGATTTTTTATTTCCCACACTCCAAACCCTAACAGCTATATTCAACTCTCGCTCTGCATGTGGGGCCTATACTCGACCAGTCAATTTGGCTAGTCGGACTAGCTAGCCAAATTTAGCTACCAAGTGGACTAATTTGGAGAGTTGAATAGCTTGATGAATTAGATAGCGAGTCTATTGAAGAACTATTTTGATCTTAAGTAGTAAAAAATTTGGCTAGTCTGTTGAAGAACTATTTTGATTGATCTTAAGTAGTAAAAAATTTGGCTAGTCAAGAGATACTCAAAGAGTCGCGTTGGTGGAGCATTTTGCTATGAACTTTCGCTCCTGTAATATATAATGTCTCTCACTATTGTTATATATAGAATGAAATGGCTAGATATTACGAACGGAGAAAATTATAAAAACATAACAATGTACAAACTTTCAAAACGTTTATAACGTTTGCATAGCCATATAATCCACGGAAAAAATTCCAAATTAATTGACCATGTTCTGCTCTAGCACCAGCCAACAGTATTTTTCTCTCACACCACTCCAACAGCAGCCTCCAGGCACCAGCCAGCCAGCAGTGTTTTTTTCACACTACTCCAGCAGCAGCCTCCAGTTAGGGGTGGTAAAGAGTCCAACTTTTTAAACTAGAAAATCTAAGGACCGGGTTCTAAAAGGGCTGGGCTTTAATTTTATACAATTTTGAACTAAAAATTTTAAGAGTCTTATTAGGCTGTGAAGAAGCTATTAGAACCATGGCACATTATCACTCCTACCTTCAGCAGCAGCACAACGAACAGGGCCACATGAGAACCGTTATCTTCTCGAGAATCATGAACCTCTGGTTGGAGGAAAGAAAATTAGGAAGTTGAAGGGAAAATACACGTATAGGAGTATATGAAAAGACGATGCTATCCTCATCTTATCCACTAGCTTTTCTGCTGGAAACGAAACAAACCATCTTGTTTCCGTTATTCGTCTCTGCTCGCTCTTGTGCCATAAACATCAATGGATTGAAATTGTTGGGGGCATGAAATGGACTAGGGAGCAGCAAGCCGGAGCAGACTAGGCGACGACCGGGCGCCGCCCTTTGTCAGGTGTTCGTCGGGCCCTTCGCCGGCGACGGGCTTCCACAAGGTATGCCCGTCCCTCCCCTCCCCTTGCGTTCCTTCCGTGCGAAACAAAGCACCCCAAACCCTAGTGTTAACTATTTGTGTTCGGATCTGACCCAATTACATGTATATGCATGAAGTATACACATACTAACTTCGATTTTTTTTGTTTTTTTGCATAATTATCGGTTGTATATGCGTACCTATGTCCTATCTCCTTCCCTGTTTGCTTCTAAAAAAATTCAATCGGCTATGCCAGCAATTTTCTGACTGCTCGATTCATTTGGTTGTGCCCTCCCCTCGCCTCCTTCGCATTGCAGATAGAAGAATGCGCAGATAGTCTAAGCATCCGATCCAGACATCAAGGCAACAATGCTGCACCACCATAGTGCGCTTGTCTCTGCGCACCCAGCGATTCGTTCACCCACTAGGCTTGCTTGTTCTTCCATATTATGTAACAGAGAAAACAGCAGAGCCACCGTTTCACGGTCAACCAACCGTGCAAAGTTGCTCCTGCTGCGGGGGTGGCCTTCTACAAGGCGGCGGCGCACCATCCCTCTCGCCAGTGGCCAGTCACTGCCAGGATACAGCCCTGACGATGCTGATCAAAGCCTTCAACCAAGCGACAACATCTCTTTCGCTGCTGCAAAGGAGGCTGTCATGTAAGATCGTCTGTTCCATTATGTGTAAACGGAACCTGCGTCCATACTACTGCTTTGGTTTTCACATGTCTCTTGCTATTTAGGGGCTATAGGCCACATCTATGTTTCTCTATGTGCCAATTTCTATCTACTGGCGTACCATCATCATTCTCTTTTGAATCATCCATCTCCCGTTAAAGTAGCGTACAATTGCTAAGTTTGACCTGCTTTTGCCGTGTTGACTTTGATTTTGTACAACCATTCATTCTAGTCTTTACAGTTAATTGACATATTTGTGCCTTGTGTAACAATCAGAGGAATAAACAGTGGGCTGAATTCTGGGGGTGTCAGAAGTGAGCTAATTCTTCTAGCTCTACCGGCAGTCTTTGGTCAAGCTATTGATCCAATGGCGCAACTTATGGAGACTGCATACATTGGTAGATTAGGTAACTCCTTTTTGCTTCTATATTTTGTTTTCTTTCACTGTATGCCAGATTGTAGGTTCACTGCTTAAGTTTTATAGCCATAATCCATCCATTGTTGTCTATTCTTGGTACTTCTGTTTTTGGTAGAAGTAGATTTTGTCCTTATATAAAATAATATGGTAGTGACACCCAACTCAGTGGCACTAGTTTCCAAAAAAAAGGGTAAAATCTGAAAGAAATTTACTGCAACTACAACATTAGCTACAGTACAGTATGACTGAACTTGAATAATACTACTGTTTCACTCTCTAACAATAAGCAACTATTTGGAATATCACAGTAGTGATGTATATCAACCCATTTCATGCCTCTTTCTATTTTGATTTGACAGGAATAGGCATATTACTCCATTAACTCAACCATTGGGCATTGGCTAGCATACCACCTTACATGTCCTGCATGGCCACTACTCACTTGAAAAAACAGATTCTTCTGGCCCTAGTGTGGCAGTTACAGAAGCACATTATTCTGTAGGAGATTGTGCACTTTGTGAAATGCCATGCAGAACCTTATGCATGTTAGAGAATCACCTATGTACATTATATGCCTGGTCTTCTGGTGAAATGTATTGTACCTTTACTTTCTGCATGAAAGCATCTGTTAGTTTTTGCTCACCTTTAGCATATGTTCTGAAAGGTGCATTGGAATTGGCTTCGGCTGGTATTGGTGTATCGATTTTTAATATTGTGTCAAAGATCTTCAACATACCTTTGTTGAGCATTGCAACTTCATTTGTGGCAGAGGATATTTCTAAGAGTGCTATCAAGCATCCTAGTTCAGGTAGCTTAATCATCAGATAAATGCCAATTTTTCAACTTAACATATAGTTGTGTATATACTTGCTTTGTAATTCAGGTGTTAGATTTGATTTCTGATATCATTGCAGGAAAATTGGAGCTCACATCTGTATCATCTGCCTTGATATTGGCTGCTGGAATTGGTATAATTGAAGCATTAGCATTGTTCCTAGGATCAGGATTGTTTCTTAAACTAATGGGCGTGTCACCTGTATGTTTAGATTATGATCCTTATCACCGTATTTTTACTTTGTGTTACAGAGAATAGAATTTGCAATGACTCTTTGACTGGATACAGAACAAGTAATTTTGCACCTGTTGCAATTAGCTAGATATCTCAGACTAGTCTTTACACAGGTCTCTCCAATGTATAAGCCTGCAAAACTCTTTCTTTCATTGAGAGCTCTGGGAGCCCCTGCAAATGTGCTTATGTTGGCAGTCCAAGGTATCTTTCGGGGATTCAAGGATACCAAGACCCCGGTGTTTTATCTAGGTAACTACCGAGAAATACTATATTGCATTTCCTTTCCCCTTTTTTTCTATGGAAAATTGTAAAATCTATTCTATTGTCAATCTGATTTTGGGATCCCCGCACAAGTCGTTTTCTTGCAAAGGCCCACCCCTCTTCTTGGCTCCATTGCAAAAACCGCATCATAGCTGCACTCAGCCGATTCTGTCCGCGGTTTGAGTCAGGTAGCTTGGCCTGTACCCTTAGTAGCTCTGCATTGGTGAAAACGGCTGGAGATGGCTGAGTGTGTGCATGGTGGGGTGCTTTTTGCATTGTATACTTGTATAGTCACCTAGCCAGGTTTCTGTTTTTTGTTTACATTTCTTTTACCATTCTTACCTTATATTTATCTGTAGTAATTACATCTGTTGTGTTATGAAATATCACATAATTGTCCCTTCGTGCTTTAAGTTGTTCATAAGCAAGTTTCATTTGAACTACATTGTTTCAGACTATTTTCTGATGCCAGATCCGTCTATTCTTCCACTTCATGATGCCTGTATCATTTTAATAATCTTCAGGATTGGGCAATCTCTCTGCTGTAGTCCTTCTTCCTCTACTTATATATGGCTTTCAGCTTGGCATAACTGGAGCTGCAATTTCTACTGTTGCGTCCCAGTAAGTTCTTATTATTGGTACTTTGTACTCATAAGTTTGGGTCCCTGAGAGCTGTGGCTAGGTTCTTACAATTTGAGTCTATCTACGATCATTTCCAATCTTGATGCAGGTACATTATTACAGTTCTTCTTCTTCGGTCTCTTAGTAAAAGAGCAGTTCTACTTCCTCCGAGACTAGACCAGTTAGAGTTCGGTGGATATTTGAAATCTGGTAAACCTTTTATGCTGTTACTCCGCTAGTCAATTTGCTCGGCTTTGGTGCATTCTATATCAAACTTCTTCATAATGTGTCTTTACCAGCTTTGATAGTATCTTTTATTATACACATTGTGCTGTTTATCAGATTTTGGATTTTACTTCCATGGTGATTTGAACTATTTTGGTTAATTTAGAAATTGGAACCATTCGTAATTCTATTTCTGGCAGCACGATGCATTTAATTTGGTCCATCTCAAATCTATGAAACAAAAAAAGTAGCCGGCATGTTCTAGCTGAAGACTGTATTGGCCTTTATAAAGTCCTCATTCTCTGGCCACTTGTATATCTTCGCCATAACCCACAATCAATGAGCTAACACATTGAAATATGGAGTATGGACTATGGACATTGTGATAAAAGTATACATTTGTGCTCTTTGCATCTTTGAAACCATTTCAAATTAGTTATCTGTATATTAGGACTTAGGAGGAGTATTTACTGTGTGATTAATATTACTATAAATTAAAGCCAGTATTTGCAAGCACCATAAAGTATGCTGTCAGTGGTAAAATCCAGGCCTGCAGCATAATCTTTTCAGATCTCATGTCAACCTTCTGGGCACAAATATGCTCATGCTCTGTTTTCCTATTTTTCTTCTTGTTTTCTGTATTCTTTTGGCTTCTTTACCTTCATTATCTATGTATTCTTGGAATTTGTAGGTGGTATGCTGTTGGGGAGAACTCTCTCAATTCTATTAACTATGACCATTGGTACATCAATGGCTGCTCGACAAGGCCCAACAGCTATGGCTGCTCATCAGATTTGTTTGCAAGTATGGCTTGCTGTGTCTTTGCTTGCTGATGCTTTAGCTGTTTCTTCCCAGGTATGTTTTTTCAGTTTTAGAAATCACCCTCCCTTTTCTTTTGGTTTCCCTTAGGCCTACCGGCGGCCTACTATTCGATATACAGAGCCTGCAAACTTCTAGTATATACTTTTAGATACTGAGATTATTCTAGCTCGATGATCTGATCGTTAATGTAGATTTCATATCAGGGGTGCTGGTGTCCCCAATTGTGAATTTATCATGTTGTAGTCTTTCAAAAATCTGTCAAAACATCATGTATGCAGTACATAAAGTTATGTATAGCTGCAATAATTCATTTCCAATTCATCCTAGATGTCAAGAAACAAAACATTTAAGAAGTCAATCTGTCACTGTTCGTCATGTGCTGACTGTAACGTCTTGTTTCTTGAATCTCCACATCAAAGATGAATTTAAGATTGAACTTTTCAGGTTTCTGAAACTTTTTGTATACTAAACATATTATTTCTGATGTTTTGTTTTTGAAACATGGCAACATGTTGTGTTTACCTATATTTGTGCTAAAGGGGACACCCGAACCCCAACCCCAGGACACCAATGAATTTCTGTCAGATAATGATCTATCATTTGCAATAGTCCAAGTGACTCTGTTACATTTTTAGGCACTAATAGCAAGCTCTTATGCAATAATGGACTACAAAAGGGTTCAGAAGATAGCAATGTTTGCGTTGCAGGTGATTGTATTTTACTTACTTTTAATTTAATTTTAGTTTACAATATGGATGCGCGTTCTTACTATTCTTGCATATTTTTCTCTCTTGCAGGTAGGAGTAGTTAGTGGATTAGCCTTGGCTGTTGGTTTGTATGCCTCATTTGGCAATATAGCTAGACTGTTTAGCAGTGACCAAGAGGTTCTAATGGTTGTCAAATCATGTGCATTGGTAAACCTTCCGACATTACTGTTAGTTTCTATGTCATATGCATTTTTTCTAATGTTAACTTTCATTTCAGTTTGTCTGTGCCAGTCAACCAATTAATGCCCTGGCATTCATCTTTGATGGTCTACACTACGGTGTATCAGATTTTGACTATGTTGCTCAAGCAACTGTATGTGAACTATGGCTCTCTAGCTTTTGGTATCCTTTGGTTTTTCAATTGTTCACTTATTTCTTGAATTCTCTTACTATAGATTGCAGTCGGGGTCATGTCATCACTGGTCCTGTTATGGGCTCCATCTGTATTTGGCTTGTCTGGAGTATGGATTGGTTTGACAACACTCATGGGGTTGCGCATGGCTGCAGGCATCTTGAGGTGATAATGTTTATTATTTTATTTTCATTTATGATCCGGAAATTTATTTATTTATTCTACTCTATTTTATGATAAACTTATTGTGCTGTTATGTAATCATAGAAATGTAACTACCTCCCTTTTTTCGTGTTTGTGGTTTAACTAATTTCATTAAGATCGATGTTGGTTTAAAAGTGAAATCGATAATAATAGTCATTGAAGACTGCCTCCCATACTGGTCACCAGGAAGAGCTTACATCAATGCCAGGAAGCATTGTTTTTTCTTTGATGTTTCAGAGATCCTGCCTGTTTGTGAGACTTTTCAAACCATCAGCGTGGTAGGTGAATTTTATGTCATTTTCTGTGTATCAACTGGGACCTGGCTGCAGATGGTTATCTAACACTTCATTTCATGAACACAACCCTCTGGTTGTTAAAGGCACAGTTCTGTAGTTGCTTATTAGAAGGAACACCTTGACATGTTTTTTTCTTTTTTTATTGATGCAATGCATGCCCTTTTATACGCTGATATTAATTAGTGAACTCACTGCGCAAACCTCAGGTTGCTATGGAAACGGGGGCCGTGGTCGTTTTTGCATGAGGGAGCCATAAATTGAGGTTTGTCAGTTATCAGCCTTTGCAGTTCGGAATATGTGTTGGTTCTGCAGTATATTTCCAATAATGAACATTGTTAACTTATTACTGGAGATTTGCATAACTGCAAATACTATCTGCCATCAAGTGTAAGGACTCACTCAGCCCGTACTCTGGTCTCCGGTACGCCCCCGGCTCAAACAAGATCCACATTCATTGCAATTTTTGCTGGGAGAACTCTCAGCTACTGGACCCTTGGAGCTGCCACATGCTGCTGTCATGTACAAGCACAAGGAGCGATACGGAGTGTCTATGCAGCCAATTATCTCACTTGGCACAGGTGCTTCAGCAGAGGTAGATTTGGATCCGGTTGGAGGCCATCTGTATATTTTCTGTGGCGTGTTGTTTCCAGATCAATGTCAATAGAGACTAGTTAGTAGTTTCATAATATGAGAAGGTACCATTGTTCAACACCGTTTTGTAACATTTGCAACGATTTCTATTAATATAGTTGAAGCCGACGTCAATCACGTGCGCTCCTGAAAGATTAAATCTCGAATAGCTACCTAGGGAATAACAGGCTGGACCTCTCAGGTCGCAATGGCTGGGCAGCTGCGAGTGTTGGTGCAGAGAAATCTTTTTCTACCACAGTGGTTAAGGTACAGACTCCTGATTTTACTAATACTCCTATAGTGAACCAGAAAACGGATAGCAACGATCCAAATTATTGATGTTCGTATATGCTTAACCATAAATACGGACATTTGTATCCGCATCATTTTTAAAGTGGACACTAGAATGGATGTACCTGAATTCAAATTTTTTGTATGCAAATTTGAATTTATATTCGATGGAAATATGGATATGGATGGATTTGTAAATAACAAAGTACATGTTAAGGCAATGTTTTAGCTTCTACACCTGACTCTTGACCGTGGATCCAAATAGTATTTCCACCACTCATACATTCATTCTTAAGTATGTAACTATATTATTTTAAAACTATTGAAATATAGCTTATATTCAGTTTTAGCAATTGAAAGTTTGTCTCTGTGACTCATGGCTAATAATCTGATTTTGATAGGGTTATTAATATGCAGTATTGATTTAGTAGATCTAATTTACTAACTTTAGTATATGACTAATTATTTTGTTTTAGTTAACATGGCCAATAACATTTAATTTAAATTTTGAATAGACTAGATTCAACTTTTTCAAGTACAAATTATTTAAAAGTTTTATAAGTAGACTAATTATGTTGAAATATTCTTAATTTGTCTATATGACTAATTTCAACTTGTGACATACTGTAATGTTACTAATATATAGCACACGCTGTATTTTATTAACTAATGATGTATTCATAGCCAAAAATCACTCCTATGTAAATTATACAATTATAATACTACTGATTATGTATAATTACTATTATACTAGCAGTTGAAATATCTATGTACCGATTTTGACTCTACCAATATAGTTCTATTTACCTGAAACCATCGGTAAGCATATAAACTAGATATACTAATCGAATCGTGTTTGTATTTAGGAATATTTGGATCTGTATCTGTACTCAAATCGAAGTATGAAAATTAAAACTATCCGAATTGGAATTTTGGTCGAATTGGACCGTAGTGTAGTCTAGTATAGTTGCGACGTCATGTCCGACACGACAGATTAGGGCAATCTCAGTGCACAGTTTCTGGCACAGTTATTTAGATTGAGAACTAGGTAACTGTGTCAGATGAGTTTTATGGTGGTGAAACTCTCCTCACATCTCGTGAAACTTTATCCTTCTCTACTCTTGTCATATTAGCAAAATTAATTATATTTAATGTTATAAAATTCTACATAAAACCTCTATTGAGACTGAGTTTTGGGGCCGTTTAGTTCCAAACAAAAAATTTTTTGGATGTCACGTCAATAGTTTGACTAGATGTCGGGAGGACTTTTCGGACACTAATTAAAAAACTAATTTCAGAACTCACTTGGAAACCACGAGACGAGTCTTTTGAGGCCTTTGACCGCATCATTAGCACATGTGGGTTACTGTAGCACTTATGGCTAATCATTCACTAATTAGGCTTAAAAGATTCGTCTCATCATGTACATCCAAACTGTGTAATTAGTTTTGTTATTTAATTATATTTAGTGCTTCATACATGTGTTTAAAGGAGAGTTGAAAATTTTTGGGTAAAAATTTTTGATAACTAAACGGCCCCTTTGTATCACAAAATACGTCTCCTCATTCTCGGGATCGGGAGTAGCTGGCCCTGCCTTCCAAGGAAAAGCGGAAGGACCATTGCCTGGTAATCTGATATCACAACTTCGCAAGGGCTTTCACGGAAAAACGGAAACTCCATTCCATTCCGACCGGCGGTTCCTCTTGCCGCCGCTCCGTTTCAAAAGCCTAAAAACCTCTGAGAAGATCCACGGCGGCCATGCGGCGCGGCGGCGGCGACCGGCGGCTCCCCAGGTCCTCCCTGGCGCCCTCCGCGGCCGAGGCCACCCCGGCGCTACACTCCAGCGCTATCCCCATCCGCAACCTCAACTCCGCCTTCTCCTGCCGCGACTCCGACGCCGCCAGCCTCTGCAGCAGCCACCGCGCTTCCTCCGTCGGCGCCGCCCCCAACTTCTCCGACCGCGCCACGCAGGCCGCCGCGCTCCGCGTCGTCAACGCCTACCTCGCCCCCTCTGTCACGCTCCGCGGGCCGCTCCCTTCCGCGCGCGACATCCAGGCCGCGCTCCGCATCCTCCTCGAGCGCATCGACATCCCCCCCAACGAGCCCACCTTCGAGGATGACCTCATCCAGGCCCTTCGCGTGCTCGGATGCCCCTACAAGATCACCCGCTCCGCGCTCAAGGCCCCCGGCACCCCGCACTCGTGGCCGCCGCTCCTCTCCGTACTCCACTGGCTCACCATCTTCGCCCAATATTGCGATGCGGAGGCCTCTTCCGCCGCCCAAGCCCCATCCAATGATTTCATGCTCTATACCACTCAGGGGTACCGCTACTTCTTGGAGGGGGACGACGACGCCGTTGAAGCCCTCGACGAGGAGTACCTCTCCAAAGCCCGGATGAACGGTGAGGCTGCCGTGGCAACACTCCGTGCTGTGGAGAAGGAGGCACAGGAGTTGGAGGCCGAGGTGAATAAGCTCACCTCTTGTCCCTCGCGGCTGGAGGCACTAGAGGTAGAGAAGGAGGCCTTCACTGCAGACGTTCACAAGTTTGAGGCGGTGATGAAGACCTGGCAAACTAAGATAGACGAAAGGGAAGAGGAAGTGGTGGATTTGGAGAAGGAGTTGGAGTCGAAAGTGTTGGATGCCCGTCGCATTGCTGCAGAAAATGAAGAGCTGTTGACGAAAGTGGAAACTCAGGCGGTCAATGTTAGGGATGTCGAGAGGATGCATAGGGAGATGCAGGCAATTGAATGTGACATTGCCCATGCCGAGAATGGGAAAGCAGCACTGGAGGATAAGGGCTGGGAGCTTGATGCTAAGCTTGTTACCAAGCTCGAGGAGCTCGAGGTGCTTGCCGAGCGATGCAACCAGGCCCTCAAAAGGTATGAATGTCCGCAATGTCTACTGTAGTTTCTTCATTCTTTGATTCTGTTGCTCTCCATTCTTCTCGAACCAATTAACCAATTTTACACTGCTGGGCCGCTTTTTAGGTTGAAACCTGGTATTGATTTTCAGTACATGATAAATTCAAAAGGGTCCTCACCTGCTGAGATGCTAGGTCCTGGTTACAAAACAGTGCTGAAACCTGCACTTTTGGCTCATTCTGAGGAGAACAAAAGGATCGCCATCTCAAATCTTGCAGAGTCTGTTGATCTACAAAAGGAGCTGCAAGGAAGTGCTAAAATCCTGGAGGAGGAAAGGAGTCATATTTCCTTTCTCCAGGCTAAACATGACAAGGTAAGTCTATCGACCGGACTATAATCTAGGTACACAGTTTGGTGATCAATATTTTCTCTTAGTATGTTATGATGATACAACAACACATAAAATAATTGGTCAGATCTTGATGTAGACCAGTTCCTGGAGTCATACAGTCACTTCAACTTGCTAAAAGCTTTCCTGCTGATCCTTGTAGTATTTAATTGGCAGTATTTACCAGTAATAAATCCTTTTTAAGCTGTAAGTCACTAAAATCACAAATCAGGAAGAATAGTGCTTCCTATAAATGGGAGTGGGCACCGAGCATATTTACGCATCAACTTTGTGGTGAAGAAGCCCTTAGTGTTTGAACTTGACCAATCATAATTCATTGAGGCTGTTATTGGAAATTGAAGTTTGGATTTATGTCATGATTATACTTAGATGTGTTGTGATTTGACTTGAGTGTTACGTAATCAATGCCTTTTCTAATGATCTACCTTTTCACTTTGTTAAGAATTAGGCAGATCCTTTTATCTTAATATATATTTACTCATGAAATTTATGGTGAAAAAACATGAAGAATGGATTTGACTTATGAATTTTTTTATTGTTATTGTAAATCGGATTTTGGATTTGTCCCATGGACTATATTGATGTGCCGTAAATTAGGTTTTAGGGCTATCTAATCTGTCTTTAGATCCTGAAAGAGATGTAATTTGTGTGGAATAATTGCTTGATTAATTGGGAGATACACAGGTTACATATATAGGGCTGAGAATAGCTTGGGGCTCAAGAAAACCCCGAAACCAAATCTACTTAGGACTCTATTTAACTATATCTCTAGCTTGGGGCTAAAGGAAACCCCGAAACCAAATCTACTCAGGACTTTAACTAACCATATCTCTCTAACCAAACACAGGGCCGGCCGGCTTATACATGCCTAGCGCAGGACCCACACACAAGTATATACAGAATCTGTCTAACACGCCCCCGCAGTCAAATCGTCGGGTGACCGAACATTAAGACTGGACCTAAACTCCGTGAAGACGGATGAAGTCAACCCCTTGGTGAAGATGTCGGCGAACTGAGATGTCGTCGGGACATGAAGAACACGCACATCACCAAGTGCAACACGCTCCCGAACGAAATGAAGATCGATCTCCACATGTTTGGTGCGCTGATGCTGAACGGGATTGGAGGACATATAGACAGCACTGATGTTGTCGCAGTACATCAAGGTTGTCTTGCGCAAAGGAGTGTGCAGCTCAGACAGGAGTTGGCGTAACCAGGTGGCTTCAGCAACTGCATTAGCGACAGCTCGATAGCTCGATACTCAGCCTCTGCACTGGAGCGAGAAATAGTGTTCTGACGCTTGGACGACCAGGAGATCAGATTATCACCAAGGAAAACCGCATAGCCTGAGGTAGACTTGCGTGTATCTGGACAGCCAGCCCAATCAGCATCAGAGTAGACCACCAAATCTGACTGAGAAGAGGGGCGCAGGAACAAACCCATATGTAATGTGCCACGGACGTAACACAGAATGCGCTTCAGAGCAGTGAGATGAGGCTCCCGGGGATCATGCATGTGAAGACAGACTTGCTGAACTGCATAAGAGATATCTGGCCTGGTGAAAGTAAGATACTGGAGGGCACCAGCAAGACTGCGAAAATCCGTGGGATCTGAAACAGGAGCACCATCAGCTGACAACTTGGGATTCAGGTCTACAGGAGTCGCACATGGCTTGCAATCTGCCATGCCAGCCCGCTCAAGGATCTAAATCATGTGTTGCCGTTGAGATAGAAAGAGATCTGAACCCACTCGTTGAACCTGCATGCCAAGGAACTGATGAAGGGTGCCAAGGTCCTTCAGTGAGAATTCCTGTTGGAGAGGTGATGGTGCGCCTCAGAAGATCAGCGGAGGAAGCCGTCAAGACAATATCATCAACATACAACAAAAGATAGACCACATCTTCGCCACGATGGTAGATGAACAAAGAAGTGTCTGACTTAGTTTCGACAAAACCAAGCTGCAGAAGATGTGAAGCAAACCGGCTGTACCATGCACGAGGCGCCTGCTTAAGACCATAAAGTGAGCGATTAAGCCGGCACACATAATCTGGATGTGCGGAGTCCTCGAATCCAGAAGGCTGAGCGCAATAGACCGTCTCAGACAGATTGTCTTGCAAGAAAGCATTGTTGACATCAAGCTGATGAACAGGCCAGGAGCGTGACAGAGCCAGAGATAGAACCGTCCGAACTGTAGCAGGCTTGACCACCGGACTGAAGGTTTCAGCAAAATCAATTCCAGGACGCTGAGTGAATCCACGAAGTACCCAACGAGCTTTATAGTGCTCAAAAGATCCATCAGTCTTGAATTTATGTTTGAAAATCTACTTGCCGGTGACAACATTACACTGAGATGGTCGAGGAAGAAGATCCCATGTATTATTAGACAGGAGGGCAGAGTACTCAGCTTCCATTGCAGCACGCCAATTGGGATCAGCGAGGGCGGCACGATACGTCCGAGGAATCGGCGATAAGGGCGCCGCATGATACAGAGCCGACAGGCGAATACCACGCTTGGCCCTAGTGACCATGGCATGCTGGTTGGTCACAGGGTTGACTCGGACGGCGCCACGAGGGAGGGGAGCAGCAGGTGTAGCCGTGACGGGCGCTGGAGCAGCAGGCTGAACCGCGGGGCGCCGAGAGCACACCAAGCCAAAGCGTCCCAGTGGCTGTGCAGCATCAGGACCACTGGGGGAGGATGAAGCCGTGGGTGACGACGGTGCCGCGCATGGCGCAGCTGAAGTCGGTGAAGAAGTTGCTCATGGCGCAGCAGAGGGCGTCGTGGCCGCGCGTGGCGCAGCAGGGGGGTCGAGGCCGCGCGTGGCGCAGCAAAGGGCGTCGAGGCCGCGCGTGGCGCAGCGGGGGACGTCGGGGCCGCGCGTGGCGCGGCTGGTGCAGGGACCGCATGTGGCGTAGGAGGTACATCGCTGGGAATGGTAGCAACCATGCGGGACTGCATGTTGCTTACGGTAGTACCTGCAGGCAACAAATGCGGTGATGGTGGAAAAGGAACAACCACCGGATTAGTGAACTCGTCCAAAAAATTGAAATCCGCACGTGAGGGAGTGGGAGATGTTTCCGCAAAGGGAAAGGAAGTCTCCTAAAAAATCACATGGCGAGAGATGATGATCCGATTAGTATGACGGTCAAGACAGAGATAGCCCTTGTGGTGAGGAGAATAGCCAAGGAATACACACAAGGCGGAACGAGGAGCGAGTTTATTTGTGGCGGTGGCAGAAAGGTTAGGGTAGCACTTACACCCAAAGACGCGCAGGTGGTCATATGACGGTGGTGTCCCAAAGAGGGAGAGATGTGGAGTAGAAAAATCGAGCGTCTTGGTGGGTAGAATATTCAGGAGATATGTAGCAGTGTTAAGTGCGGCAGCCAAAACCTAGGGGGGATGCTAGCCTGAAACAGAAGGGAGCGAACGCCATTATTAATGGAACGAATAATGCGTTCAGCCTTACTATTCTGTGGTGAAGTATGGGGGCAGGACATGCGCAGACGAACACCATTGGCGAGGAAGAAGATGCGCGAGCTGGAGTTATCAAACTCCCTGCCATTGTCACACTGAAGGCCCTGCACACTGGTGTTAAATTGTGTGCGCACATAGGAAAAGAAATCAGACAAGGTGGAGAAGGTGTCAGACTTAAGGCGGAGAGGGAAGGTCCATAAATAGTGAGAAAAATCATCAAGAATAACGAGGTAATATTTATGACCCGAGACGCTAGCAACTGGCGATGTCCAGAGATCACAATGTATTAACTCAAAGGGGCGCGAGGCGCGGGATGATGACATATGAAAGGGAAGACGAACATGACGACCAAGTTGACACGCATGACAAATAGAGTTGCTAGCACTTTTATTACAACGAATGGCGGAAGAGTGTGTTAATCTAGACAAAACTTCATGACCAGGGTGCCTGAGACGCTGATGCCAAAGCGAGGAGGTGCTAGATGCTAGGAGGGCGGATGCCGGAAGCTGCAACGGATAGAGAGGTCCGGAGCTGTTACATCTGACGATCTCGTTCCGAGTGGGAAGATCCTTCACAGAGCAACCAAAGGGGTCAAATTCCACAGTGCAGTTATTGTCGATAGTGAATTGACGAACGGAAATAAGATTCTTAATAAGGTTAGGAGAAACCAAAACTTTATTAAGATGGAGGTTATGTGGAAGGACAGTACTGCCGGTGGAGACCACGGGAAGGAGATTCCCATTGCCAACAATGATAGATGAAGGAGAGTGACTAGAAGGAATAGTGGAGGTCGAGAGTATACCAGCATCGGAAGCCATATGAGTGGTAGCACCGGTATCAAAATACCAATCTTGTTGCGGCGGCTGTTGGAGCGACATGGTCTGGAATTGGGCCGCTAGGGCCTGCTGATCCCAGCCCGGAGACAGAGGCGCAGCAGGGGAGGGAACACCCCACTGGCCAGCCCATTGGCCAGGTGGGCCGGCGACGTAGGTCTGGTGTTGAGCTGGAGGAGCGGCCCGCGGAGGCATCGGGGCCCGTGGAACCAGCCACATGTAGATCGCGCCGGTCCACGGGTTGTAGAAGCTGGTGCCGGTCGGTGGAGCCGTCGCAGGGGAGGAGGAGCCGCCGCCAGATGCGTTGCCGGAGGCGCCGCCGCCAGATGCGTTGTCGGAGGCGCCGCCAGCGGAGGAACCCCCGCCGCCGCCGCCTTTGTTGAAGCGCTTGCCGTGCTGGAAGCCGCCGCCCCCGGAGTTGGACGCCGACTGCTGTGGCGTCTTCGGGGCGGAGTCCTACTGCTGGGGTGGTCGAGGCGGCGCCGGGGTGGGTGGCTTGGATCCGCCAGAGCCGCCGGTGCTGGAGCTGGAGAGGGCGGTGAGGGCAGCGGCGGGGGGAGCTTTGGCCATGGTCAGCTCCTCGAGACGAAGGTCGTCGCGCACCTGGAGGAAGGAAGGGAGCGGGGTGCTGCGGCGAAGATGAAGACCAAGGGCGCTGAAGCGCTCATTGAGCTCACGGATGATGTTGAGGACGAGCGTCTCCTCGGAGATCGGTTGGCCGAGGTACCGAAGATCTTCCGCCATGTGTTTGAAGCGGCGGCAGTAGTTGACGACGGAGAGATCGCCTTGGGAAAAGGCCCGGAAGTCTTGGTGGCGTAGAGAGCTCGGGTGGTACGGTTCCCAAGGAATTGGGACTCGATGGCGAGCCAGATCGCACGGGCGGAGGCGCCGCGCTCGGAGACAGAGTCGGCGAGATCATCGGAGATGGCGCTGAGCAGCCAAGTGCGGACGACACAATTCATCCGCACCCAGGAAGGAGAAGCAGGGGCGACGGCGTCGGAGAGAACATGGCGTTCCAGCGAGTACTTTCCGAGGACGTCAAGGAAGGACTCCTTCCAGCGGGCGTAGAAGGTGGAGTTGACATCCAGGAGCAGCGGGACGAGAGTCCGGATGTTCTGGACAGACAGCTTGCGCATGGAGATTGAGGAGGACGGCGGCCTCCTGTTGGAGAAGAGCGGCCTGGAGGTCGATGTCGTCTTCGCCATGGTGGAAGGCGTCGGCGTCATCTTCCTTGGAGGGCGCGGCCGCGGCACGTTCGGCAGCAGCGCACTCCTGCGCGGCACGGAGACGAGCGGCGGCGGCGTCGAGATTGGCCTGAGTGGAGGCGGCCTCCCGCTCAGCTTCCTCGGCGCGGGCCAGAGCAGCAGCTCGGGCAGCCTCGGCTGTGCGTGCTTCCTCGTCGCGTGCAGCGTCGGCGGCAGGCTTGGCGGCGTCATCGTCGCTAGAAGTCATGGCGCTAGGCCGGGCGGGCGCGCAAAGTGCAGCGCCGGCGGGTAGCGCAGAGGCGCGCTAGGAGCAGCGCCGGTGAGGTGGGGCGCGCGTACAACGGCGCCAGCAGCGGAAGGAGAAAACCTAGTCTCGTGATACCATGAAAGAGATGTAATTTGTGTGGAATAATTGCTTGATTAATTGGGAGATACACATGTTACATATATAGGGCTGAGAATAGCTTGGGCTCAAGGAAACCCCAAAACCAAATCTACTTAGGACTCTAACTAACCATATCTCTAGCTTGGGGCTAAAGGAAAGCCCGAAACCAAATCTACTCAGGACTCTAACTAACCATATCTCCCTAACCAAACACAGGGCCGGCCGGCTTATACATGCCTAGCGCAGGACCCACACACAAGTATATACAGAATCTGTCTAACAGATCCCCCTTTTACTTTTTCATGTAAATTAATGCCTTTTCTAATGCTCTGCCTTTTACTGATGTGTTGTAAATTAGATTATGGGATCTCCCTGATTTGGTTCTATTCTATAAACCACTCCTAGGACCTCCTTGCTTATATATGTACATGTGCTTTGCACCCCATAATCAATCTACTATTCCCAAGCCATATTCTCTTTCAGTAAGAGCAGCAGGCATGATTTATTTGTTAACACATATATGGATGTCCTGCCACCTTTTATCTGAATTTAATTTGTACTTCCGGCAAAATAAAAGGAGCCACCGCAGTGTCTGAAAGAACTTCATTACAACTTTTATGTATGAAAGGTTAATGAGCATCTTGGAGACTATCTAATTCACAGAGTTGGAGAAATAAAATGATGAATAATCAGTGAAGTGTTGGAGCAGTTGTCAAACATTTCTAAATGGATTTGTTTTTTGTACCCTGTGTAGGAGCATTTCATCTATATGATGTTACTCTGGCTTGCAGCCTTTTTTGGGTGTTCTTGAATTCCCTATCCTAGTCTCTTTTCATGGCGATCCTAAACAATTATCAATATGGACAAGTGCTTGGCCCTGGCTTTTACCATACAGCTCAAGTTGTTCTGGACTCTTACAGAATAATTATTGCAAAATAATAAAGTCAAACCTCTTGTATTTTCTGTTGTCTAGATGGTTGATCGTTTGAAGCTTCTGAATCGTGAAATCACAAATGATGACTCAAGATGCATAGCTGATGCGAGACGAATGAAAGATGAGTTGGAGAAAAAGTACAATGATTTGAGTTCTTTTGAAAAGGAGGCAGACGAATTTTTGAAGGTACTTTTCGTATTTGTTTTGTTCAATACTTAAGATGTATAGTACATTCACAATCAGATAATTTAAATGAAATTCTATTTGATTTGGTAGAATTCAGAGAAGAGGCTCCAAGATGCAATACTCAAAGATGATGAAGAAACTCAGGCAGCTGCAAGAGAGCTGCTGGAACTTGTTGATTCCATTGCTGAGCATAAAGAGTTCATGGAAGCAAGAATTGCTCAGAGGAGGAAGGAACTGTATGAAGCTGCAGATTATATAGCCTCTTTGGCATCCAAGACATCATCTCCCAATCCTTAGATCTGAATGATTATAAAGTCTGATGATAAGTTGCTGATTCCCCTTCTGATCAGCTGCGCTTCCTTGAGGTCTTACGATTATCCCTATGGCCTATGTTAAGTTCATTCAACCTGGAGCTAAGTACTACCTAAATGTTTAGCTGTTGGCAATGACTCTTTGACTGGATACATAACAAGTAATCTTGCACCTGTTGCAATTAGCTAGATATCTCAGATTACTCTTTACACCTGTCTCTCCAATGTATAAGCCTGCAAAACTCTCTTTCATTGAGAACTCTGGGAGCCCCTGCAAATGTGCTTATGTTGGCGGTCCAAGGTATCTTTCGGGGATTCAAGGATACCAAGGCCCTGGTGTTTTATATAGGTAACTACCGAGAAATACTATATGTTGCATTTCCTTCCCCCTTTTTTTTCTATGGAAAATTGTAAAATCCATTCCATTGTCAATCTGATTTGGGGCTCCATTGCAAAAACCCCATCATAGGTGCATGGCTTGTCAGCCAATCAGTCAGCAGTGTTTTTCTCTCATACCAAATCAGCATTAGCCACCAGTCACTAACTAGCTAGTAGTACTTTTTTTTATAACAAATTAGCATCAGCTATCAGCCGCAACCAAGCTAACAAAGTGAGGTAGCTTGGCATGTACCCGTAGACCGTAGTAGCTCCGTATCCTTATTCAAACTGAAGTATTATGAGACTCAAAACTGTTCGAATTCAAATTCTCGTCGGACTGGATTGGACCATAGTGTACTCTAGTAGTTGCGACGCCATGTCCGAGACGGCAGAAAAGTATCACAAAATGCATCTCCCGGTTTTCGGGAGTTGCCTAGCCTGCTACTGCTAGTGCTTCCTCGTCGTCGGCAACCGACTCGTTACCCTAGCAAGACTCGCAGCCGCATCCCAACTCCGAGCCCGACGCGGCAGGCACCCCCGCGCGCGCCCGTTTAATCCTTCCGTTCCGGGCGCCCGCCCCACCCACCTTCACAAACAAACCGGACCAGACGCGAGCGCTCTCTCGGCTCTTCCTCTTCTCGTCTCACGCGCGCGCGCCTAGCTCACAGGCACCCGCGGCGCAGCAAGCTCTTCTCCTTGTCGGCGGCGGCCGTGGAGCGGGCATGGAGGTCGAGTACCACGAGGTGAGAAGCTAAGAGGACCCCGCCCCGCGCATTGCGGTCGCCGGCCGGCCGGCCGCTTGCTCGTCGATTTCCTTGTTCTTTTCGTTCTCGCCCGGGGATTTCCTTGCTGATTTCCTTTTGCGCCGTGTCTGGCTGTCTGCTCGTGGGCCGCCGTGGATCGGATCGGATCGGAGCAGGAGTACGTGCGGAGCTCGAGGGGCGTGCAGCTCTTCACCTGCGGCTGGCTGCCCGCCGCGGCGGCGCCCAAGGCGCTCGTCTTCCTCTGCCACGGTGAGTCTTAACTATAATCACCTTAGCTGTATGTTTTAATAAGAATTTAAGTTACCTCAGCGGCACTGGAATACAGCTAGAAGACGCCTCAATTAGCTAGCTTCTTCAGTTACCTGCCGTTGTTCATTGTGTTCGTGGTGCTGTTGCTCGTTGAATTGCAGGCTACGGCATGGAGTGCAGTGGCTTCATGAGAGGTAACTAACGACGCCTCTTCCCACGCTTCACCATCTACTTCTAGTAGTTTCTTGTGTGCTCTTGCTTGCTTTAGTTTCTGTGGTTCTTTCTTTCGGTTGGTCTCTTTCTCTTTTCTCGTTTTCCTTTTTTTTTATAAAAAAAGTGAAAGATGACAGGAAGGAAAACTAGTGCTGTTTCTGAAGAGGTTGTGAACATCTTGCTTTGCTTTGTCAATCCCTCCCAATCGAACCCCTTGTCGAAGGAGATAAAAATCTTCGTGTCCTGCTAGTGTACACATGCCGCATTGTATTCTATGCTTTTACAGCCATTGATGAGTTCACCTGCACCGCTAGCTATTTGCTCGTGCATCCAGTAGCATATCTATTCAATGCTCTGCCCTCTGCCTTTGCAAATCTTGACCTCCCTGCCTGTTACCAGCAAAGCTTCAGTTTTAGCAGCTGGAGCCTGGAGCAAAACAGTAGCTCGTTCTTATCTTCTCGTCAAAAAAAAAAACCGTCCATTTTTCGACCTGGCTGTGCCGATTAGCACGTCATCTTTCCGCTGCCGTGTTCAGTAGCTGTTCCTTGGTCGCCTGACAGTTTCAGAGAATCGACGACCCTTTACCCGTTTGGTTTCGTCAGCACCATGTACCTGCGCCTAACAACGGACGCAAGCGTGTAACTGCTTAATCAGGTCGTCGTCGTAGCTCGAAAGCAGCGTCCAGCTTAATCTAGCGGTAGCACAGCCAGGATGCGTCACGGTCCGGTGATGCTGACGGTCGCATTAGAATAGCTTAGAGCCTGCATGCGATGCACGGCTAGCTAGTAGGAGTTTTACATCAGGCAAGGAGGACTCCTGCTGCCTACTGAAAGGGAAGAACAGGGGAGCAGTTCCTCACTCCTTTGCTAGGGCTTCGGGCTTCCTTCCCTGACTCTGCCTGCCCCTTCCTCCGCTCCGCATTCAAACGCCGTCCCGGGTAGGTCGATCGGCCCGATTCAAGACACCTGCCGGCACCGCTGCGCTCCCGTTCGTCGTCCTAACTTAACACTCAACAGCCTGCATAAGCAATTAATCATTATCATATTTTTGGTAGCTGCCCAGCTAGCTTGTCTCCTCTGACCAAAGGCTGTAGCCTTCTCTAAATTTGCATCTGGTTGCTAACAGTGGTTTCGGTGGTGGTTAGTCTTTGGACAACGCCTCGCACGTGCTTGTTGTGCTGGGGTCGTTCTGATCCTAATTAAGCTGCAGTATAGTAGTGTTGGTCAGAGTAACCTGACATTGTTAAATAAAACTGAAAGTAACCTGTGGAAAGACTGACATGATCAACACGCACATCGATCGTGTCCTCATCTTTGTCTTAGATATATAGTCGTTAGATCCTTGCTTCTCGCCATCGCTTTCCCCTCTTTCCCCATCTAGTATAGTAGGCGTTGTTGATGAGCCACCACCAACCTATAAACATCTGCAGCCCCTCAAATCATCTTCAGCTCAGGGCAGTCAGTCCCTGTCAAGATCCAGACCCCAAACCAAACACCACATGTTTTCCTTGTTCACGCCGCGGTTGGAACACGAGTGCCTTTGATGCCGCCGGGGATCGGAGGTGGGCATTTTGGACGGGTGAGCTGCCCCCGACCAACCGCCGGCCGGCCGGGCTACCATCGCCGCCTCCGATCCCTTCCTTGATCACGCGGCGGCAATAGCCAGCGCATCGCGTCTAGAAGGTCGTCATCCATGGTGGCCCAGCCTCACAGTCACAGCTCAGGGCGACCACCACCACCGGCCGGCCGGCCGGCCCCAAGCGTCCTGCAGGTCGGCTTGATGGCGTCGAGCCTTAACTGCGTGGAGGTTGCAGGGATGGCGGGTGCACAGCAATGGCGGGAATGGCCAAACATGTGGAGTGGAGTCCTTGTGGGGTGGACAGGCCTCATTTACAGTGGATTGAAGGCCTTGCCAAGAATTTAGGCCGTATATACCACTATTCCTCCCTCTTTCGGCTGCTTGATTTCTATGGGATTAAAAAGGCTGTTGTAACTATTTTTTATACTACTATAAAATGATGAGCTATATGTTTCAGAAAAGCGCAGTACAAACAAGCTAAGTTAGAAACTGTGCTAAAAAACATTGAAGAAAAAGTTCTTTCCGTCAAATTAATAATCTTCCCAATGCTTATGCAACCCATGATTCTGAAACGCAATTTGGATCAGAATTAGATGATCTTCAGAGATGTTTTTTTTCTTCTTTTTTTGATGGCCTGTCTCTGATTCTGATACTAATGCAAATGCATGGACGATCGTTGAATGCAGAATGCGGCGTGCGGCTGGCGGCGGCCGGTTACGGCGTGTTCGGGATCGACTACGAGGGCCACGGCAAGTCGATGGGCGCCCGCTGCTACATCCGCAGCTTCCGCCGCCTCGTCGACGACTGCCACAACTTCTTCAAGTCCATCTGCGGTGAGTGAGGTTGCTTTGCCATCTCGAATTATCGATGCGCCATTCCTGTTGCCTGATCACATTCTGAAATCTCTGAACTTTTTCTGCATGCAGAGCTTGAGGAGTACCGGAGCAAGAGCCGGTTCCTGTACGGCGAGTCCATGGGCGGCGCGGTGGCGCTGCTGCTGCACATGAAGGACCCGGCCTTCTGGGACGGCGCCGTCCTCGTCGCGCCCATGTGCAAGGTCAGTACTCCTCCTCGAGTGGCTGAATCTTCGTTCGCTTCAGGATGAGTTCGCATTGCCTGAACTGAAAACTGACGCAATCTGATTCATTCAGATATCGGAGAAGGTGAAGCCGCACCCGCTGGTGATCACGCTCCTGACGCAGGTGGAGGACGTGATCCCCAAGTGGAAGATCGTGCCCACCAAGGACGTCATCGATGCCGCCTTCAAGGACCCCGTCAAGCGCGAAAAGGTCAGCCGCCCGGCCTGTCAAACTACAGAATCAGCAGCATGACCGAGCGCTGCATTTGCCAACTCTTTTTCGTTTTACAAACTTTTTGCTATGTTGTAAAATCATGATGTCTGACTGTGGAACGCTCTGGTGCTTCTGCAATGCCTAGCAGATCAGGAAGAACAAGCTCATCTACCAGGACAAGCCGCGGCTCAAGACCGCGCTGGAGATGCTCAGAACCAGCATGCACATAGAAGACAGCTTGTCACAGGTAAATTACTATGCTGATGACGTTGTTCAGAGCCAAAAAGAAAAATGCTACGGTGACTGACGCTAAATGCTGGCTCTGAACTCTTCTGCGGATTTGTTTGGCCAGGTGAAGCTGCCGTTCTTCGTCCTGCACGGCGAGGCCGACACGGTGACGGACCCGGAGATCAGCCGCGCGCTGTACGAGCGCGCTGCCAGCGCGGACAAGACCATCAAGCTCTACCCGGAGATGTGGCACGGCCTCACCGCCGGCGAGCCTGACGAGAACGTGGAGGCCATCTTCTCCGACATCGTCGCCTGGCTCAACGAGCGCAGCCGCAGCTGGACCATGGAGGACCGCCTCACGAAGATGACGCCAGCTCCCGGCAAGTTCGTTGATAGCGAGAACCGCGGTGAGGCGCCGGTTCGAGCGCGACCTCAGGGACAGCGCCGAGGCTTCCTCTGCGGGCTTGCCGGCAGGACGCATCACCACGCTGAGATGTGAAAGATAGAACTGCCAGCACTGATCAGACGTGCACTTGGTTGAACAATGGCGAATAAGGAAGTGGTGATGGGCATTTTGTTATGTATAGGTCTCGATATTTTTGTCAGGGTTCTGTATGACCAACCATTCCCTTACTTCCATTGCAGTAAACATTTGCTCAATAATGATCAAAGCTTTTGCCCCATATCAGTTTGACACTCATGCTGAAACATGTGCAATGTGCTTATAACCTTAATGTATTATTAGCAACTCATATTATCTGTTAACGACACCATTACAAATTGTATGTTGTTACATATAGAATTATTACAGGCAAAAGAACCAAAAAAAGAAAAGAACAGCATTACAGCAGTACCAAGATATTTGGTAGTATCCAACATCTTCTAAGAACTACGTATGCAGCCATGACCTTTTGTCCGTGTTGTACAGAGCAGCCAAAGGGCATATACCACCAAAACTGTCCAGATCGTTTGCTCCCGTCTTCCAATTTCGTGTCATGTGATCATAGACTGAACAAATGCGTCACTTTGACATGGTGAGGATTAAGAAAGGCCACCAGCTGCCTCAGTGGATTCTTCCTGGTCCCCGAAGATACGTTTGCGGAAGTCGGTGACCATGAGGGGAAGGCCCTCATGTAGGGGAACCTTGGGCTCCCAGCCAAGAAGCTCTTTGGCACGGCTGATGTCAGGCTTGCGCTTATGTGGATCATCTGCAGTGTTTGGACGGAACTCAATGCGTGCTTCTGGGTCAATGGTGTCCTGGACCACCTTAGCCAGCTCCAGCATCGTGAATTCACCAGGGTTTCCCAGGTTGAATGGTCCAATGTGGTCCCCTTCCATTAGCTTCATCAGCCCTTCCACCTGCAGAAATTGCCATATTAGTATAGGATTCAGTAGTTTATACTGCCTACAGAATCAGAGAAATTGGATAGAACTAAATGATTGATCCTCATCATCAAGCACAGTTTCTGGATAATTGGATATTTTAGAAAGAAACCTCTAACATACAGAACTTTAGTGGATCATAAGTATGCACTAAATATCTCAGAGCAACAAGCATGGGATATATTGAATCATTTCAGGGATGTTATTGACATTGAGATATCAACTATGCAGATAGTTTCTCTAGTATGCCAAATGAGATATCAAATATGCAGATAGTTTCTCTAGTATGCCATGGATACTGTGCAAATAAGTCAAGATACTCATATGACACGTGTACTTTTTTAGGGAATTTTGTTTTGACAGGTTTGTTCAAACATATCTTTTGGGGTAATAGAGGGACCGACCAAATCCGAGACGTACTGAAAGCTCCTAGTCTGCTTGCCATCACCATAGACAGTCAAAGGCTCCTTCCTCAGCGCCTGAAAACCATAATTCCGCGAGGAGCATTTCAATATACAAAAATGAAGTGCATAGGCATCAAGGTGCCAAAAGAGGGCCTGCAACTGCTGGCTACCTGAGCAACGAAATTGCTGACAACGCGGCCATCATCGATGCACATGCGAGGACCATATGTGTTAAAGATCCGGGCGATCCTTACCTAAATCAAAAACAAGTAACCTATTGTATTACCTCCCACAAAAATTAATCTGAATGCTATTGATTCCAAGCATTTAAATAGCACGAGAACCTCAAGGTTGGCACCACGATGATAGTCCATGGTTAATGTTTCAGCAGTGCGCTTACCCTCATCATAGCAGCTCCTGACACCTATAAGTAAAAAAAAGAAGTATTTGCATTAGTAAGTGCCTTCAAAACAAGTAAAAACTTAGAATAAATGAAATCAAACAGTATATGGCGTAATATGAAAAGGGCTTCTCTTAGGATAGGATTAGCTGTTCCTATCAAGATCATTAATCTCTTTTCAGGTGCTTGATTCCTCTTTCATCCTTATTGGTCGCACTAGTTTGGTTAAACTAAGCGGACCTAGTGTGGACTCATATTCTTGTTTTATTAGGCAGGGATCCACATAGTGGATGTCCTCCTTGGGAACCAATTCTACCAACCAAAAGTGCCTACTTTCACATCAAAGATCCAAAACATGTATGTCAACCAAATTAGGATACCATGACCACATTTTTCAAGCATTTCTAATTACAGCCAAGGCCAAACATCCCTTTGCCAAACAGAGCAGTAGCTTCACAGCCAATGCACACACTATCTATTAATGGATTCATTGGGAAGGAACAGCTTTTTTTTGAAAAAAAACATAATTATCTTGATCCAACCTAACTATTGTGTCACAGTTGGGTGCCCAGAAATCAATCCAACATTGAGGATATTCCTGTTCTTTCTACTGTTCTTTCTACTAATCTCCCATGTCAACCCAATAAGTCTGTTTGAGGAAACTGTTGCATCAAAGAATTCGCAAAACAGAATAATATTATAAAGAGAGTTGTTACCAATAGGATTGACATTGCCCCAGTAAGTTTCCACCTGAGGGTGCTGGAGGGGATCGCCATAGACCTCACTGGTGCTGGTGAGTAGAAACCTTGCCCCAATCCTCTTTGCCAATCCAAGCATATTCAGTGTCCCAACTACATTTGTCTTGTGCCATCTCAAAGGTTAAAGTTCACAACAACATTTCAGAAAGATAGAGCAAGCACTAGCATGTCAAACAGCTTTCTTATTTGATGTTTTGACTATTTCAGGTTCTAGTCTGGTAGCTAGGCACTTAGGCTTTGCCTTCAGTAAGCACCAGCACTAGTAGTTGGAAAAAGAAAGACATGACAATGAAGTTAAGTGATAGATACGCAACATTGATTAGAAAGAAAAGGGTGGCGATATCGATGTACGATTTTTGCAACTACAATCCAAACTTTGTCAAAAGTGGGGAAAACTATAAAACTCGACTAGGTCCAAAGTCCGAGCGCAGCTTTGACCTTTAGTCCTTTAGTCCAATTACAAGTTACAACAATACAAAGCAATCATTTTCATCAAAATTAGAATTAGCAGGCAACCCAGTCCGAGATCACCAGATCCAAGAAGCTTTCTTCAAAGCAATCCAATCACAGAATTTCGTATGCCTGAGAGTAAACACCAATTTGAAGTATACAAAAACAATAAAAAAGAAAACAACACACAACACACTTCCTATAAAAAAATCAACATCTCCGAAATTGTACACGATCCGTTCAAATACTGTAGTTTTACTGAGCCTTACCATCCAGAAATTAATCGAACCCATAAAATCTATCCAGAATAAATAAAACTATACCAGAAAGAAAGGGCCACACCAAGCACCTTAGCAATCAATTGTCCACAGCCATCAATCATCAAAATGTTAATAATTAAAGGCAACCAAATTTGTAATAGCATTCAGATTCAGAGGAAGCAAGTGAGCAAGGATATGATGGTCTTGATTGGGTTGTACTTGTAGTGCACGGGGCTGGCCGGGCAGGCAAGGTGGTAGATCTGGTCGACCTCGAGCAGTATGGGCTCGACGACGTCGTGGCGGATCACCTCGAACCTGGGGTTCCGGAGGTGGTGCGCGACGTTCCCCTTGCGCCCCGTGAAGAAGTTGTCCACGACGATGACGCTGTCGCCGCGCTCCACCAGCCGGTCCACCAGGTGGCTCCCCACGAAGCCGGCGCCGCCCGTCACGAGCACCCGCAGCGCGCGCCGCCGCAGGCCCAGGGGCACCTTGCCGCCGACGGAGGACTCGCGGAAGGACGGGTGCCCGCCGATGGCGAGGTGGCCGAATCCGGCCGACGCGGCGGGGTAGGACGAGGTGGATGTGGAGGAGGAGGAGGAGAAGGTGAAGAGGGCGGCGGCGAAGAGCATGCCGGCGAGGGCGAAGACGGGGCGGTGCTCGGCGGCGGCGTAGCGGGCGGCGCGGGAGAGCCAGGAGAGCGGCTTGGAGGGCTTCGGGGAGTACTCCCCGCCGTTGGAGGCGGAGCCGTGCGCCGCGGCGCCGCGCCGGTTCGTCAGCTCCGACGCCATCTCCGGCGAAGGGCCCGGGCGCAAATTTCAGTTGGGGATTTGGATCGGTCTGCGAAGTAGGACGACGGAAGGAGTCGGCAGGGAGCGAAGAAAAGGTTTATATGTGCGAGACGAGAGGTGAACCAGAGCTGCGCGTTGAAACGATACGGGACGTCGGATCGGCGGTGGACGGCAGATATGGTAGTTTTGCCGGTGCGGCACGCCACCTCGCCAACGCTCACCGCTTTCCCCGCTTCTTGCTCCACGACCTCACCAACGCTAAAACAGATCTCCTAAAAAAGGATAAAGTAGGTTTTAACAACGTACTCTCAGCGTTCCAAATTATAAATCATTTTAAAAATCTTAGAGAGTCAAAATTATATAAATTTGATCAAATTTATATAACAAAATAATAACATTTACGATACCAATTAAGTATCATTAGATTCTTTGTTAGTTATATTTTCATAGTATACCTATTTGATGTCATAAATTTTTGTGTTTCTCTCTATAATTTTGGTCAAACTTTGAGATGGTGACTCTCCAGGATTCTTGGAATGACTTATAATTTAGAACGGAGGGAGTATATCAAGCAAATTTCAATGAAGATTCAAAGAGGTTAACCCAAGTTTTAGCTAAAAATGAATTATGAATACATTTCCAACTTCCAACTGACCAAATGGGAATTTAAACAAAACTACATTAAATATTTTGGAACCACTATACTATACATGTTCCAAACTTGTTTAGCATGTTAAGTGTTTAGCACACTCACTCACACCAATCGCTCTGTTCAGCTAGCTTGTTAGTTAGCCAGCCAGTAGTATTTTTTTATAACATCAAATTAGAATTAGCCACCAATCAACAATATTTTTCTCTTATAACAAATCAGCACCAGCTACCGGCCACAGCCAATCGAAGAATCATTAATATCTAGTCACCCGTCCCTCTATTACGCATATCCGGAAGCAACTGCACATTGAGGACTGCACACACTCACACACACACAATTTGGACCCCTGATTTTCTCAGATGAACGGCCAGATTGAATGCTAAAGTAGTAGTGATCTGCACCTGGTAATGAGAAATGCTACAGTACCGCATAGTGATGAGCAGTGATTCACCTCTCCATTGACGACTGCTTAATTAAGTTGCAACTGCTACTACAAGTGCACACAATCTGTGTCCCCACCTTGACCTGTTCCCGATCGGGATGGATCCTTGACAGTTGACACGGGAAAGGTATAGCGGCACCGGCTAGTTACAGACTTAGACTGAGTCCAACAGCCGAGGCATCAGTCAAGGCAAAAGCAAAATGCATCTCCCATCGGCACTGCGCGCGCGGCACCTTCTCCAACAGGCGAGGCAACACGCGAGGCAAACTGCCGTCGCTGGAGAGAGAAGGTGCAAATATACACTCCTCTCTCCTCAAATGCAAACTACCGTCGCTCGAGGCGCCGCCGCCGGTGGGAGGGGAGCGGAGGAGAGGGGTCCGGGGAACTCCAGCGGAGGAGAGCGCTGGAGGACGGGACTCCGCCGCCGTCTCCCGCACCCGCCGCTCCTCCCGCCGCACCTGCCATGGCCTCCGCCGCACGCCTTGCCGCGCGACTGCCCCCTGGAGCTCCCCCGCCCGCGTCCGCGCCGTTCCGCTCGCCACGCTGCGGTCCGCACCGCTCCCTCCCCGGCGGGCGAGAGCTCCGCCCCGCCGCAGCCTTGGGCGGGCGAGCTCCGCGCGCGAGCAGCTCCGCCTCGCGGGCAGGCGAGCTCCGCGCCGCCACACAACGTGCAGGAGCAGAGGACGCCGAGGAGCAGGGGAGGTTGGGTCTTCCTCCTCTCCGGCGGATCCCGGCGACCGCGAGCCTCCTTCCCCTTCTCTCCCTCCTCTCCGACGGATCCCCCTTGGCCCGCGGTCCCGGCGTGCATCCGGGCGGTGCGCTCCACTACGCCGCCGCCGTGCGCGCGGCCCACGGCGAGAGCAGCCCGGAGGACCGCCTTGCCGCGGCGGCGACGCATCCCCGCTTCTCCCTTACTCCCTTGTTCCCCATTGCAGCCGCCACCTCCATTGCCGCCGCCGGTCGTCATCGATTTGCCCCGTCCGGTGAGCCCCTTCTCGATTGCTCACGCCTACGGCGCCCCCTCATCATCATCGACCAATTCCGGTCCTCACCCGGCCGATTCCCCTTCTGCAGGTCCTCCCCGGCGGAGCTCCACCACCGGCACCGCCTGTCCTCGCTGCGCCGCCCCTTCCGCCGCCTCTCTCCACGCGCGCTGCCGTCGGTGAGGCTCGCCGCCTCTTCCTCTCCGCCATGCGCACGCGAGCTCGACCCCGCCTACTTTGCTCCGCTGGCGCCGCTGTCCGCCGTTGCTGCAGCGTCGCGCGTGTTGTGTCGCACGCGCGCAGGGGCCGCGCCGTGGGCGCGCTCTCGCCCTGGGTCAAGGCAAGTGCACAGCCTTGACCCGGCACGGGGAAGCTGCTGGGTGCGTTGTTGGAGGTTTTGGCTCGCGTTGTTGGAGACAGCCACTTTTGCTTGAGCGATGTATCCACTGTGCGCGATGCAAATGAAGGAATGCATCCCGTATTTTGCAACGCGTTGTTGGAGTCAGTCTTACAACATGCATATGAGCTCATCTGCAATATCGACCACTATGACCTAATGCCTATTAGGGTTAGTTTAGGGTTGTTCTCGTACAAAGTCTAAAAACTTACTCTCTCCATTTCTAAATGTTAATATATATATTTTTGTATAAATTTGATTAAAATTGGACTAGTTTAACTTACAACAAACCTAACACGATACGTAAAGAAAAATTATAGCGTAGAAAAAGAAGATGCGTAAATTTGGGACTCTACATGTGGTAAATTTGATTTGGAACTTTACATGTGGTAAATGACGGTTTCACCATGGAATCAGTGAACGTTTAAAAATGCGCGCCGTCAGTTGGATCCATGCCACTCCAACTTCTTGAAATTGGATTTCATGTTGAAATCCATGCCATTGAGTGGCATGATTTTGAACATGAAACCCAATTTCACGGAGTTGTGGTGGCATGAATCGAATTTTCCCTAGTTGATAACATATTAATACTCTAGCTCTGTACGACACTGAAAATACTAGAGGTAAACTCATCCTGGCTTTCATAAATTTGTCCTTGTATTTGCTCCTACGTTAAGTAGATTGGTTTCTATGTCCAAGAAAAAAGCAAATAGAATCGGACACATGTAGTGGATGAAACATAGACCATTTGTGTCGTGGTTCAAGTAGGAGGGTCACAGCCGGGTGGCGTAGTGCACCCGCCTAATCCCAGAGGATGTTTACTCGGGAAAGTGCAAGCTATTTCTCAGATCTACTCATGAAGCAAGAACACAAGAACACACGAGGATTTAGAGTGGTTCGGGCCGCCGGAGAGTAATACCCTACGTCCACTGAGAGTTCTATTGTACTAGAGTTCGTGGATGAGTCTATCCTCTGCCTCTAGAGCCCCCTTCTCGGACTTGAGTGATTCTCTAGCGGGCGTCCCCCTTTTATAGCGCAAGGACGATGCATACACAAGCATTGGACCCCGACAGGTGGGCCCAACAAGGATGTATATTTCACTATTAAAAAGACACTAATGGTGCTACAGTGGTTGAGAACCTCTTCCCGGATATGCTTCATTGCATTGTAGACCCTCTGACTGAAGGGAGTCTTCACTTGTCCCATCGGCGAGGCGCCCGTTGAGGCAGTGTAGATTGCGGCGTAGACTATTGGGTCTACCGCGTAGGTGTTATGATATTCCGTTGCCGAGCTGTCGTGTCTAACTGGCGTAGCAGACTAACGCGCGTGGCGTGGGTGGCGCCAGCGGCTGTACTGCGCGCCTTGGTAATGTGCAATCAGCAGTACAGCCTGGCAAAAGTCTCCTCGGGCTCTGCTGTGGCAGAGCGCACTTAACGTCTCCCGTATTGAATGCGGTAGGTGGGCGAGTCTTCCCGAGGAAGCTAGGTGGCCGCGCGCGTGCCTGTACCTACGGACATGTGGCGGCTCCGGACCCCCTTAGGCGGGGTGTCTGCTCCCTCCCCGCTGAGGGGTCCGGATAGTATATGGGGGTCCGGGACCCGGTGGGAGGTCCGGGGCCCCCGGTTGTTTTGGCTCAGCGCTCCCCTCTTCGGGACACGTGGTGACACCGGACCCGTCCCCGAGCGGGGAGCGGGTCCGGGACTGTTGGTCTGGTGTGGTGGAGGCGGACCCCAGGGGTCCTGTTGTTCAGCTCATTAGGGCGTAGTTGCAGATAACTACGCGAGTCTTGACATAGCAAGAGGGGGTACCCTATTCCAGAGGTACCGACAGTGGCCCCCGGGCCCACCTTGGGGGAGGTACGAACCTGCAGGTGGGGCCATTATCGTGACGCAATCCTGATTGCGTTGTCGTGCTTATGTTGAGAGCGGGTGCTCCGGACCCCTTCAAGGCCGTAGCACTTGTTGCCAGGTTCTGGTACTAGAGCGCTCTCCGCAGGGTAGCGAAGGTGCAGGATTAGGGTACGGAACCAAGCTAAGTGGCTGCACGGACCTCGATCCGCCCAGGGAGCGAGCACCACTTCCCCGGACCCGGCTCCAGGCGACCATGGCGAGTGGTCTCCGCCGATGCGGGCCACCGGAGTGGACCTGGGCGACCGTGGCGAGCGGTCTCCGCCGGAGCGGGCCACCGGAGTGGACTTGGGCGACCGTGGCGAGCGGTCTCCGCTAGAGCGGGCCACCGGAGTGGACTTGGAAGACCGTGGCGAGCGGTCTCCGCCGAAGCGGGCCACTGGAGTGGATTTGGGCGACTGTGGCGAGCGGTCTTCTCCGGAGCGGGCCACCGGAGTGGACTTGGGCGACCATGGCGAGCGGTCTCCGCCGGAGCGGGCCACCGGAGTGGACTTGGATTGTCGCCAACGATCAACGAGATACATCACCGGTCCTCGTGGCAAGGCATAGGGAACCATGCCTTATACTAGAAAGGAGTCCGGACCCCTAGGTACAGCAGCCTCGGATACTAGGGCACTCGTAACAGGGTAGTGAAGTGCGTAGGCTTAGGGTACATTACCAGGCTAAGCGGCTACGCAGAACTTCTTCACCCCAGGGTACAAGCATTACTTCTCCGGTGCAGGTCCCTAGGAGTTTGGACCTCCTTCCAGCTAGAAGGGGTGTCCCAACCTGTCCATAAGCCAGCAACTCAACTTGGATTATTAACGACAATAAAAGACTCCGTATGGAAGAAGGAAACGTGCAAGCTGAATGGACAAGTGCCATTTAAGTTAATGTAAAGATAGGACTGAGACAACAAATCTCCTTCATTACTTGATTCGTGGTGTACATCAGAGGTCGGGATTACGAGGGCGGACCTCTACCACTTTGGACCACTTGCTGGTGTCCCCTGTTTGTGTGATGAAGCCAGAGGTCGGGTTTACAAGGGCGGACATTTACCGCACTGGACCACACGTAGGCACCATATCATTACAAAAGGAGAAACACACTCAATCCTATCTAGTGGTAACCTACAGCTGTCATTCGTAAGGCATGCACTTTCCAGCCGGAGTGGAACTGCCATCTTGGAGATTCCTTAGTTGTTGGGGGCAGGGGCGCCATGGACGTGCTTATACAGCATTATCTAGCATCACCTCGGGAGCTTGTAGGGCCCTCCTTTGCTCAAGCGCTGTTTCATGCTTAGTTTGCATGAGAACAACTTCTTTGGCTTTGAATGGGAGTGGCCCTGCCGTTGCCACTGCCGTCGGAAGCCAGCCCGATGGCCGCTCATAGTGAGCTGAAGCCAACTTGACACCCTGGCACAGCGGATGGACGGGTGCTCGTTTGGACGAGCACGAAGCGTGGAGAAGGGGGGTCGTTCGCTGGCTCCACTTTGGTGCTGGCACAGGGCCCCCGCGCCTTGCGGTGGAGGTCGATGCCTGTCTGCAGCAGCTCCAAGGAAGGCTTGAGCCAGGCGAGGGAGAAGGCGACAGACATCCTTCCCGAGCCACAGCCGTTGGCTCCAGCTCCATCTTGAGAGGAAACCTTGAGCCGACGTCGTGCCGATGGAGGGGGCTCCCGGTGGTTGCTTGAGAGAAAACCTTGGGCTGACGCTGGGGTGTTGCAGGGGGACACGCAGCAGGTGTCGCCCCTGCGCGCCACCGTGCCGGCTCTGAGGTGTCATAGTGGCGACGCACAGCAGGCGCCGCTGCCGTGCGCCACCGCTCCGAGGACACTGCTGCCTCGGTGTCAGGGCATGCGGCGTAGGCGACGCCGTTCCACTCTTCATCTTCTCGTCGTCGTTGCAGAGGATGAGCTCAACCCCAGAAACCAGGAGGTGAGCGAAGATCTGGCCAACGCTTGCGCGATCCCCACGGACGGCGCTAGATGTCGTGGCTCAAGGAGGAGGGCCACAACCGGGTGGCGTAGTGCACCCACCTAATCCCAGAGGGTGGTTACTCGGGAAAGTGCAAGTTATTCCTCAGATCTACTCATGAAGCAAGAACACAAGAACACACGAGGATTTAGAGTGGTTCGGGCCGCCGGAGCGCAATACCCTACGTCCACTGAGAGTTCTATTGTACTAGAGTTCGTGGATGAGTCTATCCTCTGCCTCTAGAGCCCCCTTCTCAGACTTAAGTGATTCTCTAGCGGGCGTCCCCCTTTTATAGCGCAAGGACGACGCGTACACAAGCATTGGACCCCGACAGGTGGGCCCAACAAGGATGTATATTTCACTATTAAAAAGACACTAATGGTGCTACAGTGGTTGAGAACCTCTTCCCGGATATGCTTCATTGCATTGTAGACCCTCTGACTGAAGGGAGTCTTCACTTGTCCCATCGGCGAGGCGCCCGTTGAGGCAGTGTAGGTTGTGGCGTAGACTGTTGGGTCTACCGCGTAGGTGTTATGATACTCCGTTGCTGAGCTGTCGTGTCTAACTGGCGTAGCAGACTGACGCGCGTGGCGTGGGTGGTGCTAGCGGCTGTACTGCGTGCCTTGGTAACGCGCAATCAGCAGTACAGCCTGGCAAAAGTCTCCTCGGGCTCTGCTGTGGCAGAGCGCACTTAACGTCTCCCGCATTGAATGCGGTAGGTGGGCGAGTCTTCCCGAGGAAGCTAGGTGGCCGCACGCGTGCCTGCGTCTGCGGACATGTGGCGGCTTTGGACCCCCTTAGGCGGGGGTGTCTGCTCGCTCCCCGCTGAGGGGTCCGGATAGTATGTGGGGGTCCGGGACCCGGTGGGAGGTCCGGGCCCCCCGACTGTTTTGGCTTAGCGCTCCCCTCTTCGGGACACGTGGTGACACCGGACCCGTCCCCGAGAGGGGAGCGGGTCCGGGACTGTTGGTCTGGTGTGGCGGAGGCGGACCCAGGGGTCCGGTTGTTTAGCTCCTTAGGGCGTAGTTACAGATAACTACGCGAGTCTTGACATAGCAAGAGGGAGTACCCTAGTCCAGAGGTACCGACATTTTGGTTCATGGGACTAATGCATTCCTGCACTTTAGTCCCTAAATATTCAAATAGGAGAGACTAACACTACTACAAAAATCTTTTCAAAGGTGGTTGTTTTTTTATTTTTTCAAAGGCGGACAGAGCCAACCGCATCTGCGCAAACATCACTGTTAATGACACATTTTCAGAGGCGATTTTCAGGCCGCCTCTGTTTATAGAGTAGAAAAACAAAAAAAACCATCGGGCCCGCCGAGTCCATCGGGCAGTGTGCTGCCGCGTCCGCCGCCGCCGCCGGCGCGTCTGCGCCGCCCGCCCGTGTCTGCACCGCCGCGGCGGCCTGCCGCCCCATGCCCTCCGCAGCCAACCTGAGCGCGGCTGCGCCGCTCCCACCACCGCCGCTGAGGGTGGCCTGCCCGCGCACCTCACCGCTGGTCGCCCGAGCACGAGATACGAGTTGCCGCCACCGGGGAAGGCCGGATCCGGCCCTGCTCGGTGGATCCGAGCGGCCGCTGAGCGGGGCCGCTAAGCGAGAGAGGGCCGCTGCGAAGGGAGAGGGAGAACGGAGAGAGAGGGGTGGCGGCGGAGGAGAGGGAGAGGGAGAAGGGAGAGAGAAGCGAGAGAGAGAGTGAGAGAGAGAGAGTGCGGGAGAACCGCGGGAGGGAGAGAGAGGATGGAAGGGTTAGAGTTAGGGTTTATTATATACTCCTCTCAGCAACCGGGCTCAATTGGGTCCGTCTCTGAAAATTGGAGTATTAACAGAGGCGGACACTTTTACGCTGATCGCCTTTGTTAATAGATTTTGCCGCGGTTTTCTATAACCGCCTCAGTTAATAAGAAATAATAGAGGCGGATTTTTTCTGTGCCCGTCTTAGAGCTAATGAAAAGATCGCTGTTAATCAGTTTTTGTAGAAGTGTAAAAGAGTCTAGAAGATGTTAAGACTAAAATCTATTATACCGTTTTGGAGGTACTTATTGGGACTACAGATCTACCGAAGCCCTACTTTTCCGGCGGCTACCCCCAAGTTTTCCAACCACTACCTGTGCATGCAGGAATAATGTGGTCTTTCGTACAATTCATTTAATGACTTGTAATCTTCTTTAGTCTCTAGTTTAAAACATGGAGGGACTAAAATTTTTATTTAAGAAGATTAAAATAAATTCTAGTACGATAGGAACCAAACAGGGCGATTTTTTTTTTGAAACCAACAGGGCGATAGTTAGGAAGAATGACTTGCCGAAATCCGTGCGTGATTGGCCCATGATTACCATGAACGAGACCAAGATGATAGCAGTAGCTTCAGCTAAAATCGTTATAGATTTGTAGCCCAGGCCGAAGAACGACACAGACGCTACTTCTGTCAGTTCTGTGCACGAAAATAAAAATCTGAGTCTCAGTCATTGCATACAGTACTAGCACGTTTGTTGCAACGATTGATGGGCAGCATAGCATCTTCCTCTAGTTTTCATCTGCCCAAGAGACATCTTTTATGGTGTTCCCTTTTACAAATTTGTCCCAGCTGCCTTTCAGGCTTTCACCTGATCTACTGCCTTCCAGGAGTGAACTGCAGAGCTCGATGGGCATACACTGCACGCAGGCACGTACCCCATAGAACTGCCAGAAGAGCACACAGCTCCATTTGGTCCATCATCATCCCATCCGTGGCCCATGGTTGTTCATTTCATCATTTTTGTGGCAATCGATCAGCTGGATCCTAGGGTTGGGGGTCCTCCATCGATCCTTTCACAAGATGTGCTAGTACCACTAGCATGCCAGAATTGTAAAAGGGTTCTAATTAAGAAAAGAGTACAAAGGTAGGGTGGCAAACCAATATGTTTCTGTCCTTGGTTTGGAAACTTTATTTATGCTGTTGTTCAATCACAAATTACTCATTTAGGGCAATGCTTTGCTGCTAAGAGTTGCCATTTCGAGCAAGAGAAAGGATGAGCAAGAAATTTGGTATTCAGCTCGGATTTATTTGTCTTGTCATTTAGAGTTGCCTGTTAGGGTAGCGCTTTGCTAATTAGTGTTATCTTTTCAAGTGAAAATAAAGAAGAATGGGAAAGAAACTGTTAGTGTTCCATTTTCCCTTGGTTGAAATGGATTCATTGCTACTGATCGCTCCAGTCCTTCAAAAGTTTTTTTTTTTAAGACGTAAGGTCCCAAAGTTTGAAAAGAAGGGTGACTTTGGAGAAGAGCTGAAAAAATTGTAGTCCTAGATTGGCAATGTTAAGGGGCTGACTTTGGGAGGCTATAAAATAAGTTTTTGTGAATAAATTTTGGGTACAAAGTACACCATTTTAAAGTAGAAAGTTTGGAGAATCCATTGGTGCCATTTGTGTTGGAATATTCGGTGAGGAAAACGGGAAAGGAGAAGAAGTCCAAAAGAAACCCATTAAGCGCCCTGATCGGGGGCCCAACCAGCCCATGGTTGTGACCCCAGGTCACCTAGCGCCATATAAAATAGGGGTGGGGGCCGGCACTTTTGACTGCAGAAAAAACTAGTCAAGAGCCAAAACCCTAACCCTACAGCCGCCCGATCTACGGCGGCGCTGGAGTTACCTGAAGGTCACCGTGTCGCAGAGGGGACATTGTCGCTAGATTAGATGCCAGAAGGACGCCGGTACCCGCCGCGGACTTCCACGACTCCGACGAGTACGACGACGTCGACTCCGGTGAGTACTACTGCGCTGACGACTACGCCGGCCGAGATGGCCAGCGCATCCGCTACGAACTGGATGCCACTACTCGCTGGTCTAGATCTATCTTTCTCATGTTTTACTTAAAGGTTGTGCTTACTTGAGTATATGTAGGTCCTGTAAGTTTAAGTTTTAAGTTCTAAGCCATGTTTAGATCCTACATTTGGTATCAGTCGCCTAAACATCTACTCCGTGAGCCATTAGAACCCTAGATCTAGATCCAATTTTTAGATCTTAGTTGGTTTACCATCTCGGTTCAAGTTTTAATTCATGATTAGTATAGATCTATTAGTTCTAAGTATAGATCTTGCATGAACACCGTCAGATCCAAGAATATAAAAGGAGAAATGAATAAACATTAGATCCATAAGTTGCCATCTTCAGAAACTCCAAAACCCCCTCAGATCCGAAAGTTTCGCCATAAGATACACGCATAAGACTTCGCCATTAGGCCGCACGGGGCTTAAAAGCTCCCGCGGTGGCGCGCGCATAAGAAATCGTGGGGCCTTGAGCCACCACGGCGCGCAACAAAAAAAAAAGCGGCACGAAGACCGGCCATGAGCAGGCCGCGCGGGGCTAAGCAACTCCCGCAGCGGCAAAGGAAACAAAAAAAAAAGGCCGGCCACACACACGCACAGAGGCGGCGGGGCTTTGAAACGCGCCATGAGAGTGGCGCGACACCGGCCACCGTAGGAGCAGCCCAGCTCCATGGCAGCCGGTAAGGGCGCCGGAGCTGGCGCTGCCGCCGCGGCAGCTTGGGCCGCACCTAAAGACCGCCAGATGAGCCATACTCTAGAGACTTGGGCGCACACCCCTAAGACCGCTGGATGAGCTGCTCCGGCGGGCCGCGCCATGCGTGCACGTGGCGCTAGGGCCGCGGCGGCGGCGCTACGGCCGGAGCGGCTCAGGCCGGCGGTGGCGCCATGGGAACATCGGCGCAGAGAGAGCCGCCGGCGGCAGTGAGTGGAGAGAGGGAGGAAAGAAATCAAATGAGCTAGGATTTCGCGTGAGTTCCGGCCGTTCCCTTTTATACCCGCGAAAATCACTCTCGGCCGTTGGATTTAGGTTTCCTGAGATCAACGGCTCAAATCGTCTTCCCATTTGGGGGCGAGCCGCGCCGGGCCGAATGGCCGGCCCAGCCATTGGCTGTTGGGCCGCCGGCCCAGGCAGACGGGGGAGGGGGCGCGCGCGGCTGGGCCACTTCGCCGGCCCGCCCGTCTGTTTTTGGGCTATAAGCCCAGTAAGCTTTAGGCCCTTCTGATTTTTCGCATTTACTTTAGTTTATTCATTTCTAAATTACTTTTTTCAGTGTATAATTAGTTTAAATTCATATTAGCACTTAACAAATTTAATTTTGAGCACGTTTACTCTGAAAATTATGAGAAATTTTATGAGTTACTATTCTGAGTAAATGAAACCAATGCGAATTTTATTCGGAATTATTTAAATTTTTTTTGGGTATTGATTTAATTTCTGACCAATGTTGTTATTAAATAATTACCATAAGTTGTTAAGTTTAATTTAAGTTTATTTTGCTTCTGCCCAACGGTGATGCAAAATTAAGTTTCCGTTGCGTTCATTACGCTAAGTTTATTTTGTTTCAGCCCAACGGTGATGCAGAATATTATTCATGAATTAATTAAGTATTTAATTTGTTTCTGCCCAACAGTGATGCAAATTACTTTGTTTATGTTTTAATCTGGCCAACGCTGATTAATACATTTATTTATATTTGTCATTACTGATTAAATTCTTGTTTATTTGTTCATACTTAGATCCCACTCCCGCCAGCATCATAGCTTATGTCAATGGTGTGGAGAAGCTGTCTGGCGATAACTTCGCCAGATGGAGCCGTGAGATCCATCTCATTTTGGTGATGATGGATAAGGACGACTCCATTAGAGCCCAGCTCTTGTAGCACTAGTTGCACAAGGGACTGATGATACATCCCTTGCTGAGCGCACTCCTGCTTATAAGAAGGAGAAAGAGCGTTGGGAGCGCTCCGATAGAGTGGCGCTCATGGTCGTGGACTTGACCATCAGCCCCACAATCAGGGGAGCTCTTGAGAAGGAGCCTAAGAATGCTAAGAACTTCCTGACTAACATTGAGATGTACTTAAGGACTCTGCAAAGGCCACATCCAGTACTCTCCTATCTCAGCTCATGAATGCTAAGTACAACAGGCAAGGTAATGTTAGAGAGCACATTATGGGGATGGTCAACATGAGGGATAAGCTTCAGGACCTCGATTGCCCCCTTAATGATGCTACATTGCTTCACCATGTTATGATCTCACTCCCACCAGCCTTTGAGACCTTCAAGGTAAACTACAATGGTAGTGATCAGAAGTGGGACATAACCACTCTCGTGGCTAAGTGTGCCCAGGAGGAAGAAAGGCTTCACGCTCAGAACCCTGATTTTGTTAACCACATTAGACAAGGTGGTCGCAGAAACAACAACAACAACAACAACAACAACAACAACAACAACAACAACAACAACAACAACAACAACAACAACAACAACAACAACAACAACAACAACAACAACAACAACAACAACAACAACAACAACAACAACAACAACAACAACAACAACAACAACAACAACAACAACAACAACAACAACAACAACAACAACAACAACAACAACAACAACAACAACAACAACAACAACAACAACAACAACAACAACAACAACAACAACAACAACAACAACAACAACAACAACAACAACAACAACAACAACAACAACAGGGTCTCTCACTCCAAGAAAGATAAGAATGGTAAGAAACCCTATGATGGTCCTAAGCAAGATGGCTCCTCCTCCTCTAAGACATTCAAGTGCTGCCACTGTGGTAAAGAAGGCCACATCACTAAGGACTGTGAGGAGTTTAAGAAGTGGTGCGTTAAGAAAGGTAATGACGACATTAATTCTTTAGTCGATGAGTCCTTTTATGCATATTTTCCCATAAGTACTTGGTGGATTGACTCAGGTGCCACTGTTCATGTTACTAATTCCCCACAAGGATTGTCTGGTGTGCGAACTATAAGAAGGGGGACCCGAAGTCTCAGGGTCGCTAATGGAGTTGAAGCAGAAGTGGAGGCCATTGTGACTCTTCAGTTAGAGCTTCACGGCGGCTTCACACTTCGCCTATTAGATGTCCTTTATGTTCCGTCCATTCAGAGAAACTTAATTTCTATTTCTAAATTAGATCGTGATGGATTTTCATGCACGTTTGGGAACAATAGATGTGTAATAAGATGTGATGGTGACTTAATTTGTTATGCACCTTTGCATGATGAGCTTTATTTATTGTCCTTAAGTAATATCTCTGTGATGAATGTAAGCGATGTCAACCATAAGCGCAAGAGAAGTAATGAGACTTCATCGAAATTATGGCACACGTTTAGGCCATATTTCGAAGGGGAGAATGGAGCGTCTCATTAGAGAAGAGATACTCCCAAAATTAGACTTCTCTGACTTAGATCAATGCGTTGATTGTATTAAGGGAAAATTTGCAAAACAAATTTAAAAGGATGGAGCTAAGCACAGTTTAGGATTATTAGAATTAATTCATACTAATATCTGCGGTCTATTTAATGTAAGATCAGTGGATGGATTTAGTTACTTTATTACATTCACTGATGATTTCTCCCGTTATGGTTATATTTACCCTATAAGAGAAAAGTCAGATGCACTTGATAAGTTTAAAATCTTCAAAGCTGAAGTAGAAAATTAGCATGAGTTAAAGATTAAAGTGGTAAGATCAGACAGAGGGGGCGAATATTATGGGAGACATGCCATGTATGGACAAATCCCCGGCCCCTTTGCTAAGTTCCTTCAAGAAAATGGAATAGTAGCTCAGTATTCCACTCCTGGTGAACCTCAGCAAAATGGTGTTGCTGAGAGAAGAAACCACACTCTAATGAACATGGTGCGCAGTATGCTCAGCAACTCTAATTTGCCAGTGAGTCTGTGGATGGAAGCACTAAAGACTGCCACACACATAAGTAATCGTGTTCCTAGTAAATCAGTCCCTAAGACTCCTTATGAACTTTGGACTAGTAAGAAACCCAGCATGAATTATATGCATGTCTGGGGTTGTACAGCAGAGGCGAAATTATTTAACCCATCTCTTGGAAAATTAGATCCTAAGACAGAAAGCTGCTACTTCATTGGCTATCCGGAAAAATCAAAGGGATATAAATTTTATTGTCCTAAGGGTACCACTAAGTTTGTTGAGACAAGGCATGCTGTCTTCTTAGAGGAAAACGGATGCGCTGAGCCTAGGCAAATTAATCTTGAGGAAATGCGGACTCATGACCCCACTCCGATGACTCAAAATTATTATGTGCCTATGACTCAATTTACAAAGCACCTCAGGTAGTTGTTCCTCTATAAGTTAATGCGGAGAGAACACCCGCCGTTAGTGAGCATGAGAATATGCCTGTAAATAATGAGCATCAAAATGAAATTGTGGCAGAACCTGTTGAGCAACCATAGGATCAGACTGCTAATGGGACATAGGAGGCACAACAAGAGCACATAGCTGAGCCTGTTCCTATAGCAGAACCACAACCTCTAAGAAGATCGACACGAGAAAGGAAATCAACTATCTCAGAAGATTTCGTGTACATGAGTGAAGGACACGATATGGGAAAAGTTGATGATCCTAACTCGTTTAAGGAAGCGATGAGTAGTGAATACTCCCACAAGTGGATTGAGGCCATGGAAGAAGAGCTAAAATCCATGAGCACAAATAAGGTATGGGACTTAGTAGAAATTCCTGAAGGAGCTAAGAAAGCAGGCTGTAAGTGGGTCTACAAAACCAAGTATGCCTCCAAAGGGAAAATCGAACGGTTCAAAGCAAGACTTGTGCCTAAGGGGTTCACACAGAGAGAAGGAATCGATTATACAGAAACCTTCTTGCCTGTCTCAAAGAAAGACTCGTTCAGGATCGTTATGGCTCTAGTAGCTCATTTCGATCTCGAGTTACCTCAGATGGATGTTAAGACTGTGTTCCTTAACGGTGACTTGCATGAGAATGTATACATGGCGCAACCGGAAGGTTTCGAGATGGAAGGCAAAGAACAGTTAGGATGCAAACTAAAGAAATCCATTTATGGATTAAAATAGGCGTCCAGACAATGGTACATTAAGTTTGATGAAGTAATTAAGAAATCAGGCTTCGTCGAAAATGTAGTGGACAACTGCATATATATTAAGATCAAGGGGGGCTCTTTTATTATCCTCGTACTTTATGTGGATGATATCCTATTAGCTAGCAGTGATAAGAACTTGATGTATGAGACAAAAGGATTTCTCTCATCGAACTTTAACATGAAGGATCTTGGTGATGCCTCTTATGTTCTATGCATTGAGATACACCGACACAGGTCCAAGGGTGCATTAGGACTATCTCAAAAGGCTTATATAGAGAAAGTTCTTAAAAGATATAATATGCACAAATGTTCAGGCACAACTGCTCCAGTTGTTAAGGACGATAAGTTTGGGCAATTTCAAAGTCCCAGGAATCAACTAGAAATTGATCAAATGAGAACGATTCCATATGCTTCAGCTGTTGGAAGCCTTATGTATGCACAAGTGTGCACACGCCCTGACTTAGCATTTATCACCGGGATGCTTGGCAGATTTCAGTCTAATCCAAGAATGGACCACTGGAAGGCGGTTAAGAAAGTTCTGCGTTATTTGCAGAGCACTGTTGGCATTTCTTACGCTCAATAGAATATGGATTCCGCAAGCGCTCAGAATCACCGCTGTAGCACTTCACCTTGGAGTATTCTAGGGTATCGTATATTTCCTCAGGGAAGCACTATGGTTAAAGAGTATCGAAGAATCGAATGACAAACTTTACTAGAGATATCAACCGACTAACTTAGTGGGGGTAAGCCTGATATGATAGGATAAGATAATGGCCAACGATGACCGTCTGACACAGGATACTCTAATCCTTAGAGAGGTAAGCAGCTGGGAGGACAACGAGTGAGAAAGACTCCTAAAACACTTCTAAACTATCGAGCTAAGCTCCCTAGACTAAACCTTGCTTCTAACTAGTTCGGGAACCTAGAGCTTACTTCGGCGGCTGGAAGAGGAAGGACTTCAGAAAGGGATGAGAGGGGAGTCCAATAGCAGCCTGCAACTACTACTATGAAAACACCCGAACGTGGTGGACTACGAGGGACGAGCAGGGCTGTCACCACCTGCTGCCTACCACAACGGTTCCGTGGGGTGGAACACACTTTCTAGCTAACACTAAGCCCAGACACCACATCCGTACTCGGTGTTAGGATTTATCTTGACGCGTTCAAGAGAAATCCCCCTCAACCTAGAGAACTAACTTGAGTTACTTTAGTCCGGGCGAGAAAACCGTAAGGTAAGATCCCGATAAACAAGATAGGTACAAAGCCTAAGCTAGAGGAATGAACTTCCGCACACAAGCAAGATAACTTGGAAAGGTAAATGAATGCGGAAAGTAAAGCTGACTCGAAAAGATAAAGAAGATAACTATATTGATAAATGTCAAAGGAAAAGATACAAGAGCTATACCCGACTTCCGATGACGACTCCGGAATCCCGAGACAAGCTCGACTCGACTCTAACTCCCAGAATACCTAACCTACTCTAGAAACTAAAAATGATAGAAGAGAGCTCCTTTGGTGTGTGTTACAAGTGAGGGATGAGGGTCCTATTTATAGCACTCCAAGGTTGGTTATTGGCCGGTACAGCAGGTAGCGTCAGTGGTAAGCAGTTGTAGTCGGTGCGCTTAACTTCCACGCAAAAGCTGAGGCCGAGACGCTGCAAAGTGGGGCCAGCCAGCCTCTCCTAGGCCGGCCGGCCTGGGATTCTTGCCATTTGTCACCGACCTTCTCATGGACGCTCCTTGAAGCATCTCCTCATATGAGAAGACTTAAATGTGATACAATATCAGTCCCACGAGGCTGATAACATATTTATTACATCATATGGTACATCACCGTACAACTCTACGCGGTAATGGGCAGTGAAGCGCCACTATCGCGAGGACAACAACTACAACCCAAACAAGAACGTGAAGCACGAAGAAGTCATCAGAGTCTTGCGCCATACGGAGCTCCTGCGGGTGACCCTATCCACAAGCAAGGTTGGGTGCAGAACGGAACCCCTACTCAACGTTCTCAGGAGCAAAGTCTGGATCTTCCTCTGTAAAAATAAGGAAAGGGGTGAGTACATACGTACTTAGCAAGTCCAACCACACCCACGGAGGGGGTATAAACAGAATACATGCACATGATAGATCAAGGATAAGGCTAGGGTTTAATTTGCGGAAAGCCAATTTTTATGCATGGGTTTATTTTGAAAAAAAGATTTTTCGTAAAGGAATTCTTTTGTAACCGAGTGGGGTTGATCCACACAGGATCCAAGTTTTAAATTGCTATCAGACTTCTCGTCCGCCGTAGCACACGGCACAGCTGCCGGACACTTTTCCAAAACAACTCACGCCAACCCATCCATTCCCAGAAGAAACACTAGTTGTGTGACCAAACCATAACTCACCCAGTACCGTGGGCACGGCTATTCGAATAGATTTTAACTCTGCAGAGGTGTGCAACTTTACCCACTAAGTGGGGTACCACAACACGATCACCTTAGTGTCGGTGCAGATCCCAACAAAGCCATTACCCACCTTAGCTAGACCTGACTAGCCAACACGGAATCCACCAAGGGGCCATTGACCTATCACCGAGGTTTAACCGGGGCATAAGTCACACATACTTATCCCTTCTCCTTGGTCACCCGTTGCTCTCAGCACCTTGATGACTATCAGACTAACTAGTGGGGCTTATGCTAAGCCGTTGCCACATACAACGGTCGAGTGGTTTGCACGATAGTTGAGTTAGGAAAAATGACACATCAACTCAGTCCTTAACTGTGACAAGATGGATATCTCCCAACCTTGCTCAACCACACAGGTACGAGCACACCTTTCGGCAATTCACATAGAAGTGCCATCCATCTCATCTTTCTTTTTTTTCAAAAAATTCCACATTCTCCCTTCCCACACACTCACACATTTTCCTTTTGTAAAACAAGTTGTATCATATTCAAGGTCCTAAGCGTTCTAGCAGCGATTAACATCCAAATAGAATAAATCATATTCAGGCATTAATCTAGGTGGTCAAGGAATGGTTATAACAAATCAAGGGGTGACTATCCAACGGGTTTTAGCAGCAAAACAACATGCAGTTTTGAAAACAAGCAATAGGTTGTGTTTATAAAACTAGGACAAAATATGCATCAAAGGATGGGATTGAACTTGCCGTTCTCAAAGCCTTCCGGGAAGTCCTGATCGAGGTACTGTCCTTCGGGTTCGGGGTCGCAGTACTGGTCTCGCACACTTGCTCGCGGTACTGCTCGTCGACGGGTTCTCTCTCGTTCACACCGTGATCTACGATGCACACAATCAAGCACACAATAAAGAAAAAGAAATAAAGATTTTATCGTTGAGCTCAAATCAGAAACAATTAATATATGGAGATAGGAGTATATTTTTGGGTGGTTTTCTAATGGCATGGTCAAAATTATGTTAGGAATGGCATGGTAAAGTTTCAGGTCATTCGGGGAATGTTTGACGCATGAAATAATAGATTAAAGAGGGGTTTAGGGGCTAAATAAGGATCCAGGGCTTATTTGTAATTATTTTTTTAGAGTGAAAGGACTTGCTTATAATTTTTGGAAAGGTCAGGGAGGCTATAGAAAATAGGTAAGGGTCTATTTATAAATTGGTTACATGGTGGAAGGGTTTGTTTTGGAATATAATAAAGGAGAGGGTTTCTTTTGAAAAAAGGGCTAGAGAGAGTGGGAGGGCTCTTTAAAGAATAGGAGAGAGGGGAGGGGGTTTTGGGCCAAATGCCCTTCTTCTTCCTCCCTCCCGTGGGAAATAGAGGAGGGGCGCCTGGGCGCCGGCGGTGGCTCCTGCCGGCGGCCCTGGGCATGGCGGCGGCCGAGACCAGGGGGAAAACAGAGAGGGGTCCACGGGGAGTCGATTCCCCCCCTTAATTTGGGCGATGGCTGTGACACCCCGGCCCAGGGCTTAATAGGATTAATAGGATACTCATACCAACAAGTTGCAACTTCTTTTCCGGAAGTCGGTCTCCAAAGAACTCCGAGGTTAAGCGTGCTTGGCCCGGAGAAATTTGGGGATGGGTGACCGACCCGGAAGTTCTTCCCGGGTGCGCACGAGTGAGGACAAAGTGTGCAGAAAAGACTGGTGTTGGTCTATGAGGACAGTCTATGTCCTAGAAAGCAGCCAAATGTAAGCAGGCCCGGCCTCGGGGAGGCGGGACGTTATAGTGGCGGCGGCACGACGGGGCTCGGCGGCGGCCCGGAGCTGGGGGAAAAGGGAGAGGGAGGGGAGGAGATTCTATCCCCCTCCTTACCTCGAGCAGGGACGACGTGAGGAGGTGGCTCCGCGGTGGCCGGCGAGAGGTGACGGCTATGGTGGTGGTGGCAGCGCAGTGGGCAGTGGGAAGAGGCTAGCGGTGGCTGAGGTGGTTGTGGTGGTGAGAGGCTACGCGAGGGGCCTATTTATAGGCTAGGCAAGGTGGTGGAGCGGGCGGGGCACGGTGGAGGATGGTGAGCTCGGCGGGGCGGCCTTAATGGTACTCGGTGTCGCGGCGTGCGGAGCGGCGGCGGGAGGCTGGTGGTGGTGCTGTGCCAATCGACGGGCGGCGCGGCGAGCGTCGCGGCCGCGTGGTGCGCGTCGGCGCATAGGCGCGCGCGTGCAGCGCGTGGGGGGGGGGGGGCGGCGCCGAGCTGAGCAGCGCGCGGGAGAGCGCGGCAGTGAGGAGAGGGAGGAAGGAGAGAGAGAGAAGGAGGGAAAAGGAAAAAGAAAAGGGAAAAAGAAAAAGAAAAATAAAGGGAGAGAGAGAGAAAGAGAGAGAGAGAGTCGCGGCGGGATTCACGACGGCGACCACGGGGTTGGACGAGCACGCGCGCCGGTCGGCGACACGCAGCGCGTTGCGCGGAACGAGGGAAAGAAAGAGATGGGACGGTGATTGAATTCGGGTGTCGGGACGGCGAAAATTTCCGAGAAGGATTTTTCGGGAGATTGGGAGCACGGGCGGGGAACGAATTTTGAACGGATTGAGCTCAACGATGAAAAAGATTTTGAAATGAAATTTTTAACGAGCGATTTATTTTGGATGAATTTTTTGGGTGTTACACTCCTGATCTTGTCTAGATGACGGTGGGGGGTTGCGTCGGTTTGAAGCTGACAGTTAGTAGGCCGGCCGGCCTGGGTTTGGCACATCTCGGCCTCCCGTTTCACCGACATCTTGATCCAAGGGTGCATGAAGTTCATAGTGGTGTTCCGGGCTAAAAGATTTCGGTAAGTGCTGCAGGTGGGTCCTTCAATCCATGTGCTAGGCCTTTCGGTCCATTTGATCAAACCAACTTGCAATCCATGGTTTAGAGGAAATGTGAGCATGTCACTTCACTCCTGGATCAAAGACATAGCACAATGTGTAGAGGTGCCAGGCCGGCCAGCCTAGGGGAGGCCGGTCGGCTTGGGATTTGGCCCATTTTTCCTAACTTTTGGTACATTAGTTTCTGCAACCATAACTCATCTAAAACTTGTTGCACTTGTTAGAAATAAGTAAAATATATATGGAACATGGTGTAAAGCTCATTTTATTCCCGAGAAGTTGACGGTCAAAATGGGAAATAATGGTCGTCAACAAGCACTAAGGAATACATGCTCACATATAAGAAAACTGAGAATTTAGAAGTAGTTGGCTATTCAGACGCCGACTTTGCAGGTTGTGTTGACACTAAGAAGTCGACATCAGGTTGTGTCTTCATGCTTGCAAATGGAGCGATTTCATGGAAAAGCTCTAAGCAATCGCTTACAGCAGCATCTACGATGCAAGCTGAGTTCGTGGCATGTTATGAGGCCGTCAGGCAAGCTGTGTGGCTTAAGGGTTTTATTCCCGGACTAAGAGTGGTAGACAGCATAAGCAAACCACTAAGATTATATTGCGATAATAAATCCGTAGTTTTCTATGCTAACAATAACAAATCGAGTGGCGCTGCCAAGCACATCGATATTAAGTATTTTGTTGTAAAGGATAGAATCCAAGATCATACTATTGAGTTAGAGCATATAAGTACTAAGGAAATGCTCGCGGATCCATTAACGAAAGGCTTACCTCCTAATAATTTTCATGAACTTATTGCCGGCATGGGATTATCGGATAGCCTGTGATCATGGAACAAGAGGGTCATGATGAGTAGTTTGTTTACTGTGGATAACTGTGTAACAATGAGATTAATTCACTATTGTTACACATTGTCTCTTTATACAACTCTACTTTAAGTATGGCTTTAGTTATCGGCTTTTAGACCAAAGGGGAGAATGTTGGAATATTCGGTGGTCAGAAACGCCGATAAGAAAGGAAAACAGGAAAGGAGAAGAAGTCCAAAAGAAACCCGTTAAGCACCCTGATCGGGGCCCAACCAGCTCATGATTGTGACCCCAGGTCACCCAGCATCATATAAACTAGGGGTGGGGGCCAGCACTTTTGACTGCAGAAAAAACTAGTCAAGAGCCAAAACCCTAACCCTACAGCCGCCCGATCTACGGCGGCGCTGGAGTTACCTGAAGGTCACCGTCGCGCCGCCTTCGTCCTCCCTTCGCAGAGGGGACAGTGTCGCTGGAGGCCAGAAGGACGCCGGTACCCGCCGCGGACTTCCACGACTCTGGCGAGTACGATGACGTCGACTCCGGCGAGTACTACTGCGCCGACGACTACGCCAACGAGATGGCCAGCGCATCCGCTACGAACCCGATGCCACTACTCACTGGTCTAGATCTATCTTTCTCATGTTTTACTTAAACGTTGTGCTTACTTGAGTAGATGTAGGTCCTGTAAGTATAAGTTTTAAGTTCTAAGTCATGTTTAGATCCTACAATTTGTTGCCCTGAACAGTGTCAACAAGGTATTTAACTTAGTGCTCAAAGTTGGCAAGTTCAACTCCTAAGTTGTAGCTCTAAATATGAATAGCATATAAAACGTCCCTGAACATCTAATGTTCTGGAGGGTTTTAAATAAAAATGGTTGAGAATTTGGAGAAGAGTTAAATATAAGAAATGTAGACAGGGCGTTGAGAAAAATTAGCTCAAAATTTTGGGTTCATAGGAATGGTTGAGAAAAATTAGCTCAAAATTTTGGGTTCATAGGAATGCTGAGAAGCGGGGTGAGTCATTTAGAGCCGACCGGAGCTTATCATCCGCCGCCCCACTGCCGATCGCCGGCGGTAAAAATTTGATGTTGCCATGCGCTGACCTGCAACGAGGACAGCAACAAGCACACAAGCAGGAAATTGAGATCGATGGGAGGGAAATTATTCAAATAAAAGTTACACCTCAGCCTTCGTTTTCTTCTTCCTCCCGCTCTTTTTCCCTCCACCAGCCGAAGCTCGTCGCCGACCAAATTCTCCACCATAGTTAAACCATCAGCCGATTCCTTGCACCCAGAGCACCATCGCCACCCCGTAGACCCGTTCGAGCCATTTCGAGATCAAGCCGACCATCCCCAGCACGCCCTGTCTATCGACGTCTTCAACCTCGAGTCACTATCATGAAGTATTGGGTAGGTCGCCGGTGAGCCATCTCTTTCCTAGCCTTCTTTGTCCGTTCTTGTTGCTCAGCTGGGGTTAGTAGAGCGCGTAGATGCTCTAGGAACCATGTGTTGGCTAGCTAGGACCGTGCCGGAGTTGGCCAGTCCTAGAATCTCTCACGTAGAATGGTAGCATCGTGCTAGTATCTATATAGGGTAATTGGTCGGTGGGACATCCTCAAATGATGATTTTGTGCCACGCACACTCCATACTTCGAATTTGTGCACAGCACACTGTGATTCTATATTTTTGTCTCCAACACACCACAGCACATAAAAAGACTTCTTTGCCCTTGAAAAACCGGGCCCACCCGTCAACTCTCCCCGGCTCGCCTCGACGCCGCGCCCGCATCGGCCTTGCTCGCCACGCGCCGCGGCCCGGCGAGGTGAGGAGAGGCAGAGGGCGGGCGAGCCGCCGCGCGGAGGGAGCTCCACGGCTGGCGCCCCTGCTTGCCGGAGCAGGACGGGCGTCGCTGCTCCGTCCCACCGCCTCGACGCGTCGCCGCCGCCGCTGCCCGAGGGCGCAACGCCGGAGGCCGCCTGCCGCACCGCGACGGAGGGATGGCGCCCCTGCTCCTCCTCCCCCCTCCCGCACATGCGCCGCCGCTGTTCCGGCCCGCAAGGACGAGGAAGGCCGGCACGGGGAGGGCCGCTGGAGAGGAAGGTCGGAGGAGGGACGTCGGGGTTCGGGGGCGACCGCGCCGGGGAGGAGGGCCGCGGGCCATGGCCGCTGCGGCGCCCGCCGTCGAGCTCGAGCCGGGCTGTCCGCGCGCACCGTCCTCCGCAGTGGAGAGGGCGAGCTCCCGGCGGCGCCCGGCGAACGGAGCAGGGGAGGCGCCGGCCCCGCGGAGAGCCAAAGAGAGGGAGGGCCGGGGAGGAAGTGAGGGGGACCAGGGAGGGAGGGAGGAGCGGCGTCGGGGGAGGGAGCGAGCGCCGCTGCCGGTGCGTGCGCGGAGGAGGCAGGCAGAGGGAGGACAGGGAGAGAGAGGTACGGGGAGGGAAAGGAGGAAGGAGGAGAGGGAGAGAGCTGATGGTGGGCCCGATTTTTGCAAGGGCAAAGAAGTCTTTTTATGTGCTGCGGTGTGTTGGAGACAAAAATATAGAATCACAGTGTGATGTGCACAAATTCGAAGTATGGAGTGTGCGCGGCACAAAATCACCATTTGAGGATGTCCCACAGACCAATTACCCATCTATATATTACCTAGTATGGAGGTCACTATTAGGAAGTCAGACCAGAGGTGGTGATGTTTTATACGCTAGCTATTCGTATTTTTAGAGCTACAACTTATGAATAGTCTAGGGCGTTGATAGTTTAGGGCATAAATGTTTAACTTAAGACTTTGTATGGATAAATAGAAGAGATAAATCCCCAATTAAAGGGAAAATTGGGCCAAATGACATAGTTTAGGGTGTAACTGAACTATGAATTAGTTTAAGAAGTTATCTAGACTCTAATGATACTTGAGAGGAGTACCTAGATAATTCTCAACCTTTGATGTACTTGCTATAAATGTTTAGCCAACCCGATCATGCCAATTATAGTTTAGTTTGATCGATTACCTACGTATAGAAAGTTTGATATACCAAATTGATTGAAATTAATAGTGAAAATGAAACCGAACAAAGTGAGCAAAACTAAAATACCTATATAATAGCTGTTATATATCAGCATTCAGCACAAAATCTGACTTTAAATAAAGAGTTTTTGTCGGTTCCATTACATGATTGGCTGCAATGTTTCAACATCACAGTGGGCTCATTTTGCAAGATTGAAAATGCATACAATAGTTCAGTTGTTACTATAGTAAAAAAATATCCCACCTCACCAAAAAGAACTCATTGTGTGAAATAGCTGATATATACACCTGCGCTTACCCCTGGCATCCTGCTGGTATTGCCAGCACACGTGAAGTAGCTGGCGTGTCCTGCAAACTGCAATTGCAGCACCCTGAAACGGCCAATCTTAGGGTGTGTTTATATCACTTTGCATTTTGTATTTTTGCGTTTTTATCAGAGAATCTTCAATATTTAAAGTATTAAATATAAACTAATCACAAAACTAATTACAGATCTCGTCTGTAAACTACGAGACGAATCTAATGAGCCTAATTAATTCATTATTAGAGCATGTTTACTGTAGTATTACTATAGCAATTTAGTGTCTAATCACGTCCTAATTAGGCTCATTAGATTCGTTTCGTGATTTACAGTCTATTTGTATAATGCGATTTATTTTTCGACTACATTTAGTACACCATGCAACCGATTTACAAAAATTTTGCGTTTTGCCTTTACGGCATCTAAACACGGCCTTACTTCTGGTGGAATGGTGCGCCACTCGAAGTTCACATGATTTTACTTCAAAAAAAAGAAGTTCACATGATGGCCAAGGACAAGGTTAGGTGTATCAATTCTCATGCTCGGAATGGTATAATAACCACCCACCCGTGCATAAACCGCTCACAACCTCAGCCTACCACTAGGGGTGGTAACGGGCCATGGCCCTAGTAGACTCTTCACAGCCCAACAAAATCCTTAAATTTTTTAACTCAAAATTAAATAAGATTAGAGCCCGGCCCTTATATTTTCTAATTCAAAATGTTGGCCCTTTACCACCCCTACCTACCACATTACGACCTATACCATGGCCACTCTGAGTCTCTGACCATTGGTGCAATCTTCCTTTCAAGATTAATATATAGCACAAGCTGTTTAGTAGCTAGAGAGATGAACAACCATATATACTCTATGTTTAGTAGTAGTAGCTGTACTAAATAAAACGTTTTTGAAAAGACCAAGTGGCCGGACAAATTTTGCAAGGTAGGTTTACAGCAAGCCAAGTTGCAGTTACATATTTATTTCTATCTACCTCAAGTCCGGTAGCCCTCGCCCGACATGACACGGTGTGCCCTAGTCTGGTTTCTTACCATGTTTTTTGGTTAAGGGAAAGCTCCCTTGTCACTGTGAATTAGTTTCACCACCATCACAAACTGAGGCTGAAAAAATGACGTCACGTCATCCTCTTCCTCCGAGACGTTCCCTTGGTGACACCGTGAGCCTCCCCATCGACACCTCATCACACGCATTCCAAAGAATGCACTCCGAGCCGCGCTTCCCTTTCGAGCGGACTGACAAGAGTTCAGTGCTGATTAAGGAGATCCCGATCTGCCTCCAATGGAGGTCAGCAAGGGATGTTGCAGGGCGGGTGCCAGAAATGGAGGGAAGGACCACGTCGCCGCGATCGGCTCCTGGGGGGGATCCTATCAGGAACATGGTTGGGCCACCATTTTCGGTGTCCGGTGAGGTCCATGACCCGCATCGGATGGGTTTTGGACGGATCCCGCCAAAACCTACCCGGGTGCGCTCACCACCACTGTGTAAACTTATTGATGGGATCCTTGGCGTTCACCCATCTACAAAGACACGTGTGGAAGATCTGGAGGTTGAAGATGATGAGGTAAGAGGGGCTTCAGGTGGAGGGAATCCGTCAATCGAGTCAGCTCATCTAGGGTTTGGCTGTTCGAGAGCCTGACCCCATCCTCACATTCCTTCCTCCTCCTTCAAAAGGTGCATTGATCGGTTTGTTGGCTACTTCCGTGCGTCACACAATCCCATCCCTCCCCGCAAATCTTATGTGCAAGCTGTGAGAGAAGGCATGGTGTATCCTGGCCGCTGCAAATCGCGGAGGGTTTCGGCGCGATGGATTTGGAGCGGGTCGCTCAAGCCAGGGTGTCGGGCGAACGGGAAGAAACAATGTTTGGCAGCGCATGGGGAGACGTGAGGACGACAACTTTGAGGAAGGTGAGCTTGTTCTTCTTAGGAGGAGAAAGAACCCAATCTGAATCAAGCTGATAGGTGGGGGGCTGATTCTGATACTTGGGTTAATGAGTTTGGTGATTTGCTGAAAGGAGGCTCTTCTTCTTCCAACTGGGATAGAGTTGCGGGTCTGAATTCTGATGGGAAAGAAGCTTCTCACAAATTTGGGTTGGGAATGGACAGTGATTCCAAGGACAAGAATGTTCTTGACGAGGGCGACCTCAGAACAAAGCTACAACAGAAATCTGGGGTCCCAAATCCAAATATTCCACCACCAAAGCTTGGTTGTAATTTTTGCAGGTTGAAAAATCACAAGACTGAGGAGTGCAAGAGGAGGAATGCCTATGAGTTATGTGGCTTCAACAATCACAACTCCTTTGACTGTTGTAGAGAGCCTCTTTGGAACTATGGTCCTGAACTATGTGCTGCTCAAGTGCCGAATCAGAGCTTCTTCTTCATTGAGGAACAAATCGATCAGAAGATGATGAGGGATAAAGCGAGCACTGCCATCATAACTGTGGTCAATGGATCTATCTCTTCTAAGCAGATTGAGGGTGAATTCAGGCACATAGTGGGTGCTGAGGTGTGGAATTGGAATGCCAAACAAGTTTACATTGCGATTTCCCACCGCAAAAATGGTTTTGGATTTCAGTCAGTTTAACCTCGGCATGCTAAATGATGAGGCTCAGATGATCATTGAATCATGGGCTTCATCTTTGGGGGCTAAAGGTCAACTCCAAATGCGTCTTCTAGTTAGGACATCCCCCTACTCTTTTTTAGGGAAAGGGCTATGTATCATATTTATACTTAATGCTCTCCAATTCTACCAGAAATCATATAAGAATTTGTTAGGAGTAAATTCCTTTAACGGATTCATCCATAGTCTTAGGGCAGAATAGAATGGCCTTTTGACTCTGTACCCTTGATTCCACTATGATTATTTATCAATAGTAGAAGAATTCCTTCATAGAAATAGGAGACATAATTTGCATGGATATAGTAAGTCTCGCTTGGTCTGCTTTAATGGTAGTCTTTACATTTTCTCTTTCGCTAGTAGTATGGGGGAGAAGTGGACTCTAGGGATACTACCAATTGAGTCAGAGGGATTCCAGTGGATCAGAGAGGCATCAGAACTGTTGCTAGAGTTGGTGGTCTAGTGGGAAAAGTTGTGGCAATTGATGAAAAATCCAGATATAACCATGACTATGTGAGAATGAAGATTGCTTGTAGGGATGTGTTGGCTATTCCAAAAACTACTGAAAGTACTCTTGGCATGTTTATTTATGACTTCCACTTCGAGCTTGAGGATCAATTGACATCTGGTGGGGCCAAGCATATGAGTGGTGTGAAAATTATTGAGCATGATGGGCAGCCAAGCCCAAAAAAGCAGAAAATGGATCAATCTAAGATGGGGCCTAGGGCACCCAAAGAGGGCCCTTCAGTGTTTGATGGAAAGGTTTCAGAGGCTAAACATACACAAAAGAAGGGGGATGCAGATGAGCTCTTGGAGAGACTGGTTAGGTCTGCTCCAGATAAAGTGATGGCCTGTGGAGGGGACATGAATGACGAAATTTCTAGCACAAGAGACATGGAAATGGAGGAAGCTATTCCAGCTGCTACATATGAACCTAGTCATAGTAGTGAGAAATACTTCCAAATACAAGTCAAGAAGATTTGGGATGATGAGGGTGAATCCTCCCAAAGGAGAGACAATGTCCGGCTATCTAGATGTGAGTTATCTGGCTTGCAGAAGGATGTTATCTTTAATGTTGGTTACAATCAAATCCTCAAGTCAAAAGTTAAGATATCTGAAATCCCCAAAAAAGGAGGATTGGTGTCTAAGGATACTCAGTATATGGATGATTCTATCCCTGCTGATCTGGATGTTTCCAAAATCAAGAACCCTTGTGATGATCTGAGAAAGGCAAGGGAAGAAAGGAGGTGGAGTGAGAGACTGCATAAGCAAGTGGAGGACAATGTGGTTATCCCTGAAGTGGTGGTGGGCCAGAAGCAATCTTCTGAAGGTAACAACACAAATCAAAACTCTTTCTCTATCTTATCTGAAAATGGCATTATTGCTAGATCCAATATCATGGGTGTTAAATTGCTGATAATGATTTTGCCTCTATAAACTTGCTTTCTAAGCTAGAGAATGCTAGAGCTCTTTTACATAAAAAAGTTTCTCCCAAACTACTGCGAACAACCATAGTGCAACTTCAAACATGGATGATAATGACAGTGTGATTGCTGTTACAGAAGAGAACCAAGATGAATTATCTGTCATTGATGATTTCAGTTTGGTTTCTCGTAAAAGATGCAGGAAACCAAATAAGAAATATGGTTATTCTTCTCCAACAAGAAAAAAGACATCAAATCTAACAGAGAAGTTCTCCGTAAAGGTAAGGGTGGGGGCTCTCAGAGAATCTCTGAGATCTCTAAGAAACCCCTTTCCACCAAAAACAAAAAAAAGCATCATGAAAGGCCTTATTTGGAATTATAGGGGCATCAAGAAAAAAGGTGTCTCCTCCTTTCTTAGAAGCCTAATTCTAGAACATAAATTTCATTTTATTGGTATTCATTAGACTTTGCAAAAAAAAATTTGGAAATCAAATTCTTAGGCAGATTGACCCTCAACAATCTTACTTGTGGAAGTGGATACCATCATGTGGCAGGTCAGGTGGTATCCCGTCTGGAATAAATTTGGATCACTTTGATGTGGGATCCTTTAGGGAAGGCCAATACATCCTTCAGATGCAATTGTGGGATAAATAATTAAATAAAAAATGGTGTTTTTTGAATGTTTATGGTGCTGCACAAGAAGAAAATAAGAAAACTTTCTTGGCCGAATTGGCTGACTTTTGTGGAAAGAACAAGGACCCAATTCTAATTGGGGGTGATTTTAACCTAATAAGGTTCTCTTCTGAAAAAAACAAGGGAGGCACTCATAGGTGCTCCAATCTGTTCAATTCTATTATTGATTGTTATGAATTAGTGGTTGTTCACATGGTAGGAGGGAAATTTATTTGGTCAAACAATCAGTATCCCCCTACCTTGGAAAGGTTAGATAGATGCCTAATTAATAAAGATTGGGAAAACATGTCCCCCATGGTTTTCATCCAAAAGCTCTCGAGAGATTTATCAGATCATAATCCTCTCATTGTTTCTTCTGCAATTACTCCCCAGCTGAGAAATTTCTCATTTAAATTTGAAACCTCTTGGCTGAAACACCGTGAGTTTTTAGGCAAAGTAAGAGATGTATGGGCTAGACCTTGCAGAGCTGAATCAGCCTTAGACAGAATTCAGATTAAGTTAAAAAGATTCAAGCAATATTTCAAAGGGTGGGGCTTTAATGTCCAAGGTGAAAATAGGAAAATCAGAAAGTCTTTACATGAAGAAATAGTGGAGTTAGAACTAGAGGAAGAGGAAACTCCCCTACCTCTGCATAAGATTCAAAGGAAAGTGGAAATTTAGAGTCATATTATGAAACTCCTAGAAAAAGAGGAGCTTTACTGGTACAAAAGATCTCATGAAAAATGGTTACATGAGGGTGACAATAATACTGAGTATTTTCACATAATTGCAAATGGAAGGAAAAGAAAGAGTAATATTGTTTCATTCAAAGATGGTGATGAGATAATTGAGGGAACCCCTAATCTTTTGAAACATGCTATTGATTTCTACAAAAATCTGTTTGGTCCTGAAAGTGGTAATCCTTTTCCACTAGCTGAGGATCTCTGGGACAGGGGTGAATTAGTGTCTGAGAGTGATAATGAACTTCTCACTGGACCTTTCTCTGAAAAAGAAATCAAAGATGCCCTCTTCCAAATGGAGAAAAATAAGGCTGCTGGCCCTGATAGTATTCCTGTGGAATTCTTGTAAGGGTGCTGGGAAGTTGTGAAACATGATATTTTGGAATTGTTCCAAGATTTCTATAATGGCAACTTGAGTGTTAGCAGATTGAATTATGGAATAATAACTCTTTTGCCAAAAGGATGCTGAAAAAATACAGCAATACAGGCCAATTTGCCTCCTAAATTGTCTTTATAAATGGATAACCAAAGTGCTTACTCTAATATTGGACCAGTTGCTGAGAAGCTTATTCTGCATTCAGAAACAACCTTTATGAAAGGAAGGAATACCTTGACTGGAGTAATGGCCCTTCATGAGGTCCTGCATGAAACTAAAAGAAAAAAAAACAAAACTGGAGTTGTGCTTAATCTGGATTTTGAGAAAGTTGTATATGAGAAAGCGTAAAGTTGATAGCTAAAATTAGTTTTTTTTATCCATTGCTCGAATGGAAAAACGGATACTGTGGTTGTGTAGAGCTCGTCGAGTACATTCTGTTTGACTATTTACATGTCGCATTTGGAGTTTGGATCAAAAAGTTATTGTTTTTCTTAAGCTGCTAAGAGGGCGGGCCCACACTACAGTAACGACGTGCTACAGTAACAACCCCCCTAATAAACCTAAACCACACGCCCCTCCCCTGCCTGTGCCGCCACTAAACCTTTTGCCGTGAGAACAAAGAAGGGAAGAGGAAGAAGAAGAGGAGAAGAGAGGGGATCAAGGCATGCCGCCGTCCGTCGTCGTTGTTCCCCTCCAAAAACCGGTAGGATTTCCTCTCCTCTTTCCATTTTTTCCCCATCTCCATGGCTTCTCCTCGCTGTTCGTGGTGGTCCCCCCATGTGTGCTGCAGTTTGGGGGCAATCGAAGGGTTACCGTGACCCTCGCCGCCAAGAAAACGGTGGGGAATCGTTGTTTGGATGGTCGCCGTCGCCGTCGCCTTTGATCTTTTCAAGGGGAAACCCTAGGTGAGACATTTCCCTGCTGTAGAACTTGTTTTCCCTCTAGTTTTAGAGATTTTTAGTTCATAGGAGTAGCGGTATTAGTCGCCGTTCGGACTAGGGTTAAGGGTTTACCCTCGTCGATGTTCTCAGCACGCTGTCAATCTGCACAGTTTCTTTTCGTGGCAGTTTTTCGTGCTCTTATTGATCTCAAAAAAATATTAAACCTTTATATGAGTTGGAGACGACTTCGAGATCTTTTCGTGGCCGCAGAGAACACCTCAATTGGATTTAAGATGAGGGAGAAACTAAGGTTGGAATCTGACAGTTTTTCAGACTCGAAATTCTGGGCAGTGTCTGTTAACATGAAGTTTAGCATAACATAATGGAAAAATCGGACTTTCTGGTAGTTACAACAGTTGTATATAATTTCACAATCTTTCCATATTGGTAAATTTCATATTCATAGGAGTTTTGGATCTTCAGTTATGACTGTTTTAGTAGGACTGTTCTGCAGGATCTGTCTGATTGTCAGATTAAGATTCACCTCAAATTTACTCAATGAGGATGATTTTTTATATACTTTTGGATAACTAAAAAGTTGTAGATTATTAAATTATATTTCATCTGGAAAAATATGAGATTTTTTTTCCATCAGGATTTAAGCATACAAAAAGAATAATCTGCAGTGCTGCTGTTATGTCTAGATTAGAGTGTTTTGTGTGAGGACGTTGGGTTCGAAAGTATGAATGCTTTTCTCGATGTATTTAATTTGAAGTGTGATTGTTTTGGTGCTGAGATATATTTGTGAACAGGTGGTGCACCTTTGGATCATGCTTAGCTCACGTTCTTGATCTTCGGTGAAGGCAAGTAAACGTGGCACTGTGGTCCACACGTTTTGGCTTTGTTATTTGAATTGGCTCCACTAAATTTTAAGATTCTCACACTAGTCATATAATCTGAAATTGGAAGTTATTTGCTTTACTTTGCTCTACTTTGAAGTATATGATGTTATATCTTGTGGATTATTGTTGAACTATGAAGTACATGAAGTGCATACATTGCAATATGTGCATTTGCACTCTTCCCATTGATATGCATTTGAAGAAACCGTAGCCGAATTGGTGCGGTGAGTACCGGTACAATAACACACGTTGATGAGCAATGTAGTTGCAACTCTCACTCCCTCTCTTTGGGATGTGTGGGTAGAAGTGAAGTCATGCATGCATTGCATCATTTGCATATGCATTGCACCATTTGCATGTGCATTGAAGTATTGATATGAAGTTTTCATATATTTTTCTCTACCTGAAGTTATTCATTGTCGTAGTATGATGCTTCTTTTTATCTAATTATTAATATGATGTTTAATCAAATTGCGATTTAAATAGCTTGGTTAAAGCAGTTGGCTTGTTGAGGTTTTTCCATAAACCTCACACATTGATTTTCCCCCTCACAGGTGCTTGAGCTTGGACATTGCATGCTTGGGATGGGAGTAGCAGCATGTGTGCACACACTTAACAATATATATTGAATAAATGTTGTATAATAAAATGTTTGGATGTGGAGACTTCGTTGTTGTTGTTTTAAATTCTCTCGTGTGGTTCAGTTTGTGAAATGTTTAAGTCTTTGTTAATCTATCTGAACAATTTATGTTGCTTCCGCGTACTCTGTTTTATGTTTGTGCTGTCGTGTGGTAATTCCCCAGAGGATTATTCTGTTTTCTTCTGGGGTGTTACACTATGACAAAGTCTGCTGGAATTTTTTTATTTAAAACACTTGAGATGTGAGGTTTTGCTCAACTTTGGTGTGACTGGATAAAACAATTTGTCACTGTAGGAACCATTTGTGTAAAAATAAACAATACCCTGGGCCCCTACTTTGTGAGCTTCAAGGGTGTAAGGCAGGGAGATCCCCTATCCCCCATTCTAATCAATTTTGTTGCTGACTGTCTCTCCAAAATGGTTAGGAAAGCACAGTGATGAGATCTCATTTGTGGTTTGGCTAACAATTTAATTGACAAAGGTGTTGCTATCCTCCAATACGCTGATGTCACCATTATATGTCTCAAAGATGACTTAGAGGTGGCTAGAAATATGAAACTCCTATATCTCTATGAAGTCATGTCTGGCCTTAAAATCAATTTTTTCCAAAAGTGAAGTTATCCTGATCAATGGTGATGATAGTAAATGTTTGCAATATGCTGAGTTGTTCAATTGTCAGATAGGAACCTTTCCTATAAGATATTTGGGAGTGCCTGTGAGCCCCTATAGACTGTATATGAAAGACTGGACCCCTCTTTTAGAAAAAAAATGAGAGAAAGCTACAAACATGGAAGGGGAGTCCTTTGTCTATTGCTGGCAGAACAACACTTATTAACTCGAGTTTATCAAGCTCTTTCATCTATCATATGTCTATCTATCTTTTACCTAAGACCATTGTTGACTCTCTGGATAAACAGAGGAGGTAGTTCTTTTGGCAAGGTGGAGGGACTAAAAGAAAGTATCAATTGGTCAAGTGGGATTCTATCTGTAAAAGTAAAGTGAGAGGGGATCTGGGTGTTAAAGATATTGCTAAAATGAATGTTGATCTGCTATGTAAATGGTGGTGGAAATTGGAAAAATAAGAAGGTGTTTGGCAAGAAATTATTAGGAAAAAAATACATATAAGGAAAACCTATTAGCACTGTGAAGCACTGGCTTGATGACTCCCCCATTTGGTCTGACCTGCTGAAAATCAGACAGGTTTACCTGAGTGGGATACAGGTGCATGTTAAGAATGGGAAAAACACTCTTGCCTGGGAAGATGTGTGACTGAAAAGCAGACCCCTTTGTGTCTTACACCCTGTCCTGTATGAATGGTGTGAGGACAAGTGCATTTCTGTGTTTTGTGTCCTGAATAGAAATGGTCATCTGAACTTCAACAGATGGCTCCCCCCAATTCTGTTCGAAATTTGGATGGAAGTACTGGAGGAAAATTTCTCTTTTCATTTTGTTCATCTGAATGACACAATGTCTTGGAAATGGAGTAGCAAGAAGATGTTTACTACTAAATCTGTATATGATCACCTGACTCTAGGCCCATGAGGGGGACACTTTTATCATATCTGGAAGGCTAAAATACCCTACAAGATCAAAATTTTCACTTGGTTGGTGGAACAAGGGGCTGTGCTGACTAAAGACAATATGGTCAAGAGGAAATGTTAGGTGATCCTACATGTGTTTTCTGTGATCAACCGAAAATAGTGGATCACTTCTTCTTTCTCTGCCCTGTGACCAAGAGTGTCTGGGGCATGGTTGGCTCTTATTTTGGGGCACTTAACACCCCCATATATTGTAATCAATATAAACAGTGGGTTATGAGATGGCTACCTGATGGACAAATTGTTCATCCTTTTGGTTTGCGGCCATTTGCTGGGCAACGTGTAAGAGTAGAAACAAAGTGGTGTTTGAGCGGGTTCTTATCAAGCATCCCTATGAGATTTTGATACATGCTTGTGCTTTAATGGTATACTGGGCAGGTCTCTACAATTCGGAATTCCAAGGAAAGCTGCTGGAAGGTGTCAAGACCCTGCTTGCGTGCGCTCATCGGGCTCTGGCTCACCAGAATAGGCGACGCCACTGCGACTCCCACCCCCATCTGAAGCTCAAGAGGAGGAGGAAGCTAGCGGCTGACGTCGAAGATTCATCTTCCCACGCTTTTGCTGAGATCTTTTACTGATTCTTTTTTGTTGAGTGACTAGTTGTTAGCCTGTCTTTGGATGTTGAACATGCTTAAGCTCTATTATGTTTGGTAGCTCCACCTAGGATCCCTGGTGTGTGAGTTTCAGTTGCTGAACTTTCTAGCTTGAAAGTCATGTCTAGAAAGTTAGCCCCCCACCCCCCCACCCCCCCTCCCTTCTCTTTCTGTCGCTACTCTTTTCTGTAACCCTTACCTTCTTGGGTTTGGGGTCCTAAACGCTGTAATTCCATTTCTGTTGGAATGGAATTGGGGAGGTGCCTCGTTTCAAAAAAAAAAATCACAAACCGACACTTGGCTTCTTGAATTTTAAGGTTGCTAAGTTGGTTTAGCATGATAGCAAGCAGTGGGTTTTAGGTCAGAGAATTCGTTCGAGTCCAGATTGATCCTAATTATTTTTTCTTAGCATATGTAGAGAATATTAATGAGTATCAATCAAGAAAGCTGGATGATTTTTCACTTCGGGCGCAATTCCCATCTTGCTAGGTGTACATGATATTCTCGTCAACAGCAGTTCAGTTTTTGAATATACTCATATGGTAGGGTTTGCGTACTTATATTTATATGGACATTCATATGAATGAGTGTGAATCTCAAAAGAAAAAAAAAAGATGTGCACGACAATCATGCTACACTTTGCAGATTAGAATATAAGGGTAAGGTATGTATTTGAGGCCAAGTTTAGGGAGTCAGATCTGTAATTTGAGAGTACAGTGAGCTAAATGACGCGAGACATGTTTAAGAACTGCGATGAACTTTACGTGGCTTTGCAACTTTTTGCCTCGTTTGTTTTCGTCTCAGTTGTCGTCGTCAACGAGACTATAACAAGTTGAGCACCCTCTACGCTTCGCTTGTAAAAAGGCCAAGCCCAGAGCAGAGAGCACCCGCAGGATTTGCGCCATGGCCGCTGCACTCGCACTCCCCCAGGCCACCTCCGCCGGCCACCGTTTCGAGTTCGACGTGATCGTCGTCGGCGCCGGCATCATGGGCAGCTGCGCCGCGCACGCGGCCGCGTCCCGCGGGGCGCGCGCCCTGCTCCTGGAGCGCTTCGACCTGCTCCACCACCGCGGCTCCTCCCACGGCGAGTCCCGCATCATCCGCGACGCCTACGCGAAGGCGCGGTACGTGCCCATGGTGCGCCTCGCCCGCCGCCTCTGGCGGACGCCGAGGCCGAGTCCGGCTACCGCGTGCTCACCCCGGCGCCGCATCTCTCCATGGGCCCACGCAGCAACGCCGCGCTTGTCGCCGCCGCCGAGAACGCCGGCGCGGTGGAGGTGGACCTGGCCCAGAGGTGGGGAGGCGCCTTCCGCGTCCCGGACGGGTGGCTGACCGCGGTGAGCGAGCACGGCGGCGGCGTGCTGAGCGCGACCAAGGCGGTGGCCATGTTCCAGGCGCTCGCCGTCAAGAAGGGCGCCGCGGTTAGGGACAACGCCGAGGTCCTGAGCATCGAGAAGGGGCCGGACGGTGGCGTCGTGGTGAAGACGAGCAGCGGCGAGGAGTTCCGCGGCGCCAAGTGCGTCGTCACGGTGGGCGCCTGGGCGAGCAAGCTGCTCAGGTCCGTCGCCGGCGTGGAGCTCCCCATCCAGCCGCTGCACACGCTGACCTTGTACTGGCGCATCAAGCCCGGCGGCGAGAGCGACCTCACGGCGAAGGCCGGGTTCCCGACGTTCTCCAGCTACGGCGACCCGCCCGTGTACGGAACGCCGTCGCTGGAGCTCCCGGGCCTGATCAAGATCAGCTGCGACGGCGGGCCGCCGTGCGACCCGGACGGCCGCGACTGGGTCTCCGGCGACCGCGAAGTCACCGAGCGCGTGGCCAGGTGGATCGAGGCCTCCATGGCAGGCCACGTCGAGGCCGCCGGCGGGCTGGTGATCCGGCAGTCGTGCATGTGCTCCATGACGCCGGACGCGGACTTCGTGATGGACTTCCTCGGCGGGGACTTCGGGGAGGACGTGGTGGTCGGGGCCGGGTTCTCCGGGCACGGGTTCAAGATGGGGCCGGCGGTGGGGAGGATCCTGGCCGAGATGGCCATCGACGGCAAGGCCAATACGGCGGCGGAGGCCGGCGTGGAGCTCGGCCACTACAGGATCAACCGTTTCGATGGCAACCCCATGGGAAATGCCAAGGATTACTAGTGACGCTGATCATGGATGTGTATCTTTGACCTATGTACCCGTGTGATTCTTGTCACGCGTTGAAATAACTTAGTAACAACTCCGTAATTGGATCAACAAGTTGCATAGTATGGGTTGCAAGTGTGAAGTGAACCAAGTAAAATCAGTTTGAAAAACATAAATGCATTTAAGTTTGAGGTGAATTTAAAAGTACGGTTACGTGTACGTTCTGACCCGTTTCCACCTTTTCTTGGTTTATTAGCATTGGTGCTGAAAAGAACATATATGCATGTTATTCATCAGTTTAGAGCAAGTATAGTTAGGTATAGTCAGCCGGCGAAATAAATTGCCATGTCATCCGAACCCGACTGGAGGAGTGAGAGAGCAAGAAAGAACGAAACAGGCGAGTCGCTCGCTCGAAGCATTGTAACCGAGGTAAAACGCCTGTTTCAGCCCATTGCTGGTGATTGAGCCGGCGCCTCGCTCCACCCCGTCGATCCCCTGCTCCCTTCCTCCTGCGCTCCAATCTCTCTTCTCGCGCACGCTACCTTCTCCCCCGCGCCAAATCATCCTGTTGCGCGCCAAATTGAAAGGATTATCCACGGTCCTCCCCCCCAAAATCCACCCAGTTCATCTCCAATCCCCCACATCTAAACCCTAGACCTGCACCGGCGACTCTCTTCTCTGCTAGATGAATCAGCAGTTCAAGAGGACCTCCGCGCCGGCGCCTATGGTGACTGCTATGCTATGGTGAATGCTGCTGGATTGCTGGTGCTATTTAGAGGTATGCATTCTCTAATCTGAACTGAACGATGTTCTCTTTATTAAGTATGCATTGACAAACTACTTAACCTTGCCTTTGTTTTGTTTTTTAAAATAGTGACTGAAGATTGTTGGTGCAATGGATTGGCTCTATGCCTTTCGTCGTCTGGATCAATAACAAATGGCATGTTTGGTGGAAGCTTATTTAGTACTACTTTTGATGTATGCATTTTTAGAAAGACTTCTGCAATGTTTAAGCACCGGTGTCATGGTGCTATTTGTCATCAGTTATTTGTACCTAGGTGGAATGTAAGCACTGGTGTCACGGTGCTATTTGTCATCTGTTATTTGTACCTAGGTGGAATGTTTAAGCACTGGTGTCATGGTGCTATTTGTCATCAGTTATTTGTTCTAAGTATTATGTTAATTTGTTATTCACCAGGGTATAAGTACTTCAATTGATGAAATGGTGTTCACTAAATAGCTATAGAGATGTATCCACAAAGGATCCTTTGCACATGCAGACATTAATTGCTTAGATGTTTCAAGCAGACATTAATTGCTTAGATGTTTCAAGCAGCCCATGTATCAGCCGGCTTATAGCCAACCCATTATATGGGTAAGCTTTTAGAGCTTGATCAGGTGACATGAAAGTGGCTTTTAGCCAGCTGCTGGCTACATTACTATCCTTGCTCTTAAGAGTAGTTCTCAGCTTCTCAGAGCATGGCTAATAGCTCCGCCGGTGGTCAGGCAGTTCTTGCTTCTCATGGCTAATAGCTCCGTCGGCGGTCGGCTGGGACGCAAGCCATCATGATGGTGGACCCCACCCTCTCACCCAATAGCAACAGAGACAGGGTCTCTTCGCTAGCTTGAGCGGGCGGTTTGCGAGTCGCCCATCAGGCCATCACCTTCTCTCTTTTGCTCCACGTAGATTCTCAGCCAGCTATCCGCCAGCCATTATACTTCGTCTTACTACTCTGAATTTTGTTTTGCATTGTAGTTTGTGTAGCCCTTTTGCAGAAAGCAAAGTGTTTTCAGATATTTCTGCAGCAAAAACAGGGTCCTTTGTTGGAAGATTAATAAACAATATGGGTGAATTTCATGCAATTTCTTTTGTCTTTTTTATGTAAATGTTGTTTGTGTTGGCGATCAGAAATTGCATATTAGGGCAATGCTTAGCTGTACGCGTTACCTTTTCAAGCAAATGAAAGGACGACGAAGAAAACTTCAGTCCGTTTTTCTTGGTTGAGACTTGAGAGAGATATTTCAGCTTGCAACTGATCCCATTCGTTGCATTCGATACTGACAAAATAAGGCTGGCTTGGAACTTTTGGAATTATTATTTCAGTTTGGAAATCAGCTTATTGCCCTGTACCATCGCCAGCACCGCCGGTACATACCAGTGCAGTGCATGTGGAGTTGTAGACGATTCTGAATTGGCGATGGGATCTGAGCGAAGCCTGACCGTTTGGGAAACACCAGAATTGACGGGTCGTCTCACTGATTGGTTCAGACGAACGGCGGTGGGGATAGAACATACACCTCTGCATGAAACACCGATGATGACGAGATTTCATTGACAGATCCAGACCACCAGCACCGCTGCACGTCAGTGATCAGTCATCCTCACAGCATCCAAAGGCTTCTCCAACGGCAATCGACGCCAACAATGGTGACCTAGAGGTGACAGGGAAGGATAGAGATCGTCCATGAGCCGATCGCGTTACCAGTTTCGCTGCACCTGGCTATGGACTATGGAGTGACGACAGCAGTGAGAGCCGATTGCGCGACTCCCTCTCCGCCTCCTGCAAGAAGAAGAGCTCGCTATCTTTCCCCACACTGATGCTGTGGGTCTGATGCTTGACCCGCCAATAATGATTGTGTTCGGTTGGTTGTGGCTCGTAGCTGGTGCTGATTTATCGTGAGATAAAATTACTATTGGCTGGCTGGTGGCTGGTGGTCTGTGCTAATTTGGTGTGAGAGAAAAACACTACTGGCTGGTTGGCTGACAAGCCAGCCAATAATATGATGCTACTCATCCTGCAATCGATGAACGCGAAAGCACACATAGGGGTGGTAATAGATCATGATCTTAATGCTCTCTTCACAATTCTAGTTGGCTCTTAATATTTTAGCTCAAAATTGAATAAGATTATAACCCGATTCTTTTAGAGTCCGAATCTTAGAATATCTAGACAAAAAATCAAAGCCCTTTACCACCCACACGGCACCCAGAAACCATACAAGATAACATGCATGTTATTTTCTAACGACCAGGTTCAACCTTGAGGCCCAACACTCGAGGTTGCATCAAGGCAAACCAGTCTCTCGCAGTTAAGGATGGATCCAGATGGTGAACATCCGAATTATCCATATTCGTATCCGGTTGAAATGTAAATATGGATATTCATATTCGTATTTGATTTTAATATGGATGTCATATGGATGCATCCGAATCCGACTTTGAGAACTTTTCTCTATCCGATTTCATATTCGTATTCGAGGAATATCCGATCACATTCATATTCGTCCGTATCCGTAAAGAAAAGTAACTAATAAGACAATTTTAAACTTATCTTTATACCTAATTACTTAATGATGTACACTATTTAAATTATTTAGAAAGCTAGTTAACTAATAATATATTTATTAAAATTAGTAATAATATAAAAATTAACTTTAACTATTTAATATACTTATTTCATGATTAAAATTATTTTATATGAGTCAAATTAATTATTTATTTAATGATAAAATCTTTTTATATATCTTAATTATTAAGTATTTAAATATTTATTTATTTTACTTTTAAAATTAGTATTATATATTTAATATAAAAGCTATACATAGATAATTATATTTTTTATTAGCTATCTTCTAATCCTTTACTCCCTACTTGTATAATGATTTTGATCTACTATAAAATTGTTGACAAAATAAGCTGATACTCGTGATAGCTCTATGTTTCAAATCGAGAAGGAATCCGGATTTGAACTATCCGTTTTGTATTCGTATCCGATGAAATCCGCATTCGCATTCATATCCGAATTAAAATGTGTTAAAAGGTGACATTTGGATCCGATTTCATCCGTATCTCATCCGAATCCATCCTTACTCGCAGTTGCAGTCAAACCACCTTACAGTTATGTCCAAAGGAATTCATGAAACAAAATATTTGCATTACCTTGCGTGATACTTAACAAATTAATAGTCATGCTAATTGGAACAAACATGATTGACACAACATAGCACTGTTCGTCTAAACATTCGTTTAGCCTCTACTTGTTTAACATATGTTTAAAAAAGACTAAAATTACTTTCATGGCCCAAAGGGACAGGAGGTTGCACAAGTTCTCTTAGATTGATACAGTAAATTGGATAAATATAAAAAATAGTGTGAGGAACAATACGGGTAGATTCAGTTAATCTATTTACTCAAAACACGGAGCAATGCAGAACATAAATTTACTGTTTAAAAGTGATATTGTAGGAACAATGCTAGGACATCCCTTACTTGGATATGTAAATAATGCGTCACTTCCTTGATGTTTATTCTCCAATGCTATGCTCTTGAAACAAATCTCTGGATGTTCCTGTTGCCAGGACATAGTTTTGGTGGAATGCTCGGAGGTCAGCTTGACCAAAGGGCCGCTTGGATTGAATTGAAGTACAATTGGATGGTTCTTACAAGGGAGAGGGCGGCTGCTTATATAGGCAGAACATTCACCTACTCTTATCAAAAAGCATAAAGCTTTAACCCAAGCCAAAAGCACCTCATGATCCACTTGAGGGCCAAGGCAAACAAAACTACAAAAGTAAAGTGCAGAAATTAAGATACAAGTGCTAGCTTAACCTATCAATCTCCCCCTTAAGCCTAGCAGTAAACTATCTTCTTCAGGCCAATCCTCTCCCTCATCTCCTGGAACTTGGCCTTGCCCAGAGACTTGGTGAGGAAGTCAGCCAGCTGGTCGGCAGTAGGAATGTGGCTGGTCTTGATGCTTCCTTCTTCCAGACAATCCCTGATGAAGTGGAACTTAGTCCGGATGTGCTTGCTCCTGTCATGGAAGACCGGGTTCTTGGCCAAGGCGAGTGCAGACTTGCTGTCCACCTTCAACTCCACCACCTCCACTTCCCTGCCCAGGAGCTCCCCGAGCAGCCTTGCCAGCCATAGAGCTTGTGTTGATGCAGTGGTGGCAGCAATGTACTCTGCCTAACAGCTCGACAAAGCCACCACCTTCTGTTTGATGGACTGCCAGCAGACCAAGTAACTCCCAAGGAAGAACATGGTGCCGCTGGTGCTCTTGCTGGTGTCGACATCGCCGGCCAAGTCGCTGTCGCTGTAGCCGATGAAGCGTGTTGTGTTCGGAGCCTTCTCGTAGTGAAGCCTGTAGTCCAGCATCCCGGCCACATAGCGGAGCATGCGCTTGGCGGCCTGCTGATGCTCCACTGTGGGCCGATGCATGAATCGACTCAAGTATCCAATGGCGAACACCAGATCCAGCTAAGTATGCAACAAGTACCGCAAGCTGCCCATGAGTTGCTAGTACAGAGTCGCGTCCACCTCCTCTGCAGCTCTCTCCCTGCCGAGCTTCAGCTTCTCCTCCATTAGGGTGGCCGTTTGATTGCAGCCCTGCATGTTCCCCAGCTCGAGGATGCGTTGTGCGTAGTTGGACTGGCACAGCGTGATGCCATTGGCATCCTGGCGGACCTCGACACCAAGGTATAAGCAGAGGAAGCCGAGATCGGTCATCTTGAAATGATCCTTCATGGCGGCCTTGAAATCCTCCACCTCCCTCCCATCTGCGCCGATGATGATTAGGTCGTCGACGTAGACGCCGACCAGTAGTAGAGCTTCCCCACTGCCGTGCCTGTACACCGCCGCCTCGTTCACGCTTTGCTGGAACCCCATCTTCTTCAGAGTGATGTCCAGCTTCACGTTCCATGCACGCGGTGGCTGCCACAGCCCGTATAACGCCTTCTTCAGCCGGTACACCTTCCCTTCTTCTCCGGCGATGATGAAGCTAGGCGGCTGGCGCACGTACACCTCTTCCTTGAGGCCGCCGTAGAGAAAGGCGGACCTCACGTCCATGTAATGCACCTTCCACCCCTCCTGCGCCGCCAGTGCAAGGAGAACCCGCACCGATTCCATCCTTGCCACTGGCACAAAAGCATCATCGAAATCGATGCCTTCTCTGCACGAAGCCACGCGCCACCAACCTCGCTTTGTGCTTGGCCACCACCCCCTTCTCATCCTTCTTGAGCTTGAAGACCCACTTCAGTGAGATTGAGCGATGGCCGGCGGGGAGGTCCACGAGCTCCCAGGTCTTGTTCTTCTCAACAGCCTGGAGCTCCTGCTTCATCGCCGCCTCCCACGCTGGATGGCCCTTGGCCTCCGCATGGTTGGTGGGCTCCCCGGCGTGAGTGAGGTGGAGCTGGGTGCAGTGGTGTGGCGCCATGCTTGGTGGTGACTCGTCCCCGATGATGTTCATCACCGTGCGGTAGCGCAGTGGCTCGGCATCATAGTAGGCGTCCAGCCAGTCCTCGTCATCCTCCAGCGGCGTGGCCAGCTCAATTGGAGGAGTCAAAGCAGATGGCCCCGCCGCCGGTGTGATCGAAGATGCCTGGAGTAGAGAGTCTACGTCCTCCTCTGTTCCAGTGTTGCTATGCTCCCCAGGAGGTAGAGCAGGGGACGGCGAGCGCGGCGTAGCCGGAGTTGCGGCTAGGCCTGACGAAGGCATGCGGGCTTCCCCGGATCCAAACTCCTCGACATGCTCGACGACGAACTCCTCATCCGCCGAAGCTTGCCTGCAGCCGTCCTTGATCCAGTCCCACCCGTGACTCTCATCGAAGACGACATCGCGCGAGACACGCACGCATTGTATCTCAGGGTCGAGGATGCGGTACGCCTTGGCACCATCAGCGTAGCTGATGAAGATGCTGGGGCAGCTACGATCGTCCAGCTTCTTCAGCTGCGACAGATCCTTGGTGTAGGCGACGCAGCCGAACGTGCGCAGGTGCCCCACCTGCGGTGCCTTGCCGTGCCAGGCCTCATAAGGCGTCATGCCCTGCAGTGCCTTGATCGGAGCCCTGTTCAGCAAGTGAATGGCGATCACCACCGCTTCTCCCTAGAAGCGCGCCGGTAGGCCTCTCTGCTTCAGCAGCGCCCGTGCCATGGCGACCACGGTCTGGTTACGGTGCTCCATGATGTCGTTCTTCTGCGGCAAGTAGGGGGCGCTGTAGTGGCATTGGATTCCCTCCTCCGCACAGTACGCCGTGAACACGCCGACGGTGAACTCCCGCCCATTGTCCGTGCGCAGCATCCGCAACTTCTTGCCGCTCTGCTTCTCCGCCATGGCCTGCAGATGCTTGATCGCATCCACAGCCATGTCTTTCATCGTCAGCAGCACCACCCACATGTACTGCGTGGCGTCGTCGACTAGTAGCAGGAAGTAGCACCTGCCACCGGGAGTCGCTGGCGAGATGGGGCTGCACAGATCACCGTGGACAAGCTCCAATGGGTCCTGTGCACGGTACTGGGCCTCCGACGGGAACGGAGTGCGGCGATGCTTGGTGATGACACACGTGTCGCAGAACTGGGCGACGTGGTCGATCTCCGGTAGCCCGCGCACCATGCCGTGCTTGGACAGCTGGTGTAGAGCGTCGAAGTGCAGATGGCCATACCGCTCGTGCCAGCGCCAAGCTTCATCATCGTTGTGGGCAGCGAGGCACATCGGCTTGGCTGTGTTGATGTTGAGGATGTAGAGGTGGTTGGCGCCGCACCGCACCTTGACAAGAAGATGCCGACGCTGATCCCAGATCCTCAGGATGCCATGCTCGATCAACACCTTGGATCCTCCTTCATCAAGCCGCCCCAGACTCATGATCGAATTGCGGAGCGCCGGGATGTAGTACACCCCATGGAGTACCCTGTGCTCACCGATCTTAGGCTCGATGATGATGGAGCCGACTCCATGAATCTCCACCTTCAACTCATTGCCGAACCTCACCGTCCCTCTGGACGATGTGTCCAGATTGGTGAACAGCTCGCGACGGCCGGTCATGTGGTGAGTAGCACCAGTGTCCAGGTACCACCCATCGAGCTTCTCGTCGCCACCGGTCTTGCTGTGCAGAAAAGCGTTCGCCTTGGGCTCGTCGATGGCGATGTTGGTAGACTTAGCGAAAAAGGTCGAAGCTTGCCCCTCGCCGCCGTCCGCGTCGGGCTCCGAGAACCCACACGTGAGGAACAGCGCGTGGTCTTCATCTACCTCTGCCATGGGTGCCGCACCACCATGACCGCGACGAGGTTGGGGGCAATCGCGTGCCCAGTCCCCGGCACGGTTGCAGTTGAGGCAGAGGTCGTCGCGATTCGGCCGCCGATCGGCTCCAGCTCCAGCCTTTTCCCCTTCTTGATCCGCGCCGCCGCCTTGATCACCACCCTTGGCCTTGTTCTTCTTGCCACCACGGGGGCGACACCGGCGATCTCCATCCCTCGACGACCCAGTGCCTTCCTCCTTCTTCTTCTTGTCGAAGGCCCGCCACTGTTCGGCGGTGTACAGCAATTTGCCAGAAGCCGCCTCCATCTCCGAAGCATGCTCGCGGTCCTGGACCACCTTGAGATGCCCGGTGACGCCCTCGATGGAGAGCTCATCGAGGTCGAGGAGGGTCTCGATGGAGATGACCAGCTGCTCAAACTTCTTCGGCATATACTGGAGGAGCTTCTCCATGGTACACCTCTCATCAAGGTCGGTGTCGCCGTTGATCGCCATCTGCTCCTTCAGATTGGTGAGGCGGAGAGTAAAGTCCTCGACTTGCTCCCCGGTCGAAAGGTGAGACCTTCCCACTCACCTCGGAGCTACTGCAGAGTCGCACGCTGGACACGGTCACCGCCGACACCCCTCGTCGCAATTGCCTCCCAGGCATGCTTCGCCGTGGGCTTGTTGGCGATGGACGCTGTCAGACTCGGGACAGCGTGACTGCTTATAGACATAGAATATTCTAGAGTAAGGGATAGCTCATGGATGTACCTTACCTCTTTTATAACTACCCAAATAGGCATAGAACTAGCTGCAGTACAAAGGAAACTACCCAATTATGTTGTAGTAGGACTCCAACTGTACTCGGCTAGGACTTTTCGTGTAACCCTGTCCCCCCGGATATATAAGGGTGGGCAAGGACCCCCTCCAAATCATCAACACCTAAGGCAACACAAACCACACAAGACGTAGGGTATTACGCAAACTCGCGGCCCGAACCTGTCTAAATCTTTGTGTTCCTTGTACCATTGAGTTCTAGAGTAGTCGATCCCTACCTACAAAACCTAGAGCTAAGGGTATCCCTGAGTAGGCTTGGCGGTAAACACCGACAGCTGGCGCGCTAGGTAGGGGATTCGGCGAGTTCACCAACTGTGACACCTCAGGTGTTAGCACATTTAAATACAATCAATGTACCTTAGTTAAAGTCAAAAGAAAAATTTGAGAAATTAATTCAAAGAGAAAGGATCCAATAAAAGACAAATCATACAAAAGAAATTAAAGGAAAAAGAAAAAGGAGTGAAAAGCTACTCAAAATTTAGCTCAAAAATGTGCACAAAATTTTTATTGGCTCATGAGAGGTGTTTCAATTGACATGTGCTCAATTGAACTTCAGCTAAAATCAAGTCAAAAACTGAATAAAACTAAAGTCATTTTGTGCAAATATGCAAATGTACCAATAGTTCAAAATGTGAGTTTCAAATGAAAATTTGCATAACATGAAAGTTGTAGATCTTGAAAAGTTATGCAAAAGTGGTATTCAACACTTTTCCATTTGAGCCCTCCAAATAGGAGATAATTGTTGTTTACCGAAAGGTCCCTGGAATTTTCAGAAATCGCAAAAGAGCCCCCATCTCCATCTCTCTCTCCCGGCTGACTCTGTTTCGCCCGCCGCCCGCCGTACGCCGCCGGTGGACTTCGTCCACCGCGCGCCCGCGGCCAAATGGACCCGAGAAGTCCCCCCAACGCCACCTGGCCCGCCCCTTGGCACCTCCTCGCGCGCACACGCGTCCCAGGCCGCTCCCGAGCCGCCACGACACCCCGGCCGGCGCAGCGCCGCTGCCTCCTCCGTCCGCTCGCCGTCGAGCCGCCCAGGACCAAATCGACCGCCCCTAGTCACTACATTCCTCCCCCAGGAGCTCCTTGGCCGATAAAGACCCCCAGCACCCCACAGACGCGCCCCTTCTCCTCCTTCTTCCTCCCGCCGCTCCGCCATGGCCGCCGAGATCCAGCTCTCGCGGACCGGCTAGCCCAGCCCCACATTGCCCCCTCCGACCACCGCAACAGCTTCGCCACCTCCCAGTTACGCTCCACACGCGCGGAATCGAGCCCAAACCCCCTCCCGACGCCGTTCCCCTCTTGCGCCGCCGCCGGCGAGCTCGGGCTCACCGCGGACCGGCCAGCTCCGAAGGAGACCGAGCCTGACAGCTACCCCAGAAGCATCCACGAGCTCACGCGGTGCTCGTGCGCGTCTTGTTCCCCTACCCCGAGCCCTCTTTCACCCCCAGCGCCGGCGAACCGAACAACCGACCCGCCATCAACGCCGACGAGCTCGAAACCGTGCACCAAACGCTCGAACGCCGACCAGGGTAGGTGTTCCTCAATCCTATCTCTCCCACGCGCCTCCCCGTGGCAGCCCCGGTAAGCCCTGCACCGCAGAACACCACCGGCAAGATGCCATGGCGGAGAAGGCCGGCGAAGGACCCGGTTGTAATTTCTTTTTTTCGTTTAAGGGTGTTTCTGCAAGTTTTTCAGTATAAACCAGTGAAATCCTAAAATGCGAAACAAATCACAGAAAAATCAGAAAAATACAAACTCAACTGATCTGGATTCCTTGTAACAAGATCTACAAATTTTGTAACATTCACATTTGCAGAAACTCAACCGAATTTAATCTAGGGAAAAGATTAAGAAAACCACCTTATGCATGTTCATGAAGTTCTGCTCATCAAATGACCTCGATTTTTGGATATGTTATCACTAAGGGAATTTTAATATCACAGTAAAAAGATGACACCAACCCAAAATAGTATCATATTGGAACAATCAAGATTCTCTAATCTGTTGTTAGTTTTCTCGATTTAATTTTGGAAATTATGTACATTAACTTGCTCTGAAATTTTTACTGCGTGCATGTGCCACTGAATACTTGCAAATCCACAAATTTCAGATTTATTAGAGTTCATTTGCTATATACCATGATTTATGCTTGCTTAATCAACTTAATTCCTCATATATAGTTCTTATGCTCAGAAAAATCTATATTTATTTCTGTCCCTTTTTAGCTCTGTGTTCCTGTCTAAAAATTTTGAGCTGCATTTACTGAGTTTTGCCTTGGTGAATAATCATGATTAGCATCTTAGGGCTAGATTTTCTATTTTTGTTCTGAGTAATCCACAATGTTTCTGATCATGATTTTTGGGCATGATCTTGTTTAGAGTATGTTCTATCCGTAATAAAAAGTTCATATGCAGTTCTGATCAAATGCACCTTGAGAAATTTATGCAAACTCATGCTAAGTTAACTGAATAACTAATTTATCATAGTGAGTTAAATCTTGAAAATTTTTCTGGAGTATGTTTAACTCATGACTAGTCTCTAGTAAAAGTTGGAGAGCCATATCCCTAGTAAAACTCTCTGTAGATTTAATCTTAGTTAAAAGCTTGCTGATTTTTGTTCTTTTTATTACCTCAGTTATATAAGTAAATAAAATCTGGAAAAATGTTAGTGCTGAGTAAATGCTATGAAGTTGCTCTCGTAAAATTTGTAGCACCAGAACCCATATTAAACGTTCTGTACAAAAAGATGAAGTACCTAGAGTGATCTACTTGCATGAATAGTTATAGTTTTTGCTTTGTGGTCAAATGCTGAAATCTATACCATAAGTACTTAAATTTGGATCTGAGTTACTTTAGTGTTTCATCACTAGCTCTTTAGTAGTTGTGTTGTTAAGAAATAATGAAAGCATGCTATGTGTTGAAATTGAAAAATGAAAACTAAAACCCCCACTCATTCATGAATAAACATAGTGGTGTTTACTACTCTATAAACGATTGCCCATGCAATGAAACGTGAAATCGTCACTAAATTAACTTCGTGAACTACAACTTTATCGTGAAGGAAAGTAATTGTTATCCATGAATAACTCATAATCTTGCATTGCATATAGAAACGGTTAATCTCGCGGACGGTGACTACGAACTGGTGCCCGCGGACTCTCATGCGGAGCAGGAGGTTAATCTGAATTGTGCTAACTTGCCGCAAGTCCTGGGCCAAGCCCCAGAGGCTTTTCTGCCTAACAGTGCCCAAGAAGGCAAGCCCCGGAGCATAATCCCAGTTTTCTTTCCAAATTATCATTCTGCTAGCTATTTATTTATGTATGGTAATAGTTGGTTTCTGCATTTAAGTTTTCTAGGCGTTGATCGAAAACCCTAGATGCATGATCCATAGGAACCTATGTTTGATACCGGATCTTTTTATCGACTAGTTGCCATGCTAAATAGGTACGGTAGAAGTCGAGTGGTTTCCTGCCTCTCGCGAGCAAATAGGAATTGTGCTGACTTTAATTCCTGTTGACATGTAAGGACAACGGGCGGGGTTGTGTAGTTGTGATACCCCGCTGGTGTAGTCAAAAATGGCTAAGGTCACCGTGTGTGGCTCATTTCGTTAAGCGTTTGAAAGTACTAGCCACATACCGAGAAATATGGTAATCGGTAAGCTTAAGTACCTGATTGGACCGGCGAGTGGAACGATCTCGCACCCTCCTGGTAGAAGTAGGATTTACATTTTTGTCGCGACGTACGAGTGCAGAGTGGTCGGACTCTGCAGTCGGGGAGGGTGTGCCGGATCCACGGACTGGAAAGAAAGGGGAAAAGTAGCGTGGGCGGGAGCGAAGTCGATCCCCATGCGTGTGGTCTAGGTTCCCCTGGCCAGGTTGAAATTCGATTCGGAATCGTCCGCCTCTCACGGCATGAGATTGCTTAAAGATTTCGGTCACATAGAGTAACAAGTGGAATATGATGATGATAATACTGCTGGTTGATTAAATGATTGCTCTACCATGTTTGAGTAGAGTTAGTTGCAAATTTAGAATGGTTAATCCCACTAGAATCCGGCTAAGTAAAACCTGAAAGTAAGGATCAACACTTAGCGGCATTTTTGGCAAACAAACCCCACCAACCAAAAAGCCTTGCATGTCTAGTTATCGGACTATGTTATATCCGGAGATGGGTCAGTCTTGTTCAGTATTAGTATACTCAGCCTTGTTTGTGGCACTGTTTTTCAGGTACTAACTTTGAAGATCTGTTTGCGAGTCTTACTTGGCCTTGTACTCTGCCTCCGGGTTGGTCTGTTGAGTGGGATGGCCCTTCAGCTGGTGCTGACCTCCCTCCCGCTGAGTGATGCATTCGTACGGGCTTTATCGATGCGTCACGTTATCCCGCTAGTTATCTTTACTGCTTCCGCTGAACATGAGACTTAAATAATTGAGTAGTTGGAACTCCGTAGTACTTGCTACTCTGAACATGGTTTGTAATAAATTTTTCTTTCCGCTGCAATCACTCTGAGATGTATGAAATGGTTTGTGTTGTAATCTCTGGGCTCACCTTCGTGTGAGTGTTGTCTGCTGATCCTGGAATAGCGTGGCTTTTATCGAGGCTTCACTCGAGGAACTACCGGGGAATGCCAAATTGGGTCAGAGTTGCTTAGCAACAAAGATCAGTGCACCCGGGCCCAGTAGTTTGGGTGGTTCCGCCACAGCTGGCATCAGAGCTCGCAGACAACCTACCAGAGATGGCAACCTCGGTTTTCAAAATAACAATTTAAAACTTGATTTCAAAACTACTAAAGTTTTTGAAAGAGTTTAGGATCTCCAAGGACAAGTCTAGGACGTAAAGCCCTAGGAAATCTTATGGGTATAATCAGGTGGCTTATTTTGTATGGCTAACTTCCAGCACATTACCTTTCAGTATTTAAATTCTGTAATTTAAATTCTGCAACTACATCATCGCCACGAAGGTATGCTTACTCAGTCAGCTGAGAGAGTCTGACCTTCCCGTCGGTGATGCGAGCCGAACGCTGGAGCTCAAGCAGTGGCCTACTTGAGCTGCTGCCCATATACCAACTTCGGTTGAATATATGGGGAGTAATGGTTCGAAATTGGAATTCAATTCCCCGTCAAAGACGGTACTCAGTCAATACGTTGTTTCGATAACGTATGCTTAACGTTGTCCATACGGCGGTAATGGTATGGATGCCGATTCTATAGTGATTGGTAATGTATGGGAACGCTTTCGTGAGTGCTGGCACGAAAGGTTCATTTTATATACTGTTAATCTTCTGCAGGTACGCTAACTCGAAATCGAATTATAGGCTATCTAGCTATATCGAGTAGCTATATAGTGAGAGACGTAATATGTATGACACCAAAGTCATTGCGTAAGACCAATGGTACTTGGCAATTTTTCCTTGGTAAGGACCTATAGGTTCTGCATTCATTCTCGAAAAGGTTAGCAAGGAAATCTCTGGAGAAATCACAAGCAAATCAGCTAAAACACCATCCTAAGGAGTATCCAGAAAGTCTGCAACCTGGTTTCCACGAATTTTAACCTTCTGTTAATTTACTCAAATCGACTTGGGGTAGTAAGACTAAATGATGTTTCCTAAGTTATCAAGCTGTTGTAAAAATTTGAAAATTTTTGAAGCCTTCTAGCATGATATTTGTATTTTTGGATCAACCCTGTGTAAAACTGTTAACTCTGAACGGTCTACACAACTGCAATTTTTCGACCTTTATAAGTTGTTCAAACTAAAAATCGTTCAACATGAAAGTTGTAGACAACTAAGTGATGAACTTACCATAAAAATTTGAAAATTTTTTGACGTCTGGGTTGAGAGTTATAGTCAGAATACACCCTTTCTGGACACTCGGTTTTTCTGGTTGACATCACTCTGAATACCTGAGCATATCACCCCCATGGAGTCCGAATTGATCTTAATGGTGACTAGATGAATCGTTCCTTAATATCAGGGGGATCTTGTGTAAATTTTTGAGAATTTTTGAAGCAAGTTATTTAAAGTTTTGGCCATTTCTTCCACTATTCCAGAGTTAGTAGTTCTTGTTACCATCAGCTGATCCATCGGTCTTTTGTTGGGACAGATGGAAGAGCTGCTGGTCGTTGACGCGCAGGGGCATGTGCACTCCGCTTGCCTGCACTGGGACGGGTTTCCCCGCCGTCTTTGGGAGCTTTTGAGTGCAGCCGGTTACCTCCAGCCACCGGTTTACGATGGCCACGAGTTTGTGGAGGACGGAGTTCGTCGCTGCAGTGTGACGATGGTGATCCCGCAGCACCCACTCAACGAGTGGGAGCTGATCGTGACTCAGATGGTTGGTCACTACCTGCTGGACACTTGGGAGCTTACCGCCATGAGGGCGATGACCACGTTTTGCTCTTTGCGCCCTCTGGAGGTGGTTCTGACTGCGTTCGGGTTGTTCCCTGCACCTGACCCGGCAGACCCGCTTTGGCTCGACCGGATGGCACACGTGGACGTGGTTGCTACCCTTGACCCGGTCGGGCCACTTCGGACGACAGCGATGTGCTTGGACGGTCTTTACAGACTTCACACTTACCAGAGTTACGCCGTCGCTCAGTTGGTGGACCACGCTCAGGCCTTGCACCTGGCGGTTCAGCTGAGAGATGAGCAGCTTCAGGAGGCTAGTACCGAGCTCGAGAGCAGGGCTACTCTTATCGCCCAGCTCCACGGTCAGGTTCACGAGCTTCAGGACACTGTGTCGGATCGTGACGCTACGATCAACTTCCTGGAGGACCAGTTTCACGACCTGCAGCTTGAGTTGGACGAGGCCCAGGGGCAGCTCCACGCGATACAGCACGCGCAGGATGCCCTTCACGCACCTCCTGACGAGATGCAGGTGGACGAGGAGGACGAGCCCCAGGAGATCGAGGGCTTTTCGGAGATGGACTCCGAGGACCAGGCGCCGCAGCCCGCACCGGTTGAGGTTCACATGCCCGCGGCGAGTGAGGCATCGGTCAACATGTAGACCGAGGCGCTGTTTCTTAGCTTTTGTAGACTCCTCTTAGTGTAGCCTACTTTTGGATCATGGCTACTAGGCTAACTTAGAGTTGAGTAACCCCCTTAGTACTGATGTTAGGAGTGACCAAGTAGAAATGAGAGAACGATGGATGTAATGAACCCCTAATGCTACTAGTGTTAATTATCAGTGATCTGTGAAAAGCTGAAGGCAGCAGCTAGTTCGAATTTTTATCCTCTTTTCCTTTCGGATTTAGCTCCTGAGTTGAATACCAAAGTTGTTCCAAATTTCATCGTGGAAATACTCACAAAATTTCAGCCCAAACGGATCAGTAACACGGGAGATAATCGCAAATTACAGAAGCTCTGTTTTCTGTGAAACAGAAAAACCAGAGGAGGAGTAAATGAATTTTTCGACTAACCTACTCTGGAAATCTGACTTTGTGATGACTACCAAACTTGTAGATCACGAAATTATCTATCTTCTGTAAAAATTTCAAGTTTATATCATGTACGGAACTCCAGTTATGAGCGTTTTTGTATCACTGGTTTTCTGCACGACGTGATTTAAGCAATTCCGAATATTTACATGTCATCTTGAGTTGAAATTCCCATTCGAGATGATGATAATGATGGGTCTAATGCAAAATTACTCACATTTCAGATGGTGGGATCGACTCGAGGCACCCCTAGTGGTTTTGGAGCCGGGGGGAATGGCGATCCACCTCCACCTCCTCCACCAGTGGGTATTGCTGAGGTTCTTGCCGCCCAGACGGAGATTTTGCGGCAGTTGGTTCAAGCTCAGCAACAACCGCGGGGTGGGCATCATGGTCATCACGCACAGGAAGCGAGCTACCAAGATTTCCTCAGTACTCAGCCTCCGCTGTTCAATAAAGCAGATGAGCCTCTGGACGCGGACGCTTGGATTCGCACGGTCGAGTCCAAGTTTTCTCTATAGACTACTCCTTGTTCCGAAGCGAACAAGACTCGCTATGCCGCGCAGCAGCTTCGCGAATCAGCTCGTATGTGGTGGGATCATTACCACGGGATGCTACCGGCTGATCATGTGGTGAATTGGAATGAGTTCAAATTGGCTTTTCGAGACCATCATATTCCAGCTGGACTTCTTGACCGTAAGCTCAACGAGTTCTTGACTTTAACTCAGGGCACTCGTACGGTGGTACAGTATGCCCAAGTATTCCATCAATTGTGTCAATATGCTGGACATCACGCGGATACCGACGCTAAGAAGCGTGAACACTTCCGTCGAGGCCTTAGTACCAAGTTACAGGAGAGGCTAAACCTTGTCAGAGCAGACTCATTCAATGAATTGGTGAATATGGCTATATCGCAGGAGGATCTGATTTCTGCACACCGCGCTGAAAAGAAGCGCAAGGCACCTGCTGGACCCTCGAGTGCCTCTGCACCGAGGTATCGAATTGTGCAGAATAACCCACCCGCACCCTCTCAGAAGGCCCCTCCGCCAGGGCGTTGGATTATTCGACCTCCTCAACAGCAGCAGCAGACTCGATTCGGGTTTCCTCAGCAAGCTCGATTTGCACCTCAGCAGCAGCAGAGCGGCCCTAGGCTGAATACTCAGCCAGCCGCTCGCCCTGATAATAATAACCGCTGTTTCAGATGCGGGAGTCCAGATCACTTTGCCAAGATGTGCCCCCAAGCGGGACAATCTCAAGGGCAGGCTTCTCGCAGAAATGATCAGAACAAGGGCAAGAGGCAAACCATTCAAGTCAGGCAGGGCCGACTTTACTTCACCAACCTTACTGAACTACCCGAGGGAGCACCAATCATGTCGGGTACATTCTCTATAAACCATCACCCCGCAGTTATCTTATTCGACTCTGGTGCATCTCATAGCTTCATTAGTTCTAAATTCGGAGCAAGGGTTGGGTTAAATTTTTGCCACACAAAGGGGTCATTCATGATATCTACTCCGGGTGGCAAAGTTGCATCAAACCAAATCGTTAATAATGCGCCACTAAGTTTGGGTAGTAAAACCGTCCCTACCACTTTAATATTGCTGCCACTAGAAGGTATGGACATTATTTTGGGAATGGATTGGATGAACAGACATGGGGTAATGTTAGATATCTCTTCCCGGGCCGTTGAAATAAATTCTCCAACTCATGGTCATTCGGTTCTATATTTACCACATCATCAATGTCACAACTCTTGTGCCTATGCCATGAAAGATATTCGTCTCGAAGATATTCCGGTAGTCCGTGAGTATGCAGATGTTTTTCCGGACGATTTACCTGGTATGCCGCCAGACCGGGATATCGAATTTGTCATTGAACTTCAGCCTGGTACAGCACCTATTTCAAAAAGGCCGTACCGAATGCCGCCTAAAGAATTAGCTGAACTAAAAATCCAGCTACAAGAACTGTTGGACAAGGGTTTTATTCGCCCAAGTGCTTCACCTTGGGGCTGTCCAGCATTGTTCGTAAAGAAGAAGGATGATAGTCTGAGGTTGTGTGTTGATTACCGGCCTCTCAATGCGGTGACCATCAAAAATAAATATCCACTTCCCCGCATCGATGTACTGTTTGATCAGTTGGCTGGGGCAAAGATCTTCTCCAAGATTGATCTCCGTTCGGGGTATCATCAAATTAAAATCCGGCCTTGTGATATTCCCAAGACCGCCTTCTCAACCCGATATGGTCTCTATGAATATTTGGTTATGTCTTTCGGTCTCACCAATGCTCCGGCTTATTTTATGTATCTCATGAACTCAGTATTCATGCCGGAACTTGGCAAGTTTGTCGTGGTTTTTATCGACGACATTCTAATCTATTCCAAGAACGAGGCGGAACATGAGCAACATCTGCGCATTGTTCTTCAACGTCTCAGAGATCATAAGCTATACGCAAAATTCTCCAAGTGTGAATTCTGGCTGGACACAGTCAAATTTCTGGGTCACACTATATCTAGTGAAGGCATTTCCGTTGATCCCAGCAAAGTACAAGAAGTGATGGACTGGAAACCTCTTACTTCAGTTCATCAGATCCGCAGTTTTCTCGGCTTGGCGGGGTATTACCGCAGATTTATTCCGGACTTCTCCAGAATTGCTAAGCCCATGACAGAACTACTAAGGAAGGATGTCAAGTTTAAATGGAGCGCAAGGTGTGATGAAGCATTCCATACATTGAGAAAACATCTAACCACTGCACCAGTCTTGGCTCAACCTGACAACAATAAACCATACGATGTTTATTGTGATGCTTCAGGCACTGGTCTTGGTTGTGTTCTAATGCAAGATAATCGGGTTATAGCCTATGCTTCCCGAGCTCTTCGGCCACACGAGCTAAATTACCCCACTTATGATCTTGAACTAGCCGCAGTTATTCATACTCTCAAGCTTTGGAGGCATTATCTTATGGGCACTCATTGCAATATCTATACCGACCATAAGAGTCTCAAATATATTTTCACTCAAAGTGAGCTGAATATGAGGCAACGAAGATGGCTGGAATTAATCAAAGATTATGACCTGGAGGTTCATTATCATCCGGGCAAGGCTAATGTGGTAGCCGATGCGCTCAGTCGCAAGGTTCGCTGCAATTGCCTTTCAGTGGAGTCATATAATGACACATTGTGTGCTGAAATGCAAAGGCTGAATTTGGAGATCATTCCTCAAAGTTCTTTGAATCATATTTCGGTGGAACCGACACTTTATGACAAGGTCATCATGGCACAATTACAGGACAAAAGTGTTGGTATCATTAAGCAGAAGGTAGTAGAAGGTGAAAATAAATATAAGTGTTTCCGAGTGGACCATAAAGGAATTTTGTGGTTCGAGGATCGCCTAGTCGTTCCCAAGAATCCTGAGCTGCGGAAACAAATACTGGACGAAGCACATCTCTCTAAATTCTCTATTCATCCGGGTAGCACCAAGATGTACCAAGATCTCAGACAAAATTTTTGGTGGACTCGCATGAAGAGAGAGATTGCCAAATATGTCGCAGAATGTGACACCTGCCAGAGAGTGAAAGCTAGTCACTTGAAAGTTGCTGGAACTCTCCAACCTCTACCAATTCCGTCTTGGAAATGGGACGATATCAGCATGGATTTCATCGTAGGCTTACCAAATACTTCTCAGCACCATGATTCCTTTTGGGTCATTGTTGATAGGCTCACAAAGACTGCTCATTTTATTCCAGTGCATACTAAATATCGAACCAAGAAATATGCTGAGATCTATATTGATCGGATTGTCTGCCTACACGGTACACCCAAAACAATTATATCAGATCGTGGTCCTTAGTTTGTGGCAAGATTTTGGGAGCAACTCCAAGAGGCTCTCGGAACTAAATTAATTCGAAGCTCAGCTTACCATCCATAGACTGACAGACAGACCGAAAGGGTGAATCAAATTCTTGAGGATATGCTTCGAGCATGTGTCATCCATTATGACAAGAACTGGGACAAATGTTTATCCTTGGCGGAGTTTTCTTATAACAACAGCTATCAGGCCAGTCTGAAGATGGCACCCTTTGAGGCCTTGTATGGTCAACGGTGTCGAACTCCTTTGAGTTGGTCCCAGACTGGAGAGCGTCAAATCTTTAGACCTGAATTAGTGGTCGAGGCTGAAGAGAAAGTAAAAATAGTACAAGCAAATCTCCGAGCAGCCCAGTCTCGGCAAAAGAGTTATTTCGATAAAAGAAGAGATCCTTTGAAGTTCATGGTTGGTAACCACGTCTATTTACGAGTGTCCCCAACTCGAGGCGTTCAACGTTTTGGAGTCAGGGGTAAGCTCGCACCTCGCTATGTCGGGCCATATGAAATCATTGAAGAATGTGGACCCATGGCTTATCGTTTGCGACTTCCTTCATGACTTGCCGCCATCCATAATGTTTTCCACATATCTCAACTCAAGAAATGTGTTCGAGTTCCTACGGAAATCATTGATCAACAGGAAATTTTAGTGGAGCCCGATCTCTCATATACCGAATATCCACTCAAAATTCTGGATCAAAAAGAGAGAGGTACTCGTCGAAAGGTGGTAAAAATGTGTAAAATTCAGTGGTCTCATCACACTGAAGAAGAAGCCACCTGGGAGACGGAGGATTATCTTAATCGACATTATCCGGGTTTCATTAGCTCCACCTCAGGTATATCATTTTCCCCACCTCAATTCAATCCTCCAATCTCGGGACGAGATTCTTTTTAAGGGGGGTAGGTTGTGACACCTCAGGTGTTAGCACATTTAAATACAATCAATGTACCTTAGTTAAAGTTAAAAGAAAAATTTGAGAAATTAATTCAAAGAGAAAGGATCCAATAAAAGACAAATCATACAAAAGAAATTAAAGGAAAAAAGAAAAAGGAGTGAAAAGCTACTCAAAATTTAGCTCAAAAATGTGCACAAAATTTTTGTTGGCTCATGAGAGGTGTTTCAATTGACATGTGCTCAATTGAACTTCAGCTAAAATCAAGTCAAAAACTGAATAAAACTAAAGTCCTTTTGTGCAAATATGCAAATGTACCAATAGTTCAAAATGTGAGTTTCAAATGAAAATTTGCATAACACGAAAGTTGTAGATCTTGAAAAGTTATGCAAAAGTGGTATTCAACACTTTTCCATTTGAGCCCTCCAAATAGGAGATAATTGTTGTTTACCGAAAGGTCCCTGGAATTTTCAGAAATCGCAAAAGAGCCCCCATCTCCATCTCTCTCTCCCAGCTGACTCTGTTTCGCCCGCGGCCGAATGGACCCGGGAAGTCCCCCCAACGCCACCTGGCCCGCCCCTTGGCACCTCCTCGCGCGCACACGCGTCCCAGGCCACTCCCGAGCCGCCACGACACCCCGGCCGGCGCAGCGCCGCTGCCTCCTCCGTCCGCTCTCCGTCGAGCCGCCCAGGACCAAATCGACTGCCCCCAATCACTGCATTCCTCCCCCAGGAGCTCCTTGGCCTATAAAGACCCCCAGCACCCCACAGACGCGCCCCTTCTCCTCCTTCTTCTTCCTCCCGCCGCTCCGCCATGGCCGCCGAGATCCAGCTCTCGCGGACCGGCTAGCCCAGCCCCACATTGCCCCCTCTGACCACCGCAACAGCTTCGCCACCTCCCAGTTACGCTCCACGCGCGCGGAATCGAGCCCAAACCCCCTCCCGACGCCGTTCCCCTCTTGCGCCGCCGCCGGCGAGCTCGGGCTCACCGCGGACCGGCCAGCTCCGAAGGAGACCGAGCCCGACAGCTACCCCAGAAGCATCCACGAGCTCACGCGGTGCTCGTGCGCGTCTTGTTCCCCTACCCCGAGCCCTCTTTCACCCCCAGCGCCGGCGAACCGAACAACCGACCCGCCATCAACGCCAACGAGCTCGAAACCGTGCACCAAACGCTCGAACGTCGACCAGGGTAGGTGTTCCTCGATCCTATCTCTCCCACGTGCCTCCCCGTGGCAGCCCCGGTAAGCCCTGCACCGCAGAACACCACCGGCAAGATGCCACGGCGGAGAAGGCCGGCGAAGGACCCGGTTGTAATTTCTTTTTTTCGTTTAAGGGTGTTTCTGCAAGTTTTTTAGTATAAACCAGTGAACTCCTAAAATGCGAAACAAATCACAGAAAAATCAAAAAAATGCAAACTCAACTGATCTGGATTCCTTGTAACAAGATCTACAAATTTTGTAACATTCACATTTGCAGAAACTGAATCGAATTTAATCTAGGGAAAAGATTAAGAAAACCACCTTATGCATGTTCATGAAGTTCTGCTCATCAAATGACCTCGATTTTTGGATATGTTATCACTAAGGGAATTTTAAGATCACAATAAAAAGATGACACCAACCCAAAATAGTATCATATTGGAACAATCAAGATTCTCTAATCTATTGTTAGTTTTCTCGATTTAATTCTGGAAATTATGTACATTAACTTGCTCTGAAATTTTTACTGCGTGCATGTGCCACTGAATACTTGCAAATACACAAATTTCAGATTTATTAGAGTTCATTTGCTATATACCATGATTTATGCTTGCTTAATCAACTTAATTCCTCATATATAGTTCTTATGCTCAGAAAAATCTATATTTATTTCTGTCCCTTTTTAGCTCTGTGTTCCTGTCTAAAAATTTTGAGCTGCATTTACTGAGTTTTGCCTTGGTGAATAATCATGATTAGCATCTTAGGGCTAGATTTTCTATTTTTGTTCTGAGTAATCCACAGTGTTTCTGGTCATGATTTTTGGGCATGATCTTGTTTAGAGTATGTTCTATCTGTAATAAAAAGTTCATATGCAGTTCTGATCAAATGCACCTTGAGAAATTTATGCAAACTCATACTAAGTTAACTGAATAACTAATTTATCATAGTGAGTTAAATCTTGAAAATTTTTCTGGAGTATGTTTAACTCATGACTAGTCTCTGGTAAAAGTTGGAGAGCCATATCCCTAGTAAAACTCTCTGTAGATTTAATCTTAGTTAAAAGCTTGCTGATTTTTGTTCTTTTTATTACCTCAGTTATATAAGTAAATAAAATCTAGAAAAATTTCAGTGCTGGGTAAATTCTATGAAGTTGCTCTCGTAAAATTTGTAGCACCAGAACCCATATTAAACGTTCTGTACAAAAAGATGAAGTAACTAGAGTGATCTACTTGCATGAATAGTTATAGTTTTTGCTTTGTGGTCAAATGCTGAAATCTATACCATAAGTACTTAAGTTTGGATCTGAGTTACTTTAGTGTTTCATCACTAGCTCTTTAGTAGTTGTGTTGTTAAGAAATAATGAAAGCATGCTATGTGTTGAAATTGAAAAATGAAAACTAAAACCCCCACTCATTCATGAATAAACATAGTGGTGTTTACTACTCTATAAACGATTGCCCATGCAATGAAACGTGAAATCGTCACTAAATTAACTTCGTGAACTACAACTTTATCGTGAAGGAAAGAAATTGTTATCCATGAATAACTCATAATCTTGCATTGCATATAGAAACGGTTAATCTCGCGGACGGTGACTACGAACTGGTGCCCGCGGACTCTCGTGCGGAGCAGGAGGTTAATCTGAATTGTGCTAACTTGCCGCAAGACCTGGGCCAAGCCCCAGAGGCTTTTCTGCCTAACAGTGCCCAAGAAGGCAAGCCCCGGAGCATAATCCCAGTTTTCTTTCCAAATTATCATTCTGCTAGCTATTTATTTATGTATGGTAATAGTTGGTTTCTGCATTTAAGCTTTCTAGGCGTTGATCGAAAACCCTAGATGCATGATCCATAGGAACCTATGTTTGATACCGGATCTTTTTATCGACTAGTTGCCATGCTAAATAGGTACGGTAGAAGTCGAGTGGTTTCCTGCCTCTCGCGAGCAAATAGGAATTGTGCTGACTTTAATTCCTGTTGACATGTAAGGACAACGGGCGGGGTTGTGTAGTTGTGATACCCCGCTGGTGTACTCAAAAATGACTAAGGTCGTGGTGTGTGGCTCATTTCGTTAAGCGTTTGAAAGTACTAGCCACATACCGAGAAATATGGTAATCGGTAAGCTTAAGTACCTGATTGGACCGGCGAGTGGAATGATCTCGCACCCTCCTGGTAGAAGTAGGATTTACATTTTTGTCGCGACATACGGGTGCAGAGTGGTCGGACTCTGCAGTCGGGGAGGGTGTGCCGGATTCACGGACTGGAAAGAAAGGGGAAAAGTAGCGTGGGCGGGAGCGAAGTCGATCCCCATGCGTGTGGTCTAGGTTCCCCTGGCCAGGTTGAAATTCGATTCGGAATCGTCCGCCTCTCACGGCATGAGATTGCTTAAAGATTTCGGTCACATAGAGTAACAAGTGGAACATGATGATGATAATACTGCTGGTTGATTAAATGATTGCTCTACCATGTTTGAGTAGAGTTAGTTGCAAATTTAGAATGGTTAATCCCACTAGAATCCGGCTAAGTAAAACCTGAAAGTAAGGATCAACACTTAGCGGCATTTTTGGCAAACAAACCCCACCAACCAAAAAGCCTTGCATGTCTAGTTATCGGACTATGTTATATCTGGAGACGGGTCAGTCTTGTTGAGTATTAGTATACTCAGCCTTGCTTGTGGCACTGTTTTTCAGGTACTAACTTTGAAGATCTGTTTGTGAGTCTTACTTGGCCTTGTACTCTGCCTCCGGGTTGGTCTGTTGAGTGGGATGGCCCTTCAGCTGGTGCTGACCTCCCTCCTGCTGAGTGATGCATTCGTACGGGCTTTATCGATGCGTCACGTTATCCCGCTAGTTATCTTTACTGCTTCCGCTGAACATGAGACTTAAATAATTGAGTAGTTGGAACTCCGTAGTACTTGCTACTCTGAACATGGTTTGTAATAAATTTTTCTTTCCGCTGCAATCACTCTGAGATGTATGAAATGGTTTGTGTTGTAATCTCTGGGCTCACCTTCGTGTGAGTGTTGTCTGCTGATCCTGGAATAGCGTGGCTTTTATCGAGGCTTCACTCGAGGAACTACCGGGGAATGCCAAATTGGGTCAGAGTTGCTTAGCAACAAAGATCAGTGCACCCGGGCCCAGTAGTTTGGGTGGTTCTGCCACAACAACGAATTCAATGGCCGGATCAAGCAACGCCAATAGCGTGCCAGAAGGCACGAGTTTCGTTTTCGGTTCCTGGGCTTGCACGGCTGATGGAACGGGAGGCTTTTCCAGCCACCTTGTCACGCCTAACCCGCCTAAATTGAAAACCCGCTCCCAACTCGCCAACATCCGCGAGTCTGCAGATCTCGATGAGAAAAGAGTTCCACCCGAACTCGACTCGGACAACCCAGGAAACGTGACAACTCAAAACTGAACTCTTGGTTTGGTCGAGTTCGACACAAATTCTGATTCTGAAAAGCCTTACTTTTCCAAAACTCTTGGAAAATACCTGGCTCATCTGAAGACAATCAAACGCCCTAAGATCAAGAACTCAGAACTACTCGCCGGAGTGGATCAAGTTTCACGATCGATAGAGGGCTACATCAAACTTGCAGAAACTGCTCTAAGCCCATCTGCGCTACAGCAGAACCCTAAAGCACTAATCCCACCACAGAAGAGGTCGGGCGACATGCTCTCAGGGATCAATCGGGTAAATTCAAAACTTGCTAACTGCATCAAGGTGGCTAAAAGCACTCTACAAAAATAAAGAGCAGAAATCGGGAGGAGGAATCTGCAGGGGAGCTGGTGAGACAAACCCCCGGCTTGTTCGAATGGGACCGTCTATCTCCAGGATACCTCAGAGTCCTACACCGGAACCTACTCACACTCGGACTCTGAAACCAGTCGAGTCCAAGTTCGATCAGGACTTTGACTGCTTCATGAACGGTCTCGAGAACTTTGAACTATTTGACGATCTTGAAGAGTGGTCAGACAATGTCGAGTTGTTCATGGATACCATGGCCAAACCAACCGAGCATGCCGACACTCTTTGGGAACCGGCCAAGCTTAAAAAAGGAAAAGCCAAGGCCCCAGAACAATCCAGTGACTCAATTTATGACAAACCCTGGATTAAGGAGCCTAAGGGGCTAACTCCTACTCAATCATGGCTACACTGGATGAACGAGAACGCCCTCCGTGTAGAGATGGGCATACCGCTTCTCACTCACCCAAAGCATACATACTCAAAAATCGGCGGGCTAACCAACTCCGAATCCGAGTACTCCTCCGACTCGGAGGAACAACTGGATGACCTAATCCAGTATAGTAAACAAGTCGAGTCCAACTCAGCTAAGAATCTCAAGTTCGATCAAGACACCCTCCCTAACCTGATTATATATGCATCGCCGCAAGGATGGACCGTGCACCTCAGGAAGGCACAAGATCCCAACGCTTCTGCCTCACAGCTAGAGGATCTACCTGCTCCTCCTCCTCCTCTAGCAGTGACCGTCACCGTCCAACTGGATGAGAAGCATCCAGCAGAAGATTTCTACGAACGTCGTCGCCAGCTCAACCAGAAGGGGGCGTTCAGGCGTCAATGCCTTGCTAACAGCCTTCAAGAACAGCAAGGCGACAACTACGACTACTCCAACTGCGACCTCCGCAGTGTGATCAATGTTGGGCGCGATGCGCGCAATGTTATCATCTCAAGACGAAAGGAATGGGAGGAAGTCGAGGCATATAGCCCTTCTTCCAACTACCGCATCCCGCCAAAGGCTTTCGCATCTTTCATGAAGTACAAGCCGGCAACCACCAGTACCCGTCCTCAGGTTAAATCACGCACCCAGCATCAAGCTGAATCATCTCAGAACAGAAACAGGATCAACAAAGTACTGCTACGCAAGTACTATATCCACCCAAAGAGCTCTCACACGATCTTCCAGTGTGACTCACTCCGCAAGGCCCTTGAGGCACCTCTCCTAAAGGAGACACCACCAATAAATCTAGTCGACTAGTGGTACTAGTCGACCATCATATCGACTAAGTTCCTTTTTCGAATAAGTCTTATTCAGACATATAAACCATTGCTCACGTCCAACGAGCAAGGGGTAGGTCTTAAGAGTCAGAGTCTGTCACTTTACAGTTATTGTAATTTCGACAAATCCAAATAAAGTTGATTTCTCCCATATCGACTACTTGGCTCTCGCTCACATGACCAATACCCCACCTCGAAAGACCTGCTCAGCATTAGAGCAGCTATCGAGTAGTTTTTATGGTTCTCACTCGAGTGCTTTTTTGATATTTACGTCTTGGGCAACCTGACGGGGTTCGTACCTAACAGTTCTGTCCTAAAAGACACTCTTGTCCTCCGGTAGGACACCTTACTCGCCCCGCTCGAGTAGGTCTTGGATACTCTTTCGGCACCTTCATCTTGGGCAACCTGATGGGGTTAGTACCTAACAGACTTGCCCTAAGAGTTACTCCAGTCCTTGGTTAAAAGGACACCTTACTCGCCTCGCTCGAGTAAGTTTTGGATATCTTTTTGACATTTATATCTTGGGCAACTCGATGGGGTTCGTACCCAACAGTTCTGTCTTAAGGATTACTCCAGTCCTTAGTTAAAAGGACACCTTACTTGCCTCGCTTGAGTAAGTTTTGGATATCTTTCTGACATTTACGTCTTGGGCAACCCGACGGGATTCGTACCTAACAGTTCTGTCTTAAGGATTACTCTAGTCCTTGGTTAAAAGACACCTTACTCGCCTTGCTCGAGTAAGTTTTGGATATCTTTCTAACATTTACGTCTTGGGCAACCCGACGGGATTCGTACCTAACAGTTATGTCTTAAGGATTACTCCAGTACTTGGTTAAAGGACACCTCACTCGCCTCGCTCGAGCAAGTTTTGGATATCCCTTCGACATTTATGTCTTGGGCAACCCGACGGGGTTCGTACCTAACACTTCTGTCTTACGGATTACTCCAGTCCTTGGTTAACAGGACACCCTACTCGCTGGCTCGAGTAGGTCTTGGATACTCTTTTGGCACCTTCATCTTGGACAACCCGACGGGGTTAGTACCTAACAGACTTGCCTTAGAGTTACTCCAGTCCTCAAGTAGGACACCTTACTCGCCCTGCTCGAGTAAGTTTAGGATGTTTTTAGAATATTCACGTCTTGGTTAACTCGACGGAGTTCAATCCTAACAGTCCTATTCTAGAAACCAATCTAGTCCATTAATAGGACATACTACTCGATACGATCGTGTAGTTTGGGATATTCTCGCAAACAGTTGCATACTATCTGGGTAACCAAATAAGGTCTATCCTAAATGGTCAACTACGAAAACCCCGCAAGGAGTACAAATAAGTTCTTGATACTCTAAAATAAGTTGGCACAAGTTTCCCGCTTACTTAGTTTACTATGGGAATCTTCGTTACAGAATCTTTTTGCCTCGAGTACTTGGTGGGTACTACTCGCTTGCTTGAGATACAAAAAGAACTCATGTTCTCCCTTAGTAATCTAAGTACTTGTCGACAACTTCCTGTCTTCTTATCTATCGAGAAACTTCTTAAAACTCCTAAATACTCAATAAGAGTTCTCCCCTCGATTGGACAATAAAGTTCATATTATCCACGTGCTAATCGAAAAAGTTTTCCTCCAAAAAGGAAATTCATACTAAGCTACGGCTTCTCGCACCTTTAAGTGCTATTCCCACTTGGTTAATCCCGCGGGATTCAATCCTAACCGGTCAGCACTATGGTTATGATTCAGAAACATACAAACTCGATTTGATTCGAGAATATGTTGCCTCCTAAGGCACCCACGGATATAATGTATCATATCTACTATTATAACTGAGTGGGCCCGATGCTGCCTACACTCAGGACCCATTAGTATAACTATTTGACACATCAAGGGATTCCACAATCCTAACAAGTACTTGACTTTACACAAACATCCAGCATTTGTTTAAAGTACTTCTGGCTCACACGCCAACTCAAATACAAGAAAATCTTAAGGAGACTCTGCTCTGCTCAAGGCTTCTACAATCTGATCATCCACCCTGGAAGTTTCTGCCAATAACTGACAAAACTGATCATCAGTACAATCAGCCTTGGCTCCTCGACTAAGAGCATCCAGACGAGTGGTTGGCCAATAAGATTTCATCAGCCCAAGTACGTGACCTACGTAATGGCAGGTAATGTGGGAAACAAACCTCTCGAAGGCTCCAGGCACCCAGCGAAGCCTCCCGGCCAGCATGAGTGGTTCATCTCCATCTCTAACTGGGATATCCATGGCCTCGGCTACCTCCAGGGCTGCATCTCTGACTTTTTTCAGCTCCACGAGTTCACGCTGCATCGAGTCTCGAGACTCTAACAAAGTCTTGAGTTGTTGCAGCATCGATGCTGTCTCACGATCAGAGTCCTCCTTGATCTTCTTGAGCTTCTCTATCTCATCTGCATTTCGGTACATAAGAATCTTTAAATCCAATACCAAGCTTTCCTGAATCTCTAAAGATTTGGCACAAGCTGTGTACTCGATTAAAAAGAAAATCTTATAACCACCAAGCGGATCTACTAGTCGAGTGCATATCAAATGCTAAAGACTAACCTTTCTTAGATTGGAAAAGCTTTTTCAGCTTCCCCTCAAGAGCAGTCTTTTTAGATGAGAGCGTCTTAACCCTCTCTTTGAGAGCATTCAACTCTATCTCATCTGGCATCTGGACACCCTTTCGTCCTAGTGCCTCCTGCAAAACAAAAAGATCAGCATACTACTCGATCTTCTGTAAAAAGTACTCGAAACATTCGACTACTTACCCCCAGCAGCTTAAAAGCATGCTCCACCTTCTCTCACGACAAATCACTTCCCAATGTAACTTGGGAAGTACTCGCCACCACAACAGCCTCCTTGGGCACTCCGTCAATCCTTCCTATAGTATTCCCCGTGTTTTGGGAATCTAAAGGAAATACATGCTACTTAATTACATTAAGGACAAACAAAAGGATACCTTTCTACAAGGCGCTACAAGCTTACCTGCAGGGTTCTCCGCAGGCTGTTTATCATCGTCTCCCTCAGGAAGCTTCTCGCCTTCTCTTTCTCCTGGAAGCCTGCCGCTTCCTCCATCCTCTGGGATTTCCTCATTGACCCCCTCCAAGTTTGGTAATGGAGAATCCAGAAGCATAGCGTTGGCCATCGCCTCCGCATCACAAGTACTCATCTCAGGAGTACTCGGGGGCTTCTCCAGCCCCAGCTGAGAATCCGAGTGGCCCTCAGCCCCCACGTCCTCTCCCAGGACCGCATCTCTGCAAAAACAAAGTAGTTACAAACTACTAGATTCAAAACAGATCCTACACATACAAGTTCTAAAGAACTTACGCATGAGCTCTTATTAGGGCAAACTCCTTGATGCCAAATCTGCGGGAAGGCTTTGCGATCATGGCCAGCTTACCCGCATCGACGGTTTTATTTATATCGAAACTACTCGATGAATGAGTAGCCCCGATCCCACTTGATGGGTCCACTGTGGCGGAAGGGACAGTCTGTCCCACCACAATATCATCCCCAGATGATACGATCCGTGGTATTTTAGCCGCCGGACTTAGAAATCAAAACACAAAATCTGTGAATCGACAATGGAAGTCCCTGATTAAAGTCGACTAGCAACATACATGTTGTCAGTAGTTTGTGAGGAGCTACTTCGCTTTCTCGCAGCTGAGCGAGTACTCGTCGGGTGATCCACGCAAGTACCCTCGCTTCGACTAGGACTATCCGCCCTGTCCTCATCTCTAGCCGACTCTGCAGCTTATGCACTAGCAGCTTCATTATCAGAACTAAAGCTTTCAAATTCTGAAGAATCTTCAGAATCAGGCGCAAATGAGTTATAAGCACTCGGAAGGAGATGAGATGGGCGAAATATGCCTAGCAAAGGAGGACTACTCCTATAAACATTCACATTATCCTGCAAAAGGAAATATTGTGAGAAGTCCGAATAAAGTACTCGATTTTGCAAATCGACTACTTAGCAATTACCTCTTTGGGAGGATTCAGCACTGAAAAAGTGTTAAGGAGTTGAGGAACATGCTCCACTTTGTCGAATAATCGTTTTACTCGATGAAGAGCTTCTCCGTTTGTGATCTCTTCTCCCGAACAACGCGAGGGATCACTTCTCCCTAGATACTCGAAACCAAAAGTAATTCGAGCTTGGAGAGGCTAGATTCTACGTTTCATCTAGTCAAAAGCCACAGACTCTCCACTTATTCCCTTTTGCCTCAGATTTGCAATCATTTCCAGGAGTTCTGGAATTTGGCTCATATCATAAGGCTTTTTGAGCCATTCAGGGCGCTGAACGGGAGGACCAGCTGTGATGAATGGAAGACTGTTTCCCTGATTCTCGACATAAAACCATCGTGGTTTCCAGTCGATGACCTTTTGAGATAACTTATAGGGGATATAAACCCTATCCATCTTCTGTCTCAATTGAATTCCCGCTCCACCAACTACATCTAAACTAGCCGAATTGGGCTGAGGCTTAAGATGGAAAAGGTGACGGAAAAGTTCGAAATGGGGCTCAATGCCCAGAAACGCTTCGCACAAATGTACGAAGACAGACATATGCACAAAAGAATTGGGAGTAAGATGGTGAAGCTGGATCCCATAATAATATAGAAGTCCAGAAAAGAAATCAGAGCCGGGAAGACTAAACCCCCGCTCAAAATACGGAACAAATCCTATGATCTCGCCTGTATTTTCATATGGACGGGCGTCACCAAACGCGGGATGCCATTGGATTACAGATTCAGAAGCCAAGAAACCTTGGTTTACTAAGGATTCCAAGTCAGATCTGGAACACTTACTTGGTTCCCAACCTTCATCACGGGTTGGCTCTATGGCCGTACCCTTCCTCTTGGTTGTCCTTTTGGGCGCCATCCGGAAATCCACAGATCACTTCACGCGCATAAACTGGCGGAAACCCTAAGAGGAGGATGGGGAACGGCAAAGAGAAGGAATTTTTGGATCTGGGAGCTCAAGGGCAGAAAGACAGATCTAAAGCAGTAAAAACAAGTGGCGGCCGGTGGAGTAAAACCTAAGTTACCGCTTCATTTTATAATGACGGTGGCAACATGGTAAAAACATCCAACAGGCTAATAATCTGTTGCAAATCGCAGAAATAATGAGATTTAAAAGAGACATTCCTATTTCTGAGATTACATTCTTGAAAAGAAAACACTCACATCCCTAGTCGACTACTCGACATCCTTTTCCTTAACTAGGATTACATTCCAAAACAAGGATAAGTTCTCGACATAGTACAACTACTCGACATTATAACTCAAGTACTTTTTACATAACTTTACAAAAAGTTTCGGGTCTGTACGCACACTTCTTGGCTTCCTGAGAAGCCTGTTGCAGCTAGATCGGCCCGAGGCCGTGACAAAGTATAAACTTGTTATTCCCATCAAGGAAATAACGATACATGTATCTTGGGAGAAAAGTTTCAAGAGTATGAAGGTAGATTATAGTAATCACCTCGCAAGTACTCTTGTAGCATCTACTGGAGAAACTTCTCCTTCTCCCAGAATACGTTGTGGCAAGATTAAGCTTCCCCGCCAGAGATGTCAGTTTTTGGGCAGTCTCAACCTGGGAACTCCAAGAGTATGACACAACTAGACTCAACCAATCCACAAAGAACTTGCCTCATTGGAAGATGCAAGGACATGATGTCCAAAATGGATCCAATGAGGGCATGGGAGTGGTAGGATGAGGTTCCAGGGACTTCTCTTGTCACTCGCAAGTTCTCTTCTAGCATCTTTTGCTGGAAAGAACTACACAAATCTCAGGAGGGCGAGAGCAAGAACACCAAGGAAAAGTCATGGTCGATACACTTTGGTGCTTCTGGCAAAGGCCTCTCCTCTGCCTTTTTATAGCTACAAGGAGACTTGCTGAAGGAGAACCCGTGAATCAACAGTGCACGTTTCACGAACGCATTCATGACAACATTCACGGATGCAGTCAAAGCTACAATAATGCAGATTCTCCAAATAGTAACGTCTCATGTGAGCACTGAATAAAGAGCCATACATCCCGGGTTTTATTCCTGAAATTATTTCGGGTGCAATCAGTGTGGCGGATCCAATTGTATCATTTTTCTGGGATTTTACCCAAAAAAGAGGTCTTTTCATATTCTGGATCTGATGAATCCTGCAAGTAATCTAAAGGATAAAATCTGATGCCACGACTTAAATCCTTAATTCCAAATCTACGCTCGGGGACTACTCGCAGCAAAAGGGATTTTGATTTAAGGCTCGGAGGCTGCTGGATATAGGCATCAGAGATTTATTTTTCAATTTTTTTTGGAAAATAGACTGAATTGACCCTCAGCCTGATTCTGCGATTCAACCGAAGGCTCGGGGACTACTCCATATGGAGCACGAGTACTTCGCGCACTATATATTATCAAAATTTCTGGGCTTGAGCACCTCACAGCCTCGAAGCAAACGAAAGTACTTGAAGGACTACTCGACGTATTTGAAGGAAGGACCAAAAGCAACCAAAAGGATGTTCTGACTACTTGAAGTAATCGAAGACGCCGAGCCAAGTACTCGACGCCTGTAGGACTCGGCAACGAAGAGCTCGGGGGCTTGTCAAACACGGGACAGTGGGACTGCTTATAGACATAGAATATTCTAGAGTAAGGGATAGCTCATGGATGTACCTTACCTCTTTTGTAACTACCCGAATTGGCATAGAACTAGCTGCAGTACAAAGGAAACTACCCGATTATGTTGTAGTAGAACACCAACTGTACTCGGCTAGGACTTTCCATGTAACTCTGTCCCCCCGGATATATAAGGGCGGGCGGGGACTCCCTCCAAATCATAAACACCTAAGGCAATACAAACCACACAGAACGTAGGGTATTACGCAAACTCGCGGCCCGAACCTGTCTAAATCTTTATGTTCCTTGTACCATTGAGTTCTAGAGCAGTCGATCCCTACCTACAAACCCTACTACTAAGGGTATCACTGAGCAGGCTTTGCGGTAAACATCGACAGACGCCCCCACCTCTGATGGAACGGCGGCACATAGGGCCTCCAAGGCGCGCCGATCCTTGTCGTAGTCCACCTCGCCGTAGGGGACCGCGTCCCAGACGCCCCGCGCCTAGAGCTTCACCTTCATCAGCAGACTATAGTCGTGGTAGTTGGAGCGCGTGAGCTGCAGCCACCCGCCGCCGGGGTCGCGGTGCACCTGCATGATCGAAGAGTGCCCGCGAAGACCGCGACGGCGCTCTGGTAATGGCGAGACGCGACGATGATGCTCCGGGCTGCGCGATCCTCCAGACCCCTCCGCCTCGATCTTCACCTCCTTGTGCAGCGCCTCCGCCACAGCAACCGCGGTGTTGGCCGCCTCTGCTGCCTGCACGGCTGCCTCTGCTGCCTACACAGCCACGGCCTCCGTGGCTGCCAGACGCTCCTCCAGGGTCGCTGGACCCTCACCGCCGGCACCCTTGCCGCTAGGAGACTGGGGCTTCTTCCCCTTGGCTGCATCGGCAATACGCCGAGCGCGCTAGCTAGAGGTGGACATGGCGGCGGCGGCTGGGAAGGAACTGCTAAAACCCTAGGCTCTTGATACCAATTGTTGCCAGGACATAGTTTTGGTGGAAAGCCCGGAGGTCAGCTTGACCAAAAGGGCCGCTTGGATTGAATTGAAATGCAATTGGATGGTTTTTACAAGGGAGAGGGCTGCTGCTTATATAACCAGAGCCTTTACCTACTCCTAACAAAAAGCATAAAGCTTTAACCCAAGCCAAAAGCACCTCATGATCAACTTGAGGGCCAAGGCAAACAAAACTGCAAAAGTAAAGTGCAGAAATTAAGATACAAGTGCTAGCTTAACCTATCAGTTCCATCAACAATCCGAAGCAAACCTGTTCTAACTTTTAACTTGCACTGAGGGAACCACAGCTAATTGCACTTGGAGAAGGCACAGATGCACAAAAGATTCATAGATTGAGTTAAGCATTATAAACTACTGACTGATCTGATGAGGTACAAAATAAGACAATCAGATTGGCCTTCAGCAAGAACAAAATGCCCGGCCCCTCTATCAATTTGCAATTCATCTGATCACAGAAGTGATTTTGAAAATTTTGTTGCCAAAATAATAATAATATGGTGAAAAAATTTGCCCAGATATAAGTTGCATGCATGCTTCATACCACTGCTAGAGGTATATATATGAGGAGGCTATTATTCCTGCAATTTACGGCTTGACTTGCATATATAAATTCAAACTGCAACAGAGAATGTGTATTTTTCCCTTTGGACAAAATTCAATGATGCTACCATTCGTTCAGATAGGTCGTCATGTGCCCAGCAGATCGAATAAACTGACTCATGAACCAAAAAGAAATTAAGAGTACAGAAACAGAAAACAGAGGTGATACTTTGAAAGTGATGGGACTGCGTCCATGAACTCATGATAATAATCCTGCCACAATAGAAGAAACATTGTGCAAACGGAAGAATCGTGCAAGGCTGTTGTCCCCGATCGCTCCGATCACCGGGGCCGTCGCCGGAGATGATGACGATGAACTGGAACACTCAGAGGAACGCACGCGGAACACAGTGGAACACACGTATTTTGGTGCCGCAAGCGAGCGACGTTTTCTGACTCTATTGCTGAATATATATGAACGATTACAGTGGCTTGAGGCCACGACGCTGCTACCTTCACGCTCCACTACTGCCGCGCCATCCCACGGTTAGAGCATCCCGATCGCCACGGACGCAATGCGCATGCCATAACCTCCTACCGGTCTCAGTCTGTGCCATCCCACAGACGAGAATGTCGCGAGTACATCCACCACTACAACTACGAATGAGGAAGACCGCTGCATGAACAAAGCATGCGTCTGGCATGCTTCATTACATGACACGCGCAACTGAATGAGCTCTTATTCAGCTAACTGAAAAACAAACTAGAGAAACTAGGAGCATAGCCGAGCCTGGGTTATCTAACAAAGGCAGCAACCAGTTCTGCAAAGGAAGAACAGGAATTCAACAACCAAATGAGTTTTGAACACCAAAGCACCATGGGAACAGGAGGATACAAAACAATCATATTATAAACAAACAACATTAAAGATTTTATTGCCGAACTTAATATAATATATTCAATTGTTTTTTTTTCAATTTGCAGATAAGCAGCATGCATGTGTAATGGTGTGCCCTTTTGCACCATCTGAATTACGACCATCCTCCCCTGGCAGCCTTCTATCCAAATCTTCAAATGTCCCTAATCCCCAGGCTAACCACAAAACATAGCTAATTAATCACAGAGACTGTAGGACACGCCACAATGACACACATCCATGATCGAGCTCACAAATCCTTGGCATTTCCCATGGGGTTGTTATCGAAACGGTTGATCTTGAAGTGACCAAGCTCCACGCCGGCCTCTGCCGCAGTCCTCGCCTCACCGTCCATGGCCATCTCGGCCAAGATACTCCCCACTGCCGGACCCATCTTGAACCCGTGGCCGGAGAACCCGGCCCCGATCACCACGTCCTCGCCGAACTCCCCGTCGAGGAAGTCGATCACGAAATCCTCGTCCGGCGTCATGGAGTACATGCACGGCAGGCGGTCGACCGGCCCGCCGGCGGTCTCCACGCGCCCCGGCATGAACTCATCAATCCACCTGGCTACCCGCTCCACGACATCGCCGCCGCCGGAGACGAGGTCGCGGCTGTCTGGATCGCACGGTGGCCCGCCGTGGTAGTTGATCTTGATCATGCCCGGGCGCTCCAGGGACGGCGTGCTGTACACGAAGTGCGGGGCGCAGTAGCTCGAGAACGTCGGGAAGCCGGCCTCCGCCGTGAGCTCGCGCTCGTGGCCGGGCTTGATGCGCCAGTACAGGACCAGCGTGTGCAGCGGCTGGACGGGGAGGTCCACGCCGGCGACGGACCTGACCAGCTTGCCCGTCCACGCGCCCACCGTGACGACGCACTTGGCGCCGCCGAACTCCTCGCCGGTGCTCGTCGCCACCACGACGCCTCCCCCCGCCCCCTTCCTGATGCCCACGACCTCCGCGTTGTCCCTCACCACGGCGCCCTTCTCGGCGGCGAGCGCCTGGAACATCCGGACCGCCTCGGTCGCGTTCAGGACGCCGCTGCCGCGCTCGCTCACGGCGGCCACCCACCCATCGGGGACCCGGAACGCGCCGCCCCACCTCGCGGCCAGGTCGCCCACCTCCTCCGCGCCGGCGTTCCCGGCGGCGGCGAGGACTGAAGCGTCGCTGCGCGGGCCCAGGGAGAGCAGCGGCGCCGGGGTGAGGACGCGGCGCCCGGACTCGGCCTCGGCGCGCTCCCAGAGGCGGCGGGCGAGGCGCACCATCGGCGGGTAGCGCGCGTCCGCGTAGGCGTCGCGGATGGTGCGCGACTCGCCGTGCGAGGAACCGAGGCCGTGCAGCAGGTCGAAGCGCTCCAGGAGCAGGGTGCGCGCGCCGCGGGACGCCGCGGCGTGCGCCGCGCAGCTGCCCATGATCCCGGCGCCGACCACGATCACGTCGTAGTCGAAGCGGCGTCCGGCGGCGGCTTCCACGGGAGCACCAGCGGGCGCGGCCATGGCGTGAGTGCTTGGTTGTTGTGAGCTGTGGCCTTTGGTGGTCTCGGTGGTGGAGTGAGGCGGCGGATGAAGGAGCTGCGGGAGGACACCATGATTTTGGGGGAACTGGCCAGAGTTAAAATTGTTAAGAAACCTGATTAGGGTTAATGGGTCTAATACCGAAAGTGCCCTTGGAGAGCTCAAGTCTATAAATAATATCCTATTGTACTTTATTGGGACGAATGAGAATACACACCACCTACATATCTGTCTCTTGTGTTCTATCTATTGTGTATTGGGATGAGAGACGAGATCCAATCTACAATTTCTCACGTCTCTTTTTGGGATCGGAAATAGAGAAAACGGATCAGGCGATCCGTGAATAGGCCATACTTTAACACATTATCAGCACCTCTTCCAATTGGTTGAGTCGTTCCTGATCATCGATGTTTAGATTGATTTGTTATGGCCGATGCTAATGACATTGATTTTCCCTGATCGTGACGACGCGTGCTCATTATTACTCTGGATCGAGCGACATCCACCATGAGCGGACACATGCAAGTCCTGGATTTGGGTTCATCCATGGCTCCACGCCGTCGCGCTTGGCATTACCTCTGATCTGCCGCTATGTGCATGATGCGGCGGCGGCGGTCACAGGGCCGCGGCCACGTGCCACTGGACTCATCCACGGCAGCCTCTTCGTTAACCGAAGCCGATCCATCGAGCATAGGGACGGATGCAGTTTGCATCTATACGTTTGTACACATGCAAAGAACAAAGTCTGCATGTATCCGGCGGCGGCAGTCTGCGGCCACGTCGTCAACTCCTCGTCAACCAACAGGCGTGCATGTCAGGGGCCTAGGCCTATATGCCCTACGCGGCACGAATTTTCCTCGACATGATCAGGCTACGGTGCATGCTATTACTCTCTATTCCCTATTAACATGATTTAATCTTATTGGTTAAACTTGTTATTACATGGAAATCCTATTGCAGATTAATCTTGTTTTGCAATTGAATAAATATGAATTATTCTACATTCAAGTTCTATTAGACTAATCCTGTAGATTAGCTTTGTTTGTAGATTAATTAGTTTGCAATTCACGCATTGTAATTTACCATGATAATGAGCAGTATCACACGGTAAATAGTAGCTTTACATTTGTTCCTGAAGAACATTGACCTGGATGTTCCTGTACGGATCGCAAGCATCCTACCGTTGCAGGCGCCTCACTGGCTCCATGGGTTGTCTTGTGTTGTGCTGTAGTCATTCATGTTTGTTGTGGCCTTGTGGAGACCTGTCGTCTCACTCTCTCGCTTCCATGCAGCACCTCCGCAGCTCCAAAATTGATGCCGAGCGTATCATCTGGCCCAGCTGTTCCACGCGTTGGTGTGCCCCTGGTGTGTGCCGCCAACCATATTGCCCTCTGGGCACCCCGCTAGACGCATCGGCGCTTGCCTCGGCGGCGGCCCTTGTGTGCACAACAGCAACATCACCATGTTGCCATCACGGCTCCCATTTTCATCTAGCGTATGCTACCATGCAACTCCAACAATTGCGTGCGCATTGTTGGGGCCTACGCATCATCCTTGCGCCGAGGTGGGCTTCAAATTGTGCAACCCATTAGCTGCTATTTATTTGTTCTAAGTTCTAACCCCTAAAGACAAGGGTTTTATGCATCTTTTTATTGTTCTGTTATGTCTTTCACATATTACCCTGAAGGTTTCTTTTGTGATTTGGTCTTGTAGCACCACATAACACCTTTTTTTTTATGGTTTTTATGCTTTTAGCATAATTAATGCAACTTTCACGATATAATCTAGGAACTGAATTTCTAATTTATGTGCTTCCATAAATTGTTATAACCTAGTCTTAGGTTCCTCTTGGAAGCTTCTTTTTATAGGGTTATTTATTTTCCTTGCATGTTTCTGTGTGCTATGTTTTCTAAGGGTTTATTAATCCTGAAGTATTGCCCAAAGACCATAGAAACATTAAAAAATCATACAGATGCTCGGAAAACTCTGGGAAAATAGTAAATATCTATGGATATAGATAAGACCATCTCTTTTTGGCTCTTTGCGCTCTCCTTCATGCTTTAGGTTTATTTACCCGAAGTAATAACTAGAAGTAAGACTAATGCATGAAATTTCCTTGGCCCATCAGACATCACATATTGGGATTTTTTGCAACCACCGTGAATGGCAAATATTATACCACCTTACCTTGGGCATTACTACCAAACAATCGACTATAGGCTTCTTTGCACGAGCCGAAGTCAGCATATTCCCTCCTTTTGCTGCTGAACAAGCATGGGGCAGTGCACCTTCCTGATGAAGCATCACACAGCTTGTCCTTTTTGACCATTGTTGCTCCTGAAGCGCACATCACGACTCAGAACAAATTGTGCCCCTGTGGTCGCTGAAAAGACAATTTACTGAATGTGCTGTCGAATATAAGAATAAGCCACGTGATAAAGGTTAAGTCCATGAAGGACGTGTGTAGGGGTTAAGGTGTGGATATTCTGGCCAGTAGACTTGCATTTTTCACACTCTTATCTCCTAACTGAGAACTACCTGCCTAGTACCAGAAGTTGAAAGCAGGAAGATGAATATGAATCCCACACCACAATAGAGCTAGAAGCTTTTTCAGTGGTTGACCCAATTCTTGGTCATGGTAGTTGATCTAGGCTCTAAATGGCCATTTATGGATCTCGACCAAAATGTTGCTAGTGATGAAACCAATTAATGATTGGGTCTGTAATTAAGAAAGGATCATGAGGATTCTCTGGAGGACTGTTGAAATCTCCTCGATTACTCCCAGTCCTAGATGTTATAACCATATGTGAGCTGCACTACCTCTTTAGAGTTTATCCCAGAAGGATATTGGTCATTTATGCTCTTGCCAAGCAATTGTCTTCTTTTACTTAGTCTGAAACTTTGCATTAGACTATATTTCCTAGTTAATAATAAAAATTGGCCTTTCGTGCTCTATTCCAAAGCTTCTCTTCATGTAGAACAATGACTTAATTAACATAGTGCTTTGTATAGAACAATTAGTGTATGATCTAAGGGAAAACCCTACCCTATTGATTGGTGCACCGCCACTAATATTATTAGAGAGTTTAGACATGTGCAACTGATATATTGAGGCTTGCACTTGGAGATGCTTGCCCGGTATTGCCATGTTGACAGTTGGCTTCAAGCCTAGCTGTACTATTGCCACACACGTATGTACTACCGCCTATGTCCATACATTACGGTTTACTCCTGAAGATTACCTATTGAGGTACTACGTATCTCTCTTTGGCTATGCCTAATGGACACTAGTAGTATGTGTGGTTTTAATACTCCCTTGTCATAAAGATTATACACGAACATGTTGCGATAATTGATTGACTTGAGATAAGCCACGCATTTTCCCAGACTTTGAGAAAATTGGAAATTTTTGGAATTTGGTTGGTGTCGGACTCGGCTGATCCATTTGCATGGGTTGGAGTCGACATGTTCCCGAGGTTTTCCAAATTGAGTTCGGGTGGAGCTTGATTTCTGCCAAGTTTGACAGCGTCAGCTATTCCGGCGAGTTGATCATCGAGTTTCATCTCTGGTGCTTCGGGCGCGATCAGGTGGCTAGTGAAGCCGCCCGATCCATTGGTCGTACAAGCCCAAGAACCGAGACGAGGGTTGTGCCTTCAGACACGGTGTTGGCGTCGCTTGATTCGGCCATCGAATTCGCTAGTGAACTTGCCGAATCCCCTACCTGGCGCGCCAGCTGTCAGTGTTTAGCCGCCAAGCCTGCTCAGGGATACCCTTGGCTGTAGGATTGTAGGTAAGGGATCGATTAGCTCTGGAACTTGATGGTGCAAGGAATACAAGGATTTAGACAGGTTCGGGCCGCGAGGTGCGTAATACCCTACATCCTGTGTGGTTGCTTGTATTGCTTTAGGTGTTGTTATGGTTGTCTCTTCTTTGGAGGGGGTCCCTGCCCGCCCTTATATACTCTGGGGGGATAGGGTTACATGGAAAGTCCTAGCCGAGCACTGTTGGAATCCAGCTACAACCTAATCAGGTAGTTTCCTTGTACTACAGCTAGTTCTACACCTATTTGGGTAGATACAAAAGAGATAAGGTACATCTATGCGTTATTCCTTACTCTAGAACATTCTATGCCTATGAGTAGTCCCGCTGCCCCAGGCTGACACTCGTGGAGGACACCCTACTTGCTAGCTCGGGTAGGTTTTAGGCTACGGCCTAACTTGGAAATCTCCAAGAGTTTTTCCCACTTGGTCAACCTTACGAGGTTCAATCCTAACCGGATAAATCTATGGAGCTCTTTCCTGTCCTCGTGAAGGACACCCTACTCGCTAGCTCGAGCAGGTTTTAGGCTACGGTCTAACTTAAAAATTTGCAAGAGTTTTTTCCACTTAGTTAACCTTAAGAGGTTCAATCCTAACCGGATAACTCTACGGAGCTCTTTCCTGTCCTCGTAGAGGACACCCTACTCACTAGCTCGATCAGGTTTTAGGCTATGGCCTAACTTAGAAATCTCCTAATGTTTTTCCCACTCGGTGAACCTTGCGAGATTCACCCTAACCGGATAACTCTTTGGAGCACTTTCCTGTCCTCATTGAGGACACCCTACTCGCTAGCTCGAGCAGATTCTTAAGCCACGGCCTAAATTGGTAATCTTCAGGAATTTTTCCCACTTAGTTGACCATACGAGGTTCATCCTAATCGGATAACTTTATGAAGTTTATTTTGGTCATTATATAAGACACCCTACTCGCTAAATGTTGACGGTCGTTAAGTGCAAAATATGACCGTCAACTATACTCATAAAAGAAGGAAAACTATACCTCTTACTCACATATTTGTATCACTAACCTAGCTCCATAGTTGTTTTCGAAGATTTATGTTTTCAGGAGCACAAGTCCGGAATAAGAAGAAAACACGACCAATACGCAGACAAAAGTCACAGACGATCGCGTCCTGCGTAACACATACAAAGGAGGCCCACAAACTAGACCAAACTGACCAACCAAGCCCCGGCACCGACCATCTGACATCAGGACCCACCAGGCAGTGTATCAGAGAAGGACGGTGGCCAGAGGCGGCAGGGGGGGTTCGGCCGACCCCACTTGGCAGCCAAACAGGCTGAGTTTTGGCGGGAAGACTGATCCTATCATCTAGAGGTCGGTCAGGCATGTTTCCATGAATAGATATGGCGGGAACCGACCTCTCAAGCTATGAAAGGGGCCTCCCACCACTCTCACCACACACACCACTTGAAGGCCTCTCTCACACTCTCATTTGTGACTTGTACTCCTTAGGGTAGTGGAGCTAGGCTAGTACTTCATCTCCTTAGCGAATCCAGTCGTCCTCGGGGTCGGCAAGCAATCCTCGGCCTCTGGGATGGCTTTGTATTCCGACTTTCATTATGCTATTCATATTGAGTTCGTTCTTAGTTATCTTGCTATGTTCGTAACTTGCTTAGCCTTGATCTGTGCTTTATCAAGTTATAGTAGTTGCTTGCTTAGACCAGATGATCTGGGTAAGGATATCGGTTCGTTGTGCTTTCGGGCTTGCCTTAACATCTTACCTGTCCATCCGAAGGGTGGGGGACCCGGGGGTGCTAGGGTAGTGACCTCATATACGGGCATGGTGCCCGGGTATGCGGGATTCTTCGGATATGACGGTGCTCCACGGTGTGACTGGGGTAGACCGCAGGTGGTGACAGCCTTGTCGGTCTGTCGAGAAGCTGCTTCTTGGTTAGCGTACTCCCCGACGTTCGGGTGTCGTGTAGGAATTCATGCAAAGATGAAACGAGACTGGATGTTCTCCAGTGTGGGTCATTCTCCCCGATGTCCCTAATTTTTCGGCACCTGTAGCTCTAAGCATGTGACTAACGTAACTTATCTGCTAACATGAATAGTATACTAGGAATCTGTGCCTATGCTCCTACTAACCTTAGAATTGCTTGTTTATTCATTATTCATGAGAGTTGGTTGTACTGTGTGTGTCACATTACCCCTGATTATCTATTATTTATCACTTACCCTTGTATAGTCAGTGGTCTTCATCTTACTTCATACGTGTCATGGTTATGGAACTAGTAAATAAACTTTACACAACCTAGCCATCCCTTAGGAACATATAAATAACGATACCCTGAATACTTCCGGGTGAAATGCTACAACGGTATATCCGTGCGCTTGCGGATCCTTCTGTAAACATTAAGGTATTCCAACACGGCATTCCCTTGGCGGCGCTGCTAGGAACTAACCCCTCCTAGTGGCGATGCTAAGAAATGTCAACAAGCATTTCTGGCGCCGTTGCCGGGGACGAGCTTAAAAACCCCGTCCCTAGTGATTGCGCTAAGAAATGTCAACAAGCATTTCTGGCGCCGTTGCCGGGGATGGCACTAGGTGTAAAGTTATTTACTAAGTACATAAACATGGCAATATAAGTAAGAGGTAGCTACTGCTTATATAGGCTAATGTGTTTATCTATTTGTTTTCTCCTGATTGGGTGAAAACAGGGTAGTGTATGTCTGGTTTCTCCTTGCCGACAAACTTTGTTGAAAATCCCGAGAAGCTCGTGAGAAGGGTCCGACCTCACGTCGTCCCTCCTCCGCTCTCACAGTCGACAAGTGAGCCATCTTTCCAAGCACCATCAACAATCACTGAACCCATGGCTGAGAAGACTCTCCGCGACTTCTTCGTCCCCTTAGCTGCCAATGTGGCGACTGGACCCAACGTCGATGTTGGGGACGTGAACTTTGAGCTGAATTCTAGCCTCATTAACATGGTGCAGGCTAGCCCATTCTGTGGCAAGCCGAATGAGGATGCCAATGCCAATCTCAAGAAATTTCTAGAGTTTTGCAAGACCGTAACCATACGGGGTGTTACGGCTGACGCCATCAGGCTCCGCCTGTTTCCTTTCTCCCTCCTGGGGAAAGCGAAGCAGTGGTTGTATCAGAATAAGGAAGCCGTCAGCACGTGGGACAAATGTTCCACGGCGTTCCTCACCAAATTCTTTCCGTTGGGCAAAACCAATGCCCTGCGTGGAAAGAATTACAAGTTTCCAGCAGACAGGGATGGAATCCATCCCAAAAGCTGATGAGAGACTTCAAGAATACATACTCGCCTGTCCTCATCATGGGATGGACGAGTGGCTCGTACTCCAAAGCTTCTACAATGGGCTAACGACTACATCCAGAGCCCATCTCGATGCTGCTGCTGGAGGAGCCTATCTCGACCTGACAATTGCTAAGGCTACGGCCCTGATCAAGAAGATGGTCTCCAACCAGGGCTGGAACGAGGAGCGTTCCCAGCCCAAAACCAAGGGCGGAATGCATACCGTCAAGGAGACAGACATGCTCGCCGCCAAGCTGGACCTCCTACTGAAAAAGCTTGATGAAGGGAACTGGCAACAGATGCCTGTTCTCGTCCATGCCATGAGCTCATACTTTACGTGCGAGGTTTGTGGTGGCAGTGGACACTCAGGGAATGACTGCCCCAAGACCCATGAAGACGGAGCCTAAATCAACAACAACAACACCGGGTTCCGTCCACAAGGAGACCAGGGGTGGGGTCAAGCACGCCCACCATTTCAAGGAGGAGGTAACAATTTTAACTCAAATTTTAATTCAAATTTCAATTCGAACCAACCCTCCTTGAGAGATCTAATCTTTGGTCAAGCTAAAATCAATGAATCTTTGAACAAGAAGCTTACTGCCAACGATAAAATTTTAGAAGGTATAAATGCAAAAGTTGAAACTCTTTCTTTAGCACATAAAACCCAATTAAGTTTCAACAAAATGATAGAAACACAACTGGCTCAAATCTGCTGTTGTTCCTGTTTCTGAGTCCAGGAAGATTCCAGGGCAAGCCGAATCTCCCGCTGAGACTGCAAATATGGTGTCTACCGGGTGGGGCAACCTTCCCCGGCAAACTTCCCGCACTAACCGTGCAGGCGGGTACAATCCCCCGAAGAATGACACTTGGGATGGCCTGGTAGCAGCAATTCAAGAAGATCCAGGGGTCCCCATTATTAGCTGCTCAATTTTTTATCAATACTATGAGCACGCACTCTGCGACCTGGGGGCCAGTGTCAACATTATGCCCATGGTAATATACGAGAAACTCTTATACCCTGCTCTCTCCCCAACATATATGTGTGTGTAGCTCGCAGACTCTACAATCCGGTATCCCAAGGGGATAGCCAAGAATGTCCTGGTCCACGTACGCGACTCCTTCTTCCTTGCAGACTTTGTGGTCATGGATATAGAAGGTGGCCTCGGAATCGAGCTCATTCTTGGGCGACCATTCCTAAGGGCCGCCGGAGCAAGGATCGACATAGGAAGAGGAGAAATCCTCTTCCGCGTCGGAAGGGAGAACATGTTCTTCAAATTTAAATAGAGGGAAGAGCAGCGCATCCTGAACCGACAGGATGACGAAGGGCAGGCACTTTGGGACGCACCAGAATCCCCACCATCAAGACCTACAACCACACGATCAAAGAGAAGACGTGCAAGGAAGGTGTGGCGTAAGGTCGCAAGCTCGTCCTCATCCAATTCTCCAAGTCAAGCTGAGCAGTGGTAATCACAGCAGGAGAAAGGTCCCGCTCGTCGGACTCAAAACGACGAGCCCTTGCCGAAGGTAAATGGGTACGTATCTCATATTTACTTTTCCACCATTTTACTTCTCTCGATTTTTTCAATTTTTCCCACTGCATATTTGAATTTTCAAAACACCATTGCATGCTAGAAACTTTTCTAGCACCTTTTCTATTTTCACAAAAATCCAAAAATATTTCCGAGCATGAAAATCCTTTGGAAAATAAATTTAAACTTCTTTTTGAAGCAAAGTTTGGCCGGCACCAAAGTTCAAAAAGTTTTTGACCGTTAGAAGGATAGTGGGCCCTGGCTGTCAGTAGGGGGGCCACCTAGGGTTCGGCCGAACCCTAGGGTCGGCCGAACCCTAGGGTCGGCCGGCCCCCTGCCAACGGCTAGTGGGCCCAGCTTTTTCCAACGGTCACTAGCCGTTGTGGCTGGTTTCCTCCAACGGTGCCCGGCCATTCTCGCTTTAAATAGAGGCCGAGGGGTGAGTTTTGAGCTCTCACACTCAACTCTCATTCACTCACTCCCTCTCAAACTCTCTCAAACTTTGCTCTCGGGTTTTCATTGGATTTTTTCTCTAGATTTGAATTCAAGAATCATCTCTCTCATTTCTTTGCTGCAAGAAAGAAGGAGCAACTCACGAGTAAGAACGTTCATTTCGATTTCACTAACGTAACCCGTTTCAAGTTGCACTTGTTTGTTCCATCATGAAAGGCTTTGGGCGGAAGGTTTCCGGCACATTCAAGAAGATGACTGGTGGAAGTTCATCCCGTTCTCGGGGTGGCTCAAGCTCATACACACCCGAACCTATGCCTACACCAAGCACGATGGACTATGAGGAAGAAGAACAATATGAAGAGATGCAAGCCGAACTGCAAGCCGAGATCATAGAGATTGATGCGGAAGATGCACTGTACCTCGACTTGCAAGATGATCGTGAATGACAAGGCTACGCCATCCTCAAGAACAGATGCTTCGTCCACACCCAAGCATTCGATCCGGACCTCCTCATCAAAATAGGTATGTACGAAGACTTCTCTAACATTTGGCATGCAATTGGATGGGATAACTTCGTTCCCGTTGAGGAGTACGGTTCCCGACTCCTCACCATCCAATTTCTTTGCACTCTTCGGGAGGTGAGGGTCTATTTTCGACTTTTTGGAGAAGAATATTTGCTTTCTTGGAAAACTTTTACTGGCCACCTCGGTTTCAACAAACGCTTACCGATTTCTCTCGATCAATCTTGCCGCAGTTTTAATCATCATGAATTTTGGAGCCAGATTTCGGGTCAAGTTGTCCATGGCAAGTTCGCACCTCGGTGCGGCGACATTCATAATCCAACTCTTCAGTTGATGCACAAGTGGTTGACCATCACTCTCTTTCCAAGAGATGATGTCCAATCCGCGCGCAACGATGAGTTGCTCATACTTTATGCCATGGTCAACAAGATCAAAATCTCCCCCGCACAAGCTTTGGTTAGGCAATGGCTTTCGAACATCAAGATGACGGGTCCTATTGAGTGCACTTCTTTGATTACTCGTATCGCTACACGTATCGGTGCCTTAGAGGGGAATTCTATTCCTTTCATTGAGGGCGACCGTACGTATATCGACGAGGCTTATTTGATCCAAGGTCACACACTCAAAAAAGGCCCGAATGACTCTTTGATTTTCTTTTACTTGGGCTATACAAATGAGATTCCGCTGCCCAATGTGGAGTTCCATTTGTATAATTGTCATTCGCTAACCATCCCTCTCGTTCCACGAGAAGGAGGTCGTAGGCATAGATCTTCTGGTTTACCTGGCAGGATGACAAGAAGCAGGACCAGAAAAGCGGCAAATCCGACACCACCTCCTCAGCATCCACATCACTCACATCAACATGAGGCCGGTGGTTCGTCATGGCATAGTGCCAGCACAAAGGAGTGGACACGGCAGGCACCAGGCCGCCGGTCCACCAGTTCCATCTCCGGTGGAGCCCCGAACCTTATCAGATGGACGTCCTCGTCACGAGGTTTTGGTGCCATCACCTAGCAGCTAGGTGAGCTGCGGGTGCAGGGCGACAACGTACAAGAGATGTTGAACCAACACATCGATACTACCCAAGCATGGCAGCGTCACACTAGCGAAAGGATCCACGACATGGAGCAATTACAGTTGCAGCGACAGGAGGAGTGGAGGGTGTACTGCCGCTGGACGGGTTTCAACCCCGATCAGCCATAGTAGGCCTGAAGCTAGCTTGGGGGAGGACCCCCACGAGAGGTAACTTGTATCATTTATCTTTACTGCTTTCATAACCTTGCATGAAACCCATAAAAATTTGCAAAATCAGAAAACCCATAAAAATTTGCATAACTAAAAACAAATAAAAAATTGCAAAACTTAGAAAACACCAAAAATATTTCTTTTAATATGTGTAGTAAGCATGGTGTAACTTTTTATTATTGAGATGATGAATAGTTGCTCTGTTAATTTCCTTCATATGCTTAGTTACAACTTTATGCTCTACATAGTTTTGGGTTTGTTGGCTTAAAATGTTCAAACCTTAAACTTGAAACTTGTGGGTAGCAAAAAGCATGATCCAAATCTAAGTTGTTGTGAGCTATGATATAGTTAAGTAGATTGACTATGATCTTCTCCTATGTGATACTTGACATCCGGAGTATTTAACTTTTGAAAACACAAAAATATAATAAAGTTCCTGGATGATATAAAATTCCTATCCAAAGCCATATGTTGTTTTTCATCACAAAACCTTCCACATATACAACTTGTTATCTCATTGAGCTTTGTCAAATTGTTGTGACCCTTAGTGAGATTCATTTCATACTCCCATGATCAAAATCACGTACACGTTTCCACCACATGGTATGCTTCTACACTAGAAGTGAGCAAAATTTCATCCATCCACAAAATAAAACTCCAAGTCCATGTATGACACCTCTCTCAAAAATATGTCAAGGATATGGGGCTATGAGAAAATAAAAGATGCATACCCAAAGAAGATATGCCACATGCTTCGGCATGTCAAAAAAAAAGAAAATAAAAGATGCATACCCGAAGAAGGTATGCCACATGCTTAGGCATGTCAAAAAAAAAGAGAGAGATAGCCCCTTATCCAAAAAGAAAGAAAAAGAGAGATTGTGCATACAAAGGAGTTCATACAGCATCCACACAAAAAAATATCCACACACTTGCACATCTTGATCAAGGATTATGACTTGTTTCTCCTTTAGATCCGGTCTTTGACTTAGCAAAACATGAGAAGCAAGTATGCCTTCAAATCCTCCATACCTACATCTCTACAAAAATAGCCATTAGATATAGGTAGAGGAAGCAAGGCACAATAAAAAGCCTTGGTGAGGAATTATAAACATTGAGCAATCTGAAAGATCATCCAAGGAACTTTATAAATTTCTTATGAAAAACTTTACAAAACCTCCGGATTGACGGTTGAACTAAAGAGCAAGAAATATGATCACTCTATGATACCGTTCTGACTCTCAACCGCCAAAGATAAGGTGAAGCTATAAGCTCCATGGGAGTAAGGTAAGAGGTAAGAACAAAAGGCCAATTTATTCAAAAGCAAGGTAAGAAGCATTTGGTTGTGCCTAAGTATGAGATGGAAATTCAACATTGTAGCAACTCCTGATCAACAACGAGCGCCTTGTTTTGCTCAGGGACGAGCAAAAGGCTAGCTTGGGGGTGTTGTTGACGATCGTTAAGTGTGAAATATGACCGTCAACTATACTCATAAAAGAAGGAAAATTATACCTCTTACTCACATATTTGTATCACTAACCTAGCTCCACAGTTGTTTTCGAAGATTTATGTTTTCAGGAGCACAAGTCCTTAATAAGAAGAAAACACGACGAATACGCAGACAAAAGTCACAGACGACCGCGTCCTGCGTAACACATACAAAGGAGGCCCACAAACTAGACCAAACTGACCAACCAAGCCCCGGCACCGACCATCTGACATCAGGACCCACCAGGCAGTGTACAAGAGAAGGACGGTGGCCAGAGGCGGCAGGGGGGGTTCGGCCGACCCCACCTGGCAGCCAAACAGGCTGAGTTTTGGCGGGAAGACTGATCCTATCATCTAGAGGTCAGTCAGGCATGTTTCCATGAATAGATATGGCGGGAACCGACCTCTCAAGCTATGAAAGGGGCCTCCCACCACTCTCACCACACACACCACTTGAAGGCCTCTCTCACACTCTCATTTGTGACTTGTACTCCTTAGTGTAGTGGAGCTAGGCTAGTACTTCATCTCCTTAGCGAATCCAGTCGTCCTCGGGGTCGGCAAGCAATCCTCGGCCTCTGGTATGGCTTTTTATTCCGACTTTCATTATGCTATTCATATTGAGTTCGTTCTTAGTTATCTTGCTATGTTCGTAACTTGCTTAGCCTTGATCTGTGCTTTATCAAGTTATAGTAGTTGCTTGCTTAGACCAGATGATCTGGGTAAGGATATCGGTTCGTTGTGCTTTCGGGCTTGCCTTAACATCTTACCTGTCCATCCGAAGGGTGGGGGACCCGGGGGTGCTAGGGTAGTGACCTAATATGTGGGCATGGTGCCCGGGTATGCGGGATCCTTCGGATATGATGGTACTCCACGGTGTGACTGGGGTAGACCGCAGGTGGTGACAGCCCTGTCGGTCCGTCGGGAAGCTGCTTCTCGGTTAGTGTACTCCTCGATTTTCGGGTATCGTGTAGGAGTTCATGCAAAGATAAAACGAGACTGGATGTTCTCCAGTGCGAGTCATTCTCCCCGATGTCCTTAATTTCCCGGCACCTGTAGTTCTAAGCATGCGACTAACGTAACTTATCTGCTAACATGAATAGTATACTAGGAATCTGTGCCTGTGCTCCCACTAACCTTAGGATTGCTTGTTTATCCTTTATTCATGAGAGTTGGCTGTCCTGTATGTGTCACATTACCCCTGATTATCTATTATTTATCACTTACTCATGTATAGTGAGTGGTCTTTATCTTACTTCATACGTGTCATGGTTATGGAACTAGTAAATAAACTTTACACAACCTAGCCATCCCTTGGGAAAATATAAATAATGATACCCTGAATACTTCCAGGTGAAATGCTACAATGGTATATCTGTGGGCTTGTAGATCCTTCTATAAACGTTAAGACATACCAACACGACATTCCCTTGGCGGCGCTGCTAGGAACTAACCCCTCCTAGTGGTGATGCTATGAAATGTCAATAAGCATTTCTGGCGCCGTAGCCGGAGATGAGCTTAAAAACCCCGTCCCTAGTGATTGCGCTTAGAAATGTCAACACTAAATTTGTTCCTATACGTATAGAACATAAATAAGTCGAGTAGAATCAAGCTCTCTACTACTTCACCTTCTAAAGGAACGGATATAAGTAATGATGAGCAAGAGCACAACACGCTCACTTAAAGGACCGATATTCTATTCTCGTTCCTAAGTCGAGTAGGCATACTGCTTCCATAAACAAGTACTCGCCTATGGTGCAAAAGTATTGCTCCTGCTAGCTGATGACTAAGGACATCAGCTCCTTAAAGGTTCGTCAAACAAATTACTTAGACTCGGTATAAAAGCAAATTGAAATTTATACAAAACAAGAGTATCTGAGGCACAGAGGCCGGTCAAAGCATCTTACATCAAAATGTTACAAAACCCAGAATCAGGCTTACTACTCCAAGCTATCCACGATCCTATCGGCTACTGGCTTGACCTCCCCAAGATACTCTTCGAATTTGTTCTCATCACAGTCAGGGTTCAGGTCTTCACCAAGTGGACCAAGGAACGCCTGTGGCTAGTAGGACTTGACCAGCCCAAGTACGTGTGACACGTACTGTCGGGTGGTCTCTGAGAGGTTTTTCATGATGCCCTGGGGAACCTTGCGCAGCTGTTCAACTAGGGCGAGTGGTGCCTCAGCATCCTCCTCGGGAATCTCCATCATGTCCACGACAACTTTGGCTGCAATCTTCAGCTCATCAAGTTCTTGCTGCAGCGCGGTGTTGGAGTCTGACAAGTCCTTCACTTGCTGCAACATCTCGAGTAATTGCTTGTCGGAGTCATCATTTATCTTCCAAAGCTTCTTGATTTCATCTGCGCGACGGTACATAAGAAGCTTCAAATCGATTACCATACTCTCCTGAATCTTTAACATTTTTGGAGTGTAGCATATTTGGTTAGTGAAAGCTTATAAATATCAAACACATAATGAGAACAAGTCGACTACTCGACAAAAAGAATAACAAAGACTGACCTCTTTGTTCTTTGGAGCTCTTCTTATATTTCTCGGTCTGAACAGTCATTCGCTCCTTGAGAGCTTCCTTGTCTGCAGCAAGTTTGGACACTTCCTCCCTTAGAGCGAGTAGCTCCTGGCCTTCTTGGGGCCCACTACCATCTTGTTCTGCCATCTCCTGAACATACAAACAAGGATCAGTAAAATAACCACTCGGTCTACAAAAATAAAGTACTCGATGAACCAAATACTTACCTCTAGGAGTTTTTGGCACTCGGATATTTGATCTTGCACAAGTTTCTGGCATTTTGTCATACTCTCCTGTTCAAGCTTGATCCTGACAGCTGGTGGCGGGGCACTCCCTGCAGGAACGGTGGAAGTACTTGCTCCACCACCAGTGATGCATCAACCTCCTTCTAAGGCCCGGCAGTAATCTCTCCCACAGGTTCCTCTTGTTGAGGAGGACCTGGGAAGAAGCCCTTCAGGTAAAAAGCCTAGCAAAAGGCAGCAAATCCAAATCAAAGGAAGGAGGCACAAGGGGCTCACCTGTAGGGATTTCCTCCTGCGGTTGTCGGTCTTCCTCCACATCCGGAAGTGGCGAATCCAAAAGCATAAAATCTGACATGTCTTCAATAGACTGTGCGTCTGCGTCCGGGACATCCTTGGAGGCCTCCTGCGTGGGCTTGGGGGCTACGGACACATCATCGCTAGAACCCCCCAGTCCCAGACTCGCCTTGCTATAAGAAACTGTCAGAGCAAAGTACTCGACAAAAGTAAATTGCTATCAAAAACAAGTACTTACAAGGACGCTTTCTTTATGGGGAGTTTCCTCTGCGCAGATAGCTTGGGGAGAGGCTGAATAACTAGCGCTGAAATCTTGCTGGCCTCAGCACTCTTCTCCCCCTGGGTGGCGGCATCTTTCCCGGAACTACCCGCTAAGTAGTCCTCTTCGGCGGGGCAGCCCTTGTCTTTCTTGACGGGTCCACTGGGGCAGAGGAAACCTTCGTTCCCATCCTAGTATCATCCCCATATGTTGTTGGTTGCGGCACTTTGCTCGCCGAACTTCAAAACGCAGAAAAACAATGAAAAAAATGACTTGATGAAATTCAGAAAACTACCTGAGTACATTGCAATAAAAATCAGGCGTACCTTCATCATCGGATTGGGAGGAGGCCCTGCGCTTCCACACAGTCGTATGTGGAGCTTTCGGAATGTCAGCCCTAGCGCTCTCGCTCAGGCTAGGACTCCGGTCACCGCCTCCCTCATCGCCAGCTGACCCCCAACTTCTGCATTGCCAAACTTGCTGTCAGAACTATGTGTACAGTCATCAATTATTGGGAGATCTCCAGAATGTGGTTTTGGCAGTGCATGAGCGTTTGGAAGAAGGTGGGAAGGATGAGTAATGCCTGGCAAAGGGGGGTTGCTTCTATACACATCCACGTCCTCCTGCCAGAAGAATAGTTGTCAGATATTTGAATTCACAAAGAAGAAGTACTCGAGGAATACAGTTCAACTACTTTTCACACACCTGTATTGGAGGATTCAATACTGAGAAGCTATTAGGGATATGTGGAACATGGTCCACATTATCAAGTACCCGCTGAACGCGACAAAGAGCTTCTCCATTGGAGATCTCTGTAGTTGAGTAACACGAGGGGTCACTTATTCCTTGATACTCAAAACCAAAATTTTCCCGAGCTTCTAGAGGCTGGATTCTACGCTTCATCCAATCCATGTCTACAGCCTGCCCGGTTATTTGATGATGTTTCAGATCTGCGAATCACTTGAGTAGATCTTGGATCTGGCTATCATCTACTGACTCTTGCTTCCACTCAGGTCTGACAGTTGGGGGTCCCGGGGTAATCGCTGGAAGGGTGTTGCCATGGTTGCTTATGTAAAACCACTTCTGCTTCCAGTTGATTACTTTTCCCGACAGTTTGTATGGGACGTAAACCCAATCCATCCCTTGTCAAAGTTGGATGCCCGCACCTCCAACCACATGCCTCTCTTTGGAATTAAGTTGTGGCTTGAGATGGAAGAGATAGCGGAAGAGTTTGAAATGGGGATCGATGCTCAGAAACGCTTCGCATAGATGTGTGAAGATAGAAATATAAAGGAAGGAGTTGGGAGTAGGATGATGCAACTGGATTCCGTAGTAATATAGAAGACCAGAAAAGAAATTCGAACAAGGAAGACTGAATCCGCGTTCGAAATAGGAAGCAAAAGCAACAATCTCGCCCGTATTTTCATACGGATGGCTGTGGCCCAGGGCTGGACGCCACTGAACCACAGATCTAGGATGAAGAGGACCCTCACTAACAAGTGTTTGTAAATAGAGATCTGTGCACTTACCTGGCAGCCACCCTTCGTAAAGGGTGGATCTGGTTTCTGGCTCCTTCCCCTTCACTGATTTCTTGGGCGCCGTACGAAATGTCACTAGTCGCTTTTTGTGCATGCACTGTCTACACTAACTGGAAGTCAACGGAGATGAACACGCAAGAGAAAGAGTGAGCAGGAGTGCAGAGAAAGCAAGAACAGATCTAATCTTGCGCGGAAATAGAGAATGGCGGCCAGCGTGGCAAAACCCTAATTTACCATACACTTAAATAGATAGTTGCGGTGGCACCAAGGTAAATATCGGAAGTTTAAAAGTCAGTTTATCTTTTTTTGGTACAAAGGAGATTTTTTGTGATATTTATTTTCCTGGGATTACATTCCGGAAAAATAAGATACTCAAATCCTAAAACTACTCGATGTTACATCTCGAATACTATTACAAGGATTACATCGGCCATTGGCCGTTAAAAAGCTTCAAAGCTTGTTATTCCTAGACTGGGAACAACAATATTCGTACTCTGGGAGAAAAGTTTCAAGAGCAAGGAGGCAGATTACAGTACACGCCTCACAAGTCCTCTTCTTGCATCTTGAAAAGGAATTTCTCCTTCTCCCTGAATGTGTTGCAACAAGGTTTAGTATCTTTACTGGAGATGCCATTTCTTGAGAACTTCCATCCTGGAAATCCTGAGAATATGACACAACCCGTCCACAGAGAACCTTGAGAGTCCTCCCACCGGTGTATTTGCAGAGCCATGATGACCAGAATGGACCAGTCGTGTCGGTGTTTACCACCAAGCCTGCTCAGGGATACCCTTAGCAGTAGGGTTTGTAGGTAGGGATCGATGGCTCTAGAACTCAATGGTGCAAGGAACACAAAGATTTAGATAGGTTTGGGCCGCGAGTTACGTAATACCCTACGTCTTGTGTGGTGGTTTGTATTGCTTTAGGCGTAAATGTGTTTCGAGGGGGTCCCTGCCCGCCCTTATATATCCGGAGGGACAGGGTTACATGGAAGTCCTAGCATAGTACAGTTGGAGTCCTTCTACAATACAATCGGGTAGTTTCCTTGTACTGCAACTAGTTCTACGCCTATTCGGGTTACAAAAGAGGTAAGGTACATCCATGAGCTATCCCTTACTCTAGAACATTCTATGTCTGTAAGCAGTCCCGCTGCCCCGGGTCTGACAAGCCCCCGAGCTCTTCATAGCCGAGTCCTGCAGGCGTCGAGTACTTGGCTGGGCGACTTCGAGTTCTTTGAGTAGTCAGAACATCCTTCTGGTTGATTCTGACTCTTCCTTCAGATACGTCGAGTAGTCCTTCAAGTACTTCCATATGCTTCAAGGCTGTGAGGTGCTCAAGCCCCGAAATCTTGATCATATATGGTGCACGAAGTACTCGCACTCCATATGGAGTAGCCCCCGAGCCTTAGGTTGAATCGTAGAATCAGGCTGAGGGTCACTTCAGTCTTTTTCTTCTTCTTCATTTTTCAAAAAAATGAAAAATAAATCTCTCATACATATATTTCGTAGCCCCCAAGTCTTGAATTTAAATCCCTCCATTTAGATTTAAGAATCAATGTAAACTCATGGCAAAAACTAAAAACTTCCCTGAGAAGGAAAGAATCCGTTGGCATCCCAAATATTCACAAAATTGCCCTTGAAGACCGTATAAAGCGGTTGAAAACTTCCAAGGGTTTCACCGCTTGAACTCCTGGCCGCCGTCAAACTCAGATTTCAGATTTGCCTCTTCTCAGTCAAAATCCAAAAGCCCCTCTCGTAGCCCCCGAGCCAAAACTCGTGACTTTGAGATGGTTCCCAACAAGAACAAAGTTGATGAGGGAACTATCGCCAATATGTCCACAAGTTGGCGTAAAAGCAAGATGTCTGAATCATTGGTCTGGGAGTTGGAGAATATGGGTCTCCTCCAAGAGCAGGGCGTAAGCCAATGGCGTGCTAGTGAAGGAGAAGATTACCCCATGGAAGGTACCCTTGAGACCATTATGTTTCACAATTTTGTAGAACGTGGTCTCACTCTTCCCATGTCAGAATTTTTCTATAGACTTCTTCAGTTTTGGGGAATTCAGCTACACCATCTCACTCCCCAATCTATCTTGCATCTTTAAATTTTCACTCATTTCTGTGAGTCATTCCTTGGACTTCTCCCCCATTTTCATCTTTTCCAACATTTCTTCTTCCTTGTTCCAATCCCTAATGCTGCCAATCCCGCCGTCGTCGGGGGATGTGAATTGGTACTCCGCCCTGAGAACCGAGGCGAGTACTTGGCTTATGAACTGTCAGGTCAAGGAGCCGAATGGAAGAAATTCTGGTTCCATGTTGGGAACTTTGAATCCCATCTTCCAGAAAGGACTACTGGTGCCCCCCAAGTCCAGGAGAGCTGGTCGAGTAGAGGACCTGGTGGCAAGCAAGTTGAAGCCATTCTTCGTGCGATTGCCATTATTAAGAAAAAAGAAGTCACTGGATATCATGTGGTCTTCTCATTTATCAGTCGCCGGACGTAGCCTCTCCAGCTGCGAAAGCATCCTGCCTTTAGATATGAAGATACACAGGATCCCACTAGGATGTCCTCAGAACCATTGGCGCAGTCTGAAGTAATAAAGAGATGCTGCAAAGTACTCGATAACTTCAACAAGTCTTTGACACTTCCAACACTTTTCTCGGCACAAAATCCTCCCGAGAATGCCTGGGTACGTGCTTTGGATACCATGTCGAGTACTTGTAGTTAACTAGTTTTGATCTTCTGACTAAGTATTGGCTTCTTTCTGCAGAAGAATTAAAAATCCTGGTATTGTATGCCTCCGACTTCTGTAAATGCTGATTCTGATGACAGCAAGAAACGGAAGGTGGCTCCTGGATCAATGTTGCAGAGGAAAGTTCCTCGTCTCGATGCTGGCGAGTAAGTATATAATATTTTGTTGATTGTATCCCATTTGCCTCAGCTTTCTTATTCAGAATCTTGCTTGGCTAGGGTCCAACATCTTTCGGCGCATGAAAAAGATCAAATCCAAGACTTCCGCGACTAGGTGTCGAGTGGTTCGGAAGAAACTAGTCGATCAGCCCCCGATTCTCCTGTAATTGGGTTGATCGAGACCCCGACTGCCAGTTTCCTGAGTGCAGACACAGCTGATAAATCGAGCGAACCAAGCCCTGAAACATCTGATACTCCCGCGGCTGCTAAAGGAGCTTCCAAAGCTGGTGGATCTAGGAGTAGTGGAGCAGAAGGGTCAAAAGGTCCTTCCGTTTGACTGGTACCATTCCAGTCTATGCCTCACTCAGCCCAAGAAGAATTGGGAAAGGAACTGTCGGTGTTTACCGCCAAGCGTGCTCAGGGATACTCTTAGCAGTAGGGTTTGTAGGTAGGGATCGACTGCTCTAAAACTCGATGGTACAAGGAACACAAAGATTTAGACAGGTTCGGGCCGCGAGTTTGCGTAATACCCTACGTCCTGTGTGGTTTGTATTGCCTTAGGTGTTGGTGATTGTTTGGAGGGGGTCCCTGCCTGCCCTTATATATCCGGGGGGACAGGGTTACATGGAAAGTTCTAGCCGAGTACAGTTGGAGTCCTACTACAACACAATCGGGTAGTTTCTTTTGTACTGCAGCTAGTTCTATTCATATTCGGGTAGTTACAAAAGAGGTAAGGTACATCCATGAGCTATCCCTTACACTAGAACATTCTATGTCTATAAGCAGTCCGGGGTCTGACAGGAACTATTTGATGATCCACTGTTGTCTTTAGACAATATGAAGAAACTTGCAGATTGTATGCAATGGATCTTTAAATTCACCAAGATGAGTCTTCTGCCATTACTTGTCTTTGTCGAGTAGTTGTTGATATCTGACCAGATTCACCTTGTATGTCTCAGGATGTGGCCAATCGATCTTTCTTGAAGTCTCATGCTTTATATAAGACTGTAGACAATCGGAAGATCTTAGAGGCGCAAAAGATCATGGTTGCCTAATGATTGGATGAAGCTCTTGCTGCTTGGAACAAACTTTATGAAGCCAGTCAGCAGCAGCATCTAGAGATTTGTGACATGAAGCGCCAGATTAAGAACCTTGAGGAAGAAAGAACAAAGCTTGAAGAAGAAAATTCCAGGCTTTTGAAGCAATTGCATACAGCTCAAGCCTGTAAGCACTCGATTTTTTGTCCTGATTTTGTTTTGTCATATCAATATCTGAGATATCTTCCCATCAGGTTCTCCGGAAGACCATACTCGACTAATAGCAGCAGCTCAAGCTCTTGTGGATGTGGTTGATACTGAAGAAGAGTCGTCAAGTAGCAAGTCCTTGGTGGAGCGTTTGGAAGAAGCTCCCCAGAAAATTTTTGACGTTATGACAGCTACTTCCAAGAATTATCTAACCCACATGATAGGAGTTGTCAAGTCATACTTGCCTCAGTTTAATTTAGCTCTGATAGCTAAAGGAATAGCTCCCAGTTGCTCTGATGAGAAATTCCGAGAGTATTGTAAGGAATCAGAAGTGATTGCGGAGGAAATTCTGAAGAACATGGCAGAAGACTACTTGTAACAACTCTTATAATCTTCAGTGAGCTCTTGTCGTTGTTCATAGCTTGTATCCTGTTGGTGTGTCTTCAGAAGCATAATCTGATACCGTACGATAAGTATGAACTAGTCGATCAATCGAGTAGAATACCAAGGACTGGAGTAATCCGTAAGACAAAACTATTAGGTACGAACCCCGTCGAGTTGCCCAAGACGTAAATGTCATAAGGATATCCAAGGCTTACTCGAGCAAAGGGAGTAAGGTGTCCTTTAACCAAGGACTGGAGTAATCCTTAAGGCAAAACTATTAGGTACGAACCCCGTTGGGTTGTCCAAGATGTAAATGCTAGAAAGATATCCAAAACTTACTCGAGCGAGGCGAGTAAGGTGTCTAACTTGTAGACTGGAGTAACTACTAAGATTGACCTATTAGGGCGAACCCCGTCGGGTTGCCCAAGATGGACAAAATGTAGTAGTATCCATAATGTACTCGGGCCAGCGAGTAGTTTTGCATTGACAGCAATGCTGGAGTTCCTCATAGTTGACCTATTAGAATGAACTCCGTCGAGTTATCCAAGATGGACAACTAGTAAAGGTATCCATTCACCTACTCGAGGTAGGCGAGTAGGTTGTGCCCTTTAAGGGAAAGGATGCTGCTTGTGTAGTTGTTCTGATGGAAAACTATGTAAGCTTATCCTGGACCGGTGATGCTGTCAGATTGCCTTTAATGTAGTCGATATGTCAATAAGAATCTTAACTTTATTAAAGAAATCCACTGACACCACTAGTCTGCTTGGATGAAGGATAAAACTTGCGCAAGTGCTCAATGTTCCAGGAATTCGGTACCTCATTGCCATCTGTATCAGTAATTCTGTATGAGCCTGGTCTTGTAACCTTAGTTACGATGAAGGGACCTTCCCATCTGGAATTTAACTTGTGCAGTCCTGTCTCATCCTGAATCCGGCGAAGTACTAGATCTCCAATGTTGAAGGATCTTTGCTAAACATTGCGGTCATGATAGCGTCTGACTCCTTGAAGATATCTAGCCGATTGAGTTAAGGCGTTGACTCTAGCCTCTTCGACTGAATCAAACTCCAATTGTCGAGCTTCATCTGCTTCTCCTTCTTGATAGGTTTCTACTCTTGGGGATCTCCACATGATATCAGCGGGTAGTATAGCCTCTGAACCATAGGTTAGGAAGAAAGGAGATTGTCCAGTTGCTTTGCTAGGCTGGGTTCGCAGCCCCCAGACTATATGAGGTAGTTCTTGAATCCATTTGCTGCCTTTCTTGGTGTTGGCGTCGTAGAGTCTTTTCTTCAAGCCATCGAGTAGTAAACCATTGATGTGCTCAAATTGTCCATTTGCGCGAGGATGAGCTACTAAAGCATATTTGACCTCAATGCAGGAGTTGTCACAGAAATCCCAAAAAGATTGTGACGTGAAGTTGGAGCGAAGATCTGTAATAATGGTGTGAGAAAAACCAAACCGATGGATAATGTCGGAGATGAAATCCACTGCTCTATCTAATGAAATCTCGATAATGGACTTGTACTCGATCCACTTGGTAAACTTGTCGACTGCTATCAGCACATGATTAAATCCTCCTAGAGCGACGGTTAATGGTCTAATAATGTCCAAACTCCAACAGGTGAATGGCCATGATGGAGGGATTGTTATCAAGTTGTGTGCTGGGACGTGAGTCTTCTTGCCAAAGAATTGGCAGCCAGGACACCGTCTGACTAGGTCTTTTGTGTCCGAGACAGCTGTTGGCCAGAAGAATCTTGACCTATATGCCTTGCCGACTAGTGTCTGTTGACGGCAGTTAAGTCCTAAAATCAGTCATCAACTCCTACAGCGTTTCATGTTTAATAATCACCAAACTTAGTTATGGGGCTTATGACTAATCGAATTCCACGAGTTTTGGTGAATTATCATTTGCAGGCACCCACATTTGTAAAACGAGGAAAACACAAGTGAACACAGAAGAAATGCACAGAATATCTTGCACCTGTGTTTCACTTAGAAGAAGGGCCCACAAACCAGACAAAATGGGCATGCCAAGCAAGATGCACCCAAGGATCAAGACTAGGGCCCACCTATCAGTTGACCAGAGGAAAGCAGGCCCAGGGGAGCGCCACTTGGGCTCGGCCGACCCCCTGGGTCTCCCGACCCACTAGTGGGCCAAATCAGGCCCATATTTCTGCTGCAAATTCCCACGGCTCCCCTACATCTATTCCGGACGTGCATAGTACCACCTCGCAAGTCTAACCTCGGATCCACCTTTGGAGAGGCTACATAAGGAGGAGGAGAGCACCCCATTCAAAACACCACCATCATGTAGAACTTGTGCTCCATTGCAAAGGCGAGGCGCTGCCTAGGCTAGTGCTTAGAGTAGCAGGAGCGTGAGGAGTAGTTCGGAGGGGCGCCGGCCTGTTGGCGCTCTTTTCCAACTTGTACCTCTACGGATGTTGGCTTTCTCTGGTATGAGTAAGTTAGTATTTATGATTCTTGTATTGCATAGTACTTTTGTATGGGTGAGATCAGTTCTCTTACTCGTGGCTTCGTCGCTCCGTATTTATACGGAGTGCTGTAGTTTGCTGCGGGATATCAGACGTAGTTAGACTGCAGTAGTAATCAGTAGCGTAGTCATGGTGTCTATGCTAAGGGTTACCTTCGTTTGCCTTATATCCCACGGTCTATGAGGTAGGCCGCAGGTGGTGACAGCCCTGTTGGTCCTTAGTAGTCCTCCACGTTCGGATATAGCGTAGAGCCGTTGGCCGGAGTCTCCTGACCATTTCAGGGGTGAGCCAGTGCCCGAAGCGAGTCTTACCCGAGAGATCGACCTTTAACTCATCTTTAGTGCTACCGCAGGAATCCTCTCCAGCCTTGCCACTTAATCTTGGTGTGTCCTTGGACCGACTGAGTTAGGAGTTAGTGCACACACGTTCCCTATGGATACGATACCCTTGAATACTCACGGGTGAAAGCTACGACAGTATCCGTGCGCTTGCGGATCTAATTCGCATCGTTAAAATACCCAACAAGCTTTCTGGCGCCGTTACCGGGGAACGGTTGCTGTTCTGACTTCGAACCAAGTTGGTCCTCGTATATTTTCAAAAACAAAAAAAATATTTTCTTTTTCTATAAATCTACCTTCCCCCCTGCTACCCATTCTACTCTCATATCTTTTTTATTTTCTTATCTCAACCTCTACCCTCGCTACCCTTGGAAGGTTATCCTCGTACACACCTTCCGTCCCTGTGGGGTGAGTCTTTATAGCCATCATCTCTAGACTTAGTTCCTCATCCGGCTACAAGATGCACCCTCACGCCTTACTGATCGAATCGAGTGAAATAAACTCACATTCATATCCTCGACTATCGATCGATGCCAATCAGATCAAGTGAAGAAAAGATCATTTCTAAATCCTTGATTTTGATTGATGCCCAATAGAAGTTATGTTCACCCTTCCTATCAAATGAACTTCTATTGGAAGCTTAGGATGGTTTGCTTTGCCACCACGAACATCTTTGATGAAATGCGAAGCTTCCTACCTAAGGAGGGGATGAGTTGAAAGAAACTCATTTCCCTCATGACTGAACTCAAAATAGTTCATTTGGCCCACAGAGTTACACATCCTCTTTCTTTATGCGGCCATTAACATTCTCGAGTTTTTCTTTCCGGAGATCAGGCCACTCTCTTCATGAGCATGAAATTTCATCACAAAGATCATGCTCCTCCTTGACATCTCCGAGGTCTTTTGTGCCAAGTCGATGCGAGTCTTAAGATCATCTCAGGGTTAATGCCTTTACGATGGTTGTATTTGGTTTTGCTTATCATAATATTTATGCAGGGCTCATTGTTGTATTTGTGCACTAACCTTGCAGCTTGAACAATGATAAATCCAAAAATGGTGTTGAAGCTAGGAACCTCATCAACATTAACAGCTGCAGGATGAATCCCCATGGTCGAGCTTGCGACCATAAACCAAGCACTGCCGGGAGGTAGCCCGGATTATCTTTACAAAAAAAATAAAAATAAAATCTGGTGCTTCAAGCACTTCTCACTTTTTATTTGAATAAAGTTTAGACTCCCCGATGTTCAAAACTGGTAGAGTCCTTGTTGTTTCCACCTTTGTTTTCCTTTTGAATAAAAATAGGTACAAGAATAAGTGTGGGGGAGATCTCTCCAAATCACTAATTACAATCTCTTTCGTGATCTCTCCCCCAACATGTTGCACATCATCGACGGTCCAACACACTGAAGATCAGGACAGATGGAATTCAGAGGAGGATGGCCGAACCTCTGGTTCGACCAAACCACCTCTGATTTCCCTCAGCTCCCTCTTCTTCCTCTTCAAATGATGGTTTGTACAACACTACCCTCGAACTCCCTCACTCTTGAGTTTAAACAATTTGCATGTTGATCACTAAATTTAAACTCAATGAATCATGCCAATTTGCCATGTGCACTCCATGCGCTTCCATGAATAAACTTGCATACTCTTTATTCCTTGCATTCTTTCAAGTTCTTGTGAACATATATCCTCATAGGGACCCCATGCTATCTAAGTAATTAACTAATGTGATATGATTGGATGAATGGAACCATGCTCTTCTTTGCAAAGTACTTGGGATTTCTTTTCAAAAAAAAAAATCATCAATAGCTTGTCTCCTCAAATTAATGAAATCCTACCAAAGCCAAAGTTAGATGTTCATGCTCAAACCTTCATATGCAGTTTGACTTTGCTTTGAGTTTGGTCAAATTTTTTGACCCTTGTTAGAGGCTTGTCTGTAACACCCTAATTTAAATTTCAGTATTTATTAATAAATTAAATTGGCTCTATTTAATTTTCTAAGGTTTATTGTGTTTAGTTGGCATTTAATCTAATTTTTGTTCCTTAATTAATTAAAATTTATCATAGGTTTAAATTTTTGTTGCATTCATGCTGGTGCATAATTTAAATTGAGTGTGGTTTGAATTCAAATTTTGATTTGAATTCAAACTTTGTTTGAAGTAGAAATAGAAAAGAGAAAGGAAAATAGAAAAGGAGCCCAAACCCTAGAGCTAGCCCAAACCCAAAAGAACCCAGCCCAGCTTGGTTCCAAACCCAACCCACGCACCCCTCTCCCTTCGGCCCGCTCGATTTCTTTCCCCGGCCTGCCCAGCCGCGGCCCAGCACATCGGCCCGTTTCCCACCCCGCACGCGCGTCGCCCACTCACACTCGAGCCGCGGCCCAGCGCGGCCACGCAGCAGCCCGCTCGGCCTGGCCCACCCGTCAGCCTGCGCCGCGCACCCGATCGCCCGCTCCCTCTCCTGTCTCCCTGCGCGCCCGACCCCACTTGCCAGACCCGTCGCCTTCCTCCCGCAACGCCCGCCCGCGACTCCCGCCTGGGATCTCGCCGGCCTTCCAAACCGGGCACGCACGCCCAAGTTGTCCGCCGCCCTATAAGTAGCGCCCCCGCGGACCCCTTCCCCCCACCTCGCCTCACAGCCGCCGCACGAAGCCCTAGCTCAGCCCGCTCGCGCAGCTCCGCCGCTCCGAGCCCCTGCGCCGCCGTGCTTCCGCCGCCCCGTTGCCCTCCGCTCCACCACGACCAGCGCAGAAGCTTCGCCAGGGTCCAGTGAAGCCCCTGATCTCTCCACACCGACCCCAGGCCTACCCCTCGCCGCAATTTCTTCGGCGACGATCGGAGGTGAGAACGCTCCGCCGTTCAATTTCGCCTCGCCGCCGGTGGCAATCGTGTCCCTCTGACCCTGAAACGTTTCCGCAGGCCTCCACCGAGTCAGTCCGAGGGATTCCGGGGCCCGTCGCACCCCTCCAGCACCCGTCTCCGCGAGCTCCGCCCAGCACCGCCGCCAGTCCTCGCCGCCGGCACGTCTGCGCCACGTCTTCAACCACCCCGCGCCATCGGTGAGAACCCGTAGCCCGGCCCTTTCCTTTGCGCTAGCTATGGAGGCGCCTAGGCCCAATCCAAGGCCGGAACGCCGCTCGCCGGCGTGTTCCGCCGCGCCAACCCGCCACCGTTGAACCCAGCGCCGCTCAGGCACCCGCTGAGTCCAGGTTTTGGTCCAGTTGTATCACGCACGCCTCGCTCGTCCTTTTGCGCCAAACCGCAGTCCAAACCAAGCTCTGTAGTGAGTCGCTAGTCATCTCACCTAAGGAAGTGTGATGAACAACTGGCGTAGCTCACGACTTGTGGGTAAAGATGTGCAACCTCTGCAGAGTGTAAAACTGGTATACTAGCCGTGCTCACGGTTATGAGCGGCCCAGATCCTCCTTTTGATTAGTGAAGTTATCTCCTTCCGACGAGGGAGGTGCTTCTCGGGGTTACCTTGGTGGTTTGGTCTTGGTTTGGTTCTCAGTAGTATCATAATTAAATCTGATTAATTACTATGTAACTGGGTTAATGGTAACTCATCAACTCGTAGTAAATAGCTTTAATAAAATTTTGCCAACACTTAAAAGCTAATGCAGTTGAGTTAGCCAGCCTAGAGCCTCATAGTTTGTGTTATACTTGTTGAGTACAAGTTGTGTACTCACTCTTGCCTCTTCTCTACTTTTTCCTCTTGGCTACGCTACTGCTGCTCAGTTCCTGCCGACACGAGGGAGTTCGTCCAGCGTTACCAGGACTACGAGGACTTCTAGGTGCTTCGTCTCCCAGTCGACGTCCCTGTGGCGCCCTGCTTCAGCTTCGGAGAGCTTTATCGTATTTTGTACTTCGCTTCCGCTGTATCAGACATTTTTGTCATTATTGTAATAAATAACATTCGTATTCGTTTTATTATGTCTTTTTACGTGATATGTGCTATGATATACTGTTCATTCTGTTGTATATACGTGTGACTTGATCCTGGCACGTATATGATTGCTCGGTTTATGTTCTTTTATGAACCGGGTGTTACATTGTCATACTCTCATGATCAAGATCACGTACACGTCCACTCACATGCTACTCTTCTACACTAGAAATAGCAAACTTTGTCATCCACCCACATAATAAAACTCCATGACATACCATGACTCTTTCTCTCTAAGGTGACCATAAAGGATGTGGGCTATGCAAAAAAGAAATAAAAGATACATACCCAAAGAAGGTATGCCACATGCTCAAAAGGCATGTTAGAAAAAAAAAGATAAAAAAAGAAAGATGCATACCCAAAGAAGGTATGCCACATGCCCACAAGGCATGTCAAAAAGAAAAAAAAGAGAAAGATAGTCCACATCCATGGAAAATAAAGAAGAGAGATGGATCATGCAAAGGAGTTCATCCATCCTCCACACACACAAAAAAAAATTCCCACACACTTGCACATTTTGATCAGATTGTATGACTCGTTTCTGCTTGGATCTTGTTTTTGACTTAGCAACAGAAGCAAAGCCAGCATGCCTCTCTACTCCTACCCTGAGCTTCACATAAGCCTGATTAGATGATAGGAGAAAAGAAGGCAGCAACTTTGCCTTGGTGAGGATCCGAAACAAAACGAGTGATTCAAGAGAACAATTTGAGGAGCAAGACTATTCTTTTGTTTCAAAATATAAAACCCAGGTTTCTAAGCAAGAAGAGCTAGGAACCTGAAGTCTGCATCGTTCCATTCTTCAATTACCTAAGAAAGCATGGTAGCCACTTCAAAGTTCACAGGACTAAAGGAAGCTTGGAATAACTTGTATGCATGTTACATCCAAGGAGTGGCATCCAACTTAGTCCTTTCTCCTTCACTCGAGGACGAGCAAAGGCTAAGTGTGGGGGGTGTTGTTGATGGCTGTTAAGTCCTAAAATCAGCCGTCAACTCCTGCAGCGTTTCATGTTTAATAATCACCAAACTTAGTTATGGGGCTTATGACTAATCGAATTCCACGAGTTTTGGTGAATTATCATTTGCAGGCACTCACATCTGTAAAATGAGGAAAACACAAGTGAACACAGAAGAAATGCACACAATATCTTGCACCTGTGTTTCACTTAGAAGAAGGGTCCGCAAACCAGACAAAATGGGCATGCCAAGCAAGATGCACCCAAGGATCAAGACTAGGGCCCACCTATCAGTTGACCAGAGGAAAGCAGGCCCAGGGGAGCGCCACTTGGGCTCGGCCGACCACTTGGGTCGCCCGACCCACTAGTGGGCCAAATCAGGCCCATCTTTCTGCTGCAAATTCCCACGGCTCCCCTACATCTATTCTGGACGTGCATAGTACCACCTCGCAAGTCTAACCGCGGATCCACCTTTGGAGAGGCTACATAAGGAGGAGGAGAGCACCCCATTCAACACACCACCATCATGTAGAACTTGTGCTCCATTGCAAAGGCGAGGCGCTGCCTAGGCTAGTTCGGAGGGGCGCCGGCCTGTCGGCGCTCTTCTCCAACTTGTACCTCTACGGATGTTGGCTTCCTCTGGTATGAGTAAGTTAGTATTTATGATTCTTGTATTGCATAATACTTTTGTATGGGTGAGATCAGTTCTCTTACTCGTGGGTTCGTCGCTCCGTATTTATACGGAGTGCTGTAGTTTGCTGCAGGATATCAGATGTAGTTAGACTGCAGTAGTAATCAGTAGCGTAGGCATGGTGTCTATGCTAAGGGTTACCTTCGTTTGCCTTATATCCCACGGTCTGTGAGGTAGGCCGCAGGTGGTGACAGCCCTGTTGGTCCTTAGTAGTCATCCACATTCGGATATAGCGTAGAGCCGTTGGACGGAGTCTCCTGACCATTTCAGGGGTGAGCCAGTGCCCGAAGCGAGTCTTACCCGAGAGATCGACCTTTAACTCATCTTTAGTGCTACCGCAGGAATCCTCTCCAGCCTTGCCACTTAATCTTGGTGTGTCCATGGACCGACTGAGTTAGGAGTTAGTGCACACACGTTCCCTGTGGATACGATACCCTTGAATACTCACGGGTGAAAGCTACGACGGTATCCGTGCGCTTGCGGATCTAATTCGCATCATTAAAATACCCAACAGTGTCCTCGATATAGCGTGGTTGCCGCAAACTCCTTCGTGTATTTTTCGGAGGATGTCTTTACCTTCTTCAAGGGTAACGCACTTCATGAGGATGCCTGAAGCAGAGCGCTTGTATAGGTTGTTGCCAATGAGGACGAAACCCTTGATGCGCCTGGTGATGCGGGCATCTTCAGCGCTTTTAGGATCAACATATGGTGGAAGCTTGAATTCCTTGATGAAATCAATAAACTGAGTTCGCCAATCTTCAGCAATCATCAGCACTTCTCTGACTGTGGCCGAGGCCTCCGTGTCAGTGGTTTGTTGGTTTTGTTCCTTAACTGATGGGTGGTGAAGTTCATGAACAAAAACTCCTGGTGGAACAGCTGCTCGAGTGGACCCAAGTTTGGAGAGGACATCAGCTCCCACGTTGTTGTTGCGATCGACATGGTGGATTTCCAATCTTGAGAACTTGTTTTCGAACTTTCTGATTTCTGCAACGTATGCGTCCATTGTATCCTTGTTGACGTCTCATTCTTTATTGACTTGCTGAACGACGAGTAGAGAATCGCCGTAGACAAGTAGTCACTTGATGCCAAGAGATACTGCTAGTCGGAGGCCATGTAGCAATGCCTCGTATCCAGCTTCATTGTTGGAGACCTTGAACAAGATTTGGAACACATACTTCAATTGTTCTCCCTTGGGAGAGATGAACAAAACTCCTGCGCCGCCTCCATCAATCTTGAGTGAGCCATTGAAGTACATCACCCAATGCTCTGGAATGCTCTGGGGTGCTGGAATTTGATTTACTCGCCATTCAGCTAGGAAGTTGACTAGTGCCTGTGACTTGATTGCTGTTCTTGGATTGAAGTTGATTTCCAAAGCTCCCAGTTCAACTGCCCACTTTGAGATTCGTCCAGTGGCATCCCGATTGTGGAGTATATCCCCCAATGGGAAGTTGGTTATGACTGAGATCTTGTATTCATCGAAGTAATACCGGAGCTTCCCGGAGGTGATTAGAATTCCATACAGAAGTTTTTGAATTGGTGGATATCTAACCTTTGATTCAGAGAGTACTTTGCTGATGAAGTAGACTCGTCTCTGGACACCGTAAGCGTGGCCTTCCTTCGGGCGTTCGACTACTATCGTCGTACTGACTACATGGGTAGTCGCAGCGATGTAGAGGAGTAATTCCTCACCGGGTAGTAGGGCTGTTAGAATCGGCGGTGACTGGAGATGATGTTTGAGATTCTCGAGTGCTTCCGCGGCTTCTGTACTCCACTCGAATTTATATTGTCGCTTTAGGAGTATGAAGAAGGGTAATCCCCGTTCGCCAAGCCTAGACAAGAATCGATTTAAGGCTGCCATGCAGCCTGTAAGCTTCTAGACGTCCTTGATGGTAGCTGGGGCGTCCATGGCCATGATGGCATTGATCTTCTCTGGGTTAGCTTCAATTCCTCGGTTGCTGACGATGAATCCAAGTAGTTTTCCAGACGGCACTCCAAAGACGCACTTGGTTGGGTTGAGCTTCCAGCGGAATTTTCGGAGGCTGTTGAAAGTCTCTTCCAGGTCAGTGATGAATTGATCCTGGGTTTTCATTTTGACAGCAATATCGTCAACATAGGCTTCAACATTGCGATGTAGCTGGTCGGAGAAGCACAGCTGTATCGCACGCTGGTAAGTAGAGCCAGCGTTCTTCAACCTGAAGGACATGGTCTTGTAGGTGTATGCCCCATAAGGGGTGATGAAGGCCGTCTTGATTTGGTCTTCTTCTTTTAGGACGATCTGATGATACCCTGAGTAGCAGTCGAGGAAGGATAACAGGACACATCCTGCTGTCGAGTCGATTACTTGATCGATACGTGGTAGCCCGAAAGGATCCTTCGGGCAATGCTTGTTTAGATCAGTGTAGTCGACGCACATCCTCCACTCGTTGTTGTTCTTCTTTTGGACGAGCACAGGGTTGGCCAACCAATCAGGGTGGTAGACTTCCTTGATGAACAAAGCTGCGAGTAGTTTTGCCAGCTCTTTCTTGATGGCTTCTCGCTTGTCGGGTGAGAATCGCCATAACCATTGCTTTTTTGGTGTTGCTTTAGGGTCGACCTTTAAGGCATGCTCAATCAACTCCTTGGGCACCCCTGGCATATCCACTAGTTTCCACGCGAATATGTCTCGGTTGGCCCCAAGGAAGTTGACGAGCTCGAGTTCCTATTTGTCACCCAGTCCTACTCCGATGATGGCTGTTTTGGAGTCGTCTCCCTCTTGTAGCTGTATAGTCTTAGTGCCCACACCATTGGTTGGTTTAACCGATGATTGGCTTGGCTTCTTGGAAGGCATCGACTCCTTGAGTGAGAGTTCTTTAGCCGCGGCAAGTATTTCGATGACAGAGCTAGGAACCCGGATAGTAGAAGCATGATCTATTGCTTCCTTGTCGTACTCGAAGGACTTGAGGGGGTCTCCCCGTAGTGAAAGGACTCCTGTGTTGCCTGGCATCTTGAGCAGCAGGTAGACATAGTGCGACACTGTCATGAATTTGACTAGTGCAGGTCTTCCCAAGATAGCATGATAAGAGGACTCGAAGTCGGCTACTTCGAATTTGATGTACTTTGTCCGGAAGTTCTGTTCTGTACCAAATGTGACTGGAAGGGTGACCGAGCCAATTGGTGTAGAAGAGTTTTCGGGAACGATGCCGTAGAACGGAGCCTTGCTTGGAGTAAGCAGACTCATATAGTTGAGGCCCATCTTTACCAATGTGCTTGCAAAGATCAGGTTGAGCCCACTTCCGCGGTCGATGAGTACTCGAGTAAGCTTTTAGCCCTGAACGAATGGATCGAGTACTAGCGGGAACTTTCCAGGTTCAGAGAAGCTGGTCCACTGATCCTCCCTGGAGAAGGTAATGGGGACCTCACTATATTTGAGTGGCCTCTGAATTGCTGGTTCGACTGAGAGGATCTCTCTGAGTAGGAGCTTCTGAGCTCGCTTGGAGAAGCTAGAATCTCCTCCAAATATGACGTTGACGACATTTTGCTGCTGTTGGAAACCATCACGATCTTTCTTGTCGTCTTCGTCATCTTTGTCTTGTTCTTTCTTTGGAGTAGTTGCAGGTGCCGACTGGAAGAATTTGTGCAGGATCGTACATTCCCACATCAAGTGGTTGCTCTTGGGGGTGGATTGGACATCTTTTGTTGTGAAGTATCTTGTCGAACTAGTCCTGCGGTTTGTTGCCCTTCTTACCACGCGGTGTGCGATCCATAGTGCCGACAGTGTCGTCGGGCTTACACTTACGCGTAGGATCCCGCTGGTTGCTGGGCCCTCCACGGTTGTTGTGGCGCTTCCCGTTGTTGTAGTTGTTGCGACGGGGAAAGTGACTGTGTTCTTGCTCCTCTTCATCTGCCCAGCACTGCATCATGTCACTTAGATCTACCACCGTTTTGGGCCGATTACGCCCAAAGTCGCGGTATAGTGACTTGACAGTGATGCCGCTCTGGAAGTAGTCGTTAGGGATGGTGGCTCTTGTGTCGAAGAAGCGCTTGACGTAGGATCTGATCAACTCGCCTTGCTCCTACTTGATCATGGATAGGGTGTGACGAGTAGCTACTCGATGTAGCGACCCTTGGAAGTTGTCGACGAACGCCTTCTTGAGGTCCTTCTACGAGTGGATTGACTCGTGCGCCAAGCTTTCGAGCCACGTGAGGGGTGCGGGCTCCAGGGCCATCGGGAGGGAGAGGACCTTGGTGTTGGTGTCTCCCCCTGCAACACTAATAGCGGTTGAGTATAAACATAACCATTGAGCAGGGTCTTGCTTACCGTCGTACTTTTGGATGTTCGTAGGCTTGAAATCCTTCGGGTACTCGATGTGGTCGAAAGCCTTGCCCAGGGCTTGGAAGCGATCAGAGTTGTCCGCAGGTTACGCTCTGCATCTTGCGTTGATGATGTCCCGTGCGTCCACAATGGAATTGGCTACCTCTTCCCTGTTGTTCCCACGGTTGTTGTGGTTGCGGTTTGGCCGAGGGCCAAGAGCTTGATTTGCTTGTGGTTGGCCACCTCTAGGGCGATGACTACTCGTAGCTTCCTGATCCTCTTGGTTTCTTCGATTCTGCTATTCCTGCTGCTGCTGACACTGGTAGTCTCCTTGGGTACGGCTTGCTTGAGGTATTGCTGTTGCGGTAGCCCATGATCGCGTACCGGGAAGCGAGGACAGGGGGTTCTGTTTCTCGAGTTGTTCAATAGCGTTTTTGCTGAGATTTATAACTCGTTCCAACTCGGGATTCTGGGGCATCGTCATGAGTCGCAGGGTTGCTTCTGTCATTGCAGCGATCGGTGTTCTAAAGATGGGATCCGCAGCATTGTTGAATTCGTTGTTGAGGTTGCGTGGTGGGAGATGAGCACGTTCGGCTGCACGAGTCATGCGCACTTCTTTGCATTGATTCCTTTCCCTGCGGGCTGTACAAGTGACTTCGTCTTCATCAGCTGGAGTGTCTTGGGTCAGGTTGTCTGCTGAGATCTGATCCAAGGCTTCGTTTGGATCATGGTGGATTGGAGCACCTCCGGGCTGGATGATTACCGAAACCAAACGCTCGTGAGAGAAGCTTTCCAGGTCTAATTCGTAATCAGCAAGGACAGTTCCACCAGAGCCAGTTTCCCTCTCAGTTTCGAGGGGAGTGCTGTGTTGAAACGGGAGATCATCAATGCTGGCGACTTCTCGCAAGTTGTCGAGTAGTTCTGCGAGGGTATGACCTCGGCAAGACTTGAGTTGCATCTTAGCCAGTGCATTGGTGATGAAATCCAGGCTGTCTTGAGGTGACTCGACTGGATCTGGGTAAACGTCAAAAACGGGTGCCTCCCGGCTAGTGGTGGCTGATTGGTTTTCGACATGAAGTAGGCGATCCAAGCTATTTTCATAGGAGGATCTAATCATCTGTTTGTAAATAGACGATGAATTGCACAAACCAAGGATGGGTTGCGCAATAAGAGTCCCAATCCAAGTGGATTTCAGTTTGAGATCAATCTGAGTCCAAGTAGAACTCGAGTTGTTTTCGAGTTTCGACTCGATATCCTTGGCAAGGTCGGGAAGCAACATAACGCCGCAATCATGAGATCTGGCGAGCTTGTTGGAGTCTTCCGACGTGGAGCTCTTCGGTGTGGGAGAGTTGGTTAAGTGGCTATCGAAGCCGCCTGAACCATTGGCGACGCGGACCCATGAACCACAGATGAAGGTGGCGCCTCTGGGAGGCATCATGGTGCTGAAAGGAAAAGTGGCCATCGAACTCGCCGATGAACTCGCCGAGTCCCCTACCTGGCGCGCCAGCTGTCAGTGTTTACTGTCAAGCATGCTCAGGGATACCCTTAGTAGTAGGGTTTGTAGGTAGGGATCGACGGGTCTGGAACTCGATGGTGCAAGGAACATAAAGATTTAGACAGGTTCGGGCCGCGAGTTGTGTAATACCCTATGTCCTGTGTGGTGGTTTGTATTGCCTTAGGCGTAGATGTGTTTTGAGGGGGTCCCTGCCCACCCTTATATATCCAGGAGGACAGGGTTACATGGAAAGTCCTAGCTGAGTACAGTTGGAGACCTTCTACAACACGATCGGGTAGTTTCCTTGTACTGCAGCTAGTTCTACGCCTATTCGGGTAGTTACAGAAGAGGTAAGGTACATCCATGAGCTGTAACACCTAGTTTATAAAAGAACATAAACCGAGCAATCATATACGTGCCAGGATCAAGTCACACGTATATACAACAGAATGAACAGTATATCATAGCACATATCACATAAAAAGACATAATAAAGCGTATACGAATGTTATTTATTACATTAATGACATAATGTCTGTTACAGCGGAAGCGAAGTACAATAAATACGATAAAAGCTCTCCGAAGCTGAAGCAGGGCGCCACAGGGACGTCGACTGGGAGACGAACACCTAGAAGTCCTCGTAGTCCTGTTAGCGCTGGACGAACTCCCTCGTGTCGGCAGGAACTGAGCAGCAGTAGCGTATCCAAGAGGAAAAAGTAGAGAAGAGGCAAGGGTGAGTACACAACTTGTACTCAACAAGTATAACACAAACTATGAGGCTCTAAGGTTGGCTGACTCAACTGCATTAGCTTTTAAGTGTTGGCAAAATTTTATTAAAGCTATTTACTACGAGTTGATGAGTTACCATTAACCCAGTTACATAGTAATTAATCAGAATTAATTATACTACTACTGAGAACCATACCAAAACCAAGCCACCAAGGTAACCCCGAGAAGCACCTCCCTCGTCGGAAGGAGATAACTCCACTAATCAAAAGGAGGATCTGGGCCGCTCATAACCGTGAGCACGGCTAGTATACCAGTTTTACACTCTGCAGAGGTTGCACATCTTTACCCACAAGTCGTGAGCTACGCTAGAGGTTCATCACACTTCCTTAGGTGAGATGACTAGCGACTCACTACGAGGCCGTTACAAAGAATCTCGTTGGTAAGGCGTAACCGCGAGAGATAGGTCAGCGACGATGGGGCCCACCTCCGGGGGTACAAGCACAGGAGCGCAATCCAAGCACAGACCAAGCCGGAGGAGCAGGGACCATTGAAGCTTACTACTCTTGCCCCGCAGGTAAGTTACTCCAAACCAAAAAGACCTAATTAGTAAGCCAAGTCTATCCCATTCTAGCCTTGTGGTAGCGCTGTTGTCCCAGGTTGTCGCTCTATGAACCGGTCCTTATGGAGAGTGGCCAACCAAGCACTAAGCACCGTGCTGGCCCCCTAAACCATGTTTCTACAAAAAACATATTTTAACGAGACGTGAGCCACTCAAGCACGAAGCACAGAGGGCCACTCCCAGAATTAAGTTCAAGTAAACCATTATTCAAATTTATTAAAAAGGACCAGAGTTTGTTATAACGCAGCAACCTAGCACAACTAACCAAAATGCAACCCAAAGGTATATATAAAGGATATAAAGTGGCTAGGAAATCCTTATAGGCATACAGTATTAAAATGCAGTATGAAATTGTAATTAAAGATGATAGGTGGTGTTCATGTTATACTTGCCTTCCTCGTACTGCTCTGGCTGCTGCTCAAACTGCTCCGAAGATGGCTGCTCCGGGTACTGGTACTGGGGCTCCTCAGATGGATCAACGTCTACTCACGAACACATGGCCAAAACAATGCACCATAATAAGCATACAAGCAAACACTAACAAAAACTATGAAACAGTACATCAATACATAAAAACAGCAAGAAAAACTAAGATAAAACTATTCTACGCGTTACAACGATCGCGTGGATATAAAGAACGCTAAAAACGGAGCTAAAACGCATTTTCTAGGCTAAAAACAAGTTTCAGGGGCTCATTTGTAAGAAAAACAGGGTTCCAGGGACTTTTCTGCTAAAACCGAGGGCCTAAACGTAATTAATCGTTAACTCCAGGGTCTAACTCGCAAAAACTACCAGGCTGGACGGTGGGTTGTATTTTAAAGAAACCCAGGGTCTAAAACGTAAAAGCAGGGGCGGGTTTGAAAATATTTTTCTACTGGTGTGGAGCGCGGGTTCATTTCGAGGAAGTTGGGGGGCTCTTATGCAAAAAGAGCGGGCCGAACCGGTACGCACGGTTTCTGGCCGCTGGATCTGGATCTGAGGGTCTAGATCTAATGGATCCAAGATCTAATCGCGCGCGTTGAATCCGGATCGGACTGCGTAGGGGGGTTGGGCGCGCGAGCGGCGGCGGTAAGTCGCCGGCGGCTCTGTTCCGCGGCGGCGCGGCGGGAAACTCGCCGGACTTGGCCAAACCTGGCCGTCCGGGGGTCAAATCGACCCGTTTTTGGGTCTGCGGCGATCTACGGGGCATGTGTAGTCCACCTGGGCTCTAAACAGAGCTCGGGGAGGCTCGGGGCGGTACGCGCTGCGTCGGCAGCGGCTCTGCACGGCGGACTTCGCCGACAAGCGGGATTCTAAGGGCACCAGGGGCTACGGATCACAAAAGCTAACGCCAAAAGGGACCAGGGAGGGTTGTGGGTTCTCACCGGGACTTCTGGTGGCCGGAGCCGTCGCGCAGGTGGGTCGTCGGCGAGGTTCGGCGGCGGGATCGGTGCGGTGGCTGTGGACTGGTCACTGCGGGGGTGCTCCGAGGCTGCTGTCTCGCCGGGAAGACACGGGTGGGCCCTGCGAAGGTGGTCCAGGGGTCAAAGAAGCCCTGAGGTCGACGGCGGCGGGGAATTTCTTGCGAAAGGGCTCCCCTGCGGCGGCTACTTCGCGAGCAATCCAGGCGCGTACACGGCTTGGATTGGGGACAACGGGCTTGGTGAGTCTCCTGGAATCAAGGCGAAGCCACGGCGAGCTTTGCAGGGGCCGGGGGGCAGTGGCGCAGCGTGGCCGCGGTGGAGCAGAGTCTAGGCGTGGCGGAGCTGCGGCGGCGCGGTGATTCCAGGGCTCTAAGTTGCACAGGAGGGCGGGTGCGGCGCAAGGGAGACCAGGGCTGCGTTTAAAGGCTACGCCAAGATCTTGGCGGCCTTGGTATGGAAGGCGACCGCAAGGATCGCGGCGGCGGTTTCGGATGGGCCTGTTCGCGGAGGAAACGGATCACACAGCGGATTTGCGTGATCCTGTGCGCGGGACTCGACTTCTAGAAGGAGATGGCGCAGGCGAAATTGGACGGTGGGCCTGCCTAGGCGAGGTGGTCCACCAGACAGCGGGGAAGGGAGCTCGGTGCGAGCAGGCGCAGGGAGGAAGAAAGGAAGGTAAGGGGTGGAGCTGACCGGTGGGACCGGCTTGGCAGAGAAAGGGAAGCAAGGGCGCGTCGCACGTCGGGCTGGAGGACGGCCCTGACGCGTGGGCCAGACGGGGCAGCGAGGGGGAGCGGGCGCACGCTGGCAGGCGGGCCCGTGCGGGGCGACGCGGGGTGACTGGCTGCTGCGCGAGAGGGGGGGAAGAGGAAACCTGGGCCGTATGGGGAGCGGGCATTTGCGCGAGCGCTTGCTGGGCCGCGCGCTGGGTGAGGCTGGGCCGAGTGTGTGCGGGTGGAAGCGGGCCCAAGCGGTTTGAGTGCTGGACTGCTGTGCCCGCGGGCTGGGCTGGGGGAGAGGGTTGGACTGGGTTGAGGTTTGGGCCTTCCTTTTCCATTCCTTTCCTCTTTTCTATTTCTACTTCAAACAAGATTTGAATTCAAATCAAAATTGAATTCAAACCACACTCAAATAAAAATATGCACCAGTATGAATGCACATCAAATTTAAACCTATGATAAAATTTTAATTACTTAAGGAACAAAATTAAATTAAATGCAAGTCTAACAAAATAAACCTTAGAAATTTAAATAAAGCCAATTAATTTATTAATAAATGCTGAAATTTAAATTAGGGTGTTACATATCCCTTACTCTAGAACATTCTATGTCTGTAAGCAGTCCCGCTGCCCTGGGTCTGACAAATCGGGAGCAACGTGGATGTGGGTTTAGGTAATTTAGACTACCCTTATCACTCGCAAGTACTCTTCTAGCACCACTCGCTAGAGAGTGTCTACTTCTATCAGGAGGGCGAGAGCTATCTAACTGAGAGCACCAACTTAGAGCCATGGCTTCCATGGTTGAGTGCTCTTCAACATAACTCTCACTCATCTTTTATAGACGCGTATGGATCACTGGGATTTAGCCCGCGACACTACAGACACGGCGGTCACAAGTGCAACAGGGTAGATTCCCGCCACAGTGAACCAACACGTGAACCAATTGGAAGGTGATAAACATCCCTGGTTTTATTTTTGAAAATATTTCGGGTGCAATCGGTGTGGGGTATCTATTTGTATCATTTTTCTGGGATATTTTTCGAAAAAGATATCTTTTAGATATCAGATCTGATTTTACTTGCTAGTATTTTTAGAATAAAATTAGTTGCCACAACATAGATCCTTAATTCCAAATCTTGGCTCCGGGGCTCCCCACAAGTTATGGGATTTAGATTTGAGGCTCGGGAGTTGCGGGATATGTATCAGACCCAGGGGAGCAGGACTGCTTATAGGCATAGAATGTTCTAGAGTAAGGGATAGCTCATGGAAGTACCTTATCTCTCTTGTAACTACCCGATTAGGTGTAGAACTAGCTGCAGTACAAAGGAAACTACCCGATAGTATTGTAGTAGGACTCCAACCATACTCAGCTAGGGCTTTCCATGTAACCCTATCCCCCCAGATATATAAGGGCGGGCAGGGACCCCCTCAAAACATCAACACCTAAGGCAATACAAACAACCACACAGAATGTAGGGTATTACGCAACTCGCAGCCCGAACCTGTCTAAATCTTTGCGTTCCTTGCACCATCGAGTTCCAGAGCAGTCGATCTCTACCTACAAACCTTACTGCTAAGGGTATCCCTGAGCAGGCTTGGTGGTAAACACCGACAGCTGGCGCGCCAAGTAGGGGATTCGGCAAGTTCATCGGCGAATTCGATGGCCGGATCAAGCGACGCCAACGGCATGCCAGAGGGCACAACCCTTGTTTTCGGTTCCTGGGCATGCACGACTGACGGATCGGGCAGCTTCTCCAGCCACCTTGTCTTGCCCAACTTGCATAAAACAAAAACCACTTCCCAACTCGACAATCCGCGAGACCGTGGATCTCGACGAAAACGGAGTTCTACTCGAACTCAGTTCGGACAACGCAGAAAACATGTCAACTCCGACTTGAACTCTCGGGTCTGCGGAGTTCGGTGCAAACTCTGATTCCGAAAAACCTCACTTTTCCGAAACCCTCGGAAAATACGTGACTTATCTCAAATCGATCAAATGCCCAAAGATCAACAACTTAGAACTACTTGATGGAGTAGATCGAGTTTCGCGATCAATAGAGGGATGCATCAAACTTGCAAAATCCACCCTTGGCCCATCTAAAGTACAGCAGTACCCAGAAACATTGAACCCACCACATTAACGGTCGGGTAATATACTCTCAGGGATCGATCGAGTAGATACAAAGCTCGCCGACTGCATTAAGATGGCCGAAGGCACTCTGCAAAACACGAAGCAGAAATTGGGAGGAGGAATCTGCAGGGGATCTGGAAAGACAAACCCCTGGCTTATTCGGATGGGACCATCTTTCTCCAGGAAACCTCAGAACCCTTCACCAAAACCTTCTCACATTCGGATTCCTGAACCAGTTGAGTCCTCTTTCGATCAGGACTTTGATCAGTTCATGAACGGCCTCAACAACTTTGAACCATTCGACGATCTCAAAGACTAGTCAGATAACGTCGACTTGTTCATGGATACTATGGCCAATCCACCCCAGCATGCTGACGCCCTTTGGGAACTGGCCAAAATCAAAAAAGGAAAAGCCAAAGCTCCAGAACAATCCAACAAGTCGATTTACGACAAACCCTTGATTAAGGAGCCTGAGGGACTGATTCCCACGCAATCATGGATACATTGGATGAACGAGAACGCCCTCCGCGTAGAGATGGGCATCCCGCTTCTTGCTCACCCAAAGCACACATATTCTAAAATCGGTGGACTAACCGATTTCGACTCCGAGTACTCTTCCAACTCAGAGCACGAGCTGGATGACCTAATCCAGTACAGCAAACAAGTTGAGTCCAACTCAACTAAGAATTCTAAGTCTGATCAAGACTCCCTCCCAAACTTGGTCATATATGCAACACCACAAGGACGGACAGTGCGCCTGAAGACACAAGATCCTAACGCTTCCGGTTCTCGGCCAACAGATCTACCCTTCCAGCAGAGCACTCCACTAGACCCGTCCTCAAGCAAGCAAAACCAAGAGATTCAAGATCTTTGCTGTGAAATCCTCATGGTTCGCATCTCTGAGGTCCAGGAACCTGAGGATGACTCCACGGAGCGTCTCAATCTCGACAACTACAATTCTGATAATTTCGACAAGTATCTTTCTGACAACATGGAAACTACTCCCCCCATAATCATAGAAGCCCAAGCTACTTGTAACACCCTAATTTAAATTCCAGCATTTATTAATAAATTTAATTGGCTTTATTTAATTTTCTAAGGTTTATTGTGTTAGACTTGCATTTAACCTAAATTTTTGTTCAATAAGTAATTAAAAAATTATCATAGGATTAATTTTTGTTGTTGCATCATGCTGGAGCATTGTTTTATTTGTTGAGTGATTGTGTGAATTCAAATTTAAATTTGAATTCATTTGCCTTGAGTTTGAATTAGGATTAGATTTAGAAAAGAAAAGGAAATAGAAAAGGAATCCAAACTCAACAAGCCAACCAGACCCGGCCCAAGAACCCCAACAGCCCACTTTTCCCTTTCCTCCCCTTCGGCCCCGCTCGCGCCGGCCTGGTCCCGCTCAAACCCGCGGCCCACATCGGCCCAGCCTCTCCACCTCTTTGCTCAGCCCAGCGCCCGCTAAGCCGGCCCAGTCCAGCCAGCGACCCCCGCTCCACCCCGCACAAGCGCAGCGCCCCGCTGACCCACCTGCCCCACCTGGCAGCCTCGTCATCTTCCCCTCTCCACTGCGCCAACGAAACCCGATTTTCTCGCCGGAGATCGCGTCGCGCCCTCCACGGCGCGCATCCCCAGGATCCCCGCCGGCCTCCTTTAATTGGCCCCGCATCCCTGCGCCCCCTCATTCCATCACGCCGCCTCCCCAACCCTAGCAGCCGCACGGAGTCGCGCCGCCGCACCCCCGGAGTCAGAGCAGGAGCTCCACCGCCGCGATTCCTGGCGCTCCCCGATGCCCCCACCACGGCAAGCCGCCGGGAGAGCTCTGCTCGGAGGTCACGAACTCACCCGAGCCCGCTGTGTCTACTCCGACCTCCGCAGCGACCCATCGCAACCTCCCTGCCGCGAGCTCCACTCCATCGCCGCCGCCAACCTCGACGTGGACACCGTGCGCCGCATCTCCAACTTTGCCAAGTCTCGGTGAGCACCCTAGAGCCCCACGCCTCCGTTTGCACTAGATGGTTTAGCCCGTGGTGCACCTAGATGCCTGGACCCCGCACGCTGGCGGGCCTGCGGCCGCGCAACGCCGCCCGGCGCTGCTGCGAGCCACGTCAGAGCCCCCACGCGCCCCCTAGTTCGCCCAGATGAGCTCGCCGTAGCGCACGCTAGCTCCCTGACCCGAACCCTCATCGAATCAAGCCCCACAACGCCTTTTGCCGAACTCCGGCGAGGTCGCCGCCGCGAAACAGAGAGCTTCGGCGACCAGCGCCGCCGCCCGCGCGCCCTTTCACCTTGAGCCGCCAGATCCTGAATCAACGCGCACGATTAGAACTCAGGCCCTTTAGATCTGAGCCGTCCGATCCAGATCCAAGCGCCTAGATCCAATCTTACCGGTTCGCCCTGGCATTTTTGTTAAAGAGCCCCTGCACTTTAGTGGATTCAACCCGCAGTCCGATCTTATTCAAAAATATTTACGCAGAGGTCCTGTTTTTAGCGTTTGACCCCCTGAGCTTCTTCAAAATTGAACCCGCCGTCCAGCACCTGGTCTTTTGCACGCTAGCCCTTAGATTTAATGGTTATTTACGTCTAGGCCCTCGGTTTTAGCAGAAAAGTCCCCAGAACCCTGTTTTTATTACAAATAAGCCCTTGAACCTTGTTTTTAGCCTAGATTACGTGTTTTAGCTCCGTTTTAAGCGTTCTTTATGTCCACGCGATCGGTGTAACGCGTAGAACAGTTTAGGCTTAGTTTTTCTTGCTGTTTTATGTATTGATGTACTGTTTCTTAGTTTTTGTTAGTATTTGCTTGTATGCTTATTATTGTGCATTGTTTTGGCCATGTGTTCGTGAGTAGACGCTGAGTTATCGGAGGAGCCCCAGTACCAGTACTAGGAGCAGCCGTCTTCGGAGCAGTTTGAGCAGTAGCCAGAGCAGTACGAGGAAGGCAAGTGTAACATGAACAACCCATCACTTTTAAATACAATTTCATACTGCATTTAATACTGTATGCCTATAAGGACTGTCCTAGCCACTTTATATCCTTTATATATACCTTGGGTTGCATTTTGGTTAGTTGTGCTAGGTTGCTGCGCTATAACACATTCTGGTCCTTTTTAATTAAATTGATTAATGGTTTACTTGAATTTAATTCTGAGAGTGGCACTCTGTGTGGCTTGAGTGGCTCACTTCTCGTTAAAATTGGTTTTGTTAGAAACATGGTTTAGGGGGCCAGCACGGTGCTTAGTGCTTGGTTGGTCACTCTCCATAAGGACCGGTTCATAGAGCGACAACCTGGGACAACAGCGCTACCACAAGACTGGAATGGGACGGTCTTGGCTTACTAATTAGGCCATTTTGGTTCGGGAGTAACTTACCGACGGGGCATGGGGGGTGGTGAGCTTCAATGGTGGCCAGGCTACGAGGCTGGTCTGTGTGTCTTGTACCCCCTCGAGGTGGTTACCATCGTTGCGGAGCCTGATTCCTTAGCGGTTACACCTTACCAACGTGTCCTTTGTAACGGCCTCGTAGTGAGTTTGCTAGTCATCTCACCTAAGGAAGTGTGGTGAACAACTGGCGTAGCTCACGACTTGTGGGTAAAGATGTGCAACCTCTGCAGAGTGTAAAACTGGTATATTAGCCGTGCTCACAGTTATGAGCGGCCCAGATCCTCCTTTTGATTAGTGGGGTTGTCTCCTTCCGACGAGGGAGGTGCCTCTAGGGGTTTACTTTGGTGGTTTTGGTTTGGTTCTCAGTAGTAACATGATAAATCTTGATTAATTACTATGCAACTGGGTAAATGGTAATTCATCAACTTGTAGTAAATAGTTTTAATAAAATTTTGCCAAGACTTAAAAGCTAATGCAGTCAGTCAGCCAACCTTAGAGCCTCATAGTTTGTGTTATACTTGTTGAGTACGGTTGTGTACTCACTCTTGCCTCTTCTCTACTTTTTCCTCTTGGCTACGCTACAGCTGCTCAGTTCCTGCCGACACGAGGGAGTTCGTCCAGCGCTACCAGGACTACGAGGACTTCTAGGTGTTCGTCTCCCAGTCGACGTCCCTGTGGCGCCCTGCTCAGCTTCGGAGAGCTTTTACCGTATTTGTACTTCGCTTCCGCTGTACCAGACATGTTGTCATTAATGTAATAAATAACATTCGTATTTCGATTTATTATGTTTTATTCGTGATATGTGCTGTGATATACGGTTCATTCTGTTGTATATACGTGTGACTTGATCCTGGCACGTATATGATTGCTCGGTTTATGTCCTTTTATAAACCGGGTGTTACAGAGTGGTATCAGAGCCAGGTTCGACTGTAGGACGAAGCCTAGATAGAACTGGTCGAGTTTTAGGACTTCTTCTCTCCAATCCTTGTCTGCTGAAACTATTTTACTATTATACCCCTTGACTTCTATGACTTTTTACCCGTCTTGCCTTGATTTCTCACTCTGAAGAATAGTTTTCGTAGATTTTGGCCTGAATCAGTCATCTGACCACCATGAGTAAGCTAGGTGACCCTTTTATAATAATACGATAGCACGATCCGCGACGCGTTGTGTTAGTCGAGTCGTATGTTAAACTCGGCTAAATCATGAAAATTGTCTGCTTGTTATTATGCTACATGTTTGATTTGGATTTTTGAATGATTGCATAGCTTAGTAGTTTAAATTTGTTTAGTGAAAATTACTCTCATGTTAAAGTTAACTAATTAATAAAATGAGTTAGATCGTTGGGGGTAAAACAGTCCACTCTATCCTGTCTACTTTATCATGGCTGAGTCTTTTTCCGCAAAGAGTTATCATATCCATCTGAATTTATTCCTGCAATATCCTTACTCGTGAAATCTTTTGTCCAAAATCAGATGGTGAACACCAAGCATGGTTCTGACCAGCAGGGGCAGAACAACCAGGGTCAGAACACCCAGGGGACCGGGATCCCGATGCCTCCGCCTTTGACTCCGGAGCAGTACTTCCAGCTACAGATGCAGATGATGGCTACCCTGAACAATGCGGTTCAGGCTCTTCAGCAGGCTCACACTCAGCCTCCACCTCCTCCACCGCTGCAGCCTCGCGACAGGCGTGCTGAGTTCCTGAGGGGTCACCCGCCGACGTTTTCTCACACGTCCGACCCTCTTCAGGCTGACGACTGGCTCCGTGCAGTGGAGCGTCAGCTGGACATCACCCAGTGCGATGATCGTGAGCGCGTCTTGTACGCAGCAGGACAGTTGCGAGGGGTAGCTTTGGACTGGTGGGAGTCCCACCCAGTTCATGACCGCGAGTCTCTTACTTGGCTCCAGTTCCGAGAGCGGTTCCGCAGCCACAATGTCCCCGCGGGCGTTATGAAGATGAAGCAGAAGGAGTTCCTTGCACTGAAGCAGGTAACCTTAAATATAATCATTCAGCGGTTTCTTTTGAGCTAATGCCCCTTGTCCTATCCTTATGAATCTTGAGTTAATCTTTCGATATCTATCTGTCTTTGTCAATTCAGGGGACTATGTCGGTCACGGAGTATCGTGATCGCTTCCTTCAGCTGGCTCGCTACGCCCCTGCCGATGTTGCGGATGACCGCAAGAAGCAGGAGCACTTCATGGAGGGTCTTGAGGATTACCTCTAGTACGCGCTGCTCAACCTCCGCTTCGACGACTTCAACCATCTGGTTGACAGCGCGCTCAACTCTGAGCGCAAGCACTTGGAGATGGAGGACAAGAAGAGGAAGATTGTCCCCGTTGCTTCCGGCAGCAACACTCGTCCTCGCCTCCAGCAGCCTCAGCAGTACCAGCAGCCTCAGTACCGGCCTCCTCAGCAGTACCAGCAGAGGCCACCGCAGCAGTACCCGCCTCGACAGCAGTAGCAGGCAGGTCAGGGCCAGAGGTTACCGGCACCTCCGGCTCGTGCTCCACCAGCTCCACCAACACCGCAGGCTCCACGTCCGGCAGCTCCTACTGGACAGCAGGCTCCAGCACCTCCTCGCGTGTGCTATCACTGCGGCCAGCCGGGGCACTACGCCAACACTTGCCCCCGGAAGGCGCAGGCGGGATAGCAGGGGCGCCCAGCTCAGCCCAGGGTGCCAGCACAGGGCAGAGTGAACCACGTGACGGCCGAGTCAGCGGCCGAGGCTCCTAACGTGGTTATTGGTACGTTCATGGTCAACTCTCATCCAGCTACAGTACTTTTCGATACTGGTGCTACTCATTCTTTCATCACCAAGTCATATGTTGAGGAGCATAGTTTCTTTACCACTGCATTAAGGAAGTGTCTGCTAGTCTCTTCACCGGGAGGGGAGTTGAGATCCCATATTGTTTGCCCCCGAGTCAGTGTAGCCATAAGGGGGGCAACGTTCAGTGCTGATCTGAGGGTGCTAGACACCAAGGGTATCGATGTGATTCTGGGAATGGAGACACTTACCAGATGGGGAGTCCGTATTGATTGTGCTCAGCGAACAGTTCACTTATCGGCATCTGATGGCCAAGAGGTGACAGTCAGTGCTTCAGAGCCTTCTGGATTTCTTCATCAGATGGAGGCTAGACCCACGGACGGTATTCGCGTGGTGTCTGAATTTCCGGATGTCTTTCCGGATGATCTGCCAGGTATGCCGCCTGAACGCGCCATTGAGTTTTGTATTGATCTCTTGCTTGGCACAGCTCCTATTGCAAAGCGGCCCTACCGTATGGCACCTATAGAGCATGAAGAAGTCAAGAAAACTATTGATGAGTTGCTATCCAAGGGCTATATCCGTCGCAGCTTCTCTCCTTGGGCTTTTCCATTGTTGCTGGTAGATAAGAAGGATGGCTCGAAGAGGATGTGTGTCGATTATCGGGAGCTGAATGCAGTCACTATCAAGAACAAGCATCCACTGCCCCGTATTGAGGATCTCTTTGATTTGCTTCGAGGTGCTCGTATATTCTCGAAGATTGATCTTCGTTCGGGTTATTTTCAGCTGAGGATCCGTCCTGGGGATATTCCGAAGACGGCATTCACCTGCAAGTACGGGCTATATGAGGATACAGTCATGTCTTTCAGCTTGACTAATGCCCCGGCTTTCTTCATGCATCTGATGAACATGGTTTTCATGGATTATCTGGATGTCTTTGTGGTGATCTTCATTGATGATATTCTGATCTTCTCCAAGACAGAAGAAGAGCATGAGGAGCATCTGAGACTCGTATTGCCGAGATTGAGGGAGCATCAGCTATATGCCAAGTTCAGCAAGTGCGAGTTCTGGATTGACGAGGTTCCATTCCTCGGTCATGTTATTTCTCAGGGAGGCATTGCTGTTGATCCGAGCAAGGTGAAGGATGTGCTAGAGTGGGAGACACCGCAGACAGTAAAGAAAGTCAGGTCTTTCTTGGGCTTAGCTGGATATTATCGGAGGTTCATTGAGAATTTCTCCAAGATCGCGAAGCCTTTGACCTCTTTGCTGGAGAAAAATGTGGCTTTCGTGTGGACTGATGAGCGTCAGAGGGCCTTTGATGAGCTGAAGAAAAGGTTGACTACGGTGCCAGTCCTGACTCTGCCAGACCAGACGAAGAGATTCACGGTGTATTGTGATGCTTCGAAGGATGGTCTTGGGTGTGTTCTGATGCAGGAGGGCAGAGTGATTGCTTATGCTTCACGGCAGTTACGTCGGCATGAGCTGAACTATCCTACTCATGATCTTGAGTTAGCCGCAGTTGTGCATGCTCTGAAGATTTGGAGGCATTACTTGTATGGACAGCGGTGTGATATCTACACTGATCACAAGAGCCTCAAGTACATTTTCACGCAGAATGAGCTGAATATGCGGCAGAGAAGATGGCTAGAGTTGGTCAAGGACTATGATCTGGAGATTCACTATCATCCGGGCAAGGCCAATGTTGTAGCAGATGCTTTGAGCAGGAGAAGCTATGTCAACATGGCCGTGGCTTTCCAGATGCCTCCAGAGTTATGCGAGGAGTTCGAGCAGTTGAGTCTAGGCTTCTTGCATCATACTTCCAGTGCAGCATTTGAGGCAGTACCGACTCTAGAGTCAGAGATCAGGCAGCATCAGAAGGATGATGAGAAGCTGCAGGAGATCCGTGAGTTGCTCAAGAAGGGCAAGGCTCCTCATTTCAGAGAGGATGATCAAGGTACCTTGTGGTACAAGAACCGGATCTGTGTGCCAGATGTGAAGGATCTTCGGAAGTTGATTCTGAGTGAGGCCCATGATACAGCTTATTCTATTCATCCGGGCAGCACAAAGATGTATTATGATCTGAAGGAACGCTTCTGGTGGTATGGGATGAAGCGTTCAGTGGCAGAGTACGTGGCTATTTGTGACACCTGTCAGCGTGTCAAGGCTGAGCATCAGAGGCCAGCAGGTCTATTACAGCCTTTGAAGATTCCAGAGTGGAAATGGGAGGAGATCACTATGGACTTCATTGTTGGATTGCCTCGTACTCAGAAAGGGTACAACTCCATTTGGGTAGTAGTGGATCGTCTGACGAAGGTTGCTCACTTCATCCCAGTGAACACTACTTACTCCGGTGCTAGACTTGCAGAGTTGTACATCTCTCGGATTGTCTGCTTGCATGGTGTGCCTAAGAAGATCATATCTGACAGAGGGTCTCAGTTCACTTCTCGATTCTGGGAGCAGCTCCAGGATTCGCTGGATACGAAGCTGCGTTTTAGTATGGCTTATCACCCTCAGACAGATGGGCAGACAGAGAGAACCAACCAAGTGTTGGAGGATATGCTGAGAGCTTGTGCTATTCAGTATGGTACTAGTTGGGATAAGTGCCTGTCTTATGCTGAATTCTCATATAATAACAGCTATCAGGCCAGTCTGAAGAAGTCCCCCTTTGAGGCATTGTATGGCAGAAAGTGCAGGACTCCTCTCTATTGGGATCAGATTGGTGAGAAGCAGCTCTTTGGCCCTGAGATCATAGATGATGCAGAGCAGACGGTTCAGGCTGTGCGAGAAAATCTGAGGATTGCACAGAGCAGACAAAAGAGCTATGCAGATGGCAAACGGAGAGACCTGACTTTCAGTGTCGGTGATTATGTATACCTGAAGGTGTCTCCGATGAGAGGAATCCGCAGGTTTAATGTCAAGGGGAAATTAGCACCCCGGTATGTGGGGCCATTCAAGGTGCTAGAGCGTAAGGGCGAAGTTGCTTATCGCCTGGAGTTACCCCTCAGCCTCTCAGGAGTTCACGATGTCTTCCACATATCTCAGCTGAAGAGGTGTCTGCGAGTACCCGAGGAGCAGGCACCACTGGATGGAGTAGATGTGCAGGAAGATCTGACTTATACTGAGCATCCGGTGAAGATTCTGGAGACATCAGAGAGGGTTACTCGGAACAAGCGCATCAAGATGTGCAGAGTTCAGTGGAGTCACCACAGTGAAGCTGAGGCTACATGGGAGCGAGAAGACGAGCTGAAGAAGACATATCCAGATCTCTTTGCTAGCTAGCCCAGCTAAATCTCGAGGACGAGATTTCCTTAAGGGGGTAGGGTATGTAACACCCTAATTTAAATTCCAGCATTTATTAATAAATTTAATTGGCTTTATTTAATTTTCTAAGGTTTATTGTGTTAGACTTGCATTTAACCTAAATTTATGTTCTATAAGTAATTAAAAATTTATCATAGGATTAATTTTTGTTGTTGCATCATGCTGGAGCATTGTTTTATTTGTTGAGTGATTGTGTGAATTCAAATTTAAATTTGAATTCATTTGCCTTGAGTTTGAATTAGGATTAGATTTAGAAAAGAAAAGGAAATAGAAATGGAATCCAAACTCAACAAGCCAACCAGACCCGGCCCAAGAACCCCAACAGCCCACTTTTCCCTTTCCTCCCCTTCGGCCCCGCTCGCGCCGGCCTGCTCCCGCTCAAACCCGCGGCCCACACCGGCCCAGCCTCTCCACCTCTTTGCTCAGCCCAGCGCCCGCTAAGCCGGCCCAGTCCAGCCAGCGACCCCCGCTCCACCCCGCACAAGCGCAGCGCCCCGCTGACCCACCTGCCCCACCTGGCAGCCTCGTCATCTTCCCCTCTCCACTGCGCCAACGAAACCCGATTTTCTCGCCGGAGATCGCGCCGCGCCCTCCACGGCGCGCATCCCCAGGATCCTCGCCGGCCTCCTTTAATTGGCCCCGCATCCCTGCACCCCCTCATTCCATCACACCGCCTCCCCAACCCTAGCAGCCGCACGGAGTCGCGCCGCCGCACCCCAGGAGTCAGAGCAGGAGCTCCGCCACCGCGATTCCTGGCGCTCCCCGATGCCCCCACCACGGCAAGCCGCCGGGAGAGCTCTGCTCGGAGGTCACGAACTCCCCCGAGCCTGCTGCCTCTACTCCGACCTCCGCAGCGACCCGTCGCAACCTCCCGCCGCGAGCTCCACTCCATCGCCGCCGCCAACCTCGACGTGGACACCGTGCGCCGCATCTCCGACTTTGCCAAGTCTCGGTGAGCACCCTAGAGCCCCACGCCTCCGTTTGCACTAGATGGTTTAGCCCGTGGTGCACCTAGATGCCTGGACCCCGCACGCCGGCGGGCCTGCGGCCGCACAACGCCGCCCGGCGCTGCTGCGAGCCACGTCAGAGCCCCCACGCGCCCCCTAGTTCGCCCAGATGAGCTCGCCGTAGCGCACGCTAGCTCCCTGACCCGAACCCGCATCGAATCAAGCCCCACAGCGCCTTTTGCCGAACTCCGGCGAGGTCGCCGCCGCGAAACAGAGAGCTTCGGCGACCAGCGCCGCCGCCCGCGCGCCCTTTCACCCTGAGCCGCCAGATCCTGAATCAACGCGCACGATTAGAACTCAGGCCCTTTAGATCTGAGCCGTCCGATCCAGATCCAAGCGCCTAGATCCAATCTTACCGGTTCGCCCTGGCGTTTTTGTTAAAGAGCACCTGCACTTTAGTGGATTCAACCCGCAGTCCGATCTTATTCAAAAATATTTACACAGAGGCCCTGTTTTTAGCGTTTGACCCCCTGAGCTTCTTCAAAATTGAACCCGCCGTCCAGCACCTGGTCTTTTGCACGCTAGCCCTTAGATTTAATGGTTATTTACATCTAGGCCCTCGGTTTTAGCAGAAAAGTCCCCAGAACCCTATTTTTATTACAAATAAGCCCTTGAACCTTGTTTTTAGCCTAGATTACGTGTTTTAGCTCCGTTTTAAGCGTTCTTTATGTCCACGCGATCGTTGTAACGCGTAGAACAGTTTAGGCTTAGTTTTTCTTGCTGTTTTTATGTATTGATGTATTGTTTCTTAGTTTTTGTTAGTGTTTGCTTGTATGCTTATTATTGTGCATTGTTTTGGCCATGTGTTCTTGAGTAGACGCTGAGTTATCGGAGGAGCCCCAGTACCAGTACCAGGAGTAGCCGTCTTCGGAGCAGTTTGAGCAGCAGCCAGAGCAGTATGAGGAAGGCAAGTGTAACATGAACAACCCATCACTTTTAAATACAATTTCATACTGCATTTAATACTGTATGCCTATAAGGACTGTCCTAGCCACTTTATATCCTTTATATATACCTTGGTGTGGTGAACAACTGGCGTAGCTCACGACTTGTGGGTAAAGATGTGCAACCTCTGCAGAGTGTAAAACTGGTATATTAGCCGTGCTCACAGTTATGAGCGGCCCAGATCCTCCTTTTGATTAGTGGGGTTGTCTCCTTCCGACGAGGGAGGTGCCTCTAGGGGTTTACTTTGGTGGTTTTGGTTTGGTTCTCAGTAGTAACATGATAAATCTTGATTAATTACTATGCAACTGGGTAAATGGTAATTCATCAACTTGTAGTAAATAGTTTTAATAAAATTTTGCCAAGACTTAAAAGCTAATGCAGTCAGTCAGCCAACCTTAGAGCCTCATAGTTTGTGTTATACTTGTTGAGTACGGTTGTGTACTCACTCTTGCCTCTTCTCTACTTTTTCCTCTTGGCTACGCTACAGCTGCTCAGTTCCTGCCGACACGAGGGAGTTCGTCCAGCGCTACCAGGACTACGAGGACTTCTAGGTGTTCGTCTCCCAGTCGACGTCCCTGTGGCGCCCTGCTCAGCTTCGGAGAGCTTTTACCGTATTTGTACTTCGCTTCCGCTGTACCAGACATTTTGTCATTAATGTAATAAATAACATTCGTATTTCGATTTATTATGTCTTATTCGTGATATGTGCTGTGATATACTGTTCATTCTATTGTATATACGTGTGACTTGATCCTGGCACGTATATGATTGCTCGGTTTATGTCCTTTTATAAACCGGGTGTTACACTACTACCAATCAAGATCCTCCTGCACCTCCTCCAGCAGTGACGGTCACTGTGCAATTGGAAGAGCAGCACCTAGCAGAAGATATTTACGAGTGTCATTGCCTGCTTAACCAGAAGAGGGCTTTTAGGCGTCAGCGCCTCGCCAACAGCCAGCAAGAACAGCAAGGCGACAACTACGACTACTCCAACTGCGACCTCCGTAAAGTGATCAACGTTGGTTGCGATGCGCACAATGTTATCATCTCAAGGAGAAAGGAACGCAAGGAAATAGAGGCTTACAGCCCTTCTTCCAAATACCGCATCCCAGCAAAGGCTTCCGCAGCCTTCAAGAAGCACAAGCCGGCAAGTACCCGTTCCCAGGGTAAACCGCACACCCCACATCATGGAGAAACATCTCTCGGCGGAGACAGGATCAATAAGATGCTCCTATGTAAGTGCTTCATGCACCCAAAGAGCTCTCATACGATCTTCGAGTGCAACTCACTCCGCAAGGCCCTTGGGGCACCACTCCTAAAGGAGACTCTACCAATAATCTAGTCGACTACGGTACCGACTAGTTTTTCCCCCGAATAATTTTATTCAGTTATGTAAACCATTGCTCATGTCTACGAGCAAGGGGTAGGTCTTAAGAGTCAGAGTCTGTCATTTTACAATTCCTGTAATCTCGACAAATGTTCAATAAAGTTGATTCCTTCCTAAATCGACTACTTGGCTCTCGCTCATCTGACCAATACCCCATCATAAATGTCACTCTGAAAGCTATGCTTAGCATTAGAGCAGTAATTGAGTAGTTTTATGGTTCACTTCGAGTGTTCTTTCAACATTTTCATCTTGGATAACCCGACGGGGTTCAAACCTAACAGACTTGTCTTAAGGATTACTCCAGTCCTTGGTTTAAGGACACCGTACTCGCTGGCTCGAGTAGGTTTTGGATACTCTTTTGACATTTTCATTTTGGATAATCCGACGGGGTTCATATCTAATAGACTTATCTTAAGAGTTACTCCAGTCCTTGGTTTAAGGACACCCTACTCGCTAGCTCGAGTAGGTTTTGGATGTTTTTTCGACATTTTCGTCTTGGGTAATCTGACGGGGTACACCCTAACAAACTTGTCGACTAAACTACTCCAGTCCTTGGGTAGGACACCCTACTCGCTAGATCGAGTAGGTTTTGGATATCCTTTCGACGTTTTCGTCTTGGATAACCCGACGGGGTTCATACCTAGCAGACTTGTCTTAAGGATTACTCCAGTCCTTGGGTAGGACACCCTACTCGCTAGCTCGAGTAGGTTTTGGAAATCCTTTCGACATTTTCATCTTGGATAACCCGACGGGGTTCATACCTAACAGACTTGTCTTAAGGATTACTCCAGTCCTTGGGTAGGACACCCTACTCGCTAGCTCGAGTAGGTTTTGGATATCCTTTCGACATTTTTGTCTTGGATAACCCGACGGGGTTCATACCTAACAGACTTGTCTTAAGGATTACTCCAGTCCTTGGGTAGGACACCCTACTCGTTAGCTCGAGTAGGCTTTGGATATCCTTTCGATATTTTCGTCTTGGATAACCCGACGGGGTTCATACCTAACAGACTTGTCTTAAGGATTACTTCAGTCCTTGGTTAAGGACACCCTACTCGCTAGCTCGAGTAGGTTTTGGATGTTTTTTCGACATTTTCGTCTTGGGTAACCTGACGAGGTTCGCCCTAACAGACTTGTCGACTAAACTACTCCAGTCCTTGGGTAGGACACCTTACTTGCCTTGCTCGAGAAAGTTCGGGATATTTCCAAAATATTTACGTCTTGGTTAACCCGACGGAGTTCATCCTAACAGTTCTATTTTAGAAATCAATCCAGCCCTGGTATAGGACATGCTACTCGTTGAATCAAGTAGTCTGGGTTATCTTCATAAAAGTTGTACGCTATCTGGGTGACCAATCGAGGTCTATCCTAACTGGTCAACTGTGAAAATTCCCCAAGGAGCAGAAATAAGTTCTTGATACTCTAAAATAGGTTGACACGAGTTTTCTGCTTGCTTAGACTTCTAAGGGAGTTTCAACTACAGAATCCTTTTGCCTCTAGTACTTGACGGGTGTTACTCGCTTGCTTGAGATTCAAAAGAGTTCTGTTTTCCCTTAGCATTCTGAGTAGTTGTTGAGATTCTCCTGTTTACCTATCTATCAAAGAACATCAAAAGCTCCTAACTCTCAAAAAACTCGATAAGAGTTTTGCCCCCGTTGGACAATAAAGTCCATAAGAGCATTGCTCTAAAGCATTTCTTTTCGCAAAGAAATCTGGGTTAAGCTACGCCTTAAAATACCCTCTTATAAAGTGCTTTTCCCACTTGGTTAATCCTGTGGGATTCAATCCTAACTGGTCAGCACTAGAAGTTCTGATTAGAACCACATAACTCGATCCTATTCGAAAATACTCTGCCTCTCATGGCACTCATGGATACAACCCTCTGTATCTACTATCACAAATGAGTAGGCACTATGCCGCCAGAACTCATGGCTTTCGAAGTATAATTACTCGATACATCAAAGGATTGCATAATCCTACCATAAAACAAGTATTTGATATTACACAAATATTAAACATTTGTTCCAAAGTACTTGTGGCCCACACGCCAAAACAAATTACAACCAAAGTTCAAGGGGACTCAGGCTTGCTCAGAGCTTCCACTATCTGGTCAGCCACCACGGAGGTTTCTTGCAAATGCTGATTGAACTGTGCATCAGTACAATCAGACTTTGCGCCCTTCCCAAGTGCATCAAGAGGAGTCTGTGGCCAGTAGGACTTTACCAACCTGAGTACATGTTCCACGTACTATCGGGTGGTTGTGGAGACGTATCTTTCGAAACTTTCGGGTACTTTTCGAAGCTTCCCCGCCAAAGTGAGCGTTTCGTTTTCATTCCCCTCCGGGACCTCCACAATCTCTGCCACTTCTTGAGCAGCATCCCTCACACTCCTCGGCTCCACAAGTTCCTACTGCATCAAGTCTCTAGACGCTGATAGGTCCTTGAGCTGCAGAAGAACTGTCACGGTCTCCCGGTCAGAGTCCTCCTTGATCCTCTTGAGCTTTTCAATTTCATCTGCGTTTCGGTACATAAGAATCTTTAGATCCAGTACCAAGCTTTCCTCAATCTTTAAAGATTTTGTGAAAGCTGTGTACTCGATTAGAAGAAAAGCTTATAAACACCAGGCAGAATAATCTAGTCGACTGCATCATATATGCTACAGACTAACCTTTCTTGGCCTTGGAAAGCTTTTTAAGCTTCTCCTGAAGGGCAGCCTTCTCGGACGAGAGCGTCTTCACCCACTCTCTCAAAGCATTCAGCTCTGAATCATCCCGGGCCTGGCTACCCTCCTGCCCTAGTACCTCCTGCCAAAAAGCACAAAAAGATCAGTATGCACTAATTGATCTATACCCAAGTACTCGAAATATTCTACTACTTACCCCCAGTAGCTTGAATGCAAGCTTCAATTTCTCTTGCGGCAAGACACTTCCCGATGAGATCTGGGAAGTACTCGCCTGCACCTTAGAAATTGCCTTTTTTGGCGCATCTTCAATCCTCCCCACAGTATCCCCTAGATTTTGGGAATCTATAGGAAAAAAGCGATACTTTATTGTCGGTGTTTACCGCCAAGCCTGCTCAGGGATACCCTTAGCAGTAAGGTTTGTAGGTAGGGATCGACTGCTCTGGAACTCGATGGTGCAAGGAACACAAAGATTTAGACAGGCTCGGACCGCGAGTTGCGTAATACCCTACGTCCTGTGTGGTGGTTAGTATTGCCATAGGTGTTGATCATTTGGAGGGGGTCCCTGCCCGCACTTATATATCCGGGGGGACTGGGTTACATGGAAAGTCCTAGCCAAGTACAGTTAGAGTCCTACTACAGCACGATCGGGTAGTTTCCTTAGTACTACAGCTACTTCTACGCCTATCCGGGTAGTTACAAGAGCGGTAAGGTACATCCATGAGCTATCCCTTACTCTAGAACATTCTATGCCTATAAGCGGTCCTGCTACCCCGGGTCTGACATTAATCAAATTAAGAGCAAATAAAAAGTACTCCATCAGTATAAGGCTTTATAAGTTTGTCTGTAGGGGTGTCCTCAGACAGCTTCGCTGCCCCGGGTCTGACAAGCCCCCGAGCTCTTCGTAGCTGAATCATGCAGGCATAGAGTACTTGGCTGGTCATCTTCGAGTACTTCAAGTAGTCAGAACATCTTCTGGGCCTTCCCTTAGATACGTCAAGTAGTCCTCCAAGTACTTCTGGTTGCTCCGAGGCTGTGAGGTACTCAAGCCCCGAAATCTTGATGATATATGGTGCGCGAAGTACTCGCGCTCCATATGGAGTAGCCTCCGAGCCTTAGGTTGAATCGCATAAATCAGGCTGAGGGTCACTTCAGTCCTTTTCCTTCATTATCTTCCAAAAAATTTGAAAAATAAATCTCTGATACACATATCCTGCAGCCCCCGAGTCTTGAATTTAAATCTCTTAATTTAGATTTAAGAATCAATGAAAACTCGTGGCAGAATAAGTAATAAAAACTTCCCTGAAAAGGAAAGAATATGTTGATCTCCCAAGTATTCACAAAATTGCCATCAGAGACCATATAAATCCGTTTGGTAACTTCTTAGGGTTTTACCCTTTTAACACCTAGCCACCGTCAATTTTAGATTCATACTTCCCAGCTACTTGTAAAATTCTTAGCCGCTCTCGTAGCCCCGAAGCGTAAACTCGAGACTTTGAGATGGCTCCCAAGAAGGACAAGTCCAAGGTTGAAGATGAAGCAGTTTTAAATCTTTCAACGGGCTGGCGTACGAGTAAAATGTCCGAATCAGCGGTGCAAGAATTGGAGAATACGGGCCTTCTCCAAAGTCAGGCCGTAATTCAATGGCGCGCAGGCGAAGGAGAAGAATATCCTTTCGAAGGTACCCTTGAAACCGTTGTGTTCTGTGATTTTGTAGAACGCGGTCTTGCTCTTCCTGTGTCAGAATTCTTCTGTGCTCTTCTTCAATTCTGGGGAATCCAATTGCATCATCTGACACCCCAATCCATTTTGCATCTTTCTATTTTTACTCATTTTTGTAAAGTATTCCTTGGGATTCTTCCCCATTTCCATCTTTTCCAACATTTTTTCATCCTTGTGCCCATCCCAAATGCCACAAAACCATCCATTGTTGGCGGATGTGAACTTGTACTTTGCCCTGAAACCCGGACGAGTACTTAGCTTATGATCCAGCGGGTAAAGGAACCGAGTGGAAAAGATTCTGGTTTCACGTCGGGAACTTTGAATCTCCACTTCTAGAAAGAGTTCCTGGTGCCCCCCAAGTCCGAGAAAACTGGTCAAGTACAGGACCTGGTGGCGAGCAAGTCGAGTGCATTCTTAAGGCCATTTCTAGTTGGAAAAACAAAGGGGTTACCGGTGACCATGTGGTCTTCTCCTTTGTGAGCCATCGGGTCCAGCCTCTCCAGCTTCGAAAGCATCCTGCCTTCATATATGAAGGTACAAAGGACCCCACCAGAATGACCCCCGAGGCGATGGCTCAGTCTGAGATAATCAGAAGATGTTGCAAAGTACTCGATAACTTTGACAAATCTTTGAAGCTTCCAGTACTCTTCTGGGCAGCCAATCCTCCCGAGAAGACTAGAGTTAGTGCTGAGAGATACCGCCGAGTACTTGTAGATAAAGTTTTTAATCTTCTAACGAATCATTGCCTCTTTTGCAGCAAAATTATAAGACATGGTAGTGCATGCCTCCGACTTCTGGAGATATTGTTTCTAATGAAAGCAAAAGGCGAAAGGCAACTCCTGGAGCTTTGTTGCAGAGAAAGATTCCTCGTCTCGATGCTGGCCAGTAAGAATCTGATACTTTTAAATTGCATCCTATTTGCCTCAGTTTTCTGATTTGGAATTTTGCTCGTCTAGGATTCAATATCTTCCAGCACATGAGAAAGGTCAGATCCAGGACTTCTGTAACTGGATGGAGAGTAGTCCAGAGACAAGTACTCGATCCACCCCCGAGTCTCCAATAATTGGGTTGATCGAGAACTCGACTACTCTCTCCCCGAATGTGGACATGCTTGGGACATCAAAGGAGCCGGCTCTTGAGGTACCCGCATCCACTCCTTCTGCAGCTGATCAAGGTACTTCAAGTGCTGCTGGAGTTGGTGGTAATAGAGCTGAAGGGTCGAAGAATCCCACTATTTGACTAGTACCCTTTCAGTCAATGCCACAATCTGCCCAAGAGGAATTGGGTAAGGAGCTCTTTGACGCTCCATTGTTGTCTGTGGATAACATAAATAAGCTCGCAGATTCCATGCAATGGTGTTTTAAATATACCATGGTAAACCTTCATCTGCTGCTATTTGCCTACGTTGAGTAGTTGGTGATATCTGACCAATTCTTCTTTGTATGTTACAGGATGTTGCCAATCGGTCCTTTCTGAAGTCTCACGCTTTATATAAGACTGTTGACAATCGAAAAACCTTGGTGCAACAGAATGTACTGATTGCCAAATGACTAGATGAATCTCTTGCTGCTCGGAACAAGCTGTATGAAGCAAACCAAAAGCATCATCTAGAACTTTGTGACATGAAGCGGCAGATCAAGAATCTCGAGGAAGAGAAATTGAAGCTCCAAGAACAGTTGCAGTTTGCTCAAGCCTATGAGTATTTGATCTTTTGTCTTCATATTGCTTTGCCAATGATAGTCATTCAAATATCCTTCTATCAGGTTCTCCAGGTGACCATACTCGACTGGTAGCAGCAGCTCAGGTCATTGTGGATATGGTAGATTCTGAAGAAGAATCGTCGAGTAGCAAGGTAGAGCGTCTAGAAGAGGCTCCCAAGAAGTTCTTTGACGTCATGACGGCTACCTCCAAGAATTATCTGACCCACATGATTGGAGTTGTCAAGTCTTACTTCCCTCAATTCAATTTAGCTCCCATAGCTAGAGGAATAGCTCCTAATTGCTCTGATGAGAAATTCCAGGACTATTGTAAAGAGTCAGAAATAATCGCTGAGGAAATTCTGAAGAACTTGGCAGAGTAATCTGCTTGTAACAACTTTTGTAATCTTCAGTAAGATCTTGTCTTTGTAGATATTGTTCTTATCCTGTTGGTGTGTCTTCAGAAGTATGATCTGATACCATAGGATAGATACAAACTACTTGATCAATCGAATAGAATATTCTCATGGAGTAATCTTTATAGTTGATCAGTTAGGGTGAATCCCGTTGGATTACCCAGATAGAAAGACTATAAAGATATCCATAAACTACTCGAGCAAGTGAGTAGTGTGTCCTAACCAAGGACTAGGGTAATTTCTAAGAAGGATCTGTTAGGATGAACCCCGTCGAGTTATCCAAGTCGAAATCATCTTAAAAATATCCAATACCTATTCGAGCTTGCGAATAGGGTGTCTACCTTGTAGACTGGAGTAACTACTAAGATTGACCAGTTAGGATGAACCCCGTCGGGTTACCCAAGAAGGACAAAATTTAGTAGTACCCATAACATACTCGAGCAAGCGAGTAGTTTTGCCTTTAAACCCAGGCTAGAGTTCCTTACAGTTGACCTGTTAGGATGAACTCTGTCGAGTTACCCAAGATGGACAACTAGTAAAGGTACCCATATACCTTCTCGAGCTAAACGAGTAGGTTGTGCCTTTATATCGAGGACAAGGATGTGGCTTGTGTAGTTATCCGATGGAAAACTGTGTAAGCTATCCTGAATAGGTGATGCTGTCAGATTGAAAACTGCCTTTAATGTAGTCGATATGCTGGTGAAAAACCCTTGCTTTATTAAAGAGATCAACTGACATCATCATGTTGCTTGGATCAAGGGTAGAATTTGCGCAAGTGCTCAATATTCCAGGAATTGGGTACCTTATTGCCATCTGCATCAATAATTTTGTATGATCCAGGTCTTGTAACCTTAGTTACGATGAAGGGACCCTCCCATCTAGAATTTTACTTGTGCAATCCCGTCTCATCTTGAATCCTTCGTAAAACTAGATCCCCAACGTTGAAAGATCTTTGATGGACATTGCGATCATGATATCGTCTGACTCCTTGAAGATATCTAGCTGATTGAGTTAAAGCATTGATTTTGGCTTCTTCGACTGAATCTAACTCAAGTTGTCGAGCTTCATCTGCTTCTCCTTCTTGATAAGCTTCTACTCTTGGAGATTTCCACATGATATCTGCGGGTAGTATAGCCTCTGACCTATAGGTGAGAAAGAAAGGAGACTGTCCAGTTGCTTTACTAGGCTGCGTTCGCAGCCCCCCAGACCACATGGGGTAGTTCTTGAATCCACTTGCCACCTTTCTTGGTGTTAGCGTCATAGAGTCTTTTCTTCAAGCCGTCGAGTACTAAGCCATTGATGTGCTCTACTTGACCATTTGCTCGAGGGTGAGCTACTGAAGCATATTTGACCTCAATGCAAGAGTTGTCGCAGAAATCCCAAAAAAGATTGTGACGTGAAGTTAGAGCCAAAAACTGTAATGATGGTATGAGGAAATCCGAACCGGTGAATGATGTCGGAGACGAAATCCACTACTCTATCTGATGAGATCTTGACAATGAGCTTGTACTCGATCCACTTGGTAAACTTGTCGACTGCTACCAGCACATGATTGAATCCTCCTGGAGCTACGGTTAATAGTCCGATCATGTCCAAACTCCAACAGACGAATGGCCATGATGGAGGGATTGTTATCAGGTTGTGTGCTGGGACGTGAGTCTTTTTGCTGAAGAATTGGCAGCCAGGGCATCGTCTGACAAGGTCTTCTACATCTGAAATAGCTGTTGGCCAGAAGAATCCTGACCTGTAAGCTTTGCTGACTAGTGTCCTCGACGCAGCATGGTTGCCGCAAACTCTTTCATGTATTTTCCTTAGGATGTCTTTACCGTCTTCAAGGGTAACGCACTTCATGAGGATGCCAGAAGCAGAGCGCTTGTATAGGTTGTTGCCAACAAGGACAAAACCCTTGCTACGCCTAATGATGCGGGCAACTTCAGCACTTTTGGAATCAACATGTGGTGGAAGCTTGAATTCCTTGATGAAGTCGATAAACTAGATCTGCCAATCTTCTTCGATCATTAGTACTTCTTTGACTGTGGTCGGGGCCCTTGTGTCAGTGGCTTGTTGGCTCTGTACCTTGACTGATGGATGGTGAAGTTCATGAACAAAGACTCCAGGTGGAACGGCTGCTCTAATAGATCCAAGTTTGGAAAGGACGTTGTTGTCACGATCGACGTGGTGGATTTCCAATCCTGAGACCTTGTTTTCGAGCTTCCTGATTTCTTCAACGTATGCATCCATTGTATCATTGTTGATGTCCCATTTTTTATTTACTTACTGTACGACAAGTAGAGAGTCGCCATAGACAAGTAGTCGCTTGATGCCGAGAGAGACCGCTAGTCGAAGGCGGTGTAGCAGTGCCTCATATTCGGCTTCGTTGTTAGAGACTTTAAACAAGATTTGGAACACATACTTCAATTGTTCTCCCATGGGGGAGATGAACAAAACTCCCGCGCCGCCTCCGTCGAGCTTGAGTGATCCATCAAAGTATATTATCCAATGCTCTGGAACGTTATGAGGTACTAGAATTTGATTTTCCCGCTATTCAGCTAAGAAGTCGACTAGTGCTTGTGACTTGATTGCTGTTCTTGGCTTGAAGTTAATTTCCAAGGCTCCCAGTTCAACTGCCCACTTTGAGATTCGTCCAGTGGCATCCCGATTGTGGAGTATATCCCCCAATGGGAAGTCAGTTATTATAGAGATCTTGTACTCATCGAAGTAGTGTCAAAGCTTCCTGGGGGTGATTAGAATTCCATACATAAGTTTCTGAATTGATGGATATCTAACCTTTGATTTAGAGAGTACTTCACTTATGAAGTAAACTGGTCTCTGGACGCTGTAAGTGTGGCCTTCCTCCGGACGTTCGACTACTATAGCCGTACTGACTACATGAGTAGTCACAGCGATGTAGAGGAGTAGTTCCTCGCCTGGAAGTGGAGCTGTTAGAATCGGTGGAGACTGGAGATGATGCTTGAGGTTCTCAAGTGCTTCCGCAGCTTCTGTAATCCACTCGAATTTGTCCTATCGCTTGAGGAGCTTGAAGAAGGGTAAGCCCTGTTCGCCAAGCCTAGACAAGAACTAGTTCAAAGCTGCCATGCAACCTGTAAGTTTCTGAATGTCCTTAATAGTAGCTGGAGCGTTCATAACCATGATGGTGTTTATCTTCTCTGGATTAGCCTCGGTTCCTCGGTTGCTGACAATGAATCCGAGTAGTTTTCCAAATGGTACGCCAAAGACACACTTGGTTGGGTTGAGTTTCCAACGGAATCTTCGGAGGCTGTTGAAGGTATCTTCCAGGTCAGTGATAAATTGATCCCGGGTTTTGGTTTTGACGACAACATCGTCGACATAGGCTTCAACATTGTGATGTAGCTGATTGGCAAAGCACAGCTGTATCGCATGCTGGTAGGTTGCGCCAGCGTTCTTCAACCTGAAAGATATGGTCTTGTAGGCATATGCCCCGTATGGGGTGATGAAGGCTGTCTTGATTTGGTCTTCTTCTTTCAGGGCGATCTGATGATACCCTAAGTAGCAGTCGAGGAAGGATAATAGGACACATCCTGCTGTGGAGTCGATTACTTGATCAATGCGTGGTAGCCCGAAAGGATCCTTTGGGCAATGCTTGTTTAGATCGGTGTAGTCGACGCACATCCTCCACTCGTTGTTGTTCTTCTTCTGGACAAGTATAGGGTTGGCTAACCATTCGGGGTGGTAGACTTCTTTGATGAACCCTGCTGCGAGTAGTTTCGCCAGCTCTTTCTTGATGGCTTCTCCTGGTGATAAATGTTGTAATCGTTGCTTCTTCGGTGTGGCTTTGGGGTTGACTTTCAGGGCATGCTCGATCAACTCCTTGGGCACCACTGGCATATCCGCAGGTTTCCATGCGAATATGTCTCGGTTGGCCCTAAGGAAGTTGACGAGCTCAAGTTCCTATTTGTCACCCAAACCTACTCCAATGATGGCGGTTTTGAAGTTGTCTCCCTCTTGTAGCTGGATAGTCTTGGTGCCCACGTCACCAGTTGGCTTGACCGATGACTGGCTTGGCTTCTTGGAAGGCATTTACTCCTTGAGAGAGAGTTCCTTAGCAGCAGCAAGTATTTCGCTAACAGAGCTAGGAACCCAGATTGTGGCAGCATGATCTATAGCTTCCTTGTCGCATTCGAAGGATTTGAGGAGGTCTCCACGCAAGGAAAGTACTCCTGTATTGCTTGGCATCTTGAGGAGCAGGTACACATAATGTGGTACTGCCATGAACTTGGCTAGCGCAGGTCTTCCCAGGATGGCATGGTAGGAAGATTCGAAGTCGGCTACTTCGAACTTGATGTACTCCGTCCGGAATTTTTGTTCTGTGCCGAATGTGATTGGAAGGGTGACCGAGCCAATCGGTGTAGATGAATTTCCGGGAACAATGCCGTAGAATGGGGCTTTGCTAGGAGTTAGTAGCCTCATGTAGTTGAGACCCATCTTGACCAAAGTACTCGCGAAGATCAGATTGAGCCTGCTTCCGCCATCGATGAATACTCGAGTGAGCCTGGATCCTTGGACGACTGGGTCAAGTACCTGCGGAAACTTTCCAGGTTCAGAGAAGCTGGTCCATTGGTCTTCCCTAGAGAAGGTGATGGGGACCTCGCTGTATTTTAGTGGCCTCTGAATTGCTGGTTCTACTGAAAGGATTTCTCTGAGTAGGAGCTTCTGAGCTCGCTTGGAGAAGCTGTGATCTCCTCCAAATATGACGTTGACGATGTTTTGTGGCTGCTGGAACTCATCGGGGTCTTTCTTGTCATCTTCATCGTCCTTGTTCTGCTTTTTATTAGGAGCGTCTGCAGGTGCCGGCTGGAAGGATTTGCGCAGGATCGAGCACTCCCACATCGAATGGTTGCTCTTGGGATGGATTGGACACCTTTTGTTGTGAAGAATCTTGTCAAACTGGTCCTGCGGTTTGTCACCCTTCTTACCACGCGGAGTGCGATCCATGGTGCCGACAGTGTTGTCAGGCTTGCACTTACGCATAGGATCCCGCTGGTTACTGGGCCCTCCACTGTCGTTTTGTCGCTTCCCATTGTTGTCGTTGTTACGGCGTGGGAAGCGACAGTGTTCTTGCTCCTCTTCGTCCGCCCAGCATTGCATCATGTCTCGTAGCTCCACTACCGTTTTGGGGCGATTTCGCCCGAAGTCATGGAACAGATACTGGACGGTAATGCCGCTCTGGAAGTAGTTGATGACATCATCATTGGCAATGTTGGGGATGGTGGCTCTTGTGTCGAAGAAGCGCTTGATGTAGGATCTGATCGACTCGCCTTGCTCCTGCTTGCACATGGACAGGGCGTGTCGAGTAGCTACACGATGTAGCGACCCTGGGAAGTTGTCGATGAAGGCCTTCTTGAGATCATCCCACGAGTGTATAGACTCGCGCGCCAAACTTTCAAGCCACGTGAGGGGTGCGGGCTCCAGGGCCATCGAGAAGTAGAGGACCTTGGTGTTGGTGTCTCCCACTGCAACGCTAACAGCAGTCGAGTATAAACGTAACCATTGAGCAAGGTCTTGCTTACCATCGTACTTTTGGATGTTCATGGGTTTGAAATCCTTCGGGTACTTGATGTTGTCGAAGACTCTGCTGAGGGCTTGGAAGCGATCGGAGTTGTCTGCAAGCTGTGATCTGCGTCTTGCGTTGATAATGTCCCGTGTGTCCACTATGGAATCGGCTACTTCCTCCCTGTTGTGCCCACGGTTGTTATTGTTTCAACTTGGCTGAGGCCCAGGGACTTGGTTTGCCAGTGGTTGGCCACCCCTGGGTTGATGGATGCTTGCGACTTCCTGATCCTCCTAGTTTCTTTGATTCAGCTGTTGTTGACGATGATGGCCTCTAGGAGTACGGCTTGCTTGAGGTATAACTGTTGCAGTGGCCCTCGACCGGGTGCCATGAAGCGAGGACAACGGATTTTGTCTCTCGAGTTGTTCAACAGCATTCTTGGCAAGGTGTGTGACACGCTCCATCTCCGGGTTTTGAGGCATCTGCACGAGCCGCAGGGTTGCTTCTTTCATCGCGGCGATTGGGGTTCTAAACACTGGATCCGCGATGTTGTTGAATTCGTTGTTGAGGTTGCGCGGGGGAAGGCGAGCTCGTTCGGCAGCTTGAACCCTGTGTTCCCCTTTTCATTGATTTCTTGCCCTACGAGCTATGCGAGTAGCTTCATCTTCATCTTGTGGAGTGTCTTGGGTCAGGTTGTCTTTTGAAATCTGATCCAAGGCTTCATTTGGATCATACTGACTAGGAGCACCTCCGGGTTGTTGGATGATCACTGGAACCAAACGTTCGGGGGAGAAGCTTTCCAGTTCTGATTCGTAATCGGCTAGGACAGTTCCTCCGGACCCAGTTTCCCTCTCAGTTACGAGGGGAGTACCGTGTTGAAATGGAAGACCGTCAATGCTGGCAACTTCCCGAAGGTTATCGAGTAGTTCTGCAAGAGTATGACTTTGGCAGGACTCGAGTTGGATCTTTGCCAACGCATTGGTGATGAAATCCAGGCTGTCTTGAGATGACTCGACTGGATCTGGGTATACATCGAAAATGGGTGCCTCCTAACTAGCGGTGACTAAGTAGTTTTCGACGTAGGGAAAGTGATCCGAGCTATTTTCATAGATGGATCTGATCATCTGTTTGTATGTAGATGATGAATTGCGCAACCCAAAGATGGGTTGAGCAAGAGGGATCTCAATTCATGTAGAATTCGGTTTGAGATTGATCTGAGTCCAAGTGGAACTCGAGTTGTCTTCGAGTTTCGTCTCGTTCTCTTTAGTGAGGTCGGGAAGCAGCGCAACGCCATGATGATCTGATCCGGCAAGCCTGTTGGAGCTTTCCGACATGGTGATCTTCAGTGTGGATGAGTTGGTTAGGTGACTGTCAAAGCCGCCCGAACCATTGGTGACGCAGACCCACGAGCCGAAGACGAAGGTGGCGCCTTGAGGAGGCGCCATGGTGCCGAAAGCGAAAGTGGTCATCGAATTCGTTGATGAACTCGCCGAGTCCCCTACCTGGCGCGCCAGCTCTCGGTGTTTACCGCCAATCCTGCTCAGGGATACCCTTAGTAGTAAGGTTTGTAGGTGGGGATCGACAGCTCTGGAACTCGATGGTGCAAGGAACACAAAGATTTAGACAGGTTCGGGCCGTGAGTTGCGTAATACCCTACGTCTTGTGTGGTGGTTTGTATTGCCTTGGGTGTTGATCGTTTGGAGGGGGTCCCTGCCCGCCCTTATATATTCGTGGGGACTGGGTTACATGGAAAGTCCTAGCTGAGTACAGTTGGAGTCCTACTACAGCGCGATCGGGTAGTTTCCTTAGTACTGCGGCTAATTCTACGCCTATCCGGGTAGTTACAAGGGTGGTAAGGTACATCCATGAGCTATCCCTTACTCTAGAACATTCTATGCCTATAAGCTGTCCCGCTGTCCCGGGTCCGACATTAATCAAATTAAGAGCAAAGAAAAAGTACTCCATCAGTACAAGGCTTTATAAGTTTACCTATAGGGGTGTCCTCAGATAGCTTCGCGTCATCTCCCTCAGGAAGCTTCTCGCCTTTCTCCTCCTCCAGAAGCTTGCCGCTTCCACTACCTTCTGGGAGCCCTTCATTTCTCCTCTCAACGTCAGGAAGTGGAGAATCCAAAAGCATGGCATTAGCATATCTTCTGCATGGCGAGCACTCATCTCAGGAGTACTCAGGGGCTTCTCCACCGCTGACTTGGGGGCTGAGTTGTCCTCAGTATCCCCTTTTGCCTCCAGGAGCACGTCTCTGTCAAGACAAAGTAGTTGAAATATACTCGACACACAATGACAAATCCTACAATCACAAGTTTCAAGGAACTTACGTAGGAGCCCTTTTTACGGCAAGTGTCTTGACGCCAAATTTCCGGGTAGGCCTCACAATGACGGTCTGCTTACCCACATCTTCGGCAATATCTACATCGGAACTACTCGCCGGTAGAGTAGTCCCAGTCCCCTTTGATGGGTCCACTGTGGTGAAAGGGACGGTTTGTCTCACCACCGCATCATCCCCAGATGCTGAAGTCCGTGGCATCTTAGCCGCTGGACTTGAAAAAGCAAAAATTCAAATTAAAACTAGCAAATCAAAGACGAAAGTACTTGATTGCAATTAACTAGCTACTTATCTATCGCTAGTAGTTTGTAAGGAGCCGTAGCGCTTCCTCACCACTGACCGTGCACCCTTCGGATGCCCAGTCTGGGTATCTACGCTTGGAGTGGGGCTATGCTCCCTATCACTCCTCTCCCCAGCTGCCTCCTCATCTGCACAGCCAAGATTAGACATTAGTATTGTTTATATAAAAATATGAACATGATATGACTTGGTTGACAGCATAAGAACGCATGGAGAAGTAAAAAGGACGAATGAGTGCCAGGCAGTGGATGACTACTTTTAAAATGCTCCACGTCCTCCTACAGAAAGCAAATTCTATCAGAACTTTACTAAGGTAAAGTACTCGATAACTATAAATCGACTACTCTTATCAATACCTGCTTTGGAGGACTCGTAGCAGAAAACGTATCAGAAACAAAGGGAATTTTCTTTACATCCCTTAATAGTCATTGGATCCGACTAAAAACTTCCACATCCGAGATCTCTTCCTCCGAGTACCTTGATGAGTCAGTTGTTCCCTGATATTGGAAACCAAAAGTCTTCCGAGCTTGTAACGGCTGGATTCTCTTTTTCATCCGATCGAACATGACGGCCTCTCCAGTCACATTCTTTTGCCTAAGATCGGCAATCCGTGCGAGTAGCTCAGGAAGTTGACTCTCGTCGATTGGTTTCTTATTCCACTTAGGCCATTGAATTGGAGGGCCTGGAGTAATTGCTGGGCAACTTTCCCACTGGTTCTCTACATAGAATCACTTGGGTTTCCAGTTGATTACTTTACTACTAAGACTATAAGGGATATAAACTTTATCTTTTCTCTGTCTAAGTTGAAGACCCGCACCTCCTACTACATCTAAAACGTAGGAATCTGGCTGCGGTTTAAGGTGGAAAAGGAATCGAAAGACTTAAAAATGGGGCTCGATACCCAGAAAAGCTTCGCACAAATGCACAAAGATAGAAATGTGAACAAAGGAATTGGGGGTCAAATGATGAAGCCGGATCCTGTAATAGCGCAGGAGCCCGGAGAAGAAAGAAGAACAAGGGAACCCCAATCCCCGTTCCAAATAAGAAGCAAAAGCAATGTTGACGGTGCTTAAGTGCCATTTTCACCCGTCAACTATACTCAATAATAAAGGAAAACTACATGCCTTACTCACATATTTGTATCACTAACCTCACTCCACATTTGTTTTCGAGTTTTGTACATTTCAGATGAGCAAGAGCGGAATAAGACGAAAACACGCAGCAGACGCCACATAACTACGCAGAATATCGCATCCGGCATCACACCCTTACAAAGAGGGCCCACATGTCAGAGGAAACGGGGCCTCCACGCAAGATGTACTGGAGGATAAGGATAAGATCCAACGAATCAACCACCCAGCAAAGGATCAGCACGAACGGCTGACAGGTGGGGTCGGCCGACCCCTAGGGTCAGCCGAACCTGGCCTACAACGCGTCCAGGTGCATCTCGAGGAGTAGTCACGGCCAAGGCACTTGATCACCTTCCATATATGCGTTGGCGGTAAACCAACCTCCAAGTAGTATAAATAGGGCCTCTCCCCCCCCCCTCTCAACACACACACTTCATTCCATTCTCTCCAAGAAGGCTCTCCTCTCTCTTGCTCTCTTAGCTAGGTAGTGGAGCTAGGCTAGTTCTCTTTAGCGAGCAAGTCGTCATCGGAGTCGTTGAGCAATCCTCGGCTCCTGGTATGGCTATGTACCCAACTTGTCAGACCTCTATTCATAATATAGAGTTCTGCCATGGTTACTTTACTATCTTGATAGTTTATCAATCCATGCTTAGATCATTCATAAGTTATGCTATGGTCTTGGTTAGGCCAGATGATCCGGGTACGGATAGAGGTTCGTTGTGCTTTCGAGCTTGCTCTAGTGTTTTACTCGTCCATTCGAAGGGTGGGAGACCTGGGGGCACTAAAGTAGTGACTTCATACACGAGCGTGGTGCTCGGGTATGCGGGATCCTTCGGATATGACCATGCTCCATGGTGTGACTGGGGTAGACGACAGGTGGTGACAGCCCTGTCCGTCTGGCGTAACAGCGGTATTGCGTTTAGCGTACTCCCCGACGTTCGGGTTCAGTGTAGGAGTTCATGCAAAGAGGTAACGGGACTGGATGTACTCCGGTACGGGACCTTCTCCCCGCTAACCCATTTTCCTGGCACCTGCAATCCTAACCATGATTTAACATGACCCCAGCTTTGGATAGAAGCACTAGGACACCTAACCTAGCCTAAGCTCTAGCTGACTTGACGTAGGATAGAGTAGTTTCTTGTTTTATAGTTTCTCTCCTTTATTCCTTCCTCTTGGAGTGTGGATGTGTGCTGTGTCGCATTACCCTTGCTTATTCTTTATTTGTACTTACCCCTGTTAGAGCATTGCCTATTACTTGAGGCACAATGTCATGGTTAATGTTGAGTACAATACCTTTGCCGCTGCCGTCCTTTGGGACACAAATAAATGACAATACCCTTACTCTCCGGGTGAAATGCTATAACGGTATATCCGTGCGCTTGCGGATCCATCTGTAATCGTATTGATTATACCACGAGAGTGGCACCCCTTGGGTGCAGTTGCTAGGATGGGTTCGGCGCCCTCATTTCTAGTGATTGCACTAAGGACCGCCAATAGGCATTTCTGGTGCCGTTGCTGGGAATTAACCATTCCTAGTGATTGCGCTAAGAAATGTCAACAAGCAACGATTTCGCCCGTAGTTTCATACGGACTATCTTCACCCAAGGCAGGACGCCATTGGATGTTGGATTTCTCGAGCAAAAGACCAGCAGAAACTAAAGTTTCTAGGTCAGATTCAGAGCACTTACTTACGATCCATCCCTCTTCGCGGGTTGGTTCCGCAGCCGCTCCCTTGCCCTTGCTCGACTTCTTGGGGGCCATTCGGAAATCTACAGAGCGCTTCACGCGCATACACTGATTAAAACGCTAAGGAGGATTTGGGGGCAACAGAAGAACTGGAAGTTTAGATCTGGGGGCTTGAGGGAAAGAATAGATCTAAACAGTAACAGCGAATGGCGGCCGGTGGGGTAAAAACCTAGTTACCATTTCATTTTATAATGGCGGTGGCAGTACGGTAAAACACTCAAAAGGCCAACAGTCTATTGCCAATCACGGAAAAGACGGGATTTTCTGAGAATTTTTTTTCTAAGATTACAATCTGCAAAAAGAAAACACTCACATCCCTTGACAACTACTCGACTCATATTTCCTCGACTAGGATTACATTCCAGAATAAGGAAAAGTACTCGATATAGTACAACTACTAGATATTACAACTCGAGTACTTCTTTCTAACTAAGCTTTACAATGACTCAGACCTGCGTGCACAACGCCTAGATCTCTTGGAGCTTCTAGTCGACGCTTGCTGCAGCTATATCGACCCGAGGCCATGACAAAGTACAAACTTTTTATTCCCATCAAGGGAATAATGATACTCGTATTCTGGGGGAAAGGTTTCAAGAGTTTGGAGGCAGATTACTGTAATCGCCTCGCAAGATCTCTTGTAGCATCTTGCGGAGAAATTTCTCCTTCTCCCTGAATACATTGTGACAAGATTAAGTCTCCTTACCAAAGATGTCAGTTCTTGGGCACCCAAAGACAGGCAACCCCAAGGATGTGACACAACAAGACTCAACCCATCGACCCCAAACCTGCCTCATTGGAATATTCAAGGACACAATATCCAAAATGGATCCGATGAGAGCATTGGGGTTGCAGGATGAGGCTGCAGGGACTTCTCTTGTCACTCGCAAGTTCTCTTCTAGCATCTTTTGCTGGAAAGGACTACTGTTGGCACTCCTTAGCCTAACGAATTACTCCGCAAGCGCACAGAGACCGATTGTAGCTTTCACCAGGGAGTATACCAGGGATATCGAATCCAAAGAACGGTAAAGGTTCGACCAAACTTAGAGATCTTCAACCAGACACAACCAGTGAGAAGAAGATAATGGAAAGAGGGCCTAACTCTAGATAACCTACTTCTCTGACTAGTTAACGAGATAACTACTGACTTGATCTGCTTCGGTGGCTGGAAGAGGAAGGACTTCAGAAAGGGATGAGAGGGGAGTCCAACAGCAACCTACACTACTGCTATGAAAACACCCGAACGTGGTGGACTACAAAGGACGGATAGGATTGTCACCACCTACCGACTACCACAACGGTTCTGTGGGGTGGAACACAACCTAAGGTAACTACCAAGCCTGGTCACCACGCCCACAGCTCTCGAGCTACTTGCTCCTACCATGTACTCAGATAGAAAGCAACCTCAAATAAGCAGAACTTGCCACTTACGCAGACTCAGGATCCCGCAGATCAAAGTAAGTAATTGAACAAGTAACTAAGACAGAAAGTAAACCTAGCGAGAAACTGAAGTTGAGACAAGAAACTTACTCAAGTATATTCCTCCGAGGTGGATACAAAAGTGGAGTAAGACCAAGAGAAATCGAGTCCGCTCCTTTCAGCTCGGCTTTCACCAGAGCACTCACCTCACTCTCTTCCTACTCATCACGAGAGTGTATCAAGAGACTCTCTTCTCCAAGGATTGGTGTGTGTTACAAGAGAGGTGTGGTGCTCTATTTATACTACTCTAAGGTCGGTAGTGGACTGAGCGTCGGTTGCACGCAGGTAAGTTCGTTATGCTTGTCTTTCACGCCAAGGGAGAGCTTCAGAGGCCACCAAGTGGGGCCGGCTGGCCTCCCCTAGGCCGGCCAGCCTGGGGATGTGGCCATCTGGCCACCGTCTTTGATTGAACGCTATGGATCTCCTCCTGAGGTCGGTAGAGGTTGCGTAGCCCCAACGGTGACAGTTAGAGGCCGCCCGGCCTCTCCTAGGCCGGCCGGCCTGGCTCTGGCTCGTCTCGGGCTTCTGTTTCTCTGGCACATCATTTTCAAGGCCCACATTGCTTCTCAAGTCGATTTGGGTTCTGATTCTTCGGGTTGTCTTTGGATTTGGGCTTAACTCCACTTGGTTTAAGCCTTTCGGTCTTTGTCTTGTGAGATTTGCCGAGAACACGTTGGTGTGACTTGATCTTGGGCTCAAGCTACTCTTCACAGAGTTGCACACCAAAATGATGCAGGGGTAGACCGGCCGCCCTGACCTAGGCCGGCTGGCCTGGGTTCCCCCTGTTTTGGCTCAATTTTGTATATGTTGCTCCTGGATTCAAATAATCACCAAAACTTGTGGAACTTGTTAATGTTAGTGAAAATTATAGCAATATGGTTCCTAAAGCATGAAATCCGAAGGAATATTGGCGGTAAAAATCATCGAAATCGACCGCCAAAAACTACACAAATTTTAGGAGGGCGAGAGCAAGAACACCAAATGCAAGCCATAGCTTTAGAATGCTGGTGCTTCTGCCAAAGGTCTCTCACCCACCTTTTATAGCCACAAGGGACCTTCCTGGAGGAGAACACGTGAAGCTATAGTGACAGCATTCACGGACGTAATAATGCAGATTCTCCACACAGTACAGTCCCATGTGAGCATACAGTAAAGAGATATACATCCAGGGTTTTATTTCTAAGGATATTTCGGGTGCAATCAGTGTGGCGTATCCAATCGAATAATTTTTCTGAGATTTTTTACCCGAAAAAGATGTCTTTTCGGATACCGGATCTGATGAATCCTGCATATATTCTAAAGAATAAAATCTGATGACATGTCTTAAATCCTTAATTCCAAATCTTTGCTCGGGGGCTACCCGCAGAATTAAGGATGGATTCGGATCGGATACGGATGAAATCGGATTCGGATGTCACCTTTTACCACATTTTAATCCGGATACGAATACGAATGCGGATCTCATCGGATACGAATACAAAACGGATAGTTCGAATCCGGATACGAATCCGGATACCTTCTCGATTTGAAACATAGAGCTATCATGAGTATCAATTTATTTTGTCAATAATTTTATAGTAGATCAAAATCATTATACAAGTAGGGAGTAAAGGATTAGGAGATAGCTAATAAAAAAAGAATATAATTATCTATGCATAGCTTTTATATTAATTTTATAATACTAATATTAAATGTAAAATAAATAAATATTTAAATACTTAATAATTAAGATATATTAAAAAAGATTTTATCATTAAATAATTAATTAATTTGACTCGTATTAAATAATTTTAATCATGAAATAAATATATTAAATAGTTAAAGTTAATTTTTATATCATTACTAATTTTAATAAATATATTATTAGTTATCTAGCTTTTTAAATAATTTAAATAGTGTACATCATTAAGTAATAGGTATAAAGATAAGTTTAAGATTGTCTCACTAGTCACTTTTTCTTTGCGGATACGGACGGATACGGATGTGATCGGATATTCTTCGAATACGAATATAGAATCGGATAGAGAAAAGTTCTTAAAATCGAATTCGGATGCATTCATATGACATCCATATTAAATTCGAATACGGATACTGATATCCATATTTACATTTTAAACGGATACGAATACGAATAATTCGGATGTTTAGGCATCCGGATCCATCCTTACGCAGAATAAAGAATTTTGATTTAAGGCTCGGGGGCTGCGGGATATGCATCAGAGATTTATTTTTCAAATTTTTTGGAAAATAATGAAGGAAAAGGACTGAAGTGACCCTCAGCCTGATTCTGCGATTCAACCTAAGGCTCGAGGGCTACTCCATATGGAGCGCGAGTACTTCGCGCACCATATATGATCAGGATTTCAGGGCTTAAGCACCTCACAGCCTCGGAGCAACCGGAAGTACTTGGAGGACTACTCGACGTGTCTGAAGGAAGACCCAAAAGCAACTAGAAGGATGTTCTGACTACTTAAAGTACTCGAAGACGCCCAGCCAAGTACTCAACGCCTGCAGGACTCGGCTACGAAGAGCTTGGGGGCTTGTCAGACCCGGGGGAGCGGGACTGCTTATAGGCATAGAATGTTCTAGAGTAAGGGATAGCTCATGGATGTACCATATCTTTCTTGTAACTACCCGACTAGGCGTAGAACTAGCTGCAGTACAAAGGAAACTACCCGATTGTGTTGTAGTAAGACTCCAACTGTACTCGGCTAGGGCTTTCCATGTAACCCTGTCCCCCGGATATATAAGGGTGGACAGGGACCCCCTCAAAACATCAACACCTAAAACAATACAAACACACACAGGACGTAGGGTATTACGCAACTCGCGGCCCGAGCCTGTCTAAATCTTTGTGTTTCTTACACCATCGAGTTCCAAAGCAATCGATCCCTACCTACAAACCTTACTGCTAAGGGTATCCCTGAGTAGACTTGGCGGTAAACACCGGCAATATGTGGCATCAGAGATTTATTTTTCAAAATTTTTTTGGAAAATAAAGCAGGAAAAAGACTAAAGTGACCTTTAGTCTGAGTCTACGATTCAACCTAAGGCTCGGGGGCTACTCCATATGGAGCGCGAGTACTTCGCACACTATATATAAACAAAAATTCGAGGCTTGAGCACCTCACAGCCTCGGAGCAACCAAAAGTACTTGGAAGATTACTCGTAGTATTAAGAGGAAGGCCCAGAAGCACCCGACGATGTTCAGATCACTTGAAGTACTCGGAGATGTCTCTACAAGTACTCAATGCCTGCAGGACTCGGCTACGAATAGCTCGAGGGCTTGTTAGACCCGAGATAGCGGGACTACTAACAGGCGTAGAATATTTTAGAGTAAGGAATAGCGCATGGATGTACCTTATCTCTTTTGTAACTACCCGAACAGGTGTAGGATTAGTTGTAGTACAAGAAAACTACCCGGTCTGGCTGTAATTGGACTCCAACAGTACTCGGCTAGAACTTTTCATGTAACCCTATCCCCCCAGAGTATATAAAGGCGGGCAGGTACCCCTCGAAACATAACAACATCTAAGGCAATACAAGCAACCACACAGGACGTAGGGTATTACGCACCTCGCGGCCCGAACCTGTCTAAATTCTTGTGTTCCTTGCATCATCGAGTTTCACAGCTAGTCGATCCTTTACCTACAATCCTACTACTAAGGATATCCCTGAGCAGGCTTGGTGGCTAAACACCGACAGTCATCGTACCATCCTGTAAAAATCGACGAAGATTAAGCTGCATGCATTGTAAAAAATCAAAAATAAAATAAACACACCGACGATCTTGAATTGTTTGCCATGAAAAAATACAAATATCTAAAAATGATAACTCACTGATTTGTCTGATTCGCCTGGCAGTGCCTCACGGGACTCCGTTGCAGCTCGTGGCTTCTTGCTGTCCCTACGATCAGTGATTAAGGCTTCGACTGGCGTGCCAACCTTATCTGCATGGTGAACCATGCCGGTGTTGTCTACATCCTCCAGCGTCGTGCCCCCTAGCCGTGCTGTTTCCGAAGCAAGCACAGACCGGATCCTTTGGGTTGTCGCCCACGCGATGATTAGACCTCCATCATGGACGAACGAGCCTTTGTAAACAGCTACAGCCCGGGCGTACAGCACCCGTGCAACGATTGATCCGTTAGTCGTACCGTACCAACGACACTGCATCGCATATACATGTATATATAAAATTACCTACACGAACCGTGTTACCTGCAACAATACGGTACACCCGAAATTCGAAGGCTGTGTGGCACGGCCCTCAGTGTCCTTTTTGATGTACTTGCTTCCATCAACAGCTCCTGCACAACATATTAACCCAGTTGAAGGAACCGATTTTTTTCGGAATCCTAATTGCGTTCCACAAACCGGCAGACTGTATGTCGTGTCCGGCTTTGGGTGCGAGGATGTTTCCCATGATGAAGTACACAAAGGCTACTCTAAATGGATCTACCTCTATCAGTTGTGCTGCCAGGTCGTGTCTTTCACTACCACACGGTGTGCGTTTTTAAATGACAGCATCCTTCAAAACGTGCTAATGAATAGTAATATTTTGACCGCTAATTACGGTGTCAAACAAAGTCAGTTTACAAAACTAACTCCAGAACCCCCGCGCTAGTGACTTTGAAGAATCTAATAAGACATTTGACCGCGCGATTAGAGGATGGTTACTGTAACATCACTGTAGACAATCATCGATTAATTACCGTCATTACATTCGTCGCGAAAAGTTACACACATCCCTAAAAAAATTACAAATAGACTTCATTTAGTGTTTTATGCCTGAGAGATTTTTTTTTTTGGAAACGTGCGCGCTAGTTTCGAAGAATGCCAAACAAGACCTAGTATCAAGGAATCAACCTAAAGACAATGGAACATGGCAACATGCATGAAAGACGTGGGACAGAACACAACCTTTTTTTAATTTTATTAGAAGAATAGAAAGAGAAACAGATGCGCAAACACAACTTCCACTTATGAAATTATTACAAGAACGGAAACTTGCTGACCAAATTAACCTCTCCTAAATACAATCAGAAGAATCACACATGTAATTGTATGATAGGACATCACTGATCCAGCATTCCAGTTCATTAGTTCTTGGCGTTCCCCATGGGGTTACCCTCGAAACGGTTGATCCTGAAGTGGCCTAGCTCCACGCCGGCCTCCGCCGCCGTATTGGTCTTGCCGTCGATGGCCATCTCGGCCAGGATCCTCCCCACTGCCGGCCCCATCTTGAACCCGTGCCCAGAGAACCTGGCCCCGACCACCAGTGGCGGAACCAGGATTGAATTGAACCCCGGGCCGAGTTTTAAATATAGTTGTGACAAAAACCAGACGTCGACAAACTCATAGTTCAAAAAATACACGAGAACATAATGGAAGTTCAAAAAATACACGAGAACATAATGAAAAGATAGAAAACATACAACAAGTGTCATCGCGAAGTAGTATATTTATTCTTTTTCAGCAAATTTTTGGGCTTCTTCGGCAATTTTTTGGGCCGAACCCCGAGCCATGGCACGGGTGGCCCGGGTGTACATCCGCCACTGCCGACCACCACGTCCTCACCGAACTCGCCGCCGAGGAAGTCGATCACGAAGTCCTTGTCCGGCGTCATGGAGTACATGCACGACTGCCGGGAGACCGGCCCGCCGGCGGTCTCGACGTGCTCGGGCATGAACTCCTCGATCCACCGGGCCACCCGCTACGCCACGCCGCCGCCGGAGGCCCAGTCGCGGCCAGGGTTTCCTTTATCCTCCGATATTGGCTGAAATTTCCGATATTTCCCTTTTATCCCTAGGGTCCGACAAAATTAGATATCGGCCAAATTTTTCCTATTTATCCTGCTTCTACACAGATGATCCAAATTTAGCCGCGTGATGGTACACACTCATAATATTGTATTCTTGTTTTTATCTATGAACAAGTGATGTTTAATAGTTTAGAAATAGTTTCAGATCAAATTCTACGAATTTTTTTTGAAAAAATTTGAATTTTTTTAAATTTAGTCAGATATTTTCGATATATCTTGTATATTTATCCTATATATCTATGACCTCCGATAAATTTTTATTTCCAATAATGAAATCCTTGGTCGCGGCTGTTGGGGTCGCACGGCGGGCCACCGTCGTAGTTGATCTTGATGAGGCCCGGCAGCTCCAGCGACGGCGTGCTGTGCACGTGCCGGTCGCCGTAGCTGGAGAACGTCGCAGATGGTGCGGGACTCGCCGTGCGAGGAGCCGAGGTGGTGGAGCAGGTCGAAGCGCTCCAGGAGCAGGGCGCGCGCGCCGCGGGACGCCGCGGCGTGCGCCGCGCAGCTGCCCATGATGCCGGCGCCCACCACGATCACGTCGTAGTCGAAACAGCAGCCAGCGGCGGCGGCGGCCTCGGGAGCTTCGGCGGGCGCGGCCATGGCCGGACACTGCCGGGGCGTTGCTGTGGTGGCCTTTTGTTGCACGAGGAAGTGAGCAGATGATGAATGTGCTGCAACGCTAGTTACAACAGTGAGTGAGTGATTTATAGGTGGAGCTGCGACTTGGGAGTTGGTGTGCAAGTGCAACGTTGCCAAATTGTAACTTGCAAGCAGTGGTCTTAAATGGAATTGTAAACATGTTTATTTGTGACACGTTTTTGTTTCGATTTGTATGAGAACTAAATTTGGTAGGGCTTAGCAGCCGGTAAAAAAAGCCCTACAAAAAGGGGGCATGGTAAGAAAGGGGAAAACAAGTGGCTTATCAGTGACTGGAATAAGAGGAGAGGCATAGGTGGATGTGGGCAGAGCTAAGACACACAAAGCAAATTCTTGTAGACATGAAAGATGGAAAAATAAATTTAACTTAAATTTGCTTAATTTGGGCAGTAGCCAAATTGATATAGTAAAGTTGTCACTTGCCAGTTGAAAGTTACATTCTTGTATTTAAGGACAAGATAGGAAGGCTTGCGTGTCGTGTCAACTTCCAAGACATCAGAAAAACATTAACTTTCGTGTAATGTATCATGTAAGTTAAGGATCTGGATGGTGCTATTTAAAAAACTCAAGTCTACATAGAAAATCCAATCAAAGCCAACTCCTTTTATCTTTTACAAAGCCGGCGGCTGCAATGTGTGATCGGTTATTATATATCCTTTCCTTTAGAACAAAAATATACTAAGGTCGCAATCATTTTCTTGATTGATGGATACTTTCAAATTTCTACGCCTTCATTTTCTTGAAGGGAGTAGTCCTTTATGAGTAGTTAAATGTGTCTTTGTAGTTAAATGTGTCTTTGCAGGAGTTTTAACTTGTATATTATTGTCCTGATTGACATGATCCTTTGATCCTCATATGCGCTTTTAACACCTTACCGGCTCATCAAGGCATCATGCACAGCAACTCCAACCTACCTCCCTTCGGACCTCCTATCCAACATTTAGGAGAGAGAAACGAAAAAATTACCTCCAACCCACCATTGGAAATACTAGCCGTTGTGAATAGTGTCATTAAAAATACAACCATTGAAAAACAGGGCGTTCAAAGTAGTAGTTGGAAATATAGCCATTGTGAATTGTACCATCCAAAATACAATCCTTGAAAATGGCCCTTCGAAATATAGCTGTTCGAAATATAGCCATTGTAAATAAATCATGCAAACATAAATCGGTAATTCAAAATAATCCTCATGGTACCTTGATATGAATAAAGAATGAGGGAGTTGGAGATATAGGAGTAAGTATAAGAGGTATGTTCGAATTCATTGTGAAATAGGAGAGAGAAACAAGATAAGAGACCCTCGTATGAGTAGAATAGGGGGGCCAAAAGTAAAGTAGGAGGTTGGTTGGAGTTGCTCTTGAACCCAAGTCAATTCATGTAGGGAACATATCTGGTGGAAACCACAACTTTTGTGAAAATCCGTGCAAACCACGGTAAAAAGGTCGTCTAAATTCGCCAAAAAAAATCACACATGTAGATGATATGATGATACACAATCTTGTAAAATATTTTGTCCAAACTCGATTTCGTTTGTGAGATATAAAAATAATAAATTTCAAGCCAGAAAGCTGTCCAGATGATTTGTTAGAAATTTAACCGGGAGAAAATGGGAAACCATTTTTATCCACACACAAGTTCGCCTCATTGCAAAGTTAGAATCTTGAAGGTACGAGGAAAGACCCAATATTTTGTCCATTAGCTGGTTGGATGAAACAGATAGTACATGGCCACATTGCAATACGTACACTAGATCGATGGGGCCAAATCCTACCAAGATGCCACAATCAACTTGAACACATGATTGCATGACCATTCATGCAGTTGACACCGGTCGCTTGAGTACTCTATTGCTTGCTTAGGTCATTGCTGACGAGAAGACCAAAGCTGAGCTCCTTATTTTCCCAGAAAGATACCAGGAAGTACTTGGTGAGTTGGTGTATGAGTATAATTTAATTCATGTGTCTCCATATTGCTAGTCTGTTGTTTCCTTGCCTGTTTTGAACGCTCATGTATCTGTACTCCGTTGCAATGTTTAGAATAGGCACAATAGCAGACCTGCTTACCAAAGATGCCATATGGTCAGGTCACCATTTCACCCACCGCAGTTGCTCAGAAACTCAAAATGTTTGGTATTCCCAGGACTACACAAACAATGGGGGACAAGAGGCAGAGACTATTTGCACCTTGGCAGGAGAATCGGGTTCTCTTTTTCTAGGCAGCTATTGAGAAGCAATTCCGAAGGGTCCTACAGATGTTCAACACAGGATAACACAAACAATTCATATAAAATCTTCAACCACTGCAGCTCAGTAGAGCTAACTGAAGCTGGGTATTTCCGATTCACAAATTCACAACCATATGTTAGTACTTAAAAAGAAGAATGTCAGATCAGCATTCAGCAGCCACACACCATGACACGGTAACTCAAAATGTGCTTCGTGCATACATAACTCTTCCGAAATAACCTCCAGGGAAGATTCTCACCCAGAAACTAGGGAACTACTGTCAGTTAGCAAGCAACTGTACACATCCTCAAAGGACAACACACCGCCAACTAGCTGCCTGCTCTATTAGCACTTGCCATAACAAAGACACATGAGATTTGTTTCCCATAACTACCACTGCTAGTGAAAGCAACACTACAACATTCGCATAGATGCTTTACCAGCGCTATGCGATTCACCTCAGGGAATCCAACATCCTCACATCATGCTTCTTGCGCCTGCAGCGGTGATGGGTTTTCTGCTCCCCAAAGTTATTCTCGCCAACAATTCTCATTTTATTCATATCTGCAATGGGAAAATTATAGTCAGAAAAGATTCTAGGAGCACACAGATAAAAAGCATACATTATTGCGACACAGGAATGTCATCAAAGAACACTTCCAGTGGTGTTAGCTGCAGGAAACCAATACAAGGACCATGAATTCATGATGATCAACATCAACACTACACGGTGCAAGTATGGTCAACAGTTTTTCAATAGTTGATTGCAGCAAACATAATGACTGTCCATGCATCCAAAACGGTGCAAGTATGGTCAACAGTTTTTTAAATCCTAAAGAAAGAAATATTTGATGTAGCACGATGCTATCTGCATACCAGTTATAGTGCGTATTAAATGTAGACTGTCGCTATTGAAATTGCAAAAACGGCATCTGCAACAACATCATTTAAGGGGAGGAAAAACTCCCTCCACCCAGGTTTGATCAGTGTATTTGGTCTTGGCACCATGACCAAGGCAACGATCAGGAAGGTGTTGGCAATGTGACCAAGGCAACGATCGGGATAGGTGTCGGCAATGTGACCAAGGCAACAAGCAGAATAGAGCAGGATAGTGCATCGTGACCAAGGCTCGTGCATTCAATTCAACGCGAATTGAAACGACATCCGTGTTCTGCCCGAGGGAAGATGGCTGTCCACATCAATTGTGGAGTTCCTTTTTTTCCTCATGCGCTGATCAAACTTGGACAGAGGGAGAACTCCACAAGACCTAACAGACTCCATATGAAAAAGATTGATGACCACAGGTCTAATTAATGATCAATTAAACTTAGACCCTCAGGGACAGGTTTCGTTAATTCTTTCTTGTTTGTATGTTTTCAGTCTCCATGATTTTAAAGGCATCAAACTTGTACGAAACCATGACTCATTTGAATCATGACCTAATACCTCCCAAAAAGCCAGTAATACAAAGGACTAAACCACCAGTATATTCAGCAACTGATCAGTAGGGTTTGAATGCTTGACGACAATTTAACTTCCTAAGAATTATACAAGTGCGCAAAATTACTAATCACAAAGTGCAACCATACATCTAGGAAGGATGCCAAGAAAATACTAAATTTCGTTAGCAATTCCAGCAAGACATGTAGCAAACGAAATTAAATTATGTCAAAATAATGGCATTGTACCAACTAGAAGGGTAGCTAGTGTGGCCAGCATCTGATCACAACCTAGTCTCAAACATTAGGACCAGCATATTATCAGAAAAAAAAACATTAGGACCAGCGCAAATTTCATAAGATCTTCTTTTCTGGGTAGTACACTCTTTTTCTTTGGTAGTACATAGCAATTTCGATTTTTTTTTTATTCCAGCTATAGTGCTGCTAGAACGAATCATTGAATACATTTTCTGTTTGATTAGACACTAGACAGCATGGCAAGTGGATAACATTGATAGCCGGAGAAAATTTCAGCTCATACCTCATAAAATTTTACGAAATGCATTGACTTACCATGATATGTGCAGTAAGACATTAGGCATGCATGTTAAAGGACCTTACCAATATGGAAAAGTGAGACATTAGGCTTCCCACCAGACAAAATTATCTCACATTATGTTATTACTTCATCCATCATAAATACAGGTCATGTTAGGATTGTCCTAAGTCAAACCTTTTCAGCTTTGACCATCATTAGCTTAAAAAAATCATACAGATTGACAATAAAATTGACATTACTAGGTTCATCTTAAAAAATAATTGCAAAACATATTTTTTATTCGATACAATAATACAACATAATTTATGACTGGTGGGAGTAGAAAGAAAGAAATTAATTAATAGGGCACAATCATTTTGGCAGACCACTACTAGTTTATTGTATGGGTAAACAAGTGCATTTTCCCTAAAGACAATTTTGACTCATCCGTGGCATATGTTTACTGGCAGCAGGATATACAAAAAAAAACAAGGGTAAATAACAGACATAAACAGCAAGGAATGAGACTATCGACATACTGTGAGATCAAGAATGGGGAATTATGATAACCTATAATAATTTGATCCCCAACAAGAACTATCAAAGGACACCATAATCTCAGTCCACATAGTTAACAAACTAAGTTGTCCTAAATTTCTAATGAAAATATTCTAATTAAGAGAACTGCACGCCATGACGCTGCCAACAATGCAAATAGATCAGATCTATGTGGTGTTGAGGATACTAAAAGCTAAAATCAGTGAATATAGGACGCTCATCACCTCCAATCACCCCGTCCCAGAACAGTTGCTGCCTCCCATCCTCCTCCTCTTCGTCGATCTCATCTCCGTATCCGAGCTCCACGTCGCCACGGTACCCAGGTTCGCTCCCGTACCCGGAATCGGCGGCCGCCGCCTCCGCTGCCGCGCCGACCCCACCAGCCCCCGCAGCAGCCCCACCAACAGGTGCCGGCCCGAACTCCGTCGCCATGGGCACGTCCCTCATCCGCATCTCCCCGACATCCGACGCCCACATCTCCCCGCTGGAGTCGGTGGCGCCGCCGCCACCGGCGCCGCACGTGAAATGGAAGTCGGAGCACGTGCCGGATCTCCGGCGGTCGCTGCTGCGGCCGGACACGGACCGCGAGCCCGCGCCGCGGCGGCGGCGCTTGCGCAGCCCCAGCCACCGGAAGGATCCGCCGCTGCCGCCCCCCGAGGGGGCAGGCGTCGGGGTCTCCGCGTCAGGGAGGTGGGCCGAGGCGGCGGGAGCGGTGGAGCGGTCAGAGAGGCAGGGCTTCTTGTGGAAGGGGTGCCAGGAGGCGACGGCCTCGGCGAGCAGTATGTGCGGCGGGTGGTGCCGCAGCTGCGGGGCGCGCGGGGTCATCGGCGCCGGAGGAGGGGCCGCATCGGAGTTGGGGTTTGGGTTGGGGAGGGGGCACGGTGGTGGCGGTGATCTCATTTTTCTCTCGGTGGGGAAGGAATAGGAAAACTGGAAAAGCTTTGATGTCTGATTTTTTTGAATTTTTTTATTTTTATATTATTTTTTTTGATTTATCAACAATATATATCAATTTTTTTTTGCAAAATTGTTACCCACCCGCCGGTTCGTTTGGCGGTAAGGAGATACTGCCGGATGAACCGGCGGTAAGGGCTGTGGGCCACCGCCTGACAGCATTTCGTCGGTTCAACTGGCGATGGGAGGCCAGGCCAATGGGCCTTAGTTGGCCGGGAACCTACCGCCAGTTAAAACGGCGGTAGCTGGTGCTTACCGTCATATGAGCCGGCGGTAAGCACCTACCGCCGGACCAACCGGCGGTAAGACCCCCCACTTAATCCCCGCCCGGCTCCTCAAGCGCCGCCGCACGCCCGCTCGCTCCCCCGCGCCGCCGCCCGCCAAGCGCCACGGCCCGTCCGCTCCGCCGCCCGCGTCGCGCCTGGTGAGGGCCGCCCCCCCCCCCCCGGCCGCCGGGGTTTGGCCGGCCGGCGCTCCCCCGACCGCGCGCTCGCCACCTTGGGTTGCGCGCCTACTCGTGTTAGGTATATTTTAAAATTTAGTTTAATTAATAATAATTGGTAGATTAGTATTAGAAATATTAGTGATTTAGATATAGTTTTAGGTGTAGAAATAGTTTTAATAAATATTAGTGATTTAGATATAATTATTTTTAATATAAAATCGTAGAATATGAAATTGTAAATATTAGTTTACATACGAATATAATTTCATATATAAATATTAATGAGTTCAAACAGACATATTAGTCTCATAAAAATATTATTAATTAATATTATATTACATAGAAAACCTACGAATATATGCCAGTAATAGAAATTGTAGAGAAACAATTAAGATAAATGTAAAAATAGCAGAAATATTTATTAGCGTTGATTAAATTCTAAGGACGAGTAATTATTGTCGTAAATATTGACAGGCATGTCAGATGATTTATATTTTCAAGTGTTCTATGGGTCAGAAGAAGTTAGATATGGTCCTGAAGGGGTAGATTTGTCAGAGTTTAGCTCGATCACAAAAAAGTACCCCGAGCTAGAGAGAGGACTTGGATTTCAATATCCAATTGGCTATTTAAAGTTTTCGGCCTTAGTCGAGATGAACATGAGATCTCTGTCATGGCAGTGGTCAGTCGAAGGGAACCAGTATTTTAGGAACTATTGCCGCTTGAAGGGACGCAAAACTGGAGGAACTATGTCAATATAAGTAGTAGACAAGGCTTACCGTTTGTGTTGTTTGTTCAAGCATTCTAGAAGATTAGTTTTAGAACTGAAGCGGGTGGGGATCATGAAGGGCAGGGAGATATAGTATCGAAAGAAACCGAGACGATGCATGAACCTCATGAAGAAGGTGGTGAACTCGAGATTTTAGAAGATGATAGACATGCTGCACACGAACCACGTCAAGCAATTGGTTAGGCTGATGAAGGGGAAAACATTCCAGAGATAGTTGAAGAGTTTCAGAGGGAGGGTGAACAACAGCACAATGCAATGAATGATGACTCTTCGGATGATGATGATGATGATGATGACGATGATTATCATGTCCCACACAACTGGTCCGGGTATGATTTTTCAAAGTTAAGTGTAAATGAAGGTGAAGCGGTCCCTTGGGAGTACAGGCAAAATGAAGTATGCATCGGTTCGGTGTATGCCAACAGTGACAATATGAAGAAAGCTATAAAACGTTGGTCGACTCTCTCTTTGCAAAGACAGTTCAAAGTTGTCAAGAGCAGTACGAGAACATATGATGTGCGTTGTGTGAGAAGCGAATGTCCTTTCAGAGTGAGTTGTATTGCTCTTGCTCTTGCGTATGAATGAGCCTACCCTCCGCCCAGCCTGGGTATTGGCCTCTGCCGGGGCTTGAGTCCTTCTCTAACGGGCGTCTCCCTTTTATAGCTCAAGGAAGACGCGTACACGGGTGTTGAGACCCCGACAGGTGGGCCCAATGTGGATGTATAGCATACTGCGAAGAAGGCATTAATGGTGCTACAGCGGTTGAGAATCTCTCCCCGGATACGCTTCATCGCCCTGCAGACTCTCTGACCGAGGGGAGGATTTACCTGTCCCATCGGCGAGGCGCCCGTTGAGGTAGTGTAGGTTGCGGCGTAGACTGTTGAGTCTACCGCGTAGGCGTCATGATGGGCGAAGCCGAGCCGTTGTGTCCAACTGGCGTAGCAGGCTGCCGTGCGTTGCGTGGGCGGCGCCAGCGGCTGCACTGTGTGCCTTGGTAACGCGCGATCAATAGTGCAGCCTGGCAAAAGTCGCCTCGGGCTCTGCCGTGGCAGAGCGCACTTACATCTCTCGTATTGAATGCGGTAGGTGGGCGAGTCTTCCAGTAGAAGACTCGCGGCTGCGCGCGTGCCCGTACCCGCGGACACGTGGCGGCTACGGACCAGCCCCAGGCAGGGAGTTGGTTCCCTCCCCGCTGAGGGGTCCGGATAGTATATGGGGGTCCGGGGCTTGGTAGGAGGTCCGGGGCCCCCGGCTATTTTGGCTGAGCGCTCCCTTCTCCGGGACACATGGCATCACCGGACCCTTCCCTAGCAAGAAATGGGTCTGGGGCCGCTGGCCGGGTGAGAAAGGCTCCGGACCGCAGGGGTCTGGCTGCTCAGGCCGTCAGCGCGTAGTCAAGGATAACTACGAGGCTCTTGCCTAGATACAGCAAGAGAGGGTACCCTAGTCCAGGGGTACCGACAGTTCTGATAAAAACCGAGAAGGGGGAAAACAAATGATAGACGCTCGGGAAGAAGTGGTATATATGGCGCCCAGCTCGGCGCCACAAATCAAGGCACCGAGCTCGGCGCCACAAATCTAGGCGCCGAGCTCGGCGCCACAAATGGGTACTTGTAGTAGAAAGTACACAATGCAGATTAATTAGACATTGGAATTACAAAAACAATTGCACTGGCATGTACATGGAACACGCCAACGTCGTGTTCCATCTAAACCTAACATGCCTTAGGGAATATGAAATTCGAACATTAAATGATAGTCATCTATTGAGTGCACCGAGAATACTTCCCCTTCCTAATAGCCTCGGGCCCCGCCTCCTTCGTACGGCGGGCCCTCTCTCGCTTTCTCTCCCTATCAGCTTCACGCACCTCCGCCTGCCGATGTTCCACATCTGCGAACCTCTTCTGGATCTCTTCTTTGACTTTTTTGCGCTTCTCCTCCATTTTTTCCTCTTGCAGCATTCACTGCCACCTTTCCGCAGCCCATCTTCTTTTGCGTTCAACGTGTTCCTTAGCTTCGGTCAATTGCTCCGTGTCCAGCCACTGTATGAAATCACAAAGAGGTGGTGGACTCTATTTCCAAGCCGAGTTAGATTTAACTTACTGAACTCCGAAGGCGCAAACTAGATAGTGCGAGGTGATACCTTCGCTTTGTCCTTGCCGTAGCGCTTTGGTGGATCGTACTCGTAGTTCTCACTCATGAAGAACCTCCTGCCGAAGTCATCGCCCAAAACTTTGGACTCCATCAGCTTGCACAACGAACCGCAGAAGCACATTGGAACCTGCACTCCTTGAGGCACAGGTTCTCTAATCTTGTTCCACGGAATGTAGGTAGAACCAGAGAAAGACATGGTGGTAGTGCGGGGATGTCTAGTGACTTCGTATGAGATGGGGCGATGTCCTATTTATAGATGGAGCTATTTGGTCTATAGGCATGGTTCACGCATGTCTATCGCCGTTTCAAACGGCGGTAGGTCCTCCCACATTTTTAATTATAGTGGGGGTACAGAAGAATCCGATGCAAGGTGACAGAACATCGAAATCGTAATTGGAACTCATGAATATGTCTCATAAAAATATATTTTCACATTCTATTAGAGTTAAATCTAATTTGTATTAGTTTATAAAAAGTATTTCCATAACCTCCGCTATCTCTATTGTTTTCTGAAATATCTCTAAATGTAAAGAAAATAATTACAGCACAGAGAGCCTATAAAATAATTAAACAATTAATTACAGCAAAGAGAGCATATAAAATAATTAACAAAAAATTGTGGGATTACCTACCGCCGTTTGAAACAGCGATAGGTCACTACGAGTCTACAGTCCGTCTACAGCCGGCTATAGGCGCGCTGTAGCCCGGCGGTAGCACCTACCGCCGGTTCATCCGGCGGTAGGTAGCTACCGCCGGATGAACCGGCGGTATGTTAGATGGGCCGTGGGCCAACGAACTTACCGCCGGTATGAACCGGCGGTACCTTCCTTCCGCCGGATGAACTGGCGACTGGATGACATATTTGCAAAAAAAAATAACGACATATATTTTTGACAAATCAGAAAAAAAATATAAAAATAAAAAAATCGATTTTTTTCTATACATTTATAAATCTGCAAAAGCGGAAAGGACAAAATTGGACAAAGAAGTTGTACTACCAGTTTTATATTTGTGCAAGAAAAAATCATGAAACTTCGGCGTTGACTCCACCACACATGCTCGTCAACTTTTTGTACAATAGGCTGGTCGTCAGCATTTGATGCAGCTACAGTTCATTTTTTGTAACAATTTAGTGAAAAATTACAAAGTTCATTTACACCAACATATTTGAAGTCAAAAAAATTGTCAAACAATTTTTAGGGGTTTATTTACAACCCAATGCTCTTAGATTGGACCAAAATTTAATGATTTCTAATTACAAAATTCAAGCTTAAATTACTACTTCTTTTTTAAATACAGTACATACGCATCTGCTCACGTACACACACTCACCTCATATACACACATTTATCTTATATGAACACACGTACACAACCTTACTTCTATGAGCACCACTGAACAATTGAACCAGCAATCTCGAGGTTGACGAAGCCACCACATATGCCTTGTTGTCGATAAGAATGTTCTATACCATTGAGAAATAGTGCCGGTTAAATTATGTAGCAAATTCAAGAAAATGCGAGAACTCATGCCGAGTCGATGACTCAAACTCAGATGGACAATTTCCATTGTAGAAAATTTACTGACTGAGCTAAGTTCAGTTCATGAGCTTAAATTATTACTTAGTTGTGGAGATCTTACATGATAGTATAGTTGTCTTAATATATATGATGTCCAGTATACTTAACTTTGTATTGTGTGCTCAACATTGAGATATTGGATTTTTTTAACAAATATAAAACCCTTTCGTTAGAACCTTGAAAATATTGCTCACATGCAGATTACGATGCACTGCACGGATAGAAGATTCCATATAAGTGATCTCAAAGGTTGAAAATGAAGTGCTCATGGAGTCAGAGACTAACAGAGAGATCGTTAGCTATGGGAGTTCTTTGTTAGATGATCTACTATGATGCATGTCCTTTTACTAGGTCTTGTAATAAGAGTAGATGCTTAGATATTATCTAGTCTTATGATAGGCTTCACTTTTAAATAAATTTCTTATTCATCTAAATTGCAAACTTGATTGTATTTTAATTTTATAGTGGAAACAGGAATACCGTCATTTCAAAAAAAAACTTTTGCTAGTGGTAGATCAATTCAAGGATGTGAGATGCTTGGTTATATAATCTTCATAAACACTTAGCACATAAGAATTCTATAAGGTTGACCAATTTTGGCTGGTATTCTAATGCTATACAAGATTTTGACAAGTTTTTTATTCTGACTGCTAGTAAAATTTGTTGTCAAAATATGTACATGTCACGTGTTACCAAAAATGTTGGGTTGTTTGGTTTCAGCATTTCGCCCTACCGGATCTTGCCAATTGTACTAAGTTAGAAGTTCAGGAGTTATTTGTTTTGCTGGACACCTTATTTACTACAGAATAAGGTATTATTTGTTTTCAAAAGTTTTGGAGTTATTTTTATACTGAAAACATGCAAAAGGTGTTAGACTAAAACAAAATTGAGATGCGTGTAGGTATTTTTTAAAAAAACATCAAGGTGGGTTTTAATTTGTTTTTTCAGTTCTAGTAGTATTTGTACAGTAGTATTTTTTATACCAATACTTCTTCCGTTTCAAAATGTAGTTCGTTTTAACTTTATATTAAGATCTATAAATTTATATTTTAGAATGAAAGAGGTATAATACAAGCAAAATCATATTCTATTGCATATCTATGCTCACATAGAAAACAGCTCACATAGAAAACAGCCAATGATCATGGCCTGCGAAGGCTAAAAAGAATCGGTCCATCCCTACCGTTGAAGCCCACAGCAGCCCACAAGCTACCCTGCCCCTCACAGCCGCCAGTCTATATCACCACTTCACCACGCGTCCCTTGTCGCATGTTCCGTCTGCTTCCATCCCACCACCACGCATCCCGAACCTTCTCGAGCCCCCTCACCGAACCCTCCTCCGTCCTCCCACTTAAAGGATGATCTAGACATTTGAATTCTTAGAATAAATTTAATATTTTAAAATAAATATGTTTAAAATTTTATATTATTTTTTTTATATTATCAAGCATATTATTACACATAAGAATAAAATTTTGTATAGATTTTTTTATATATTATTTGCTCCCTACAATTAAAAAAGTGAAAAAAGATTCGAATCCGTATCCGATCCGTATTCGAATTTTTATATCTATTATTTGAGAATATATATAAATTTTTATATCTATTATTTGAGAATATATATGATAAATTTGAGGTTTAGTTTTTATAAATCTTTACAAGATCAATGTTAAATACAAGACTATGAATTTACATAATAAATTCTATATCTTATTTGTCCATAATCGAAGAAAAATAATAAAAAATCTGACATTCGAATAAACATCCGAGTCCATCCTTACTCCCGCCCGGCTCCACGCAGGTGTGCCCGCCCAATCCCCCACATTCCCACGGCACAGCACACTGTTTCTTTTCCTTTCTGTTCGCTCCGATCTTGTTTCGATCATGGTAATCCCCAACCTCCCGCCCGCCCCTCTCGCCGCCGATTCCCTTTCTTAGCTTTGATTTGTGAGGTGATCAAGTCCACTCTCCTGTTCTGTTCGTTGCGGGATTGCTCGATGAGTAGTGCGCTGGTAATCCAATTCATCATTAGCACGGTTCGATTAGGTCATTGTAAGTTTGTAACCTTGTTCATCTTCTTCAGCGGCCATTCTTCCTAAATTTCGGGGATTTAACCGACTCCCTTGCGCTATGTTGAATTATGCTCCCCTGTCAGTTGTTTGTTTTTAGGAGCTGCTACCATACTTAAAACTATCGAGACATTGATGCATGATTGAACACTGTAGAGCCCGTGAAATACGCATGTGTAGTTTGATTACCCACCGTTGGAAGAATTGTTCAGTTCTTTTCGAAAAGAAATAGTTATTATATATGCTCAGCATATATTAAGTAAATAAATAAATAAAAGGCGAAGGAGAATATTTTGAAGACTCATAGCGCTCTTGTTACATTTTCCAATGAAGCATCATTCTTTGCTGGTTAAGGATGCTGCTACTTCGTTTTTTTTAAAAAAAAATAGTCCACCTTACAATGCTCAGCATATAGTTGTCTGCCACTATGTTTCCTTGCTGTTTTTTTATTTTTGATATATTTTCTTGTTCCTTCGAATAAGATACTTCAAATTTTGTCTCTTCCTATTAATTCATGCTAGTACCATGCTAGGAGATTTTGTTTGTTACCCCAGTATCTTCTGCATCGTGTGGCTAGCGACTTTGGTCTTACCTTTCTGGTTGACTGCAGAAAACAATGAGCAGGCGCAACAGCCGCACCATCTATGTAGGCAACCTCCCTGGGGACATCCGTGAGAGGGAGGTTGAGGACCTCTTCCACAAGGTGTGTGTAATCTTTTTACATGCACCTTTGTCGGTCAGGGCATATGAGTAATTAATAAAATTTTCTGTCTCAGCGATATCAGTATCCTGTTAATGTGAAAATATTAGTTTGGGGTTGAAGGTTTGCATTTTTTTTAAGACATTAAATGGTATATTATCTGCAACTTGATTTAGGCATTGCACATGAATTATTATTTGATTTCCGTCTGTTCTTTTTTATCGAGTTGTGTCAACCAAAGAAACATTGTATATGTTGTCTTTTTCTGAATTAAACAGGGCTCTCTGTTTTTGCAATTGTGCACAGTACGTTTATTATGTCTCTGCATGACCTATGCTTTTAATTATGTATAGTCTAAGTCCGCATAAGGCAAATTTGCAGTATCTGAAACCTTGATGATGCATGTAGTGAAACGAGAAAACTGTCCTGTCTAGCATAAGAAAATGTTTTCACACTGTAGTATTAGTATATATTTATTGAATCTTGTATGACAATACACTTGCCTTAATTTTTAATTCAATGTATGATTGTGCAGTATGGTCGAATTTTGGATATTGACCTGAAGATACCTCCAAGACCTCCTGGATACGCTTTCGTTGAGGTGAAGATGTTTTCCTGTGGACTTACTTCTAAACTTATAACAACAGCTCTATTAATCCTTTTCAGTTTTATAATCTATTTTAGATCATGTTTTGACCATTGAAAATTCAAAGCAAACTAGCTGATAAAATTTGGTTCTGATGCAAACAAACATCTGGTGTTAACAAAAATATGATGCTTTTGTAGTTTGAGGACCCACGTGACGCTGATGATGCAATTTATGGGCGTGATGGGTATAACTTTGATGGCTACAGGTTGCGGGTATGTAGACCAAGATGTGTGCTTCATTTATTGAGTGATTTTTTCCTGAAGGGGTCTGGTTTGGTTTTTCTTGTGATTATGAGCTGAAAATATGTTTTCTACTCAGGTTGAATTAGCTCATGGTGGAAGAGGTCAGTCTTACTCTTATGATCGTTCTAGCAGCTATAGCAGCACACGCCGTGGAGGTGTTTCTAGGCGCTCTGATTACCGTGGTTGGTACTTTTGTCTTATTATGATTAAGTTTACTTATAGCTCCTTACAGAGATTCTCATGGTTACATTTTCTGAACCATGCAGTTATGGTCATGGGGTTACCTTCATCGGCATCATGGCAAGATCTGAAGGTACTGCATTTGTAACTAACTTCTGCTATTAGTTTTTGCTGGAAAGGAGTTCAATTTATTACATTTCAGGACCACATGCGACGCGCCGGTGATGTTTGTTTCTCTGATGTATACCGTGAGGCCGGAGGTTAGTAGTTTGAGCATTCCTAAACTCATTTCCTGTTATTTCATTGCAGCATAAGGTAATAAACGTGATCACTAATTGTTTATATCATGTGGCCATAATTATTGCTTCATTGTCCCTCTGAAATATGAAATCTTCTGGTTCTATTCGGAATTTCCACATATTGATGACATCTATTCCTTCTTCTTTCTTGTGCTGCAGAAACTATTGGAATTGTGGATTATACAAACTATGAAGACATGAAATATGCGGTGAGTTTTGCAGGTCTTTTACTCATTGCTTTCAATATGATATTTAACTTGTATCATCTATTACTGTTTCAGAGGGTCTGTTTGACTGTTGAAGAGAATGCTCTAATTAAATGTGTGTTCTTTCCTGTGTCATGTGGTATGCTTTACTCTTATGCATTTTTCTCTTTCCATCTTGCAGATCAGGAAGCTTGATGACTCACTGTTCAGGAACGCATTTTCTAGGGCGTATGTCAGAGTATGTTCTCTTGTTTTCCTCAATTTGGTTTTAGAAATCGCTAAGATGCCTGGCATGATATCTATTTGATTATGAAACTATGTTGATTTGTTATTCTATTATAGGTGAGAGAGTATGATGCTAGATCACGAAGCAGAAGCCGTAGCCGCTCTTACTCGAGAAGCCCCAGTTACAGCAGGAGCAGGAGTCCAAAGTATGTATAAACGTTCACAAATTTGACATAACAAGTTCTATGGAACCCATTCTTATTTCTTGTTTCGTACTTAGATCTGTTTCTCGGTCACTATCACCTGTCGATGAAAGGTATGTAAATCTATATTGATGGGAAATGTGCATTTGTGAAATTGTAAGTGCTAGTGTTGGATCTGCATGCTATGCCTGCAAATTTATTGTTAGAAGGAAGATGATACTTAGTACTTACTCAGCAAATAAACGGTGAAAGCAATCAGACCTTGTTCTATGTCATCTTTAACATATGGTTTAGATAATTAGATATGCAGTGCACCTATGGTGCTAAAAAATATGGAAGCCTCACTTTATGTAGAGAGGCCATCATTTTGTAAACTAGCCTCAAGCGGGGCACATGTATTATTGTAAAACTGATAAGAGAGTGCCACAAACTTATTTGTTTCCTACCATCTGGTACACTTTCAACAAACAAAAAGCCTTTCAGAACCTTATGCTTTATATGAACTTCCACATGTGCATCTCTACATTTTCAAGTACCTTCTAGATCATGCTCCTTAAAAATTTTAAGTGATACCACAAACTTACATATAAATCTTGCAATGCTGAAGTGGGGAGCGTTGATCCTTCATAAGCATGCCAAGTTGGAGAGGGGAAATGACTTAGAGTAGACAATGATAGGGGAACCAGAATTTTAGCTTCTTTCAAAACTAGGTTTTTTTTTTCACTCTTGCTGCTATATCAATCAGTCATCTCTATAGCATGGCAGCATCTCTTTGTTTTTCTCATGGAGAAGTTTCAGTCCTCTCCTTATTTAACAAACAAATGTATACATATGTGGACCCAAATTATATTTCCTACTTTATATTTTATATAAAAGTAAAAAAAGGACTCTACGTCTGAAATTCACATATATTCACCATAGATTTTAATAATTGCCTGCTGCGTAAGAAAAGGTTTCATTCTTGTTTTTTATTAAAGGTGCAAGAAAAACAAGTTATGTGCCAGAATTTTAATTTGATATACTTTGGAATGCTTACTGGCTTATAACACCAGTGATATGTTTTTCGGATGTACCAATTTCTCTTTAAATTAGCATGACTTGAATTTACTCTGTGGTTAGTGATTACTGATTAAACATAAAGAGCTTGCTGGCTAACCTGCACTGCTCAAGGTTTGCTTTTGTTTTTCCTAGATCTGGCCATGCCGGTGATCTGGGGACTGCATTGATAGATTATTGGATGTATTGAGAATCGGAGTGGATGGTTTGGGACTTTGGATAGTAAAGCTGGATTGTGATGCATGTATGACAAGTGGGCTACAACCAGTCCTAGGAGCAAGATAGGACTGACAGTAAGGATATGTGAAGTGGATCTCGTTGTGTGTCGACTATATGTGCTTAAATTTCAATGGCTCAATATAAATGGACGTTAATTCACAATTTTTTGTTTAACTGATATTGCCATCCTGGTAAAAGTTTCAGAATCTATGGTGCTTCTTGCACACCAAAAAAAATATGGCTTTTAAGCATTTTCTTGTCAATGTGTGTTCTGAGTTTGCTCTAGCTCAAAAAAGTTGACATTTATAAGGAGATAAGATAAACCTTAGTTTGTCTATTTGCAGTTTCAGTTATGACCTTATTACCTGATAGCTTAAACACCAAAAGTTGTACTCTGCACTGTAGCTCCCTTTCTGAACCAATTCATTGAAACCTCTTTATGTGTATCTCAAATGAGAGCAATTTTGTATCTCAGTGCTACTAACACATCATTACGTAATGAATTTTGTTTATGGAACCTTCTGCAGATCGCTATCAAGATCCCGATCCTCTGTCTCTTCTGTAAGTACTCCAAGCTTGTCATAACTACACTACATCATGAAAATTGCTTGTTCAATGCAGTTCATTCAACTCTTTTGCAGCCTTCTCGTGGAAGATCTGCGAGCAGAAGCCCCAGGAGCAGAAGTGCATCCCGTTCTCGTTCTCCTGTAATGTCACACTTTCAAAAAAATCACTTATCGCATTGCTAGGAACTTCTATGCTAATTTAATCTGTACTTGCTGGCAGGTGAGATCTGATTGAACTAGGGAACCCTTGAAGCAGTGAGCAACTACAACCAGAGAGAGAAGGAAGTTGAGGAGATGCACTACCATCACAATGGTCTGAATGGTTCTGTTGTTGCCATTGCTCCCCCTCACTGCGGAGGTTTCCTTTTATTTAGTATTTAATAATTACATTAAATTATATTGCTAAAGGGAGCCTTATTATGCCTAGCGTACTGGTGTAAACTGAACTTCTGTGTACTGGGCTCATGACACTCAGCTTTCATTACTTACCTATAGTAAGTGGATGTTACTGTCTACTCTTCGGTAGCCTGTTGGCACTTTTATGTAGCGTCACACACCTCTTTCAATTGGTCGCTTGTAAGAATAGTTGAGTGGTCGATGTACTCGGTTATTTGGTTTCTGTGTGCTTCTGATATATTATTAGAATGCTTTGTACTCAGTTATTTGGCTTTCTGTTGTCTATAGCTAGACTTAGCCTGGCTATTGTAGTACAAGGATGCCGTGCTTGGTTGTTGTGTTATGCTTGTCCCATCTTCCTAAGATTGAATTGTGCGACTTGCATAGATTGTGTTTGGTTGTGCGACTTGCATTGTTCTTGCGTGTGGTGAGTTTACCGTCAATTGTGTTCTTCCCCACGGAGCAGAACCTATGAAATCCATCAATCCTATTCGTTTCAGAAAAAAAAAATCAATATCTTGCTTTCAAAACTCCAACAATTCTTCCTGCCAACAATTCAGGCTCAAATTAGAGCACCGCTGGCCCAAATACATCTGAATTTATCTCTTTGACCCATTCTTCCTGCTCCAAACCAGTGGCAAAGCATATCCTCCGTTCTTTCCTAGAAAACAAACAGTAATGACGCAAACTGATTGCTTGCTAGCAGCAGGTAAACCGGCAAAAACTAGTTCTAATCCAACCCCAGCCTCCATTACACGTATTGGTTAATTAAATAAAAAGAGAAAAGCAACCGCTTCCTATCAGATTGGGAACATCAGGCGTCTGCGGCCTTGCATCAGCGGAGTTCAAATTTTGATAGTCTTTCGATGACCCTAGACATGAATTTCTCGATAATGGAAAGTTGACCAGTTACATGAGCCTAACTTTACTAATTTTTTGCACGGAAAATTACGATACCCTAGCTTGAGGTCTCCTCTTGAACGCGTAGAGATGGGAAAAGTGTAGGAACTAGGAATGTTTGGATAAAACACCGGAAACAGAAAAAAAAATTAGACAGAAAAGTTCTTTAGAAGTTGAACTTAGACCTGAGCATTTTAGGTTGGAAAAAGTCCTATTTACCTCCCTGAAGTATAGGTCGAGTTTACGTTTACACCTTGAACTCGAAAATCGGATATTTTGCTTCTTCGAACTTTCAAAACCGGATATATGACCCCTCTAGGTGGTTTTTCTTAGTGGTTTTCGTTTTTCTTTTATGTTTATTTTGAATTAATCTTTAAAAAATTAATAAAATAAAAATTAAATTTTGTTGGACTCCAAAAGAGTATATCTATGCATTGAACATATTGGATGATATAATTTAATGAAAAAATATATTTTTAGTTTTAAATATATAATTTTCTATAATTAATTCATATCTATATCTTCCTTGATCCAATTATGGTGAAATTTTTATGGTGAGCTAATAATTATATTCTTAACTTGCAGTAAAAATTTCATAGTCATTGGATCATTTATTCTTAACAAACTGAAGAGTCTGGTATAGCTTGAAATTAAACTTCTGAATATATAACTCAGGTATACATAACCCAATGAGCGTGCAATTTTTACTATAGCTTGATCATTTAATTATTAGACCATCATAAAAATTCCACCATAATTGAACCACAAAAAATGTAGATATGAATTAATTATTGAAAAAATAACTAAAATACAATTTTTACTAAATTATATTATATCATATGTTTACTGCATAGACCTATTCATGTGGAGTCCAACAAAATCTGATTTTTCATTTTATGTTTTTTTGTGATTTACTATAGTTTTTCAAAGATTTATCCAAAATAAACATAAAAGAAAAGGAGGAAAACCACTAAGAAAAACCACCCAGGGAGGTCATATTCCCGGTTTCGCAAGTTCGAGGAGGTAGAATAACTGGTTTTCGAGTTTAAGGTGGAAATGTAAACTCGCCCTGTAGTTCAGTGAGGTAAATAGGACTTTTTCTTTTAGGTTTGGTCCGAGTCCGCCAGGTTTTAGCCCGCCCATGTTCACCACAGGGCCAGGCTTGTAATAATTTTGGAGCCATCTGGAACTATTTAATTTGATTATTTTTAAATAAAAAGAATGAGAAACCCTCCAAAGTTGCCCATGATGCCCTCTTTTAGACCCGAAATTAATTAGCTATCTTCGGTCCGGTCCAGAAAATGATCAGCTTTGATGAAGTTCATATTTGAGTTCCGTAAGACTGAGCATTCCGTAAGAATTTTGTAGAATTCTTGGATGTCTTTTGTTTGAATATGACATATAGGATATCTTTTGTATCAAAGGGATATCTAGGAAAACCTTTTACAAGAATCTAATCCTACAAGTCCATCGATTCTTTGTTTTGTTGTAAATGGGTAAATACGTGATCTTTTTATAGGAATTGAATCCAACAACGGCATCAAATCTTTGTTCCAATGTGATACTCCCTCCGTCCTGAAATGTAAGCCATTGTAACATTCAAAATTTGTACCCAAATGTAAAGCATCTTACGTGTTTTGAAAACTAATTATTTTCTATATTGGTTGGAGGAGAATAAATAATATGCAAATATGCTTAAAAAAAGTATTAAATAGGGGCACGTGCGTCATTTACTCATCTCTTTAATTTGCTATGAAAATGTTAAGACGCCCTACATTTCAGGACGGCAGGAGTACATAAGAAAACTTCCTAAGGGATTGAATCTTACAACTCGATCAACCCCTTGTTTTGAAGGAGACCTGAATGGTGAAGAAATACTTTGTCCTAAGCGCAAGTGTTGTGAGCTAGCAACAAATTTCGTAGGTGCCTTAGACCCTCCACAGTGTTGATCCAGAGTGAAGCTTCAAATAAAGAGAGAAGAAATTAGCATCACTTCCCACGTGGTAGCACGCGACGTAAAAATTCTTGCACCGATGCTAACTCTTTAAAATATTATTGATGTGTACTTGTTTCCGTCCTAACTGCTTACCTCCCTTTCCGGCTACTTGTCTGAGTAGGAGATGTGTACCTTTTGTACAGATTGCAAGCTCAACTAGTGAAGCACGCACACTGCAGCAATCGAGGAGCGAAGCTAATTTTCTATGGTGGGATGTGATCTTTTCCTCAAGCTTGACTGCACACTGCGGAAGGTCTGTGGTTTCAATTATCATATATTGAATTGATATAAAAATGACAAGTGCGAAATATTATAAAATATAAACACTAGCCTTATATAAAGTCAAATTGAAATTCATCTTGCGGTAAAATTCGTCGAAAAACCGAACGTGTTCTCAGGCTCCAATTTTTACAAACCATGATTCCGGACCTTTCCGGTATGTTCTCGAACGCAATTGCCTCCTAAATCCTAATCGTTTACAAATCGCCCCCTGCTTTCGACCTCTATAACACAACGCCCCGGCTCGGCTGCCGTTCTTCTTCTCCCGCAAGGAAAAAAAAAAGCAAGCACCCTTCTCCGATCGTCAGGCGGCGAGCGACGAGCTCGTTTCAAGAGGCCAGGTCCGTCCGGTTCCTCTCGATCTTCCTAACCGGCCGCCACACATACTGATTCTACTCCCGTCGATTCTCTCCGCCGCTTTAGGGTTTGTTTCGTGCCGGACCGTGTCGCGATCCCCGATGGCGGAGCCGGCGAAGCCCGAGGTGACGGAGGAGGCCAAGATGGACCTGCTCGAGGACGACGACGAGTTCGAGGAGTTCGAGATCGACCAAGGTACCGTTTCCGCATCGAATCCCCACTTCTTCGTATTGCTGTCGAAGTCCTCGATGCGCTGGTAGTAGATCTGGTAGATGGCGCCGGTGCCCGTTGATGGGATCTGGCTAGCAGGCTAGGGTTCGTGACGTATTAGCGCAGTTCGGGTCTGATGCGGTGTGGTGGAAGAGATGGGCTGTGCAATATGGATTGTGAAATTGTTACCTGTTACTTGTGCAGTTGTGCTTGGGTTGCATACGAGCTTGAAGGCAGGGCTATTCATGCTTATTTTCTATAAGCGACTGATCTATTGCTCTTAGTTCGGCACATAGATTGACACTATGGTTCCTGTCAAATACGAACATCTGTGGTTAATCTGCTGCGTAAAAAATTGGGGATTGTTGGCTGTTGGGCAGGCTTGCTCTTGTCTGTGCTGATTCCGCCTAGTTAGGGAATTCCATTTTGCAATCCGAGATCTTTGAGCTAGACAATGTTTGGGATGTCAGGCTGAGTCAATGGATAAGAGTTTGTGCTTTATTATTATGTATACGAGATAAGGAGTTTTTTTTTTCTTCTGATAAGATTGTGATTTATTTATCTGTATTAGGTACAAGATTCACTTGTCAGTCACTCACTCCAGACCTCTAGTAGTCCAGTCACAAGAGTGATTTAGAGCACTGGTCCAGCCCTTCAGTGCATAACTTTGACAACTAGTTTCCATGGCAACATCTTGGCAGGCTCACAAAATAGTAGTGTGGAAGTATTTTCGTAGACAGATTTTCATCACTTTTGGATGTCCAGTCTAAATGTTTGTGGAGCGATTGTTCAAAATAAAATGGTTTGATTACACACACAGCATATTCTTGGATGAAAAATATTTTTTGCCTGGGTGGAGTACATGAATTTTAGAACAACTGAAATTACCTGGAAGTCAATGAAGAAGAATATTAACAAAAACATATCCAGCCTATTGCTATGTGATGTGTGCTGAGGACTGATCCCTTATTCTACTTAGATCATTTGTGCAAAGCTACATGCAGATCAAGTTGAAAAGAACGAGGCATAGATCTATTTATGTTTTCTTTATTTTGGAAAGCATGATTGATGTTAAAGTTTAGTCCGGGGATGGTGTTTCCAGGTTAACAACTTTGCGATGCTATATCATGGCTTGTTTGGATAAGCATGCTATTTCTTTAGTTTCTCTTATATTCCTTTCTGGATCAAATTACATGTAGCATCTTCGAAAAATAAAACATCTAGCATGCCCCCTTGTTTTTGGTTGTGACATGATCTAATGCTTGCAAGAATCCAAACACAACGCTATTTTATATGTTCAGTTCAAAACTGTATGTTCAAATCCATTATAGATTCGAACAATGTGTACTTGTGTAACCTAATGTCCGGCTGGCACTAACTTCAAAATTATTACAGAGTGGGAAGACAAGGAAGAAGGCAATGAAGCACTTCAGCAATGGGAGGATGACTGGGATGACGATGACGTCAACGATGACTTCTCGCTGCAGTTGAGGAAGGAGCTGGAGAGCAATGCGCCCAAGAACTAGCCGGCGTATGCAGCCTTGTATTGAGTTGGAGTGGTGTCCAAGAACTAGTTGGCGTATGCAGCCTTGTATCCATTATTATCAGGTAGGAACTAGTGACGATGGTTGGGAAACTGCTACTGTTCCGTTCTGGTCCTTGTTGGCATGGCCACTGACGTAGTCGTTCCGTTTGCTTGGATCATTTAACCACCGAGTTACATGTTACCTATATCTTGTTCTGCGCATGGATCTTTGATGTGATGATTAAACCTCGAGGCTCCAAAGGCAGCGACGATCGGCAAGTGATTGATAGAGGAGGATAGAACAACACAGACTATGGGGTTAACATATTCTTGACTTCTAGAGGAGTACGCTCGCACGACCGGAGGAGGATGGACCACCCAAACCATTTATTTTCCTAGTTAAACTGTCTGAAAAACCACACTTGCAAAATTTCACTTCATAGAGTTATTAGCGAAAAATGATTTTAACACAGAGAGACGTGAGGGAAAAACAATTGAACACAATATATATAGGCTCAGCAATAATAGGATCCAACTAGGCGGACGGGACTCTCCCTATCAGTGTTCATCAAGAGCCCCCTCTATCCTCCTCGATCGAGAATCCTAACCTTAAACTCTAACCTAAACGGAAGCTCGTCAGATTCATCGTCAGAAAGAGAGCTTGTCGCGTCAGATTCATCCTCAGAAAAAGAGAGCTTGTCCGAGAAGAAGAGGTCGTTGAATTGCTCGTTGGAGAAGAAGAGGTCGCTGAATTACTCGTCGAAGAAGAGAACTTTTTTATTTTTGGGAGTTACTTCATGCGTTGTGCTCAAGTAATCAAAGAGCTCTCCAGATATGCTTATCTGGAGAGCGCTCTCTCTATATAGCTTTTAGAAATAATAAACATGCACGCATATCAAAATATTTGGAATGCAATAGTATCCTATCTCTATCATTATACTACTAAATTACTATGTTCTGCTAGTCTACTGGCCAGCTTCTTTAGTCTTTTTTTTTCTTTCTCACAAAATACTATTGAACTAGCTAAAACTAGTAGACCAGTCGAATGAAAGCAATGAAGTTTATCTTCACCTGTCATCCTGCCGCTCCCGCTGCCTGCCCATCCAGCGATCCTAGAACACATGTCTCGGTCCCGCCCGCAAAAGCCGCTGCCCAAACTACCGCAGCAATCACCTCCACGCATTGATTGTTATATTCCTGCAAATCTAGAAAAGAGCTGCTCATATTTTAAATTGGCTAAAATATTGAAAGTAATGATTTACTCTTAGTGCTTCTTGGTAAAATAAACTTCAGAGCCAAAAACTTTGCAAAGTTGGTTAAGTATATACCAATAGTCGAGTAAGTCTTATTGAGTCTTAATATAGTCAGAGTTTGTTGTCTATTGCAGGTGTAACTTTTAATGGTTGGAGCTAACCAGAATTCACATCGCTGAACTCAACGTGACATCCTCACATCTTTATTCATCACATCTTTATAATTATCATTTTTGTTTTATCTATTTAGCATTAAATTTTTTTTAGCTTAGATGTTTTTCCGCGGCTATCGCTTCTTGTTGTTTCTAATTCTGAAAGTTGTTTTGTAAATATCCTATACTCTATTTTTGTAAATTTATTCATGTTTGTACCATCTACGTTCGTCATCGTGCGAGACTTCTAGTATTTCGATCGAGATTATCCATGGTTCACCATTAGCTGTCAGATTATACTATTTTAAATGCGTATGGACTATACTTAAATCGGTTCTACCATAAATATAGATGTCCGTATAGCTCACGGCTCAACAGCCGATCACAGCCGATCTGAGGCACGTTTTTTTTACCCGACTCGAGCACGGTCCGGCATGGTGGTCAGCGTAATGCTAGCCTGGCCCGCTGCCTGGGTGTGGGTCGTCACTCAGCACACCGGGCGGCCCAGCACGATACGAAGTTAGCAGGCTGGCTCGAAATTAGCCAGTTACCTCCACGTCCACCACTTGAGCCCATACACGAATCACCCCCGGCATGCTTGCCTCCTCATTTCCCCATGACCCCAAACCTTATCCGTTGCTCCTGTGGCCCATCACAAACCCATGCATGGAGCTATGGACGCATGGCATCCTCCGCCTCCTTCCATCATCTCTCCCGACAGTTCGCAGGCCACGGCGGCCCGCAGGAGGCCGCGCTAGTGTGCAGGAAGCCGTGGCGGCGTGTGCGGTGACGGTGGGCCACGACGGCCGGCAGGTGGCGTCAGCAGCACGGGGGCGCCGGCGGGCCCGACAGCCTCCCTCGAATGCACGGGCAGCAGGTGGCACGAGCACGACAAGATCCTCATATCGAACTGCGCCGGCACGACACGTAATAGATCCGTACGCTCGTGCTTGGGCTGAGGACGTGGTACGATGGACGGCACGGCACGACCCATTAGCATGATCGTGACATGCCAGGCCCGGGGCGGGCAGCCTGAATGCTCATCTATAACCATATCCTGCTGTTTGATTCAACATACTGCACTAATAGACTATGATTCTAAAATATTTTTGTAGCCTTGCAAATGTGGAAACAATATGTAATTATTGGTGCCACCTGTGTTCCTTGCTATGGCTCAAATCATTTGAGTACTAGCTCGTCATTGTCTTCCTTTATTGGTGAGTTATCCCAATCTCACAAGAATTGTGTAGAGGAAAGTAGTAGAAGTGATGGTGGTCAAGTAGCACATGATCCTTTCATACTTTTAGGCTAAGTTCTTGATGCAAGGTTACTTTTGGTAACTAACAGCTTAAATAAAGAGTCCTTTACCTCTATTCCACTAAAAAAGATGACAGTTACATGTATGTCACAAAAAAGTCTGGAAACACCCCTATGTCATCGACCGAACTTTCTTTTATCTCAGTGTCATTTTGGATGGATGGAGACTTAACGGTGTCAAATGGAGGTGTAAAAAGACAGATTTGCCCTTGTTAGTAAATAATTGACAGAAATTAATTTAAAACAGTAAATAAATTAGAAAATGACAGAAATAATTTTAAATCTGGAAATAATTTAGAAAATTCGTAATTAAATTATAAAATGTCTGAAAATTCGCAAAAAACAAGGAAATAAATTTCAAAAATCAGGATAATTCTGAAAAAATCAGAAAAATTCGTAAATAAATCCAAAAAATTCACAGAAAATCAGAAAATTCAGAAAAAATTAGAAAAAAGCCCAAATTAACCAGTAAAATATCAGAGTAAGTCACAAAATATGAAAATACAATAGAAAAAATACATGACATTACTACTAAATTACTTGGGTCATATCATCAACATTCAAGCAAATAGGTCATATCATCAACATTCAACCATGACATAAGTGCCAGCATACATGAGCATTACAGAAAACATCAAAATGAGTAGGTTCTCCACACCACAAGTGTTTGCAATTAACATGATCCTTACATAAAGCATCATAGCAAAAGCAGTAGTTCCACCAGACTACTCCCAAAATAACACTCAGCAATCACACGTTACTCCATCTGGAGTTTCTTCTTGCTTCTGGTATTTGAAGCTGGGCTCTCTGGGCTGACTATCTCAACTGGAGCCCTCTTTGGTGTAAGCTTCTTCTTCTTCTTCATGGTGGCTTGTTTCTTCCTTGGTGTCTGCAATTGTCGGTGTTTTACCAGCAAGCCTACCTAGGGATACCCTAGACTTGTAGGCAGGGTGTCACCGAGATCAGGAACTCGAAGGTGCAAGCAACACAAGTTTAGACAGGTTCGGGCCGCGATATGCGTAATACCTTACGTCCTGTTGGTTTGTTTGTATTGCCTTGGTACGAGAATATTGGGTTATGTTTTGGAGGGGTCCCTGACCGCCCTTATATACTCCGGGAGGACAGGGTTACATGTAAGTCCTAGTCCGATACTAGCTTAGGAGTCCTACTCGAGTACTCTCGGGTAGTTTCCTTATGTATTCGGCTAGTTCTATTCCTATTCGGGTAGTTTACATACGGATAAGGTATGGACATGTCGCATCCCTTATTCGGTCATTGTCTAAGCTATGTACGTAGTTCCGTAGCCCCAGGTCTGACAATAATGTCTCAATGGGAGGGTTCTCAATTTGGAGAGGAGCAGGGTCATTGGATCTAGTTCCAGATATTGTGTTAAAGGAATAAATTGAAATTAGTTGTATTATTGTAAATGACAAAGTCTTGAAAAGTGAAAAGAGCTTAGAACCATACCTGCTAGACATGCTAGTACTTGTCGTAGTGGTTGATCCCTTTCTTTTGCTGACACCTAATTTTGTTGACGATTTTCTCTTCCCTTTCTTGTGTGTAGCATTGGCCACTGCCTCATTGTGTGGGAATACCATCCCTGATGCAGAACTGGTGGGCACAACAATGCTAGTCTGTGTGTTACTTCTAGATGATTTCTTCAGCTTTTTCTTTGGTGGACCCCTAAAATTAAGTTTTGGTTGATATATAAGTCTACATAAGTGAACTAAAGTGCATATATGTCTATAAAGTTTACCTCTCAGCCTCCATTGTAGCTATGTCACCTGGATTCCCATTCTTACAGGTGTACCAATGGTGCCCTAACTCATGGCATATTGGGCACTCATGCTGCTTCCTACCAGTACCTCCCTCTGTGGGTTTCTTCCTGCTACTACCTCCCTCCAAAGCAGATTTAATCCAGTTCTTTCTCCTTCCTGCAGTTGACTTAAGCAATGGAGGATGCATGAAGAAGCCATGTGTGGCTTTGGGCCACATGGACTTGTCAGGAATAGAGGGCACACGGCCTTGATATGCAACTTTGAATTTCTCAACTGAGTAGTACTCGTCCACATAGTCTTCTAGTTTTGCCCCACTTATTGATGTGATGTAGGCAATAGCATGCTTGCAAGGTATTCCTAATCCTTGCCAAGCCCTGCATGAACATGTCCTCTCAACTAAGTTGACCACAAACCTGAAGGCACTGGCAGAACTCCCTCTAGCACAAACTTCTGCAATATCATCAGGTGAGCTTGTGATCACTTCAATGTCCAAGTTGTAGCTATCTTCCCTCAACTTTTGGACTATATGAGGCAGAATCTTTCCTTCAAACTTCTGTGCAACCCTTTTCCTATTACTCCATTTTATCAACATCATCTGTCTAATGGTATCCATCAAGTCATCGAGGTGCTTTCCCTTGTGATTCTTAACCTGCCAATATAGCCAGCAAAATAAGAATGCAAACAAACGGTTGAAAAAATATGAATGCAAGTAAATACAATTGTAGGCCTACCCATTTATTGAAGGCCACAGCCAGGTTATTGGTAATATAATCCACCTTTGACAATGTGGAGAACTGGCTTCTAGTCCAAAGTTTCTGGTGAGTTTCCTGAAGATATTTCATAGCCTCCGGGTTGACTTCAGCCATTGCTTGATAATGTTTCTCAAACATATAAGGGTTCCATGAATATGCAGATTGCCATAAATGCTCATCAAAAATCTTTCCACTATACCTCTTCTTGAAATTCTGTACTAAGTGGTACATACACTCTATGTTCAGCTTCTGGAAAAACCTCACTAACCCCATTCATCACTGCTTGCCCACAATCAGTGCTGAATGTAAGCCCAACTGGGTTGCCTATAGCTTCCTTCAACCTCTCCATGAACCACACCCAATTCTCATTTGTTTCTGAGTCAATGACACCAATAGCTATTGGGTACATCCAGTTATGACCATCAACTGCACAAGCTACACAACTGGCCCCTGAACCTTCGATTAAAAAAATATACTATCTACTGCAAGATATGACCCACAACCTTGTACAAAGCCATCAACACAAGCTTTCAAAGCAAAAAAATAACCTATTAAACCTTATCTTTTTGTTGATGGTATGGTGATCAATCACAACAAATGAACCAGGGCTACTTTCCTCTATCTGAGCTTTAAATCTGTACAGATTGTCAAAACTTTCATGCCAAGGACCATAAAGTTTATCCATTGCGAGTTGCTTACCAAGATAAACTTTCCTGTATGTCACATCAATTTTGTGACATTCCTTCAACTTCTTTTTCAAAACTTTGGGTCCCAATGTTCCATCTTCTTTCAGTCAATCTATCACTTGCTCACACACTCAAAATTGTGTGACCCCAACACAACTGTCTGCCCTCCTAGTGCTGTGACACTCATGAGGGTATGGGTTCCTTGTCACCTGCAAATATATCAATCAATCCAGCAGTTATTTACTAGGACATAAAATATATCAATGCAAAGAAAGTGCTAAATAATGAAAGATTACCTTAACTGTACCATCCTTGAGAGTAGCTTCATGAAGTCTCCATCCGTAGCCCACTGTCTTGCCACTGCAATACACCCTGTATTGAGATTTATCACTCTTTTCAATTTCATATTGGAACTCATATTTCATAGCATGTGAAGCTAAAGCCAACTTAAATATAGCCATGTCTGAATACAAAGTGCCTACTGCCATAGGAGGATCCAACTTGTCATAATCAGCTTCAGGCTTCTGTGCAGGCTCTCTATCTTTCACAATCTCATCTATGTCCTCTAATTCAACGCCAGACACAGAATCATCATCACTACCAGATTCATGGCATGTGTCTGATTCATCATCTCTGATTGTCCTTGTTCATTGCTAGCATCAGGTATTGGATTTTGGAAACCAATGTCAATATATAATCCTTCCTCATCAATACCCACATGATCAAAGGATGGGTTTGGGTTAGCAAGGAAATCAGTATCAGCAGATTGGGTATGACTTTGAAGGCTAGGTTCTGGTAACATAGGACATGACACTGAAGGTGTGAATGGGGCTTCAATTGAGTGGACAGTACCACTAAATTCCCATGTTGGGATCTCAGGAGGCTCACTATCAGGGTTGTGATAACAGACACTCAATAAACAACATTTTGAAGCCTTATGTTTTGCAAACATTTCAACTAAATCTTGGTCAGAGCAGATTTGGATGTTGGTCTTTCTATCCATGCTGAAATAAAAAAGTGACGCTATTTCATTCGAACATGGAGGATACTTTTCAAGAACTTCATCAACCAAATCCCTGAAGTTGGTGAAATCAGCGTCCACGACTTTGTTCAGCAAATCCCACTGAGAATTCAAATTGCGAGAAATAATCCGTATTTCTAGATCGAAGCTAGTGTTAGGATCCATCCTACATACAATCCACATATCAATTTGTAAAAAATAGAGCTTCAATGACAACAATACGCATTCAACAAATCCTAATTACAAAACAGTAGCTATTGCGACCCATACCTTTCTGTGTCTACCTGGCCTGTGGGCGCGGCGCTGCCTGGCTGTGGGCGGGCCGCCCTGGCCTGGCCCGAGCCGCCTGGCGTCGGCGCACGCGGCCACCCGGCGCGGGGGCCATGCAGCGGTCCGTCTAGGGTGCACGGGCTCGCTCGGCGCGAGGGGGGGGGGCACGCGGCAGGAGCGGCCTGGGAGGGGGCGCGGGACCAGAGGAGAGGCTGGAGGGCGGCACGCCTAGGGTGGGCGGCCAGCGGCGGTGGGGGGCATGGCCGGTGACAGCGGACGGGCTGTTGGGGATGGGGCAGTGGCGACGGGAGGAAGGGTGCCGATCCGATCTGAACAGAGGATAGGGTTCAAAGTGGAAACAGGGGTAAAATGGTCATTTTACTATGTAGGGCCCACACGTAAGAGCTCCCAATCTGTTAACTTTTAACAGATCATGGATGGAATGACACTGAGGTAAAAGAAAGTTCTGTCGATGGCATAGGGGTGTCTCCAAACTTTTTTGTGGTATACGCGTAACTACCATATTTTTTAATGGCATAAAGGTAAAGGACTCTTAAATAAAGCTTTTGACTCCACGGCATTCTTCACCACTCAAGTAGATGTACGTGACAAATGATAGATCTTGCACACATGATATTTGTCTTTTCAGCTACTATAATTTACAATTAGGACCAATTCATGGATATATATTGGAACAATATTTGAATTTTATATGTGCATAGCTAGTTAATACTAATTCTAGTTTAATGTATGAACATGCAACCTGAATCATTATGGTTGGCAACATAACTACATATATTTTTGTTTGAGAGATATTTTTTGTAGTTTCTTTCATGAAGGGAATTTGTTTTGCCCATAGTAATGGGCGGGCACATACCTAATACATGTAAAATAGTTCACTCATGTATTTGGAAAAGAAAAAAAAATGTTTGAACTTGTCTGTCCAACCATCCTGACAATCCGCATTTTTTTCGTTTTAACCTTTTTCACGATTTTTTTTCATGTTTTGACTCCTGGAGAAACGATTTGCGGTTTTGAATCCTAAGGGTCGGCGCACCATAAGTCATGACGCTGAGCTTTGCGAGCCGATTCAATGTGGCAGTCGATGAGGAAGTGACATGGCATGACCTCGGCACCGTAGATCTTGGTGCCGAGCTCGGCGTCGTAGCTCTCGTCACCAACCCGGTAAGTAAAATTTTTTTTGGCTTACGCATTAATATAAGTAAAGCTACTTGGGAAATTTACAGGAACTATCTTCTAGTTCAAGTGGCTAAGGCACTTAATTTCTACCTTGCAGATAGGGGCCCAACCCAGGTAGCTGAAAGGATCAACACTAGGCCTAGGGGGGGTTGAATAGACCCTATTAAAAATTCTGCAAATTCTTGATGAAAAACTGTTAAACCTGTCAGAACTTCCGACGCAGTACTGGAACTTTCGATTGGAAGTTTTGGTACTGGGTAGGAGCTTCCGACGATGAGCAGGAACTTTCGACCCTCAAATAAACTAAATACGATTTTCAAACAAAGATGAATATATGAAGATTATACTTGAATAGAAAGCTTACAACAAGTGTCTTGAGACTTCTAGATATGATCTCTAGCAGCGGAAACTTATAAACACATAGATCGAGTCAAATCTAGCTCAAGAACGATATGAACAACAACAAGTAAATGAGACACAAGATTTGTTACCGAAGTTCACTCCACGAAGGAGCTACGTCTCCGTTGAGGAGCTCACAAAGAGCCAGATTGTCACTAATCCCTTGCCTCTCTCAATCAACCACAAAGGAGGATTGAGCCACTTACTATTGTTCTCACAAAGAGAGGGGGAATACAAACTTCCGGGGGACAATCACAAAGATTGAGAGCTCCACGGTGACACCTAACCGTTTAGGAGCAAAGCTCCAAGAGTAAAGGATGTGAATCGATGAATCAAGCTTTGCTTCAAGTGCTTCTTGAGATGAACAAGCGAGAAATCACTCAAAGCCTCAAGTCACACACCTCAAATGCTTCTCACACCCAAACCCCAAGTCAATCAATGCATTGATGAGCTCTAGAGGGAGTTGGGAGGGAGTATTCAATGCCTTTGGAGGTGTGCTGGTCGGGTTGGTCGGAAAGAAATGAATGAGGGGGTGAGGGGGTATATATACCCCACCCCATAAAAAGAGTCGTTGGCTGTTTCTGGAGGTGTCCATTGGATCTTCCGACGTAGGGTCGGATCTTCCAGCTATGCACAGAATTCAAACTCCGAACTCTATAATAGGATCTTTCGACTCATGGTCGGATCTTCGGCTTCATTCCCAGGTTTGGATCACTCAGATTAGGTCACAGACAACAGGGGTCGGAACATCCTAATTCGGTCGAAACTTACCCCGAGCCGGTGGGAACTTCCTGTGGGAACTTCCGGCCTGTGTAGGAACTTCCGACGGTCCGCAGGAACTTCCAACGGAGACTGTGACAGAAGAAACCAAGTAAGTATTCATCTCAAGGGCAACACTTTGACGATCAATCGAACACGTCCCCCTTTATAGTATGGTGATTCCTACACTCAAATTCAAACCAAAAATAAATTTAAATGCTCGATAGCTCTTTCTGTTGGTGTTTTACCGGCAAGCCTACCTAGGGATACCCTAAGGTAGTAGACTTGTAGGCAGGGTGTCGCCGAGATCAGGAACTCGAAGGTGCAAGCAACACAAGTTTAGACAGGTTCGGGCCGCAATATGCGTAATATCCTATGTTAGACCCGGGACTACGGGACTACGTACATAGCTTAGACAATGACCGAATAAGGGATGGGACATGTCCATACCTTATCCGTATGTAACTACCCGAATAGGAGTAGAACTAGATGAATACAGAAGGAAACTACCCGAGAGTACTCGAGTAGGATTCCTAAGCTAGTATAGGACTAGGACTTACATGTAACCCTATCCCCCCATAGTATATAAGGGCGGGCAGAGACCCCTCCAAAATAACCAACCTGATATCAAGTCATACCAAGGCAATACAATCTGCCAACAGGACGTAGGGTATTACGCATATTGCGGCCCGAACCTGTCTAAACTTGTGTTGCTTGCACCTTCGAGTTCCTGATCTCGGCGACACCTTGCCTACAAGTCTAATACCTTAGGGTATCCCTAAGTAGGCTTGCCGGTAAAACACCGACACCCTACGTCCTGTTGGTTTGTTTGTATTGCCTTGGTATTGAATATTGGGTTGGTTGTTTTGGAGGGGTCCCTACCTGCCCTTATATACTCTTGGGGACAGGGTTACATGTAAGTCCTAGTCCGATACTAGCTTAGGTGTCCTACTCGAGGTACTCTTAGGTAGTTTCCTTCTGTATTCGGCTAGTTCTACTCCTATTCGGGTAGATACATACGGATAAGGTATGAACATGTCCCATCCCTTATTCGGTCATAGTCTAAGCTATGTACGTAGTCCCATAGCCCCGGGTCTGACAAGCCCCCGAGCTCTTTGTAGCCGAGTACTGCAGGCTTCGAGTACTTCTGAAGTAGTCTTCAGCTTCTTTGAAGCTCCATCTTGAAGATCTTCTTCGAGTACTTCCTTGGTTGCATCGAGGTTATGAGGTGCTCACGCCCCGAAATAGCTTCGACTTCTTTATATGGGGTGCGACTTAGTCGCACTCCATATGGAGTAGCTTCCGAGCCTTAGGTTGAATCGTAGATTCAGGCTGAGGGTCCTTAGTCTTGAATCTTCATCTTATCTTTCAAAATTGGAAAATAAGTATTCGATGACACGTACCCCGCAGCCCCCGAGCCTTGAATCCAAATCCCAATTTGAAAAAAGGTCCCCAGACTCGTGGCATTGTAGGTATATGTAATATATTTTTATTCTCTCTGATTAATCAGAAATTTGATGGTATAATGTAATAAATTTGTTCAGAAATTCAGAAAACCTCTCTTTTCTGGCAAAAAGCCTCGAAAATATGGTTAACTAAATAACTTCCCAAAAATGCCCATTATTTTCCTCTCAAAATACCTAAAAACCAAAGAAAACTCTTCAACTTCCCAACAGTGAAATTTAGCCTCCCAATGGTTATTTTAACCGCGCGGTGGCTTTTCTTTCACCAACGGGTCTTCTTTCGAGTAGTTTTTACGTCATCCAGCCCCCGAGCGAGGGAGCCGAACGAGTCGCCGAAGGCACGATGAGTGCCTTGTTTCGCCCAGCCCCCGAGCGAGGGAGCCAGACGAGTCGCCGGAGGCACGACGAGTGCCCCTGTCGCGCCCAGCCCCCGAGCGGGGGGGGGGGGGGGGCAGGCAAATCGCCGGAGGCACGGCGAGTGCCCTGTTTCGCCCAGCCCCCGAGCGAGGGAGCTAGACGATCCGCCTGAAGGCCCGACGAGTACCCTGTTTCGCCCAGCCCCCGAGCGAGGGAGCCAGACGAGTCGCCGGAGTTCAATCTGAAAAAAGACAATGCATACATTATGTAGCATAATGTGAAGATACCGAGTTTTACTCAGTGAAAGTACCAAAATTTATTCGGTAATGAAGATAGTGCTACTGTGTCGAGTTCTTTTTTAGGCCACGTAATTTCCCCGGGCAGTGCACCTGATCTCTGATGGCCTTAGTCCATGGCGCAGGGAACATTGCCTCATTCACGCTGAGGATCATGGGCTTACAGAAGAGTCGAGGTTGCACGGATTAAGGCTTAAGCTCCCGAGTACTTTAGCAACCTTTTAAGAAAAGACAACGAGCAGAAAGTAGTCGACATGCGACAAGAGTATGCGCGGTGCGCAAAAAGTAGTCGATTGTTAGCAATCGAAGGGAACTGGAGGGGAAGGAAGAACGAAGCTAGAGCAAGATAGGAGCTCGGAGGACAGATTCCATTAGGAGAGAGTTCTGATTACAGTTCATGGCGAGTTCTATTCTCGTCTTGCCTCTTGTAGCCGCCGGCCACGGAATCACACACGCAACTCACGCACGCCACTTACACGGGCCGTTGCCACTCTGGGCCCGACACATGCACACTGGGCATCTTGGGCCGAGTAGATCGCCAAGGCCCAGGCGTAGAGGGGGATGTAGTCTTGCTGGTGGTGGTAACATCTCCCCCCTGTAAAGAACTCGCTTGCCCCCAAGCGGGTGCAGCCGGGAAGCGTTGACGGAGAGCTTCCACGTCTTCCCAAGTGGCGAGAGAAGCTGGCCAGCCGGACCACTTCACCAAGACTTGTTGAATGGAGCGAACGCCCTTGGTCACCATCTTCTTGGGCAGTACCTGCTCTGGAAACTGACAAGGAGCATCGAGGTCAGGAATCAGAGAAGAAACCGGATTTGTCTTGGAGATGGCTTGCTTCAGCTGGGAGACGTGGAAAACGTCATGGATAGATGCCGACGATGGAAGCTGGAGCTTGTAAGCGATCGGACCGACTTTACCGATGAGTTTATACGGGCCGAAGTACTTGAAGGCTAATTTCTGGTTAGCACGTGGCGCCAGCAATGATTGCACATATGTTTGGAGCTTGAGATACACTGAATCGCCCACCTGAAAAGAACGATCAGTCCTGCCCTTGTCAGCTTGCATTTTCATACGGTGTGTAGCGCGATGCAGGTGCTGTTGGAGAAGTGTGTTCATCATCTTCTTCTCACGGATCCACTCCGAAATGTTTGCTCCCACGCCCTGAACTGAAGGCAAACCCAGGCTGCGAGGAGAATACCCGTACAAGGCTTCGAACGGGGAACACCCGATAGCAGAATGAGCTGAAGTATTATACCAATACTCAGCCGAGCTCAACCAATCCACCCATTTTGATGGGCAAGCATGAACGAAACAGCGAAGGTATGTCTCGAGGCACTGGTTGACGCGCTCGGTTTGGCCATCTGTTTGAGGGTGGTAACTTGTGCTCATACGAAGAGAGACCCTGACCAGTTTGAAGAGTTTTTGCCAAAATGTGCTTGTGAAGATCCTGTCACGGTCGGAGACAATGGAGTCCGGAAGCCCATGCAACTTGTAAATGTTATCAAAAAAGACTTGGGCAATATCAGCAGCTGTGAAAGGGTGTGATAAGCCCAGGAAGTGACTGTATTTGGTGAATTTATCCACTACTACCAGGATACAGCTTTTACCCTTGGACTTAGGTAATCCTTCGATAAAGTCCATGGAAATAATTTGCCATGCCGATGAAGGGACTGGAAGTGGCTGAAGGAGGCCGGGGTACTTGGAACGGTCTGGTTTAGCTTGTTGGCAAGTGGAGCAACTGGCCACAAATGCTTTAATATCAGATTTCATGGCCTTCCAGGCAAACAACTGCTTGACCCGGTGGTAGGTTACTGGGAAACCTGAGTGACCGCCTGAAGGGGCATCATGTAATGCTGACACTATTTGAGCTTGCAGGTTGCTGTTGTTGCCGAGCCAGATCCTTTTCTTGTATCGAAGAATTCCATCTTGAATAGAAAATTGAGGGACAGCTGAAGGATCTATGGTCAACTTGGACAACAACAATTGAGCATCTTGGTCTTGATTGTAACCTTGAATGATGGCCGAAGTCCAAGACGGGGCACAAGAGGACATGGCGTGCAGGACTGGTTCAGAATCATGCGGCCGCCGGGATAGAGCATCGGCCACACGATTGTCGGAGCCTTGCTTGTAAACTAACTTGTATTGCAGCCCCAATAATTTAGTGAACACCCGCTGTTGCCAAGGAGTGTTGAGGCGCTGATCAGTGAGGTGAGTCAAGCTGCGTTGATCAGTGAAGATAGTGAATTCTGCATGTTGCAGGTAGGGGCGCCATTGCTCAACTGCAAGGAGAATGGCTAGATACTCATTCTCGTATGTAGAAAGGCCTGCTGTCTTGGGACCTAGCGGCTTGCTGATGTATGCAAGAGGGTGACCACATTGTATGAGAACAGCGCCAACACCATTGGCACAGTCGTCAGTCTCCAAGCAAAACGGCCTGCTGAAGTCAGGAGTGGCCAGAACAGGTGCTGAGCTAAGAGCAGACTTGAGAGTATCGAAAGCGGCTTGATGATCAGGTGTCCAGACAAAGATGGAGTGCTTCTTCAGAAGATCAGTGAGGGGATGAGCAATGATTGCAAAATGTCTGACAAACTTCCGATAATAGCCCGCCAAACCGAGGAAACTCCGCAGCTCTTTGGTGTTGGTAGGGGTAGGCCACGAGACCATGGCTTCCACCTTTCTAGAGTTAGTTGAGATACCTTCGGCGCTGATGATATGTCCGAGGTAAGAGATCTGCCGCTGTGCGAAAGTACATTTGGACAGTTTGACTTGCCACTGGTCTCGTGCGAGCAACTGAAAAACGACATGAAGATGGGAAAGATGCTCTTCAAAAGAACGACTGTACACCAATATGTCATCGAAGAAAACCAGAACACATGTCCTCAATAATGGCTGGAGAGTGGAATTCATAGCACCTTGGAAAGAAGTGGGGGCTCCACAAAGGCCAAAAGACATAACCTTAAACTCGAAGTGGCCAAAATGGGTTTGGAAGGCTGTTTTGTACTCTTCGCTGGCCTTCATTCTGATTTGATGAAAACTCGAATTGAGGTCAAGGCTAGAAAACCAAGAAGCCCTTGCCAATTCATCGACTAGCTCATCGAAAATGGGTATAGGGAACTTGCCCCGGACAGTTAGCGCGTTGAGGTAGCGGTAATCCACACAAGGACGCCATGTCCCGTCCTTTTTCTTAACCAACAGCAGTGGTGAAGAAAAGGGGCTGCTGCTTGGATGGATTAGGCCCTTGTCCAGCATATCTTGTATCTGCTTTTCAATTTCATCCTTGAGAGCCGGAGGGTATCGGTAGGGGCGGATATAGACTGGTTTGGCGCCCGCCACTAAGGGAATTGAGTGATCACAATCCCGAGCAGGAGGTAACCCACTGACTGGAGCAAAAACTGAGGAGAATTCAGTGAGCAAGGTCGAAACCGAGGGGTGTACTGAAGAAGCTATCTCCTCTAGCTGATCAGGTACTGAAATACTGCAGAGCTAAACAATTGTATCAACAGGCACATGAGGCAAGAGACCTTGTAGTAATACAGTGGAATTACCATACGGAATTGACATCCACTTCAGCTTCCAATGAACCTTCATGGGGCTGAAAGACTCAAGCCAATCCATACCCAAAATCAGGTCAAAATGTTGAAGGGGAAGAACCCGCAGATCAGAAGAGAAATTGAAGTCCTGAATTGACCAAGAAGCCCCAGGTAAGTGAGCATCACACTGCATAATACCCCCATTGGCAACCTGGACTCTGATGGCGCTGGGTAGAAACTGAACCCCAAGAAACTTGTCAGCAACATGAGAATTGAGGAATGAATGTGAGCTCCCCGAGTCCACTAAAATGAGCAGGTGATGATTTTGAATAGTGCCCTGAAAGCGCATTGTTCGGGGACCTTCAGTGCCACCAAAGGCCTCCGGAGACAGAGCAAGAAACAGCTGCACATCCTTGACTGATCCACCCTGTTGAGAAGATAGCCCGTAACCAAAAGAGTCAGTGTTACCGTCGGCGTGCGCGATCAAGTCCATTAGCTCTTGTACGACATGAAGTTGCACCGTCGGGGCACACTTATGGCCAGGTTGCCATCGTTCGGCGCATCTATCGCAGAGACCGCGAGCATGGCGGTAAGCCTTCAGTGCAGCGAACTTGTCGGCTGTTGGCTTCCCAGGATCTGGAGCTGCAGGTTGGGCGTCAGTCGGAGGGTGCGGCCGATCGGCAGCAGGAGGCGCCGGTAAAGGTAAAGGCGCCCGTGGGGGCGGAGGCTTCCACTGAAAACCAGCTTCAGGGCGACGGGAATCTCGTTTGAACACTGTCCCGACCACTTCTTCCTGCAACAAGGCAAGGGAGTAGGCAGTATCTAGAGAAGAAGGGCGCTGAACAAGCACAATGGAACGTATATTATCACATAATCTATCCATAAAACGAATAGTGTAGTACATAGGATCCGTGGAATGCTCGTAAGCAATAAGCTGATCCACCAATTCAGAAAACCGTTCTACATAATCAGCGACAGTACTAGTTTGGCAAATGTGGTAAAGCTGCCTAATCAAGGATTCCTGCTGGTCTCTACCAAATCGCTCGAGTAAAAGAGAGGAAAACTCAGACCACGATGATTGTTTCAAACGCTTGGCCACAGATTGGGACCATCGTGCGGCTGGACCATCTAACTGATTCAAGGCCAGACGAACCCAGTAACTAGAATCAACAGAGTACATCTCGAAATAATCCTCACACCTAGAGATCCAAAGTTTGGGATTTTCGCCATCGAATCGATGGAAATGTAATTTGGGTAACTTGCCAAGCATGGGGTTGTCACGGTAAAAACCAGAGGAACCGTGTTTCGTGGAGGAGATGGGAGGGGGAAGGGGATGAGATAACGTACCCTTGACCGGGACGTGGGTGTGGATCAGCACGGATCCGAACCCCTCATCCCGGTAGTGATGTTCAGCACGGTGCCCAGCGGGGCCGTCGGCGTCGGTAGGAGCAGGTGAGCGCTCCGTCGCCGACAGCGGGGATGGGAAGATGGGAGGCTCCTGGACCACGCGCTCACGGAGTGAGCGGTCCCAGAAGCGGGTGACCTTGCCGAGCTCGAGCTTCACGTCGTCGACGGTGGCCTCGATGCGGGGATGCCATTCGTCGAACACCTGAGCCGCGTCCTCCAAGCGGTCAAGCCGGGCGCCCTGAGATTGCTCGATGTCAAGGAATCGGCGGTCCCACTTCTCGTCATGCTCGGAGAAGCCCTTGCGGAGCTCGTCGGAGAACCGCTGCTGCATCTCGTCGAGGATGATCTTGACGGCGGGATCCATGGCGCCGTGGCGACGCTGAAAGCGAGTGAAGTGCTCGTGGGCCGGTAGGGAATCCAGTGCTCAAACCCGACCTACTATCCTAAGCAGCGCGAATTTGGGTGGTCGCCGGCGCAGGAAGCGCTAATCGGCGATATGCAGGGTCGCCGCCGACTGGGAGTCGGTAGGCGAGGCTTGGACGCCGAGATCGGAATGATGCACGGCGGCGCGGGAGAATCGGGCGAGCAGAACAGCGGGATGCCGAGGAACGGGCGAATCTGATACCAAAATGTTAGCAATCGAAGGGAACTGGAGGGGAAGGAAGAACGAAGCTAGAGCAAGATAGGAGCTCGGAGGACAGATTCCATTAGGAGAGAGTTCTGATTACATTTCATGGCGAGTTCTGTTCTCGTCTGGCCTCTTGTAGCCGCCGGCCACGGAATCACACACGCAACTCACGCACGCCACTTACACGGGCCGTTGCCACTATGGGCCCGACACATGCACACTGGGCATCTTGGGCCGAGTAGATCGCCGAGGCCCAGGCGTAGAGGGGGATGTAGTCTTGCTGGTGGTGGTAACATCGATCTTGGGACAAAAGGTTGCACGGTGCGCAAAAAGTGTTAGTGAAGTGTCGCCCTGGGGGGTCCTATGCCCATCGAGAGTCGTACACACAAAAGTAGAGAGCACGTGCTGCTGCGCGCAAGATTTCAGACATCTAGGGTGTAGCTGTGGCGAGCCTCCAGTACTTAGAACACAAACTTTGTGGCCGTAGCCTCCGCAGTCGTGTGTTTAAGCCTGTGATGAGGCTCCAACAGACCCCAGGAGTAGTCGATCTTGTCGAGAAAAAGTCGAGAAAGGTATAAGTGAGTTAGCTTGATTCGTGGATGATCTGTCGACGAAGCCGTGGTGGTCGTCGATGGAGCCGCTACAGTTTGTTGATGAAGCTCGACTAGTCGAAGTCGATTTCGACTAGTTCTGACGATGTAATGCCTGTTCTCAACGAGTTTTCTAGTCGAAACGAGTAGGTAATGTAGTCGTCGCTGCGAGACTCGCCCTCGACTAGTTTATAGTCGAGGCGAGTAGTTGAAGTAGCCGCAGACAGGTCGCCGAGAACCCCCGCGAAGTTGAAGTAGTCGTCGACGAGTTGCCGAGCGTCCTCGTGCGGTCGGAGTAGTCGTCGGCGGGTCATCGATCCTCGCCGCGAAGTCGTAGTAGTTGTCAACGTTGCGGCACGGGATGAAGTCGTGCCGAATGGTCGAGTCGTCGAGGTAGTCGGCCGAGCTCGTTGCACGTTGAGCAGGTCGGCCGAGCTCGTTGCACGTTGAGCAGGTCTTCCCGTGTACACTTTCGTGTATAATTAGCTAGCATCTTGGAGTCTTCACGTGGCCTTCCCGTGTGCACATAGCCAAATTTCCCAAAAAATAGCTTAACACGGAGAGCACTTGATTTGTTCCTCGATCCGTACGCGGAGAAGTAATTCTCTCCCTTTCTTTTTTTTTTGTTTTCTGGTGTGAGCTCCGTAGCCCGCCTGATCTCCTTTCTCAAATCGAATTTGCCTCTGCCTTGGGTCTTGTGCGAGCAGTAGTTGGAATCCGATAGGTATAGGAACCGGCGACCAGAGAGAATTAATTAGTTTAGTTTAGAATTGCATGTTCAGCTCTCTTGATGACTTTGACCCGGAGACGGTAGCTGACAATCGGCGTAGTTGCTCCGCATGCGATCCGAATTGCTGCTCTGATTGGATTGGACCCCACCTCGGTCAGGGACGCGTGTAGCAGATCGGATTCTGGGTCTTCAATTCATCCCGGGTACCCGTGCATCCCTCTTCAACGCCGCTTGCGCCCCTGACGCCACCGCTTGTCCATGGGTAGCCCCCCGTCCAAATTGGATCGGGATTGTTCTTGATGCAGATCATCGTCGTAGCCCGAGCTTGAATCGAGGTGAGCTCGATCCGTACTTGATCGCGTGGTTTCCGATTAGAACGAAAATTCAAATTTTGCCGAGATCATCGGCGAGGTCGTCGATGTCGCCCGATGAGGTCGTTGATGTCGCAGCAGGATGCTGAAGCAGAAGCCTCCAGCCCCTGAGCATCAGCGATGCAGACCCCGAGGCTGAAGGTGAACGTCGCGCCCTCGTCGAACACGACGCTAGTGAAGTTGATGCCATCGAATTCGCTGGTGGATCTTCGACGAACACCCCTACTGATGTGTCAGCTGTCGGTGTTTTACCGTCAAGCCTACCTAAGAATATTTTAAGGTAGTAGACTTGTAGGTAGGGTGTCGCCGAGATCAGGAACTCGAAGGTGCAAGCAACACAAGTTTAGACAGATTCAGGCCACAATATGCGTAATAGCCTACGTCCTGTTGGTTTGTTTGTATTGCCTTGGTATTGAATATTGAGTTGGTTGTTTTGGAGGGGTCCCTGCCCGCCCTTATATACTCTGGGGGACAGGGTTACATGTAAGTCCTAGTCCGATACTAGCTTAGGAGTCCTACTCGAGTACTCTCGAGTAGTTTCCTTCTGTATTTGGCTAGTTCTACTCCTATTCGGGTAGATATATACGGATAAGGTATGGACATGTCCCATCCCTTATTCGGTCATTGTCTAAGCTATGTACGTTGTCCCGTAGCCCCGGGTCTGACACTTTCACCATACGTAGAAGAATTGGGGTCCGTCCTTTCATCTTTCAAACTTCATTATCATTTTATTCCTGCATATATCTCATTCAAAGCATCATATCTCAAAATATAATTGTCATTATCACCAAAACTCTTTTATAAGCCTAGATGCACTTTCAATCTCCCCATTTTTGATGATTGATGACAACACAATATGGGTTAAAAAGAGAGAAATAAAATCATGTTTTATACTCAATCATATTTAGAAGAGCTTCCCCCTAAATATGTGCATTTCTCATGTAAACAGTCTCAAATGCCATTGCACATATTCATGTAAGAACTCCCCCCTATATCATTGCATACAAGAGTATAAAAGTGCATGTGTGTGACAATAATAACCATGATGCATATGACATGAAATATCACAAAACAAAAGTGAAAATAACAATACACCATTCAAGCAAGGATAAATCAAGTCTCACAAAGTACACACATAGTCAATCACACTAGCAAATTTATGTCTTACAAACGAGTAGCAAGCCCTAACTACCATACGAATTTAAACACATAGTTCTCCACAAACATAACACCAATCAAGGTTCTTACATGTCCATTAACTAAAACATGAATGAAAAGCGATGAAAACATAGATAGGGTCTCCAAGCACCAAATTCAAATTCACTCTCCCTTTGGCATCAAGCGCCAAAAAGAGAGCTACTCATCGTCCTCATCACTTCCATCTCCATCACTAGCTTCCTCCTCATCATCATCACTTCTATCTTGGCCTTGATCCGCTCCGTCATCGGACTAGGCGGCCTCATCATCGTGCTTCTCCTCTTCCTCACGACCACCAAGGTCCTCCTCAATATCATCACCATCATGAGCAAAGGAAGTACTGCTGCTGTGATCCCAAGGGTCATAGATTGTTGGCGGTCCTTAAATGCGAAATCCAACCACCAACTATACTCACAAACATTGGAAAACTACATCTCTTACTCGCATATTTGTATCACTAACCTAGTTCCACAGACGTATTGTCTATCTATCCCTTGCAGGAACACAAGTCTGAAATAAGAAGAAAACACGACGTATACGCGACAAAAAGTGCACATCAGATCAACCGTCGTAACCTACTTACAAGGAGGGCCCACATGTTAGAGCAAACGGGAGAACCAAGAAAGCATCCACGCAGAATATCCACCTGGATCCACATGTCAGCATACCAGAGAAGGTAGAGCCTGGGGAGGCTCACCTAGGGGTCGGCTGACCCCCAGGGTCGGCCAAATCTACTGGACTAAATGCAGTCCAGGTGGCCTTTGAGGTGGAGTCACCGCCAAGTCTCCAGATCTCCGAGGCTAAGGTTTCCTAATTTATGGATGGCGGGAACCGACCTTGGAGGCTATATAAAGAGCCCCTCACCCCCTCGTTCAACACACACCAACACTTGAAGCCTCACTCTCACTCTCACTCTCACTTGAAGACTTGTATTCCTAGGTAGTGGAGCTAGGTTAGTGCTTTTCCTTTAGCGAATCAAGTCGTCCTTGGGTTGGAGAGCTTTCCTCGACCCTCGGTAATGGCTTTGTATTCGACTCATCAGTACTCTATTCGTAATGCAGAGCTGAGCCTTGGTTGCTTTGTTATGTTAGTAGTATATCATGCTTTGTCCTGTTATGCTGTTATCATAGCAAATAATATCCTGGCTTGGTGCTACACTAGTTATGCTTTATATATGCTCAGACTAGATGATCAAAGTAAGGATATCGGTTCATTATGCTTTCGGGCTTGCCTTAGCGTCTTACTTGTCCATCCGAAGGGTGGGAGACCCGAGGGCGTTAGGGTAGTGATTGTCAGACCCGGGACTACAGGACTACGTACATAGCTTAGACAATGACCGAATAAGGGATGGGACATGTCTATACCTTATCCGTTTGTAACTACTCAAATAGGAGTAGAACTAGCCGAATACAGAAGGAAACTACCCGAGAGTACTCGAGTAGGACTCCTAAGCTAGTATCGGACTAGGACTTACATGTAACCCTGTCCCCCCGGAGTATATAAGGGTGGGCAGGGACCCCTTCAAAATATATCTCATACCAAGGCAATACAAACAGCCAACAGGACGTAGGGTAGCCCAAATCTGTTTAAACTTGTGTTGCTTGCACCTTCAAGTTCCTGATCTTGGTGACACCCTGCCTACAAGTCTACTACCTTAGGGTATCCCTAGGTACGCTTGCCGGTAAAACACCGACAGCTGGCGCGCCATGTAGGAGTGTTCATCGAAGATCCACTGGAGAAATTGATGGCATCATTCAAATTCACTTGCGCCGTGCAACCAGAGGGCACAACGTTCGTCTTCGGCTCATGGGTCTGCGTCTCAGACGGCCTGGGCGACTTCCGTCGGCACCTTGTAACGAACATGGCACCATTTATGCCATTTCGAGTGATTTTGGTGATCGTATGACAACGCAATCAATGGGACTAATGGTTTTGTTGAGTGAACATTTCTAAATCCCTGGGATGAAGTAAAAAGGCCATACAAAGCAAAACACGAAGAAAGAACTCAAAGAAACGCTGAATTGGACGAGTTCTACTGAAATCAGTAGCACCGGTTTAACCGATGCCTAAGCATCGGTTCATCCGATGGTTGTCGGAAGATCCGACATCCTGGCATCTGTGCAAGAATGAAGATCAAGGGAAGATCAAGTGAAGCACCGGTTGAACCGATGGCGTCAACTCAATCATCGGTGCATTCAACGTACTATGTTCCAGAGATGATGTCAAGCACGCAGGAGCCACGCTTTCAGCACCGGTTGAACCGGTGGTGCGTCGGTGCATCCCATCGGTGCAATGACGTCAGCTGAAGAGGGAGGTCCAACGGCTAGTCCTGGTGTTATGAGTGACCGGTTTAACCGACACCCAGTCATCGGTTAAACCGGTGGTACCGCAGACTGTGCGTCAGAAGCTCAACGGCTACTTCAGGTCTGAAAGTGACCGGATGAACCGACGCCACCCCATGCAGAGGCATCGGTTCATCCAATGGTTTGCTGATTTCAGCTATCCGTAGGAGCAACGGCTACAAGACTTGGTGGCCTATATATACGCCTTACCCCGGCCATTTTGAAGTTACTGGAGACCAGAGACACCCCATGCACATTGAAGAACACCTCCAAGCCAACCCAAGTGCATATTGATCATATCCTTAGGTTTTAGCACTAGCTTTGTAAGTGTGAGTGCTAGTTTAGCTCTTGAGTGAGTGAACAAGCAAGGTTGTGATCCTTGTGGCTGGTTCTAGAGTGAACCAAACTTGTATCTTGGTGCGCCGGCCTCCTTGGAGCATTGGTGGCTTGCCGGCACGTCAACGACCCTCTGGCTTGGTGTGGAGCGGCGTCGACAACATTGTGCGGGGGACGGAGACCCCTCCTTCGTGGGCAATCTCCCTTAGTGGAAATCGGGATCAAGGTGACCGTGATTGTGTTCACGGAAGAGACTTGATTACCGGGAAGCGATACTCTTTGTGAGTGTTTCAACAACGTGGATGTAGGGGCGCCTTTGTGGCAATCCGAACCACGGGATAAACCCTCGCGTCAAGAGTTTGCTTCTCCTCATCCCTCCCACTTAAGCTTCCGCATTTCATATTGCAATCTTTGTGTCTTTACTTTCATAGAGTAGTTTCTTGATAGGATTGGCTATAGGTTGCTAAACTCCTTTGGGATGAGGGTTTCACACTAAGGTGAACCGTAGTTGCACATCTAGATAGCTTGATTTAGTTTAAGTTTTTGTGCAAACTAGTTTGAGCCATAGGTTAAGGTTTTTAGAGAGCCTAATTCACCCCCTCCCCCTCTTAGGCTAGAGCACCCGATCGCTTTCAATTGGTATCAGAGCTGGGACTCACTTCTCTCATAAAGAAAGCCAATTCTATTGGCAAATTTGTGTTTTCCGGCTCATTAGATCGGTAGGCTTTACCGCCTAGTGAGTTAGCTCTTAGGGGGAAAGGATGGATCCTTTTAGACCCGCTCCTTGGTTCGACGGCATGGGCTTCCAACGATGGAAGATCTTAATGCAAGCCCATCTCCAAGCAACGGGGCTAAATATTTGGAGAGTTGTGAGTGAGGGCATTAGAAATAATGGTCACCAAGAGAAGCAACATGATGTCACGGCTAAATGCATAATCTTGTCTTCTCTTAGTGATAATGTGTTCAATCGTGTTTATTCTTGTGAAAATGCTAAAGAGCTATGGAAGACTATCATTGAGAACTATGAGGGCACGGAGGATGTTGCCAATGAAAGATATCATGTTCTCATTGATAGGCTTAATAGCTTTAAGTAACTTGATGATGAGAATGCCGAAACTATATACTCACGGTTGAACACTCTTGTGAATGAGATCAATTCTTTAGGTGTGAAGCAAATTGAAGATACGGAACTCATTCGCAAGATCTTTCACTCACTCTGAAGGCTAGACTATGATTTGGTTACCACAATTCTCTATGAGAAAGATCTCACCACCTTGACACCAAATCAAGTCCTCAACAAGGTGATCGCCCATGAGCTACGCAATGACATCAAGGCTAAAGCGCCATCCTCTTCACCAACGCATAGCGCACTTGTATGCAAATAACTCAAGAAGTTGAACAAGATGGCCATCAAAGGTAGATCAAGTGATGAGGAAGAAGAGGATGCAAGAAGCTCCTCAAATAATGAAAAAGCGCCAATGAACCCCAATCTCTACAAGCAAGTGAAGAAGATGAACAAATGCTTGAAGGAAATCAACTCAATGGGGTATATGATCTTCCTCAAAGATGGGCCTCACCATCAACTAATGAAGGTTGAGAAGAAGTTCAAGAAGAACAAGGCAAAGAAGGAGAAGAAGCCCAAGCATGAATCATTTGCCACATTTGGTGAATGGGTAAGCGGTGGTGAAGAATCAAGTGCAAGTTCAAGTGATGAATCAAATAAGAAATTCACCACCCGCATGGGATCATCATCCAACACTTGATTTATGGCCAAAGGTATGGATAGTGATATAAGTGATGATGACTCCGACTCTCCTTCAATTGATGAACTTCTTGACCTTGTTCATGAGCACCAAAAAGTCATTAAGAAGCAATCAAAGGAAATAAAAAACCTTAATACTCTCAATGATCTAAATGCTTCTCTTGCTACAAATTTTGAAGATTTGATGTGCAAATTCAAATTGCTTAGTAAGGAGCATGAAGAGCTCAAGTTAAAATTTGAGAGCATTAATGAATCTTGTGCCATTCCAATCTCTAGGGTAGATGCTTCAATTTCTTAAATTGATTTAATTGATGAATCTTGCTCTAACCCTTGCAATGAGAAATGCTATGAGAATGTTGTTGTAGAATCATGTGATGATCTCATTGCCAAGGAAAATGATGAGCTCAAGCAAGAAGTGAAAAGGCTCATGAAGGACTTATATAGATTGAAGGGCAAAGACATAGAGAGCAATGTCCAACCTTCTCAAGATAACCGTGAAATCATGGTGAAGAAGCTTGAGAAGGGGTCCACCGTGACTTGCTCCAAGTGCCACAAAGAAGACCACAAGTCCAACAAGTGTTCTCAACCAAGAAAGAAGCTTCCGGATGAGAAGAACAAGAAGAAACTCACAATCAAGAGTTCTCTCATCTACACCAAGCCCAACCGGAGGAACAAAAGCAATAGCACCTCCTATGTGATCAAAAAGAAGACCAATGGCAAGGTGGTTGCTCACAAGGTTGGGAAGAAGAAAAGGAGTTGGAACCGCTACATTTGGGTGCCCAAGGAAATCATCACCAATATGAAGGGGCCTCAAATGGTGTGGGTTCCAAAGGAGACTTGAAGCCCAAGAATGGCTACGGGGGATTTGGAGGCTTAGCTTACAAGTTTAAGTGAAGGTCCAAGACAAAACAAGCTAAGCTCAAAACTTGGACATTTGTTGCCCAAGTCCCCCATAAGGTAATGGTAGATAGATTTCAATTCAAGCATCATGTAGCTCCATTGCTTTTGCTAGGATATTTTGCATACATTGAATCTCCTAGTATTATATATGGTGGGTTGCTTGTGTCATGATTCTAACCCATGAGCAACCTACATAGTTTGATAAGTGTGTAGAAAGCTACACAAGGTTACCCTTCATGGTACATGGACCTTATGAGGTATGTATTTCATTTTTGTACTATGAACACAAGCAATAGGGTAAACTTTCCATTGTTGTCAAAAACAATGTGCATACTTTTGCTTGGTGATTCAAACACTAAGTGCACATATTTAGGGGGAGTTCATCCTATGATTTGTGATTTTGAGACTAACATGCTTGCAAGTCTATCTTTTGTAGTCTCATGACGGAGTTAACACTCTAAGAGAATGTTATTCACGTTCAATGTGAACAAACAACTCTATAAGAGTGATTAGATAAATTGTGCTTCATGCATATTGAGCCATGCTCTATTGAACTTAAATGCTCATATCTAAGTTCATAGGCTATTTGCTCATACATTTGCTCAACCTTGGTGTACCAAGCACTCTTTGTGTAAAGACTTTCAATTGGTTGCAAGTCACTTTCAATTGGTACATACAAGGTAAACAAAAACTCCGGATGTATGTAAGGTTCTAAACTCATTCAATTGGTATCATTGTCAATTCCTTATTCTTTTAGAGCTATCTCCGTGCATGATTTGGTCTAAGCTCTCTTGTTCATACATCTAGTTGTGCACTTGATTTCCACATTATCTTTTTGTGCACATACTTATGGGAAGCTTAGCTCATGTCATGCTAGTTTTGTGATTTTGTGATCCACTATAGTAATTTTTCAAATTGGTATCTTCATTGATATCATACAATTGGATCATGAGTCATGGAACTAACTCCCTAGGCTACTAATCTTCTCTTGAGCTATATTGTTTTACAATAGCCTTTTTAGGTGATTTGATTCTAAAGGGGGAGAAATGTGGATCAAAGCAAGGCATGTTCCCAAAGAAGGAGAAGTACATTCCAAAGGGGGAGAAATGTCAAGTGAATCAAGTCAACATATGAGGGAAGAGTAGTAAATAGGAAAAGGAACAAAGGGGGAATTATGGTTTTAGGGGGAGGCCAAGTCGACATTGGATGGTGGTAAGCATCCAAGCAAGTGTAAGTGGTTCAATTTGTAAATGTTTGTAAATTTTATGCTTGCTTTGATTGTGTTGTCAGCAATCACCAAAAAGGGGGAGATTGTAATGAACATGACACCATTTATGCCATTTCGAGTGATTTTGGTGATCGTATGACAACACAATCAATGGAACTAATGGTTTTGTTGAGTGAACATTTCTAGATGCAAGGGACGAAGTAAAAAGTCCATACAAAGCAAAACACAAAGAAATAACTCAAAGAAACGCTGAATTGGACGAGTTCTATTGAAATCAGTAGCACCGGTTTAACCGATGCCTAAGCAGCAGTGCATCCGATGGTTGTCGGAAGATCAGATGGTTGTCGGAAGATCCGACGCCCTGGCATCTGTGCAAGAATGAAGATCAAGGGAAGATCAAGTGAAGCACCAGTTGAACTGACGGTGTCAAGTCAATCATCGGTGCATTCAACGTACTATATTCCAGAGACGATGTCAAGCATGCAGGAGCCACGCCTTCAGCACCGGTTGAACCGGTGGTGCGTCGGTGCAATGACGTCAGCTGAAGAGGGAGGTCCAACGGCTAGTCCTGACTACTCTGTTTCCTCGACTGCTACTCAGGCTACCACCAGATAGTGCTCAAGGAAGAGGACCAGATCAAGACTGCGTTCATCACTCTGTTTGGAACATATGCATACAAGACAATGTCCTTCGGATTGAAGAACGCGGGAGGAACTTATCAAAGGGCAATTCAAATGTGCTTTGCCAATCAGCTCCACCGCAATGTCGAAGCATATGTTGATGACGTGGTCGTCAAGACTAGAAATCAAGATGACCTCATTGCAGACCTAGAAGAAACCTTCAGCAGTCTGCGGCGATTTTGTTGGAAACTGAATCCAACCAAGTGTGTCTTTGGAGTACCTTCCGAAAAATTGCTCGGGTTCATTGTCAGCAACCAAGGCATCGAGGCCAACCTAGAAAAGATCACAGCAATCGTGGACATGGAGGCTCCAGCCACAGTCAGAGATGTGCAGAAGCTCACAGGCTGCATGGCAGCCCTGAACAGGTTCATCTCCCGTATGGGGGAGAGAGGACTACCCTTTTTCAAACTTCTGAAGCGTCAAGATAAATTCAAGTGGACAGAAGAAGCCGAGCGAGCCCTGTAGGATCTCAAGCAGCATTTGCAGTCTCCTCCAATCCTTACTGCTCCACTACCGGGCGAAAGCCTACTCTTATACATCGCGGCAACTACTCACGTCATCAGTACGGTGATAGTAATTGAGCGCGAAGAAGCAGGCCATGTATTTGGAGTATAGAGGCCGGTCTACTTTGTTGGCGAGGTACTTTCTGAGTCCAAGGTACGATACCCTGCGATCCAAAAACTACTCTATGCAATCCTAATTACTTCAAGGAAGCTACGCCATTATTTCGACGAATACAAGATTTCGGTGGTTACTGATTTCCCATTGGCGGATATACTCCACAACCAAGATGCCACCGGACGGATTTCAAAATGGGCAGTTTGTTGGCGCCTACCAACGTCACCTAGCGATGACGCCCGCAGATGCCAATTTGGGACGGCAGTATTTCATGAACCACGAATAGATCCGCAAGCGCACGGAATACCGCTGTAGCATTTTACCCGGGAGTATACCGGAATGTGTGTGTGTGTGTTCTATTCTCTACCCCCTTCTATTTATAGCAGGGAGCCACCAACCGCAGCACCCCAAACCGACATCGTGAGCCAACAGGGAAGTGCCACGTGCCTTGGTTGAGGCGGTGGGGCCCACGGGCTTGGCCGGCCGACCAGGTAGGTCGGTTGGCCTGCCCGGGCCGCCAACCGCCCCCAACTTCCTGGAGTAGGCTTGTCTTGGTCTCCCCTTGTCCTAAAGTTGAGGCACGGCCTGCCCCAGCTGGGTTTGCTTCAGTTCTTGGGCTTCACTTGGTCCATTTGAGCCTGAATCGGTACTCTGATATTTTCTGTGATTTTGTGTCGGGCCAAAGTGTGATTGTAACCTGCATATTAGCTTGAAAACACAACTTGCATATTCTAAAAGGTAAAGTGTGATTTAGGAACTTTATTGGATAAGGATGTGTGTAAGAAATGCAAACTCTCATGATTTTCTGATCAAGTTGACATCTGGAAATGGTCGTTAGTGAGCGTCAACAAGATCCCCCAAGCTGTCCTTTGCTCGTCCTGAGCAAAGTAGGACAAATCAGGTTGTTCATCAGAAAATCACTTTGACTCGTATCTTACCAGTCATGTCATAGTCTGAAGCAAAGAGATTCATCTATAAGCTTAAATAAGTTGGTTAGCATACCTTTGCTCAATTACCTTACTCCCTCATGGGGCTTTTTAGCTGTCTCCTTGTCTTGGGCTGTTGAGAGTTAGAATGGTGCATAAATCAGTACTCGTTCATAGATCCTCAATCCATCTGGAGACACTTTTTTGAAAGATTTTTGAAAACTTGGCAAAGCTAAAAGATAACTCTCTCAAGGCACTCATCTTGTATTTCCTTACCAGGGCAGTGTTTGCCTTTGATCTTCCCTACTACTACAAGCCTTTGTGGAGCTTAAGGTAGGATAAGAATATGGCACACTTGTATTCTATTTATTGTAAAGTCAAAGAGAGGATCCATAGAGAAGCAAGTCATGCAATCTCGATCAAAAGGTGCAAGTGTATGAATGGATGGATAGATGGATGAATATGGCTTACTCCTTGAGGTAATGGCTTTTCTCTCTCGAATCATCCCTGTCTCTCTCTCTTTTTTTTAGACATGGTTACCCCCTTTTTCTCTCCTTTTTTTTGGGTCATGCTTCTTTAGCATGCCATCTTTTCTCTTCTTTTTAGGGCAACCATAATCTGACTTTATTTTATTTCAGGAATGATCTACGAGAGAGATCACCAAGACATGGAGCATTTATAGATGTGAAGTGGATGGTGGTGCTAATTCCCAGTGTAGGAATATAACAAATGGATGGAACATGTACGTGCTTATGATCGAGAAAGCATGAAGAGCATCTTACTAGGGTCACCCAATTTGACAAAACTCAACAGAATATCAAGCAGCATATGTATAAGGGGTTTTCATGGAATATGACATATGGCTCTGGTAGGACATTGCATATCGCTGGGAAACTTGCCTTTTATTTTTTTAAAATTTTCTTTTATCAAAAACAACTCCAGACTTCAAGCATCACTAGAAGAAGCTTGCATAACCTTATTTAACATATCTAAACTCACAACAACTTAGACTCGGATCAAGCATATGCAACCCACGAAACTTTCAGGTTTATTGGCAACATAATTATATAACCAACGAATATAAACTCAGGAGAACTCTTATTTTCAAACTAGGCACAACAGACATGATAGAGCAAAGCAAAACTCATCCTTTCAAATTATCAAAAGGGAGTTAAAACATTCTTACCGCGCATCATGGAAAAGGGAAATAATGCAGTAAATTTTTATTTTGTTTTTGGAAGTTTTTATCAATTTTTATTGAAAGCAAATAAAGGGATACAGTTGACTTAGGGGAGGGAACCTCCCCCAAGCTAGCTCTTAGTTTAGGGTCAAAAAGCAGGACCTTTCTCCATACCTGATCGGGTTAAGGTCGTTTTGTCCGTACCTGGAGAAGTAGTAGTGGTCGATGACGTCTTGTTCTTCTTGCGCCACACCTTCTTGGTCTTCTTTTATGGCGTAGGCGGCGCAGGAACAGGATCCTTTGATTTACCCTTCTTGTTAGACCTTTTTGAGTTCACTGGATCTTCTTTCATAAGTGTCTTCATAAAAGGTATAAGACTATCTTTCTGAGAGGGTGTGACTTCGACTTCTTTGATTTTCTGAGGATTTGGCCCAAATTTGACCTAGATCATCAAGCATTGCTCTTTCTTGGGTCGGAAGTCAAATTTCTCCTCTTTACCATTGATATGGAGTCAGATTACTCCGGCCCCAACATCAATATGTGCATCTGCTGTATTGAGGAACGGTGTCGCAGCCCCGCCCAAATTAATCCGGCTTAAGTGCACTAACCATCATTAAAATGACAATCAGGGTTAACACGCACTTAAAACGGAGTAATCCGGTAGTGCTGTCGGGTAAAATCCCGATTAAACCACTTGAAACAGGATCGACAAAGCAGTCCAGAGAATGCAACATTCCACAAATTTTACAGCACAGAGTACGAAATTGAATTATTATTGCAAACCAAGTTTGAATTTATAAAAGTACAACAGAGTTTAAGTTTGACGGAAAACGAACGATAGTCTAGCGACGAAACAAGACGTCATGATGAAGCCCATACATGATGTCAGCTACATCCTCAGATGTACCACTTGAAAAACAAAGCCACAAGCAAGGCTGAGTATACTAATACTCAGCAAGGCTTACCCGACTAAGGGTATACTTAGCCCTTTATCTAGACATGCAAGGCTTTTGGCTTGAGGGGTTTGTTTTGCCGAAAAGCAGTAAAGAGTAGATCCTTAATTTCAGGTTTTAGCTTCCAAATTCTAGTTCAATTAACCATTCTATGTGAGCATCTATCCAATAGCATACATGGTGGGAAATAATTATCTTTCATCATCCAACCAACCATATTCATCATCATCTTTCACTTCTTACTCTATGTGGAAAAAGGGTTAAGCAGTCCCAAACCGTGAGAAGCGGACGATTCGAATCAAATTTGTTAACCTGGCCAGGTAGACCTAACTCACACGTATGGGAACCAAGTCACCCACACGATTTTTCCCCTTTCTTTCCGGGTTGTGGATCAGGGTCACCCACCTCGACTACAAGAATCCACGCCACGGTACGACGCATGGTCGTGAGCCTTCTTGCACCCGCATGTGGCCGCATGAGAACAACGTTCAAAGAGGGTGAGGGAAAAGTCCACTCGCCGGGCCGATCAGGTACTTAAGCTTACCGATTACCATATTTCTCGGCATGTGGTTAGTACGTTCAAAAGATTAACCACCACTACCACACACTGCGGCCTTATCCATTTTCACTAAACAGACGGGGTATCACAAGTACCACAACCCCGCCCGTGAGCCTTATAGTTGCAGTATGTAGTAGACATTCAACTCCTATAATTCTCGCGAGTGACAGGAAATCACTCGACTTCCACCGAACCATTAGCCTAGCCATCTAGCGACCTACACGTACTAATGTTCAAGCATAGGTACCTAGGATTATGCAGCTAAGGTTCCAAGCAACTCCTGTAAACTTAAATGCGCAAGTAGATAGAAACAATAATAAGTTACATAAATTTAAAATAGATAGGACATGCTCCGGGGCTTGCCTGGGATTAACACTAGGTCAGTGTTAGTTAGAGAATAACTGCTCGGCGAGCATCTTCCTTCGGTCATGCACATCGGGATCCATCCATACATCTTCTAGATGTGTCCACCATTCACCGTCTTCTGGCTCGGCTTCAACGTCACATCCTTCACGTGGTTCATCTATCATACCTAAATGAAATGCAGCAATGCATATGTATGAATGCACAGTTTCGAGTTGCTCAACAATGTAGATGTTATTATTTTACCTTCACGATAAAGTTGTAGTCCAACATGATGTGAGTTTGGATGTGAACTTCTTAATTAACATTTCCTGGGCAGTCATTTATAGAGTAGTTATTTGACACAACTTAGTTCATAAAATCAAAGTGGGGTTTTCATTATATACCAAAACATACAAAAGTTATTTCTTCTAACAAAACTAAAGATAACATGCTTTGTCCAAAACTATAATTACCCATAGCTCATGGGGTTGAAATTTTGATGCAAGGAGCAAAACTGAAGTACCAACTTACAATAAAATTTTCAGCTATTTTCATGAAGCAGATTAAACATGAATAATAAGTTAAACAACTTTTGCTGGGATAAAGATCTATTTTTACAGGACAAATTAGGAAGTTATTGATTCTCAAACTTGGCATGCAGGTTCATCTACTCAAACTCAAGCTCTAGTAAAACTATGAGATTTTTCTAATGAAGGAAACTAGGGTTTTTGTTTTACAAAGTTTATTCATGATTAAATCGAAAGGACTAGTTATACATTACTAAAAATTCCCAAAAATTTTCTATAGCATCTAGAAACAAAGCTAAGTCTGTTTTAAAAATTTAAGCTCAATAAAACTAGTATATAACCCTGTGGATTTAATTCTATTTAACCTAGGCATAAACCAAGATCTAATGAAACCTATAGCTAGATTTGTCAAAATGTCCTCAAATTTTTACAGTAAGCTATTAATATAGGGTGTAGCACTCTATCCAAAAACTAGCCTTAGTTCATGAATACAACAGGAGATACATTTGTGTGCTATTTAATCTAATCTTTATCCTAGATTAAAATAGAAGCATAATATGAACATGTGACTGTAACAAAAGTTGTAGGTTTTGATCTAAGTATTCCAAAACATTTTAGTTTGAATTTTTATGATTTTATACGATTTTATATGGAATTTACAAGTTTGCTGTTTTTGAAAACAAAAGAAAAAGGAAACGAACTTTTGCATCTAGGCCCTTGGATTTCTGTTTCTTCTCACGGGAGGTCCTTGGCGGAACTGGTCAGAACAGGGGAGGGTCGGACGGCCGTTTTCCGGTGAGGTTCGGCCCCGGCGGCGAGGGGGAAGTTAGGGAAAAGGGTGAGGGGGCTCGTGCGCACCTGCCGGTGGTCTCAGTTGGGGCTGAGGTGGCCTGTGGTGGCCTGTCCGCGGGCGCCGGCGGCCGGCGGCCGCCCTGTGTCGCGGCTGCGCCGCTCCGGTGAGGGAAAGAGAGCGAGGAGTGGTCGGGGAGCTTCAGGGGGAGGTCGTGGAGCGATTCCCGGGCTTAGTTTGGGCGAAGGGAGACTGGAGGTGGGAGCTCCACGGGAGCAGGGCGACGGCGGCCATGGGGTGCCGCGGCGGCAGCTCGCCGGTGGCTTGGGGCGGTGGTGAACGGGCTTGGGAGGACCAGTGAGGGCTGACAAAGCTCACTAGGGATACGGTTGGGGGAGAGGAAAAGCGGAGGAGGGGGCTCCGTGGGAGCAGAACGACGGCAATGGCGCCTGTGGCGCGCTGAGCGACGGGAAGAGGGGCTCGGCTCTGGAATAGGCAAAACAGAGAGTAGAAAACGAACTTGGCTTCGTTGGATGGTTAAGCAGCGACGAGAGGGTTCGACGAGGCGACGCGTGGTGGTGCCGGCGACGAGACGGCGACGAACGACGTGAGCAGAGAAGGAGATGGAGTTGATGGCAGTCTCGTGATTAACTCGAAGTTCAAAACTCCAGTTCGTAAACTCTATTTTTCTCCCTATTCCAAAGGTCAAATGAAAAACTTTTGAATATAAAACTTGCTTAAATTTTCGAGATCTACAACTTTCGTTTTAGGCGCTTTTTCATTTGAGGCTTCGTTTGAAAAATAAAATTTAAAACTTGAATGTATTTGAAAATATCGTATACACTTCGGAAATCAACTTTTTCTCCCATTTTTGTGTAGCAACTCGAAAAACTTTGAACATGAAAGTTGTTCGTATTTTGAAAACCTACAACTTTAGTTTTGGACAAAAATTCATTTGAGCTATATTTTAGAAATTATTTTCAAAGCAGATTAGTTTGAAATTTGACAGATAGTTTAAATCTTTGAATAATACGGTTCAAAGGACCTGTCATTTTATGTTCAAACTTTTATTTTCTCTCTTTGACTTCAACAAAACTTTGATTTAACGTGATTTTAGAGAGATGCCTACTCAATTTCATATGTATACTTGCATTGGTTTACAAAATTATTTATGGTTTCTGACCTATGCATCTATACACATACACATGCATGCACACATAAATGTATTCGATTCCATTTTCTTGGTTGATTATGCATGATATCATATTTAATATTTCTTACTTAGCATTTTAAAACTCTGGGATGTCACAGCCTACCCCCCCTTAAAAAGAATCTCGTCCCGAGATTTCGATCGAAAGACTCTCAAGGGAAGAGGAGTAGACTAACCATCAAAGCTAGTAGGATAAAGTCAAAATAGAGAAGGTTGATGTTGGCGATATGATCTTTTGCAGATAAGGATTGAGAACTTAGAGATAGTTTAGGAAGCAAGGTATAAGAAACACGATATCCCCTACAATTTTATCCGATTGGTAACTTGTCCAACTTTGTGTGTTTTATGCCCTCTTGTTCCAATGGTAATGGCATAGATTGCTTGAGCATCTAAGCAGATTAAATAGAGTCCCTTGTCTACCACCTATTGGAGTCTTCCCACGTTCACATCCATTACCAGTTCCTTCGATGATTGTCCTCTTCGCGTCTTCAGAAGAAAGGCTTACTCGATTTGGGATCCGATATATATATCTCCAGACAGACAATAGAGACAGAGTTGAGGAAGGCTCACGCGACACCTGCGCGTGCCGAGTAATAGAACCTGGTGTTGGTTGTCCACAGAAGGCCCTCATTTTCGTTGTAGCATTGCCAGTCATTACTAATAACACCACTACCGAGCATATCTCTAACCAGAATTTCCGAGTATGGTATTATAAGAAAGATGGATAGCGAAATAATGCATGGACGAGTATTATGAAAAGATGGATAGCAAAGAGATGATCCAAGTACAAGGTATGGTGTATGAGTGGTAGAGATTAATCGTGCCACTGTGTGAACTAATCAATTGTTTTTCCACACTAAAAAGCTCCAGGGTTTTCAGCTTTTGCCGTGAGTAATGATGGATAACATATGTGGACACAATCACCACCAAAGTCGACTGGAAAGGATCGGTGGACTTTTCTAGTACTAACATATAGCAGGATTTTGCAGAGAAGAGAGGATCTAAGTCCTAGAAGAATCAATTTCTCAATCTGGTGATGAATCTAGATAGAAAAGATATCAATGTGAGTTTTTGGTCAAGGACATTCTTGCTCAAACTATTGATTAAATTAAATAGTATGATGTGAGATGCATATGCTCGATGACCATGAGAATGATGCATCCTCAAGATGTGTGATTGCAATGCTGGTGCAATGCAATGACGAAATATTTTATATGCAATTAAAATGGTGATTATGACATGATGCAATTGCCACGATGCTGACCCAATTTTGCATACACTCTGATGCAATGATGATGATGCTCTTGACGGATGCATGTATGAGATTCCTTATCAAGTACCACAAAATCAACTAGGACAAAACAGTCCCGTACTCTCACGGGGGCATCCTCAGCGATTCCTTCTTGGTGCCGTATTGAGGAGTCAGCCAATTGCAACTGCATGGGTGTCGGTGTCAACTCTGTGTAGTTGAGTTGGTCAAAGACTGCCTTCGGCATCACACTAACACTGTCTCCCAAATCACATAAGGCTTTGTCGAAGTTCTATGCCCCTACCGAACATCTGATAGTTGGGAATCCTGGATCCTTCTTCTTCTCGGGCAATTATAGAAGTATAGCTGCACTGCATGCCTCAGTGAGTTTGATTACTTCGGTAGTTGGCAGTGGTCGCTTGTTGTTGATTATGTCCTTGATATAACAAGCATAGGTCGGAACCTTCATCGCATCCATCAAGGGTACATTGATGTTCACTTGTTGTATTATCTCAACAAAGCGGCTGAACTGCTCATCTGTACTTGGCTTCCTTGCCCTCATAGGGAACGACAATACTTGGGTATCATAAAATTCATGCGGAGCCGTCTTCCCTTCATGAACCTTCTCGGGTTCCTCCTCCCGAGGTGGTTCTTCTGCCACCGGGCTTGCTTTCTTCCTGTTAACATGGTTAGGATAAGGCGGGTCTTGAGTAGTTTTACCTCCTCGTGTGGTTATCGCCTTAACATTCTCCAAAGCAGAGGGCATGGTAGCAGGCACTTGAGCTAGTTGAGTCTCAATCATCTTGTTGAAACTAAACTGATTCTTGATGGCAGTGGAGAATCCGTCCATCTTGGCATGGATGGTCTCCATAGATTTGTCCATAGCGGCCAACTTCTTCTGAAGGGACTCACTGATCTTCACTTGGCCGTAGACAAGATCTCTCAAGGTAGGCTAGTTAGGACCGAAAGAATTCAAATTCCCATTACCTCCTTGGTAATATGGGCGTGGTTGATTCCACCCCTGACCTCCTTGTGGACGAAACACATTGCTGCCATTGAGGAATAGAGCTTCTTCTTGGGTTTCTGGGCAATTATCGCCCGAATGTCCAACATTCCCGCAGACCTCGCACGTCATGTGAGTTTCCAAGGCTTGAAGTGTTTGCATCTGAGCCTTATCTTGGGAATAATCCTCAAATTTCTTGAGGAGGAGATCAATCTTCATAGCGAGCATGTCGGCCTCCTTGACGGAGTGCACACCTCGCTGGCGTGGTTGGAGGCGATCATCGCTCCAACCTTGGATGGAAACCATCTTCTCGATCAATGATGTAGCTCTTTCAATGGTCAGCGAGAAGAAAGCTCCACCCGCAGCGGCATCCACATGATCACGGGATGACTGTGTCAACCCGTTGTAGAAGTTCTATAGAATGAGCCAATTATCCATTCCATGGTGCGGACACGCTAGAATATACTCCTGAAGCCTCTCCCAAGCTTTCGGAATTGACTCATTTGATGCCTGCTGGAAGTTCAAAATCCGACCACGAAGAGCATTGGTTTTGCCCATCGGGAAGAACTTCGAGAGGAATGCCTTGGCACATTTGTCCCAAGTATCCATAGCAGTCTTGTTAGCATAAAACCATTGCTTCGCTCTCCCCAAGAGAGAAAACGGAAACAGACGGATTCGGATTGCATTTTGCGATACACCCTTGATAACAAAAGTACTGCAGAGCTCCAGGAACTGCTGGAGATGAGTGCTGGCATCCTCATTGGCCCTGCCACAAAATAGGCTGGCCTGCACCATCGTAATGAGACCCGTCTTGATCTCAAAATTTTCTCCTCCGGTGTTAACCTCGGGTCCGGTCGGGACCTGGCTAGCAGACAGAGCAGAGTAATCACGGAGTGTCTTCTGGGCCATAGCTCTAGGAGCTGACGACGATGCGATGACTGGATCAACTGCCGAGAGTGATCTCCGAGGTGATACGAGACGAGCTCGCATCCTCCTCAAAAGTGACTCTGGATCGGAATGAAAGTTTTGCAGCAAGTTGAAACCGGTCATACACTACCCTATTTTCATATCAACGAAGACAAAAAAAATAAAGCCAAGTTAGCCTGTTTAGCAAGCGAATACCAATTTTGATTTTGTTCACAACTCTGTCTATATATTTCACTCTGTGCCTTCCCCAGCAACGGCGCCAAAAATGCTTATTGGCGCCTACCAACGTCACCTAGCGATGACGCCCGCAGACGCCAATTTGGGACGGCAGTATTTCATGAACCACGAATAGATCCGCAAGCGCACGGAATACCGCTGTAGCATTTTACCCGGGAGTATACCGGGGTGTCATTTATATTTCCGCAGGGAAGGCGATGAGTGAGGGAATATATAGATCAGTTGGTGAGCTCTATCTAGATTGGATATTCTCATGCATAAACAGGGGTAAGATAATAACATGGTAGGAGGTAGTGTGACACACACACAAACTACTCTCTTGGATAAAAGAATAAATGTTACTTTAGGCCGGGAGCAAGGTAAAAGTCAGAGCTCGAGTCAGCTGTGCTAGGCTAGCTATATCTACACTTTCTCATTAGTTAGCTCGTCAGAGATTAAACTACACAACAGGGAGATCGCTATCGAAGTAACGGGAGGAGCCCGTACACCCCGGCGACTTTATGTACCTCCTACCCCCATACCGAACGTGGAGGATTACTAAAAGGCATGGACAGAGCTGTCACCATCTGCCGGCTACCTCTACAAACCGTGGGTATAGTTGACATCCAGCAACTCTTAGCTAATCTAGACACCATGTCTACACTAGTAAGGGATACTCTAGTGTCCCGCGTGGAGCCCCCACCCTCCGGATGGACAGACATCACACTAGAGCAATCATACGAATACTAGAGCAGTTGATAGAGTTCTAAGAACAAAAGACTAACCATGTCCAGCACAGGGCGATCATGCAATGCAATCATTGAATAATAACGCAACCATGACAAGAAGCATATACTCGATAACTCAGAATATACTTCAAGCAGATATCGGTAACCATAGTCTAATTCTATTACAAACGACCGAATATTACAAGAGAGAGCTAGAGATGAACCCATACCAGACTCTCGAGCAACTCCGGCGACTCTATGACTTCTAGACTTCTCCTAAACTCCACTAAGCTTAAAGACTACGCAAGCAATGCAAGAGAGGAAGTGAGAGGTGTGGGGTGTGTGTGTTCTATTCTCTACCCCCCTTCTATTTATAGTAGGGTGCCACCAGCCGCAGCACCCCAAACCGATGCTGTGAGCCAACAGGGAAGCGCCACGTGCCTTGGTTGAGGCAGTGGGGCCCACAGGCCTGGCCGTCCAACCAGGTTGGTCGGTCGGCCTGCCCGGGCCGCCAACTGCCCCCAACTTCCTGGAGTGGGCTTGTCTTGGTCTTCCATTGTCCTAAAGTTGAGGCACGGCCTGCCCCAGCTGGGTTTGCTTTAGTTTTTGGGCTTCACTTGGTCCATTTGATCCTGAATCAGTACTCTGATATTTTCTTTGATTTTGTGTCGGGCCAAAGTGTGCTTGTAACCTGCATATTAGTTTGAAAACACAACTTGCATATTCTAAAAGGTAAAGTGTGATTTAGAAACTTTATTGTATAAGAATGCGTGTAAGAAGTACAAACTCTCATGATTTTCTGATTAAGTTGACGCCTGGAAATAGTCGTTAGTGAGCGTCAACACATGGCAATAGCGGTGCCCACCTATAGCAACCAAACATTTCTAGTGGCAATAGGTGTGCCCACTTGTAGCAACCGCACAATTCTAGTAGCAATAGAGGTGCCTACTTAAAGCAACCAAATAATTTCAGTGGCAATAGAGGCGCCAACTTATAGCAACAAAAACAATTGGAGTGGCAATAGAGGTGCCCACTTGTAGCAACTAAACATTTATAGTATCAATAGAGGGTCCAACTATAGCAACAAGACTGTGTAACGTGGCAATAGAGGTCCACCTATTACCACGTTTGGGGTCCGTGGCAACACACTTTCGCAATGGCGTTTTGGCGTTGCAACAATACTTATTGCCACGCTTTGGTGCGATGCAACTAGTTGCTATGGCATCTGGCGTTGCAATAAGTTTTATTACCACCAACCATCTGTTGTATTATCTGTTAATTGCATCGGTCAATTACGTTGCAATAGGAGTTCTTTTTTTGCATCGGCAAGTGATTTGGTGGCGCAAACTTCCTGCAACGCATTTTTTTGCAACAACTCCTGACGGAAAAAGTCCGTTGCAATTTAACCTTTTGCAATGTATTTGGCCATATTGCAACGGATTCTGTCCGTTGCATAAGCCTGATTTTCTAGTAGTGTACCGTTGTAACATTTCACCCGGAGAGTATTCGGGTATCGTTATTTATATTTCACCAAAGGAGGGCATCATGTAAAAGAGTTTACTTGGCACATGACTGAGACGACATGAGCAAGGCACAAACTATAACGAATGCAGGGGTAAGTTATGATAAATATATCGACGGAGGTAGACCCAGGTACCTCCCGGCCGAGTCGAGACGGCTACCCGGCTGGACGACTTAGCCCAAGACGCTCGGCCCACGGGGCTCGGCAAGGAGTACCCGGCTTCATAACCCGGCAGGCAAGCACCAGATTGCCTGGCGGGCTGGATCTTCCAGGATCAGGATCTATTTCAGTTAGGATATTGTCGTGGGATTTTTAGGGTACCCACAGCCGGGTGGCGGAGCGCACCCGCCTATTCCCGGTGAGGGAGGACTCGGGGAAGTACTAGGCGGTTAGGCTAATCTAGCACGGAGGCAAGCACACATGAACTCACGATCTAGAGTGGTTCGGGCCGCCGGAGCGTAATACCCTACATCCACTGGGAGAAGTATTGTTCTTGGTTGTGTATGAACCTATCCTCTGCCTGGCCTTGGCCCTTTTTCAGCCTGAGCCTTCTTCTAGCGGGCGCCCCCCTTTTATAGATCAAGGGGTGCGGATACATTGGTCGTTGAGGCCCCGACAAGCGGGCCCAACGTGACTGTGTAGTATACTACGCAGAGTACTTAAATAGCTACAGTAGTTGTGAATCTTTTCTCCGATATGCTTCCATACCCTGCTGCCCCTCTGACTCAGGGGGGGGTCTTCTCTTGTCCCGTCAGCAAGGTGCCCGTTGGGGGAACGTAGCTTGCGGCGTGGCCTGTTGAGGCTATTATGTAGACGTCATAATGGATGAAGCCGAGCCGTCGTGTCCATCTGTCATGGCAGACTGACAGGCGCGGCGTGGGCGGCACCAGCGGCTCCACCACACGTCTTGGTAATACGCGATCAATAGTGTCCCCTGGTCAAAGAATCGCCTCAGCTTCTGCTATATCAATGCGGACGTTCACCTACCGCAATGAATGTAGAGGTAGGTGAACCTTAGTATGGAGACCAAGCGGCCTTACATACGTGTCTGCGCTTGCAGACACGCGGCAGCTCCGGACCTCCCCGAGGCGGGGTGTCAATCCCTTCCCTTAGTGGGGGGTCCGGTTACTATACAGGGGTCCGGGACCCCATGGGGGGTCCGGGACTCCACGGGGGTCCGGACCTCTACGGGAGGTCCGGAGCCCCCGGCCGTTTGGGCTGAGCGCCTTCTTCTTCCGGAATACGTGGTGCTCCCAGACCTTCCCCAGCCGGGGGACGGGTCCGGGACCGTTGTCAGGTGAACAGGGCTCCAGATCGCGGGGGTCCGGCTGTTTGGATGTAGTCAAGGATAACCACAAGGCTTTTGCCTAGACTCAGCAAGAGGGGGTACCCCAGTTTTGGGGTACCGACAGTGGCCCCCGGGCCCACCTCGGGAGATGTACGAACCCGTGGGTGGGGCCTACCATCGTGATGTTTTCCCACGCAAACTTGATTGCGTCGGTGAGCTCATGCAGAGAGCGGGCGCTCCGGACCCCTGAGGCCAGTACGCCGATTGCCAGGTCCAGGTACTAGAGCGCTCTCCACAGCGCAACGAAGGTGTAGGCTTAGGGTGCGGAACCAAGCTAAGCGGCTACATAGACCTCGGATCGCTCAGGGAGCAAGCACCACTTCCCGGACCGGGCTCTTGGCGACCGTGTCGAGCGGTCTCCGCCGGAGCGGGCCACCGGAGTGGACTTGGATCGACCGTGGCGAGCGGTCTCCACCGGAGCGGACCACCGGAGTGGACTTGAGTCGACCGTGGCGAGCGGTCTCCGCCGGAGCGGGCCACCGGAGTGGACTTGAGTCGACCGTGGCGAGCGATCTCCGCCGGAGCGGGCCACCGGAGTGGACTTGAGACGACCATGGCGAGCGGTCTCCGCCGGAGCGGGCCACCGGAGTGGACTTGGATCGACCGTGGCGAGCGGTCTCCGCTGGAGCGGGCCACCGGAGTGGACTTGGATCGACCGTGGCGAGCGGTCTCCGCCGGTGCGGGCCACCGGAGTGGACTTGGATCGACCGTGGCGAGTGGTCTCCGCCGGAGCGGGCCACCGGTGTGGACTTGAGTCGACCGTGGCGAGCGGTCTCCGCCGGAGCGGGCCACCGGAGTGGACTTGAGACAACCGTGCCGAGCGGTCTCCGCCGGAGCGGGCCACCGGAGTGGACTTGGATCGACCGTGGCGATCGGTCTCATGAATTAGGTCACCGGGCCTTGCAGCAATGGTGTAGGAAACCAGGCCTTATACTAGAAAGGAGCCCGGGACCTCTAGGGACAGCAGACTCGGATACTAGGGGACTCGTAACAGGGCAGTAAAGTACGTAGGCTTAGGGTACATTACCAGGCTAAGCTACGCAGAACTTCTCTACCCCAGGATACGGGCACCACTTCTCCTGAGCAGGTCCCTAGGGGTCCGAACTGCCTTCCAGCTAGAAGGGTGTCCCAACCTGAACACAAGCTAGCAACTCAATTTGGATTGTTAGCACCTAAAGAAAAAACTCCGTGCGGGAGTAAGAAACATGCAGGTTGAATGAACAAGTGCTATTAGGTTAAAGTAAAGATAGGACTGAGAAAGCAAATCTCCTTTATTGCTTGACTCGTGGTGTACATCAGAGGTCGGGATTACGAGGGCGGACCTCTACCGCTCTGGACCACTTGCTGGTGTCGCCTGTTTGTGCGATGAAGCCAGAGATCGGGTTTACAAGGGCTAACCTTTACCGCTCTGGACCACACGTAGGCACCAAATCATTACAAAGGAGAAACACACTCAATCCTATCTAGTGATAACCTACAGCCGTCGCCCCGTAAGGCATGCACATGGCTAGCCATAGTGGTGCTGCCATCTTGGGGGCTCTTCTGTGTTGTTGGGGCGATGGTGCCCTGGACGTGCTTGTACATCATCATCCAGCATCACCTCAGGAGCTAGGGGGACCACTCCTTGCCTAAGAGCTATCATATGCTTAGGTAGCATGAGACAAATTCTTTGGCTTTGAATGGGAGAGGCCCCCTGCCGTCACCAGCTGCCAATGGAAGCCGGCCTGATGGCCGCTCATAGTGAGCTGAAGCCAGTTCGACGCCCTTGCGCAGCAGAAGGACCGGTACGAAGCGCGGAGAGGTGCGGTCGTTCGCCGGCTTGTCCTTGGTGCTAGCGCCAGGGGCCCCCGCGCCTGGTGGCGGGGTCCTATCTGCAGCAGCACCAAGCACCTCGGGTGGTGCCGGAGACGACACGACGACACGGCCAACTTCCTCCGGGATGGCCATTGGCTCCAGGCTCCATGTTGAGAGAAAGCCTTGAGCTGACGCCATGCCACCGCAGAGGAAGCGTGGCCGTTGCTTGAGAGAAAACCTTGAGCCGACACTAGGATGGCGCGGGGCGACACGCAACAGGCGTCACCCCCGCGCACCACCGTACCGGTTCTGAGGCGTCGCAGTGGCGACGCACAGCAGGCGCCGCTGCCGTGCACCGCCGCTCCGAGGGCGCTGGTGCCTCAGCGTAGTGACATGCGGCGTAGGTGACACCATGCCTCTCTTCATCTTCTCGCTGCTGTCGCAGAGGATGAGCTCAGCCTCGAAAGCTTGGAGATCTAGCCAACGCCTGCATCTTCCCCACGGACGGCGCCAAATGTCGTGGGATTTTTAGGGTACCCACAGCCGGGTGGCGGAGCGCACCTGCCTATTCCCGGTGAGGGAGGAATCGGGGAAGTACTAGGCGGTTAGGCTAATCTAGCACGGAGGCAAGCACACATGAACTCACGATCTAGAGTGGTTCGGGCCGCCGGAGCGTAATACCCTACATCCACTGGGAGAAGTATTGTTCTTGGTTGTGTATGAACCTATCCTCTGCCTGGCCTTGGCCCTTTTTCAGCCTGAGCCTTCTTCTAGCGGGCGCCCCCCTTTTATAGATCAAGGGGTGCGGATACATTGGTCGTTGAGGCCCCGACAAGCGGGCCCAACGTGACTGTGTAGTATACTACGCAGAGTACTTAAATGGCTACAGTAGTTGTGAATCTTTTCTCCGATATGCTTCCATACCCTGCTGCCCCTCTGACTCAGGGGGGGTCTTCTCTTGTCCCGTCAGCAAGGTGCCCGTTGGGGGAACGTAGCTTGCGGCGTGGCCTGTTGAGGCTATTATGTAGACGTCATAATGGATGAAGCCGAGCCGTCGTGTCCATCTGTCATGGCAGACTGACAGGCGCGGCGTGGGCGGCACCAGCGGCTCCACCACACGTCTTGGTAATACGCGATCAATAGTGTCCCCTGGTCAAAGAATCGCCTCAGCTTCTGCTATATCAATGCGGACGTTCACCTACCGCAATGAATGTAGTGGTAGGTGAACCTTAGTATGGAGACCAAGCGGCCTTACATACGTGTCTGCGCTTGCAGACACGCGGCAGCTCCGGACCTCCCCGAGGCGGGGTGTCAATCCCTTCCCTTAGTGGGGGGTCCGGTTACTATACAGGGGTCCGGGACCCCATGAGGGGTCCGGGACTCCACGGGGGTCCGGACCTCTACGGGAGGTCCGGAGCCTCCGGCCGTTTGGGCTGAGCGCCTGCTTCTTCCGGAACACGTGGTGCTCCCAGACCTTCCCCAGCTGGGGGACGGGTCCGGGACCGTTGTCAGGTGAACAGGGCTCCGGATCGCGGGGGTCCGGCTGTTTGGATGTAGTCAAGAATAACCACAAGGCTTTTGCCTAGACTCAGCAAGAGGGGGTACCCCAGTTCTGGGGTACCGGCAGATATGCTCGACATAGAGTATCGGTATTGATCGGATTCCAAATAGACTACGAGTAGGTCAAACCCTAACTTGTAATCCACGACCACTGGGATATATAAGGGGGTCGTGGGGATACCCAATGAAAGCGAATTCATTCAGCCTCCATCGAGCCATTGCTCAATGTAACCTAGCTTTGCAAACCCTAATACACACCACCGAACACAGGACATAGGGTTTTACGCTCCGAGCGGCCCGAACCTATCTAAGCCTTGCGTCTTCGTGTTACCATCAAGTTCTTGGCTCTCTGATCCCTCCACCTACAAATCTACTGCTTGGGCATACCTCGAGTGGACTTGTCGGTATCCAAATCCGACAATTGGCACGCCAGGTAGAGGGATCTCCAGGGTTCTCTCATTGAACTTGATGGCATCCAACTCCGGCGTCTTCTTCTCCGTGTAAGTGATGCTGCAGATCCAAGCCTCTCTCGGCTACTCCATCGTCTTCGGTGACATTCCCATGGACATCGTCAGAAACACCAGCATCAGCACCAGCTCCACCATGTCTTCACTCCAGGCGACTAGCTCTCAAGGGACCAGATCTGATCTGACCCTCCCCGACTCTGTGACTCGTCGCCTCGACAACATCGACATCACCGCTCCCCCAAGCACTCGGCGGTCGACTCCCCATCCGCGCCTCGATATCAGCGACATCCTTGCAGGCTTGGACTGAGTAGATCTATCTCTCGCCGAGTGCATCGGCATGGCTGAGGCAGCGCTTCGTCGTCCAGGTGACGCAGCAACTCGACCTACATTCGGCATGCGCAACAGCGTCTCCATCTTTCGAACCAGATCCGAATGTCCATGGAACGCCTACGCGCCGCAGATCTGAACTGACCCAGCGTCGAACAAATCCGATCTGATACGACCCTAGGGTCCGATATCGGCTACCAGGAAGCCCTGCTCACCCTCCTACCCAACCCTGTGAGCAGGCGATCCCCGCGCGAGATCTCATTGGTCTCTGCGGATGAACCATCGACCGACGGAGAAGACGAAGGTGCACGACAGTTGTGCCTTAACCGCAATGCTAACCGTGCCTCGAGGCGCATAGGCGAGCAGGCTATCCGTGACTTGGAGAACGCCGACAACGAGAGGCACCACCCCATGGTGCACCCTACTCGCGGAAACGGTCCGACCCCACGCAACCTCGATGAAGACTTCATCCTCGAGTGTGATGGCTAGAACGTCTACTCCACCCCATCGGCTAACATAGCTGCGGCCTACGAGGCCCTGGAAACTCTCCCGGAGTCCCCTGAGCTCACGCGGGCATGGACCGGCCTGAAGGTTGCCGCTGCCCAGTTCCTGCGCTTTCAAGATGACAACTTGGCCCAGTGGGCCCACTCCAGCACTTCGCGTCACTCCATCCCGTGCCGCCGGGCCGACTCCGAAGTCAACCAAGGAGATCTACACCATCGACTCGGCAACCGCGACACTCGGGATCACCTCAACGCCCGCCACAGGAAGTGTGACGAGGCTGAACGTGAACGTCGTCGCCGCTACGATGAGGACTACGGCGCTCCGAATGGCAACCGAGGAGGGCGACCCCGCCAGCACCGCCAGCGGTCTCCACCGATCAACCTCGACAGCGACTCCGTCGGCGACTTGGACAGTTTCTCCGCATTCTACAACCGACTCCGCGGCGTCACATGGCCGGCCACGTTCAAGCCAGTCAGCATCGACAAGTACGATGGCGAGTCCGACCCCAAAACGTGGCTCCGCACATACTCCATCGCCATTCGCACGACAAGTAAGAACTTGCAAGAGCTTGTTTTGAACAAGTTTAGTTTGAGAGAATTACAACCAACACATCTAGTAGTTGATAGGAGGGTACATCTTATTTTTGTATTTCTTGTTGTCTACTAATCATGGCAGGTGATACAGAGAATTTTGAGCAGTTGAAACTAGACCCTCATGTTCAAGATGTCATTCAACTCTTGCCGTTATATGATGGTAAGTTTGATCCTGAAGCTTACATTGATTGGGAGCTAAAAGTTGATAATGAATTTGATGAGCATGACTTGTCCGAGAAAGAAAAGATTTATATTGCCTCTAATGTTTTGACTAAATATGCTTTGCTAGAATGGAAACATATCTGTAGGCACAACAAAGTTCTAGAATCTTGGGAAGATTGCAAATTTCTTTTTAGAGATGCATTCATTCCTTCATATTATGCTGATTATTTGCTTGCAAAATTAGATAATTTGAAGCAAGGTAGTAGGACTGTGAGGGAATATTTTCATGTCTTTAAGACTTGTATCATGTTTGGTGGATTAGATGAATGCGTGGAAGATGTTATGAGTAGGTTCATGAGAGGGCTCAATTCTGAAATTCGAACCTTGTTAATTAGCAAGTCATATAGATGTATTGGTGAATTATTTTGGCTTGCTGTTCATGCTGAAAAGGAGACTCTATTATTTGTGAATAATTGCAAGAATGGTGTAACCCATGATGTACAAAACTTGTCCACTCTACATGCTAACCAAGAGCAACAAATAGTGGAACCCGAAGATGATTCACCTTTGTCACAAGATGAATTACTTCCTGTTCCCTGTGATAAGGAGGACTTGTGTGTTGATGATTCTTTTACTCATATGCCACAAGTAGTGAATAAGTGTGATTCTTTTGGTTTGGAACCATACAAATGTGCTGAAGAAAAGCTTTTCCATCCTATTACTTGTGCACAAGATGAACTGAAATTGATGTCTTCTTTAAATACTTTGGGTTATATTGAATTTGATATTCTTTGTGATCTAAACTATTTAGAGGAGAAACTTTTTGCATATTCCAAATCGACAGGCTTGTCTAATTATACATATCACTTTATTGGCAAGTATAATTGCAAAAGAGAGTATTTGGTGCACAAAGTTTATATCTGCTCTAATCTGAAATATCCTTTTGGGCTACAATACAATGGTCAAATAGGGAGCAGCACTAACACTAATGATGTCTTGCCAAGTTTCTCTAGTTTTTCTCTTAAGCAACAGGGTCAGCCCAAAGAAGGGAAGCATTGCTGGTTGTTGCCATGCAACATAGCCGTCGTTCCGTGTTCCAACCTCAAAGCAAGCACCTTTGAATGCCATTGGGGCAAGTCGAGGACGACTTGCAGCCAAGAAGGGGAGAATGATGAGGACATCACCAGCTTAGATATGACCATATTAATGGCTTGTAAACAAAAGGTGAATCAATCCTATATCATGATTATTGTTGCTACATTCGATGAATTGATGTTGCGCCATGATGTGTGTTCATTGTCATTTTCAGAAATACATATGTGGATAAAAAAGAGTGCTAGACACACATGGAAGGCATGGAGGACCAAAGAAGTTCACTGGGGACCAAGTCCAAGTGTTCCTCACATCCTCCACCAGGCCACGACGTCACTTTGGGCCCAAAGATGGAAAGAGATCAAGTCCAACACGTTTTGGAGGCTGGATTCGGACTGCAGAAAAAGCATCGACTTGTGATGGACGCCACGGTCGCATACGGACTCGGATTAGGCCGTTCAAGTACTTCATGGAAAGCTTATCAAGTCTACTTTCCAATGGATCTGACCTCACATCCATATCCTTCCGGAGTCGGCCACAATCGTCTGTTTTATACCGATATGTTTTCTGCCCACGATGCTGCTTCATCTTATTTTGGCCCAATGGGCCGTGTATCAAGTTGAGTCCATTATGGACACGTCCTAGGGTTGGAGCATGACCCCAGAACCCCTGTGGTCGTCCTCCCACATTCTGATACCCTTTAGCCGCCGTCAAGAACACTTGGGTTTTGTTTTCGTCGAGTTAGCCATTGCTATCGCCTTTCAGCGCGCGTGTTGGTTCAACCGCCCGTTTGATTGTTTACGGAACCCCACCATATTGTGATTCAGATTGAGTTCATCAATTCCAATCTAGTAAATTCAGTACTTGTTCCATACTTGTTCTTGCTAGTTCTTCGATTGCTTGCAGGGCAGGTGCCCTAGTGGCCGGGTGACGCGCTCCCATAAGATCGCGGCATCCATAGGAGGTGGTGTATCGGTTGCTAAGGCGCATCATCTTGATTGCTATAGTCGGGCCGTGAACATCATCTCCTCCAATCGAGTTATCCCCCACGCCTCTCATCGAAAGATCGGGCACAAACCCTAGCGGGTTCTCATCACGATCTGCGCTCCAGATTGATTGGCGGATCGCAGTAATTGTGGGTGAATCTAGGTTTATCCGTTGGAGGGAATATTCCCTTGGACTCGGCGTGTCTCCGCGACTCTGCCAGCGACCCTTCTCGGGGGTTGGACGCCGTTACTTCAACTCGGTGTGTCTCCGCGACTCCGCCAGCGACCCTTCTCGGGGGCTAGACGCCGTTACTTCAACTCGGCGTGTCTCCGGGACTTCGCCAGCGACCCTGCTCGAGGGCTGGACACTGTTACTTCAACTCGGCGTGTCTCCGCGACTCCGCCAGCGACCCTGCTCGGGGGCTGGACGCCGTTACTTCAACTCGGCATGTCTCCGCGACTCCGCCAGCGACCCTGCTCGGGGGCTGGACGCCATTACTTCGACTCGGCGTGTCTCCGCGACTCCGCCAGCAACCCTTCTCGGGGGGCTGGGTGCCGCTACTCTGGCTTGGCGTGTCCCTGCTACTCCGTCAGTGACCCTGCTCGGGGGCTGGACGCCGCTACTCATACTCGGCGCGTCCCCACGACTCTGCCAGTGACCCTGCTCGAGGGCTGGATGCCGTTACTCTAACTCGGTGTGTCCCCGTGACCCCGCCAGTGACCTTGTTCGAAGGCTGGGCGCCGCAATTCAAAATGCCTGAGCTGGACTTCAGGGTCGAGCTATAAAACTCAGTAGGCAAGTCAGGAAAGGGCTCAGATCATCTGACCCTCGGAACACTTCTGCAAAAGCTCCCGAGGCTCGGGAGCTACACCCAACGGGTGCGCCTAGGGGCGCATCCCGTTGATGACTGGACTGCCACAGGCGGCAGAAGGTAGGGTCCGCAACGAACACCATGTGATCACCGACTGGCCTCACCGGGCAGGCCCTCTTCGATGACTCAGCGCTCGGGGGCTTGACGGAGTTAGACCCGGGTACCTCCCGGCCGAGTACAGTCAGCTACCCGGCTGGACAACTCAGCCCAAGACGCTCGGCCCACGGGGCTCGGCAAGGAGTACCCGGCTTCATAACCCGGTAGGCAAGTGCCAGATTGCCTGGCGGGCTAGATCTTCTGGGATCAGGATCTGTGTCAGTTAGGATATGCTCGACATAGAGTATCGGTATTGATCGGATTCCAAACAGACTACGAGTAGGTCAAACCCTAACTTGTAACCCATGGCCACTCGTATATATAAGGGGGACGTGGGGATACCCAACGAAAGCGAATTCATTCAGCCTCCATCGAGCCATTCTCATTGTAACCTAGCTTTGCAAACCCTAATACACACCACAAAACACAGGACGTAGGGTGCTAAGCTTCGAGTGGCCCGAACCTGTCTAAGCCTTGCGTCTTCGTGTTACCATCAAGTTCTTGGCTCTCCGATCTCTCCACCTACAAATCTACTGCTTGGGCATACCCCGAGTGGACTTGCCGGTATCCAAATCCGACAGATATGAATTGGGGTAATGTGACACACACAATCAGCCAGACTTAGGATAAAGAATAAACGAATAAACCTAAGGTTAGTGGGAGCATAGGCATACAACAGGGTCCTAATAGCATCTATTCAAGCAACCAAAGTTTATGCAACATATGTTTGGTTAGAGCTGCGGGTGTCGGGAAATTAGGGATACCAGGGAGAATGTCCCGCCCTAGAGTACATCCAGGCCGTTACATCTTTCAGAACTCCTACACCGAACCTGAACGTCGGGGAGTAAACTAACCACGAAGCAGCTTCGTAGCGGACGGACAGGGCTGTCACCACCTGCCGTCTACCCCAGTAACACCGTGGAGCACGGTCATATTCGAAGGATCCCGCATACCCGAGCACTACGCTCGTATATGAGGTCACTGTCGGTGTTTTACCGGCAAGCCTACCTAGGGATACCCTAAGGTAGTAGACTTGTAGGCAAGGTGTCGCCGAGATCAGGAACTTGAAGGTGCAAGCAACACAAGTTTAGATAGGTTCGGGTCGCAATATATGTAATACCCTACGTCCTGTTAGCTGTTTGTATTGCCTTGGTATGAGATATATTTTGGAGGGGTCCCTGCCCGCCCTTATATAATCCGGGGGGACATGGTTACATGTAAGTCCTAGTCCGATACTAGCTTAAGAGTCCTACTCGAGTACTCTCGGGTAGTTTCCTTCTGTATATGGCTAGTTCTACTCCTATTCGAGTAGTTACATACGGATAAAGTATGGACATGTCCCATCCCTTATTCGGTCATTGTCTAAGCTATGTACATAGTCCCGTAGTCCCGGGTCTGACAAGCCCCCGAGCTCTTCGTAGCCGAGTACTGCAGGCTTCGAGTACTTGAAGTAGTCTTCGACTTCTTTTGAAGCTCTATCATGAAGATCTTCTTCGAGTACTTCCTTGGCTGCTTCGAGGTTATGAGGTGCTCATGCCCTGAAATAGCTTTGACTTCTTTATATGCGGTGCGACTTAGTCGCACTCCATATGGAGTAGTCCCCGAGCCTTAGGTTGAATCGTAGATTCAGGCTGAGGGTCCTCAGTCTTGAATCTTCATCTTATCTTTCAAAATTGAAGAATAAGTACTCAATGACACGTACCCCGCAGCCCCCGAGCCTTGAATCCAAATCCCGAGGTTTGGAAAAAGGATCCCCAGACTTCGTGGCATTGGGATATGTGCATTATTTGTTTTTCTCTGATTAATCAGGAATTTGATGGTATAATGGAATAAATTTGTTCAGAAATTCAGAAAACCTCTCTTTTCTGGCAAAAGCCTCGAAAAAATGGTTAATTAAATAACTTTCCAAAAATGCCCCTTATTTTCCTCTCAAAAGACCCAAAAAACCAGAGAAAACTCTTCAACTTCCGCACAATAACTTCTAACTGCGCGGTAGATCTAGGTTTGGCTTCCACGCCTTCAAACCATTTCGCCTTCAGCCGCCGCCAAGAGACTCTTTAGCTCTCGCCCGCGCGCTCCCTTGTCCCCTTCCCAGATCTTTGATCCTCCACCCTCTCCCCAGCCCCCGAGCGTATGCGAAGCAAATCGCTCGTGACATCAAGGATGGGTCGTAAGGAAGCTGCCAGGAAGGAGAAAGGAACTGCCAAGAAATCCGTCCAAGGCGAAGGATCGGAATCCATGACTCAATCCCAGGCGGAACACTGGACGTACAGTAAGTGCTCCCGCCGCGATCTTCTCCAATTAGTCGCTCAGGGCTTTCTCCAGGATGAGGAAATCATTGGCTGGCGCCCTTCCTTCCGTGAACCTTATCCTTGCGAGAATAAGGAAGAAATTATTGCCTTTTATCACTTTTTTGAGCAAGGATTTAGCCTCCCTGCTTGCGATTTCCTCCGCGGTCTTCTTTACACTTATGGCCTGCGGCTCCACCATTTGAACCCAAATTCTTTTGTTCATCTCGCAATTTTTGTTCATTTTTGTGAAGCTTTCTTTGGCATCGAGCCACACTGGCACCTTTTCCGCCACCTCTTCTGCTGCAGGCCGCAGCCTTCCTTGAAAAACATTTTTGTGATTGGCGGAGCTGGCATCCAGCTTCGCCAATCCGCTGATTCTGGGTACCTCGAGTACCAACTCCCTTCTAATATTCCGAACTGGAGGCAAAACTGGTTTTACATCGGCAACCACCCTCCCCCTCTGCTTGAGAAGGACGGAAGACCTCCTGTGCCCTGCCAGGAGTGGAACTCGACGCCTGACGAAGGCGATATGGACCAAGTGAAGGAACTGATGGCCCATATCGCCGCCCACAAGGAGATGAACGTCACTGGAGCGTCAGTGGTTTTTGACTTCGCCAGGCGCCGGATCCAACAGCTTCAGAAGCGGGTGCATTATGCATTTGAAGACATTGGCGCTGAGGATCCCTCTCGGATGTGTGCAGAGGAGCTGAGCGGCGCAGAAGCTCTTGTACACACCAAGAAGGTCCTTCTGGACGTCGGAGGAGTACCTTATGTACCAACGTTGTTCTCTGCAGCGAATCCTCCACATCCGGTATGTAATCGAGTTCTTTGGTCCACAGTTGGTGAAAAAATGTTTCTTGTCTTGCCTGACCAAGTACTCGACTTCTTTCAGGATACCGTTGCCACATACAGATCCACACCCTTTATGCCAGGTACCAAATGCTCTGTCCAACTGTACCCAACTCCACATCTTCCTCCCTATCTTCAGAAGAACTGGTCTGGAATCGTGGTGGAGGAACCTGACGCCCGTGTTGCAGCTTCTTCCGATTCTGAATGAACTCAAAGCGCTGCTTCAGGGTTAGCAAAGGACCTGCCCGAGGTTCCGAAGGGTCGACGGGTCTGCGCCAAGCGCAAGACAATCTCTCTCGACTCCCCCAGGTAACATCCTATCTTGTGCAGTAGTCGATTTCAGTTGGATTTGCCTTTCTTTCTTATCCTTCTTCTTTTCTAGTTCTCCATCTCCCGGACCCAAGAAACCGAAGGGTGCCGTGGAGGTTGTATCAGTCAGCATCGGGGATGATGTCCTGGACGGCATCCCGATCACAGGTGCCAGGACGGACCCGTCGCCAGATCGAAACACCGTGACTGTCGTCGCGCCGCGAGCCTCGTCTGAGCAAGAAGTGCCCTCGACTGGTTCTGGCGCGGCAGCCACGGAGGTTGTTCAGACCAAGGTTTTCCTTATCACTGATAAAAAAACGATATTTCCGATATATCAGTATTACCGGTGGGCCCCGGTAAATACAGTTTACCGCTAAATAATTTCAGCGTTTTGAAATCCATCGCGCCATCCACGTTTTCGTGGCCCGCCAAAAGCCCAGGAACGGGTCAAAGTCCTCCCGCAGGCCTCCCCAAACCCTAAATCGATTCATTCCCCAATCCCCACCACTCGTCTCCCTCTCTGCTTCTCCCTCCCCCCTGTTTTCCTCCCGAGCCGCCGCCAACCCAAGCTTGGCCGCCGCCAGGGGCCAGGGCAGCCGGGGTCGTGCCACCCACCGCGCGGCCAGGAGGCCAGCAGCCAGGGCAGCGGGCGCAGCACCAGGTCGCCGCGCGGGGCCACCGCGCTCAGGCGCCGCCCCGGGCCGCAGCGCTCCGGCCGCGCCGCCCCGGGCCGCCGCGCTCCGATCGCCACCCCAGGCCGCCGCTCTCCGGCCGCGCCGCGCCTCGCCGGACCACCGCGCTCCGGCCGTGCCGCGCCGGGCTCCTGCTCCTGGGCTGTATAGCCACCGCCTGGACGGTATTCCCCAATCCCCACCACTCGTCTCTCTCTGCTTCTCTCTCCCCCCTGTTTTCCTCCCGAGCTGCCGCCAACCCAAGCTTTGCCGCCGCCAGGGGCCAGGGCAGCCGGGGTCGTGCCACCCACCGCGCGGCTAGGAGGCCAGCAGCCAGGGCAGCGGGCGCAGCACCAGGTCGCCGCGCGGGGCCACCGCGCTCAGGGCGCCGCCCCGGGCCGCAGCGCTCCGGCCGCGCCGCCCCGGGCCGCCGCGCTCCGGTCGCCGCCCCAGGCCGCCGCTCTCCGGCCGCGCCGCGCCGGACCACCGCGCTCCGGCCGTGCCGCGCCGGGCTCCTGCTCCTGGGCTGTATAGCCACCGCCTGGACGGCGCGTGGCTCGTCGGCGGCGCGTCCAGTCCTGGGCTCCTGGCTGCGTCGCTCCACCCTCGCCGCGCCGGGACATCGCTCGGGGCACCCACACGCCATTCCTGGCCGCCTTGCACTGCAACCCACCTCTCTGCGTCATCGATCCTCTTCCTGTCCACTTGATTCACTGCAGCAGAACGACACCCCCTCTATTCTAGTCAAGGGATCACAGTCACCGTCTCCGCCGTCAGATCTACGTCCGCATGTTCGTGCCGTCAACCCTCCCTGCTCTTCCACATCCGTAGCGTATTAGATGAATGAAACAATATGTATGAATTCTTTCCTGTATGTTCAAGAAAAATACAACAGTATGTATGACTTCATTAGTTGTTTTACAATGCTTTTTAGTACCTAGGGAAGTGATTCAATTACCTGCATTAGCTATTCCTAGAGTTGACTATACATAGGAATGCTGCCTCTGCAAATACCTCGTTGATCATCTCCCCTTGATTTCTTTGCATCTTAGGGTGACACGTGTTGCCAAGTCATTTCCACAAAGCCATATGGCGCAAAACAGGGTGCTGATGGTGACAGGAGGCGATGGAGATGATGCTGATGTAGCCATTATTGGGGCGTCGAGCAGTGGAACTGCTGCTGCTGCTGCTGGCAAAGGCAAGGGTATCACCAGGGAATCAACCACTGGTGTTGTGACCGGTGGTAGGAGCACGAGCACGACGGCGGACACCGGCATTGAAGTGGTCTGCGAAGATGGTAAAGAGGCACAACAGAACACTAGCATTGTTTTGTTCGTTTAATTTCAGTTGCTTATTAGAGTGTATGTGACTCACTATAAATGGAATGAAATTAGAGGGCAATAAATCATCAATCAGGTTAAAAATTCTCTGTATTTCTAATCAGTACAGCTGGCCAATATTGTAGGCCTGTTATGAATTTATTTTTTATTCATTCAATTTATGCAATTGTTATATTTTGCCCCTTTCAATTAGATTAAAAAGATCATTTATATTGTTTCATTCTAGCCACATTTTTGTATGCCAACTACATACTTTTGTAATTCCTTTTCGTTGCAGGGAGGCAGGTCAAATTAAAAGGGTCCATTGAGTATGTATGGAGCCATGGTGAGAAGTATAAAAGTGGCTTTAGCTGCTTTTATTGTAGAATAACTATTGCTGGTGGAGGTGCAACCCGATTCAGGCAGCATTTGGGTGGTATTTCTGGTTCTGTAGTTTCCTGTCCCAAGGTGCCACGTTTTATTAAGGAATTGATGGTTGATGATGTGACAAAACGAAGAATAAGGTCAAAGAAAAATACAGACCTTAAACACTTTATTCAAAGAGAGGTCATGGCAGGGAGCAGAAATTATGGGACACACTGCAACACAAGAATTCCTCTTGATGAAGAAGCTCAAATTCAGATGGCAATGAGAGAGTCTTTAAGGGAACATGCTTTGGAACAATGCAGTCCTCCATCTATTGGTAAGGCAAGTGGTAGTGGGGCTGCAAGTTGTTCAGCTAATCATCAAACTAGAATTGACAAGTTTTACAAAAGTCCTAGTAGTTCTTTCCAAGCTCCCTTTGACATAGATTTGGTACGTAGTAGGAATCAAGTGCAGCCTCGAGTGGATGTTATGCTCACTGCGGGTGCTAGAGAGAAGCTTGGGAAAGCTTGGGCAAAGTGGTTCCATGCTAATGATATTCCTGGAAGGAAAGCGGACTGCCCATACTTTCGAGCAGCAGTCAAGTTATCTCAAGAGCTTGGAGATGGAGTGCATATTCCACGTGGAAAAGAAATAGATGGCCCATTATTGGATAGGATTTTTGATGATGTGGAAGCTCACTTAGCTGAATTCAAGGAAGACTGGAATGAATATGGAGTTACCATCATGTGTGATTCATGGACAGGTAGATAAATGTATAATTTTGTGCTTCATTTTGCTGTACATGTTGAATATAATTGTAGTTGTGTTCTTACCTTTTCTTTTGTCTTGATTGTACAGGCCCTACTATGATGTCTATTATTAACTTTATGATCTTTTGCCATGGACGCATGTTCTTTCACAAGACTGTAGATGCATCTGGTTGTACCCAAAATTCAGATTTTATCTATAAGATTCTCAAAGAAGTGGTTGTTGTTGAGGTTGGGATACAAAATGTTGTTCAGATTGTCACAGATAATGGTGCCAACTACAAGAAAGCTTGCAAGCTGCTCATTGCTGAGTATACTCACATCACTTGGCAACCATGTGCTGCTCACACAATTAATTTGATGTTAAAGGACCTAGGGCGTTTTCCTCTTATTGAGCATGTAGTGGACAGTGCAAAGAAAATTTGTAGATTCTTGTATAACCATAATAGGTAATGACTAGTATAATTAAGAAACTTAGATGCTGAATATAAATGTGCTGTGTAATGACTCTTATGCTTGCTTTCTGTTCAGGCTGCATGCTATGATGAGAGAGAAGATAGGAGGAGAGCTGATTCGGTGGAACGCCACTAGGTTTGGCACGGTTTACCTATTTCTTCAGAGTTTTTGGGATAGGAAGGATCAATTTAAGTTATGGATGGCATCTAAGGACTGGGAGGATTGTGCATGGGCTGGTGAAGAGGACCATGAATACACCGAGGCTTATTTGTCCCAAAAGAACTGGTGGAGTGATATGGAGTTGGTGTTAAAAGCTGTCTCACCAATATATACTGTCCTTCGGTTTGCTGATCAGCAGAAAAATGCTACTGTATCTGGATTCCTTGAAAAAATGACACGTGCTGTAAAGGACATAAGTACCAATTTAAGTGACCGAAGACATAAAGATCTCCTTGACAGTTGGAAGCAAATAATCAACAAAAGGCTTCACTATCTTCTTAATGATACTCTCATAGTTGCAGGTAAGGGTATAAATAAAAACTTCTTATATTCATGTGCCTCTTTTATGCATTGTCAATTTATTAATCTTGTTGAACCTGTTCTTTTTCTAGCTGCTGCACTAGACCCAAAAACAATTTATACTACCAAGCTTTCAAAAAGTTCAAAATGCAAACATGCTGTAACATTGGCTCTGAAGAAGCTTGCTCGTTCATCTTCAAAGGCTTCCGCTGCAATTGACCAATATATCCTCTTTAGAAAGCAAGGAAAGTTATTTGGAGGAGAAGAGGCTCGAAGGTCGGCCCTTAATGGCCGTGTGAGTGCAGGTGATTTCAGATTGCTGCCATTCCCGAATTGACTTAGATCTCAATTACATTCTCAGTTTATATGTCATTCTTTTGTTTGCAGCTTAGGCATATTAGTAGTTTATTCTTATCTGAACCTTTATTAAGCAATACTTTCCTTCCATGTTATTAGTATTAAAATGAATTAGATCTGCAGTACCTTTATTAAGCAATATTTTTTACATTTTTCTAGCTGATTGGTGGGATCAATATGGCGGGGACTACCCGGACCTGCAATACTTTGCAAAGCGTATTGTTTCACAATGTATGTCTTCTAGCGGCTGTGAAAGAAATTGGAGCACCTTTGCCTTGGTTCATACCAAATTGAGAAATCGTTTAAGTTATGACAAGCTCCATAAATTAGTTTTTGTGCACTATAATTTGAAGTTGTGCATCCAACTATTTCAAGACGAAATGCAAAGCCTTCAGGACATGCAATGCCATCTTGAATCAGATTCTGATCCTTGTAGCATCTTGATGGATTGTGCTTTGTATGATGAAGACAACCCGATCATGGATTGGTTGTGCAACTCTAGGAGTCAGTCAGTACCGACTCTTGATGAATATGTTGATAGTGATCTTGACCTTGAACCACCCAATCCTAGTGCATTTATTGTAGAAGAGTTGGGGATGGACGAAGCAGAGGTGGCTGCATTTAAGAATGTTACTTTTCCCAAAAAACGTGGTAAGAAAAGAAGGTCAGCATATGAGGAAGAAGAGGAAGAAGATTTTGCAGATGATGTTGAATCAGATTCTGCGCAAGGTAGCCCTACGTATGTCGAGTCAGGGGACAGCAGCTCTGATGATGGAGGTGATAATGGTGAGTTTTCAGTTTTGATTGTATTCTCCACATTCTTTGTATTAAGTTTGTCAAGGCCACATATATTCGATCAAAACGTTATTTTTGTCGAAGGTCACGGTGATGATGGTGACATTGGACGGGCTTGTGGTGATGAAGAACCTACTGGAGATCCAAATAATGGTGGTGGTACAAATGAGCTTTGACTAACTTTTTATTTTACTTGCACAGCATATACTTTCAGCAACACTATATATATATATATATATATATATACATATATATATATACATATATATATATGTACATATATATATATGTATATATATATATATACATATATATATATGTATATATATATATGTATATATATATATATATATGTATATATATATATATATATGTATATATATATATATATATGCATTTGGATAATGTTTTCAGCTACACATTATATATATGCATTTCATCTTGAATAATATTGATCTGAATGTTGTAGTATTTCTGAATAATATTTGACAGCCCAATCTTGTGTTGATAGTTGAGCTAGGATGCTTATGTTTAGGACTGGGCGTTCGGTCTAACCGAACCGATCGGTTCGGTTACTTCGGTCCTCGGTTACTTCGGTCCTCTGAAACTCGGAACCGAACTAGCATACCAGAAAAACTGAGACCGAGTGGTTCGGTCTTCGGTTAGTTCGGTTCGGTCTTCGGTCAGACCGAACTAATCGAAGTACCAGCAGAGTACCAGACAATCAACACAACAGCTAAGTGTTTAGAAGAAAAATTGGGCAGCATATGACCCAATTTATAAGTGCACATATGACCCAAACAAAGCACAAGATCCAAATATCCAATGATCCAAGATGTCCACGAGACCACGATACATGAAAAGACATTAAGACAATACATGAAAGTTGTTCACGAACACTCCAACAGAAGTACAGAACAGTGACAATAATAATATGGTTCAGGACTTCAGGTTCATAGATCAAGCTAATTTCAACACAACAGCAAGTCTGCAACAGCAAGCTCTCCAACTCCCTCCAACTCTCCAAGTCTCCAAGCCGCCAGTAGCCCTCCAACTCTACAAGAGTCCAAGTTTCCAAGTCTGCAACAGCAAGCCGCCAGCAGCAGTACTTGTTGTCCCAACTCCCAAACAGCAAGCCTGAAACAAAGTTTGTACAAGTCAATGATTAGTAGACAACTCATATAACAATTAACAACATATAGAATGAGATAAATATATTGGGTGCCTCACAAATTAGGTAGGTTTTGAATTGGAGACTTTGCTTTTGCATGTTTTGGAAGATTTGCTCTTGGTAGTGGTGGTAGCCTTGCTCTTGGTACTGGTGGTAGCCTTGCTGCCCTCTACTTGTGCCTTGGAAGCTTTGTTTTCAATGATTGTTTTGTCTTTAAACTCTTTAATCAGCTCTATAATGGAAAAAAATACAAGGTTGTAAATATTTTGCTCACAAACATATATATAAGAAATACAACATTACTTATTGAGTTACCTTCTTCTAGATAAGTTAGTTCTTCAGTATTCTCAGTAATATTGGTTGGTGTAGCCCTCTTAAGCCAATCTTGGGTACAAACAAGAGCTTCCACCATAAAAGGGGTAAGTGAAGTTCTGAAATCATCCATTATACGCCCACATGTGCTAAATGTAGATTCACTTGCAACTGTTGAGATTGGAATGGCCAGCACATCACGAGCCAACCTAGATAGTATGGGGAATCTAGAGGACTGTCCTTTCCACCAAGCAAGAATGTCAAATTTTTTAATATCATCTTCACACTCCTCAGCTAGGTATTTCTCCAATTCATTCTTGTCCTCCCCACCCTCATCCCAGGATGCCATCTGTTCATCTATATCCTCATCGGACTGAGACATCTGAGACAGAACTAAAGTAAATTAGAATAAACTTTCTACACTATGACAGATTAAGCATGAAGCAAATACAGAGTAAACACTAATACAGATCTACCCTAATACCCTACGTCCCTAAAGGTTAAAGGAATAAACACTAGCAACTAGCATGAATCAATCCCATAGCTCGTACAGTACAGATCTACCCCAAAACACTAATGTTTGATTGTTTGTAATCACTTACGCTGCAAGATGCTACTGACGTAGCCGTGGGATTCGCCGGAAGGGAGCACTGGAGAGTGGAAACCGGTGGCGGCGGCGACTGGAGACCGGTGGCAGCGGCGACTGGAGACCGGCGACGCGACGGCGACTCCTAGAGGCGGCGGTGACTGGAGACCGGCGGCGGTGGGGGCTGCGGGCCTGCGGCCTGGGAGCCTGGCGAGTGGCGAGGGCTGGCGGCGGCGCTGCGGCCTGCGGCCTGCGGGAGTCTGGAGCCGGGTGGCCGGGGTTGGCGGCAGGGCGCCTGGGCTGTCGCCAGCTCGCCGCTGGCCTGGGCGCCTCACGCCTGGCCGCCGGGTGCGGGTGGATCGACTAAGGGAGATAGGGAGTGAGGTGAGGGCCGCCGGGTGAGGCCTGAGGGTTTGGGGAGGCGAGGGGGGGGATTGGGGGGTTTATATACCTAGGGTTACATATGGCCAGATGGGCTGATTCCTAGTTGGGCTTGGGCCTTGATGTTTGCTAGAACTGTAGAACTGGAGGCCTGGAACTTCGGTTCGGTTCGGTTACTTCGGTTATTTATCGGTTCGGTTACTTCGGTTTCGGTTAGTTCGGTTATTTAGAAACATCTGACCGAAGTTAACTTCGGTTTGGTCAGTTCGGTCTCGGTCTCGGTCTCGGTTAGTTCGGTTCGGTTCTTCGGTTTCGGTTATTTTTGCCCACCCCTACTTATGTTATGTACATCTTTATAGGTGCTGAAAATACACAGGATGCCTCTATTCGTCCAAGATCAAAAAGGCTGAGGAAAGTCTCTTGCTTCTACCCAGGTGCAAAGGTTAGATGGATTTCTTGCCATCATATGAATTAATTGAATTGGAATTTAGTGACCAGATTTTGAGCATATATGCAATTTTTGCAGTGATATGAGCATCCTAGGGGCCACAGACTATGAACTGATATGGAGATCAGAATTTTGAGCCATATGTGGCTATGTTGTGCTTGTAATATTTTGGACTACATACTACTTTGGTGTCCAAAGTTGGGTCTGTGGACTGTAGTATTTGGGACTATAAATTGTTGTGTGTGTGTTCAAGTTTCATTCGAACTTTGTAATATTTGGGACTGTGGACCAAGCTTGCTATGGACTGTTGTTGCAACAATTTCATTCTAACCAGTAGCATTTGGGACTGTTGGTTGAAATATTTTGGACTTTATTTGTTGTTTCACCACTTAATGTAGAATGCCATGAGCCTATATGGTGGGCAATCCAATAGGTGTTATTGAATATGTGCTATCAAAGGGTGACTTTCTCTTATTTTCTACATCATTTATGTCTAGTTTTTCATGTTCTTTGGTTTGGAAAGGATCTATGTTTAATTCTGCACAAATTTAGTGTTTTTTTCTAAATTTTGTCCGAAAAAAAATTCTATCATCAATAGAATTCCGATATATCTGATATTTCTGTTTATCAGCGACCTCCGATTTTTTTTTCTATTGATAAGGAAAACCTTGGTTCAGACTCCGGTGTCGGGAACCCCCGGATCATCTCAAGCGACCGTGGTTCCCAAGCCGTGAGTACTGAAACTCAAAAAGCTTTCTGTGAATAAATTGACACTGTAAGTGCATCGACCCTCGACTTGTTTTTCCTTATGCCATTCATTTTTCCTAATGCTTGTTGGAATATTTTCAGGACTTCTGCAGCAATTGGGCTGGAGGATACTTCATCAGAGGTGCCACCAGCCCCCGAGCAACAAGACGTCCCCCCACCTGCAGGGGGGAATTTAGTGCCAGAGCCGCCAACCCCCGAGCGCAGGAGGAAGCAGGGCCCAGGGCTGTGGCCGAGGAGGCCCAAGGAGGTGAAGCCGCAGCTCATGATTCAGCACCACCCGAACTCCCCGCAAGTGAAGCAAAGACCGGTGATGCTGAAGAAGCTGAAGGCTCCTCCCTTCCTTCGAATTAGACCAGTAAGTACTCGAGCACCTTGTGTTGTGTCAAGTTCCCCGATTTACGTTTGCTGAAAGTTCCTTCTTTTCTTCTTCTTCAGTTACCTACCAGCTAATTCCTGAGAGGATTACTCCGGAAGAACGACTCAGAATTCCTTCGAATTTGGCGTTCGATCCAATGCTGGATAGGCAAAAGCTTGATCGCTTTAAAGAGCTCACCCAAGAGATGACCCAGTTCACCACGGTAAGTTCTGTAGACAACCCTTCTGGGTTTTGATTAGCATTGTACGACTGCTTACTCGACTTGTTTCTGGAAACAGGACTTGTATAGACAGTCGGAATTGAAGTCCGCCAAGCTTTGAGCTGTGCTGGACACTGAAGCAGAGCTCCTCGATCGCGAGGAACGATGCAAGAGTCTGGAGGAAGACAGCATCACCATGAAGAAACACATCCAGAAGCTCGAGCAGGAGCGGGTGAAATATGATGAGCTTAAGACTTTCAATGAGTCGCTCCGATCCCAGCTCAAAGAGCAGAGGAAAGCCCATCAAGGTTAGTACTCTTTTCGAGTTGTTTCCTTGATAGTCGATCGTGTAGAATCTGAGTGTTCTTTTCTTCTTCGCCTCAGCTTTGAAAAAACTCTTGGCTTCCAAAGAAGAGTACCTCACTGATGTCAAAAGTCTTGTGTATCGACGCACAGATGAAGTCGAGCGGTTGCAGAAAAAACTTCAAGACACCGACGTCCAGTTGGTCGAGTGCATGAAAACCGTCAAGACACTGGGCGAAGAGAAAATTGCCAAGGACAAAGAACTCGAAGAGCTGAAGGTAGCGGCACAAGCGGTAGTCGACATGGTGGATCCTCTCGAGGATGGAGCCTCAACCGAGCGGAGTCTACTCGATCGCCATCGAGATGCTCCTGCAAAGGTGACGGGCTTCGTATCCGAGGCCACCAAGACTTATATTGCCCATACCTTAGCCTTAGTAAAGTCCTTCTGGCCCAAGGCACAGTTAGAATGCTTATCTGGTGGTATGGCTGCAAACTGTTCCGAGGAGCAATTTGAAAAATATATCGAGGAGGTGCAGCCAACCACAGAAAAGATTGTTGAGAGCCTAGATCAGGAATAGGTCTCATAAAACATTGTACCAGTACTTGTGTGTATATGTGTATATAATTATGCCTTTGTTTTATCCTTCATTTGATTATCGAGTATCAGAATACTTCGATTCATAGGATAGTGCACTTACAGAAATCGCCAGACAGACGAAACTTGGCACAGCATCGAGTGACCAAGTACGGTACTCATAGATTGCAAGCCACGGGTTTAAGAACCCCTTCAGGAAGTCATACCCTCGAATCATCCTACTCTTCAGTAGTCGAGATGTAGGCCTGGAATTTATGGGCTTGGTGACCCCTTCAGGAAATCGTGCCCCTCGAATTGTTTCTACCCAAAGGTAGTCGAGGAACAGGCCTGGAATTATGGGCTTGGTGACCCCTTCAGGAAATTGTACCCTCGAATTGTTCTACTTTTTAGTAGTCGAGCGGTAGGCCTGGAATTATGGGCTTGGTGACACCTTCAGGAAATCGTGCTCTTCGAGTTGATTCAACCTAAAGGTAGCCGAAGAACAGGCCTGGAATGAACAATGATAGGACATACTGGCAGAGCCCCCAAGTAAATTTTGCATGTGGCTGAACAAAGCCTCCATTACAAATATATTTTACAAGTGTTGTGGCGTCAGCCCCCGAGTTATGATTTCTCGTGGCGTAAGCCTCCAAACAACAAGTAAAGAGTACATGTTCTGTGGTCGAAGCCTCCAGAATCGAAAAGGAAATGTATAAAAAACTTCTACGGGTAAAATTTCCATAGGTTTTCTATATTCCATGAATTGGGAACTTCGTTGCCGTCCTGGTATTGTAGTTGATAAGACCCTGATCTTGTAACTTGAGATACGATAAATGGTCCTTCCCATCTAGAATTCATTTTGTGAAGTCCTGATTCATCTTGGATGTGTCGGAGGACCAAATCACCGATACTGAATGATCTTTCCCGGACATTGCGATCGTAGAATCGTCGAATTCCTTGAGCATATCTTGCTGACTGAACAAGAGCATTGCATCGAGCCTCTTCGAAAGAATCTAGCTCGAGTTGTCTTGCTTTGTTAGCCTCGCCTTCATTGTAAGCTTCTACTCTTGGAGATTTCCACATTATATCTGCCGGAAGTATAGCTTCTGACCCATAGACAAGGAAGAAAGGGGTATGCCCTGTGGCTTTGGACGGTTGCGTTCGAAGCCCCCAGACGACATGCGGTACCTCATGTATCCACTCGCCTCCCTTTTTGCTGTTCTCATCATAGAGTCGCTTCTTTAATCCTTCAGTGATCAAACCGTTGGCTCTCTCAACCTGACCGTTAGCTCTTGGGTGCGTGACTGATACGTACTTTACTTCAATACACGCATTCTCGCAGAATTCCCAAAATTGATTAGCGGTGAAGTTGGAGCCAAAGTCTGTAATGATTGTGTTGGGAAAACCAAACCGATGCATGATGTCACAAATGAAGTCGACTGCCCTGTCTGGAGTGAGATTTGTTATGGGCTTGTACTCGATCCACTTTGTGAATTTGTCGATTGCTACCAACACATGAGTAAAACCCCCTGGCGCTGTTGTGAACGGACCAATCATGTCCATACTCTAACATGCAAACGGCCATGAAGGTGGGATAGTGATCAGATTGTGTGCTGGGAGATGGACTTGTTTTCCAAAAAACTGGCAGCCCTTGCATCGCCGGACCAGCTCTTCTGTGTCTGATACTGCTGTGGGCCACCAAAACCCAGTCATGTAAGCTTTGCCAACTAGGGATCTTGAGGCAGCATGGTTGCCGCAAGCCTCGTCATGAATTTCTCTCAGGATGTCGCAACCATCCTCGGTCGTGACACACTTCATGAGTACTCCTGAACGCGAGCCTCGTCTGTAGAGGTTGTCTCCGACCAGGACAAATCATTTGCTTTGTTGCGTGATGTGAATAGCTTATGCACCCTTCCGATCTGATCCAGCCGGGAGCTTCTACTCTTTGATGAAGTCGATATAAGGTAGCCTCCAGTCGACGCTTGTCATCATAACCTCCCGATCCGGCCCTTGAGGTTCGGAGTCGGTGGTTTGCTGTGGCGTGGTTCTGATGGATGGTTGCTTTAGTTCTTGTACAAATACTCCTGCTGGAACTTGAGCCCGGGTAGATCCTAGCTTGGATAGTACGTCTGCTCCGATGTTGTCGTCGCGGATCACGTGATGAATTTCCAGACCAGAGAATTTGTTCTCGAGTTTGCAAACTTCCTGGACATAGGCGTCCATCGTCTCCTTGTTGCAGTCCCACTCTTTGTTGACTTGTTGCACAACCAGCAGAGAATCGCCATATACCAGGAGTCGCTTGATGCCGAGAGATATTGCTAATCGAAGACCGTGTAGTAGCGCCTCATATTCAGCTTCGTTATTGGACACTTCCCCCGAGAACATATTTGAGTTGTTCCCCTTTGGAGAGATGAACAGGACTCCTGCACCACCGCCATCGAGCTTGAGGGATCCATCGAAGTACATGATCTAGTGCTCTGGCTTGTCGATAGGTGTAGGAACTTGATTTTCCCTCCATTCTGCCATGAAGTCGACTAGTGCTTGTGATTTGATAACAATCCGTGGCTTGAAGTCAATTGACAAAGCCCCCAGTTCAACTGTGTTGACGCTCACTAACGACCATTTCCAGGCGTCAACTTGATCAGAAAATCATGAGAGTTTGCATTTCTTACACGCATCCTTATCCTATAAAGTTCCTAAATCACACTTTACCTTTTAGAATATGCAAGTTGTGTTTTCAAGCTAATATGCAGGTTACAAGCACACTTTGTCCCGACACAAAATCACAGAAAATATCAGAGTACCGATTCATACTCAAATGGACCAAGTGAAGCCCAAGAACTGAAGCAAACCCAGCTGGGGCAGGCCGTGCCTCAACATTAGGACAAGGGGAGACCAAGACAAGCCCACTCCAGGAAGTTGGGGGCGGTTGGCGGCCCGAGCAGGCCGACCGACCTATCTGGTCGGCCGGCCAGGCCCGTGGGTCCCACCGCCTCAACCAAGGCACGTGGCGCTTCCCTGTTGGCTCACAACGTCGGTTTGGGGTGCTGCGGCTGGTGGCTCCCTACTATAAATAGAAGGGGGTAGAGAATAGAACACACACACCACACACCTCTTCCTCTCTTGCATTCCTTGCATAGTCTTTAGGCTTAGTGGAGTTTAGGAGAAGTCTAGGAGTCATCGAGTCGCCGGAGTTGCTCGAGAGTCTGGTATGGGTTCATCTCTAGCTCTCTCTTATAATATTCGGTCGTTTGTAATAGAATTAGACTATGGTTACCGATATCTGCTTGAAGTATATTCTGAGTTATCGAGTATATGCTTCTTGTCATGGTTGCGTTATTATTCAATGCTTGCATTGCATGATCGCCCTGTCATGGAAGCATAGCATCTAAAAATATAGCATTTTACACCCATAGCACAATATCCATTGCTGGAACCATCAATTGTTAAACCTCAGTTCACATTCAGTGCCTAAAGGACATAATGTTCAGCAAATGCGCCAATTCAGAACACATTCAGAACGCATTGCAAAGCTAGATAGCTAAAATTCCACGTAATTCTTCGATCTGGCTTGGAGTTCACCAATGCCATCACGTTGCCTTCACGTGGTAATTCCCATCCATTATCCGTCCACTCATGTAGCTTTGTCCTGAAAATAAAGAATGCCACATTGGTATTTGCATCATATGAAATTAACTTTGTTAAGTTTTTACTAAAGCAGAAGGGTCGATCAAACTAAGAGCATATAACAGAACCTTAAACTTTGACAGGTGAAACTGAAAAATGACAAGAGGTACGTAGGGGGAAGTTTCATAAAGTTAAACCTGTGATTTGCCAGGTTGTGATGAGGACATCCTGCACTATTACCCACTGGCAAAGACGCAACAAACAAATGGGCCAAGTGGCTCAATTGTAGTCGGGCGGCGACCGTGTCAGCCTCTGAATAATTCCACCTTGCTTAGCTTGGGAGGAGAAAGCCACCTTAAAAGGGAGAGCCACCCTTCCCCTATCGGACTAGTCTTTTAGGGCGATTGGGCCTTTCCCTGAGTGGGGGCGTCGTAGTTGCGGTGCTAAGATTGCCGGGGCCAGATCGTGTGTATCTGAAGCTGGATCGGTGTGTCGGGCTTTTTAGCGTCGGTGCTAAGATTGCGGGATTCAGGGAATCCGGATCGGTGTGTCGGGCTTTCCATCCAATCTCACCTGGGCCGAACTCATCATTTGGTATCAAAGCTGGGCCCTTGTTTAAGGGGGTGTGAATGATGAGGACATCCTGCACTATTACCCGCTGGCAAAGACACAACAAACAAATGAGCCAAGTGACCTAGTTGTAGTCGGGTGGCTACCGTGTTAGCCTCTGAATAATCCCACCTTGCTTAGCTTGGGAGAAGAAAGCCACCTTAAAAGGGAGAGCCACCCTTCCCCTATCGAACTAGTCTTTTAGGGCGATTGGGTCTTTTCCTGAGTGGGGGCGCCGCAGTTGCGGTGCTAAGATTGCGGGGGCCAGATCGTGCGTATCAGAAGCCGGATCAGTGTGCCGGGCTTCTTAGCGTCGATGCTAAGATTGCGGGATTCGGGGAATCCGGATCGGCGTGTCGGGCTTTCCATCCAATCTCACCTGGGCCGAACTCATCAGGTTGGTCCTTCTTTTTGCTTCCAGAAGTTCTTTTTTTAGCAGCCACATCCTTCAGATGTTGAGGACTAATAAAAATGGCGCCAGATTCCCTTTAGTTGCAGCACCACTTCTAGTAGTGAGATGAGCACCTGAAGGCGGCTTAGTACCTATGGGCTGAGCATGAGGCTGGGGAATAGCGGTGTTCTTATGCAAAACAATAAGTTGAAGTGAAACAATTAGCCTCCATTATTTGCAGTATCCAATCACGCTAAACATTTTATTTGTCACCAGAAACTACCTGAGGCAAACGATGTTCTTCACTTATAGGCTGTTCTTCCTCTCGTCGAGTCAAGATTGTTGGAGGCACCTGTGCAGTTCCATTACTCCCGTTGTTTGGCTGCAATTACAGTTTGCTTAGATTAGAATCGATCCTCAATGGAGTTGGGAAGTTGTAATTATTGTGTTGTGCACATGTATTTCATAATAGATGCTAATCTGTACTCTCAATTCTGCACTGTGGATATTATAAAAGACAGGCTGGTATAGGAGGTCAAGTGAGGTACACATTGAATAACTTAATCTGGCAAATTAACATGTTGCATTGAATTTCTAGTACCTGCTGTAAACCTTCATTTGCTTGTGATGCTTTGACAAGGAGCTGGACCTCTTGCAAAATGGCTTCTCTATCAGCCTCCCTTGCCTTCTTCATTTCTTCCACCTCCCTCTTATGCTCTTCCCTTAGCGCTTCCATCTCAAGCCTATGCTCATCCTTTTGTGCTTGAAGCTGACGCTTCATGTCCTCCCGTTCCTCCAACATGTCAGCTTCTCGTCGTTCCATGACGTCATTAAGCTTCTCAATTGAATCTTCAATGCGACAGTTTTCCTCATGAACTGTCTGCTCACTTGTTACTTTTCTCTGGTACTCCCTCATTAGTAGCTGCCTTCTAGTTGGGTACGCAGCTATGTATCCGTTACCATGCAACCTGCTCTTCTTGCAGTTTGTGACTTCGCGGTATGCTGTCTGGAAAATCATGTGTCTCTCCGCTTCTGTAACGATGGTGCCCTCTGGTGCATTGGACCCCCTCTCTGAAACTCTGCTGGTTGATGTATCCTACAATAGATAAGGCACAGATGGAGTTAATTGGAGATGTATTTGCAGGTCTCTTTCCATCATCAATTAGTAAAGGTATCCAAAAAGATAGTTAGAACGCACGTAGATATCCTGGGCCGTTTGGCTTGACCATGTCCCACCCTTGGTTTGCGTCATGAACCAAAGTTCCAACTCGGTGGGCTCTTCCCCGGTTTTTGGGTTCCTCTGATTTGTCAAGAAAATAACAAATTAATATTGTATCTGCTATAACATGCATATACATGCGATTGTCAAGTTATTACCTTCTCATAGCTCGTCTGAGCAAAAGGATTTGAGCCTTGCAGGTGTGGATTCTTTCTAAGGGACCGATGTTTAGAATTCCTGGTGCTGATGTCCTGCACATTGCGGTAATAGATTAAAATAACATTGCCTGAAAGCATTGCTTATTTTTCAAGAAGTTACAATTCATAAGAAGAGAATACATGTCATCAAACCGAGAAGTGAGGAGTCCCAAAATACTTCACCAGATAGTGCCACTCTACAATGTCCAAATCAGTAGGACAATTGCGCATTCTTTCGTCGTAGGAGCTGTATGCCTTGTAAGTGGAACTGAAACCAGATCGCCATCCGGAGTAACACGCTCCAGCAATCTTCCATATCGTACTCCTGACTTCATAAGTATCATCAACGTCCCACTTGGCCTGTGATAAATATTTAACAGAGCAAAGAAATAGTAGGTCATTTGTAACATTGTTTGGTAATTATTAAAATGGCCACACAACCAATGGGACTAATAATAATCTTGCCAAGACATCAGATGCTATCAATTCTTTCACTTCTCAATCGATATCGCGCCATGTTTTCACTCCGATGAGTGGCGTCCTTTTCCTTGAAAACATTACGATTTCATCAGTGAACAAGCGCTCGTTGTCCCCTACAGGTGCTCCATGTTTTGAGAACTCTATTTTCAGCCTCTGTTGACCGGACTTGGATCTCTTGCTCATTGCTTCCAAACCTTTCACGGGGCCACGTCCCCGTTTATTCGTATTTTGTGAGCCTTGTACACCTCAAGAATGTACAATGAATTAGATGTAGTTTATAATATGTTAAGAGTACGGCTGAAAGAAATTAATCAAAAAAATGATAACATAATAAACACTACTTACCAGCTCCTTGCAGTGAGGTACGTCGAGCATGAGATGGCATCTGCAGAGGTGGTGATCCTTCATTGCTGTCTTGACTGGACAGTTGTGCACGAGGGGTCAGTTTCGTATAGGCATCTGCAAACCAAATCGGCACATTCATGTGCATTTTATAAAAAGACAGTCAAGGAATGATAATTGGTTTCACATTGTGTAGATGGATATTACTAATTTCATCAAGTAAATCTGCCGTCCTCAACCATTCTTTGTATGTCTGTACAGTCTCCTCCCTAGTTGTATCTCCCAACTCTGAAAAAATAATGCTTGTATGAGTTAGCAGTTGTCAGACCCGGGATTACGGAACTACGTACATAGCTTAGACGATGACCGAATAAGGGATGGGACATGTCCATACCTTATCCGTATGTAACTACTCGAATAGGAGTAGAACTAGCCGAATACAGAAGGAAACTACCCGAGAGTACTCGCGTAGGACTCCTAAGCTAGTACCGGACTAGGACTTACATGTAACCCTGTCCCCCCGGAGTATATAAAGGCGGGCAGGGACCCCTCCAAAACAACCAACCCAATCAAGTCATACCAAGGCAATACAAACAGCCAACAGGACATAGGGTATTATGCATATTGCGGCCCGAACCTGTCTAAACTTGTGTTGCTTGCACCTTCGAGTTCCTGATCTTGGCGACACCCTGCCTACAAGTCTACTACCTTAGGGTATCCCTAGGTAGGCTTGCCGGTAAAACACCAACAGCAGTGCATTCAAAAATTCATCAATAGTATAGGGCAGCAGCACAATTTACCCATGGCATCTCCCCTTCGATGCATATATTCAAGCCACTGCTTGTATTCATTAACCTGAACTAGATCCTCAACGTGTTCGTCATCTTCTAGTGCATTTGGTGCAGTTTTTAGTGGAGTTATGGCCACGTTCCGATCTCTTATTGCATACATGGACAGAACAATTTTGACCTCGCTCTCATCAGCGTTACATTCTATCATTCTAGCTGTGTCACGCTCTACTTGGATATCGGCTAGTGTTGCTAAAGCTGTCAGGGATAGAGCCCCGGGTACCCGCAAGGAAGGATGAAGTCGGATTCTTACTAGGACTCCTATGTAATCCTACTAGGACTCCACCCTATAATCCTACTAGGTTTTTTTCTTGTAATCCGACTAATATCCCGCCCCCTAGAGTATATAAAGGAGGGCATGGGTACCTAGATCGGCAGAACAGAGTAACCAACAGGCAACTCAACACCCAAGCGCCGGGTGCAATATACTCTACTCCAAATAGGATGTAGGGTTCGCTAATCCGGCGGTCCAAACCTGTCTAAATCTGTGTCTTGTGTCCCAGTGTTTACCTTCAAGTTCCAGATCCGGCGATCCCTCACCAAATAATCACCTATCTTGGGGTATCCCTAGGTAGGCTGCCGGTAAAAGTACTGACAGTTGGTGTCCACCGTGGGGCAGATCGTCACGATCATTGGGCGAGCTTGAAGGACCTCATCATCAAGATACATCTACTCTACACGGTGGATCAATTCGTTGACTCGGCGACCCGCCGACGATTGCTTCGACTTCGCGAAGGCACTCGGCATCCCGCCGACGACTACTCCGACCGTGCGAGGACGCTCGGGGATCCGACGACGACTACTTCGACTTCACGACAGCACTCGGCGACCCGCCGACAACTACTTCAACCTCGCGGAGATGCTCAACAGATCCGTCCGCGGCTACTTCGACTACTCATCTCGACTAGAAACTAGTCGAGGGCGGGCCTCGTATTGTCGACTACTTACCGATGCGCCGTCGACTACTTCGACTACTCGCCGACGCGTCATCGACTATTTTGACTACTTGTCTCGACTAGAAAACTAGTCGAGAACGGGATCTACACCATCGTGAACTTGTCAGAATCGACTCTGACTAGTCGAGCTTCATCAACAAACCGTCGCGGCTCCATCGACGAGCACCACAGCTTCATCGACAATCGTCCACGAATCAAGCTAAGTCACTTATACCTTTCTCGAATTGTTTTCAACAAGATCGACTACTCCTGAGGTCTGTTGGAGGCTCGTCACAGGCATAAGCACATAACTGCGGAGGCTATGACCACAAAAGTTTGTGTTCTAAGTACTGGAGGCATGCCACGACTACGCCCTATGGATGTACAAATCTTGCGCGCAGCAGCACGCGCTCTCTACTTTTATATGTACGACTCTCGATGGGCATAAGACCCCCCAGAGCGACACTTCACTGCCACTTTCACGCACCGCGCATCCTTTTGTCGCAAGATCGACTACTTTTGCGCACCGTGCATCCTCTTGTCGCATGACGACTACTTTGTGCTCGGTGTCTTTTCTTAAAGGTTACTAAAGTACTCGGGGAGCTTAAGCCTTAATCCGTGCAACCTCGACTCCTCTGTAAGCCCATGATCCTAAGCATGAATGAGGTCACGTCCCTGCTCCATGGACTGAGGTCATCAGGGATCAGGTGCACTGCCCAGGGAAATTACATGGCCTAGAAAAGAACTCGACACAGCAACACTATCTTCATTTCCGAATAAATTTTGGTATCTTCACTGAGTAAAACTCGGTATCTTTGCATTATGCTACATAATGTATGCATTGTCTTTTTCAGATCGAACTTCGGCAATGAAACTACTTGAAGTGGCTCCATTAGCTCCCAGGCTCGGGGGCTGGGCGCTACACACTACTCGACATGACACTTTCGGTTCTCCTCGCTCCCAGGCTCGGGGGCTGGACGCCACAAAAGTACTCAAATGATGCCTCACTTTAAGATTAAGACCGCTAAAGACCCTTGAGTTGATTATTCAAATCATCTCAAGGCTCGGGGGCGGATAAGCTACACCTAGCGGTTGATTTTTTTTTCAAGATGAAGATTAAAGACCCTCAGCCTGATTCTTCGATTCAAGCTAAGTCTCGGGGGCTACTCCATATGGAGTGCGACTTCCGTCGCACCCCATATAAAAGAAGACTTGAAACTACTCGGGGCATGAGCACCTCATAGCCTCGATGCAGCCAAAGAAGTACTTGAAGAAGACCTTCAGAATGAAGCTTCAGCAGAAGCCGAAGACTACTTCAAAAGTACCCGAAATGCCTGCAGTACTAGGCTATGAAGAGCTCGGGGGCTTGTCAGGAATAGATCCCCGGGTACCCGCAAGGAAGGAGGAAGTCGGATTCTTACTAGGACTCCTATGTAATCCTACTAGGACTCCAACATATAATCCTACTAGGTTTTTACCTTGTAATCCGACTAGTATCCCGCCCCCTAGAGTATATAAAGGAGGGCAGGGGTACCTAGATCGGCATAACAGAGTAACCAACAGGCAACTCAACACCCAAGCACAGGGCGCAATATACTCTACTCCAAACAGGATGTAGGGTCTGCTAATCCGGCGGTCCGAACCTGTCTAAATCTGTGTCTTGTGTCCCAGCGTTTACCTTCAAGTTCCAGATCCGGCGATCCCTCACCAAATAATCACCTATCTTGGTGTAACGAACATGGCACCATTGATGCCATTTCGAGTGATTTTGGTGATCGAATGACAACACAACACTTGGACTAATATGATTGTTAAGATAATCATTCTCAGGCTTTTAGGTTCAAGTGATGACAAAGAGAAAGAGAAGATAGGCGTAGCAAGGCCCGATGGACTGCCCCTACGGGGGTTCCGCTACCCGGTTAGCGGACGGGGGTCGAGGGGGAGCCGCCCCTCGCGGGTCTCAGGGCAGCGCCCTGAAAGCTCTTCGATTCAGGAGCACCGGAAGAACCGACGCCAGGGCATCGGAGCATCCGATGGTAGTCGGAAGAACCGACGCCTTGATACTTTGGTGCAGAAGGGAATCGAAGCCAAGTCAGCCTATAGGCACCGGTTGAACCGACGGTCTAAAATAGGGCATCGGTGCAATGGCCGTCCTTTGTACCAGAGACGATGTCAAGTGCCCAGAAGAAGTTTCTTCAGCACCGGTTCAACCGACGGTGCATCGGTGCATACCACCGGTGTAATGACGTCAGCGTCCAGGAGAAGATTCCTTCAGCACCGGTTGAACCGGTGAGGCATCGGTGCAAAGCATCGGTTCAACCGGTGGTCTCTGCGTCAGCCATCAGGAGTCCAACGGCTACTTCGTGTTATGAGTGACCGGATGAACCGACGCTACCCTGCCAAGAGGCATCGGTTCTTCCGGTGGTACGCAGATTTTCAGCTAACCGTTGGAGCAACGGCTACAAGACTTGGTGGCCTATATATACGCCTCACCCCGGCCATTTGAAGATTGCTGGAGTTGCTGGACATCCCACACACACCCAAGAACATCTCCAAGCCATACAAAAGCATCAAGATCATATCCTTAGCCCTTAGCACACTTTGAGAGTGTTGTGTAAAGGATTAGCTCTTAGTGAGTGAGTTTGCAAGGCTTAGAGCCTTTGTGCTGTGGTTCATTAGTGAACCAAAACAAGAGCTTGGTGCGCCGGCACCTTGGAGCGTGGAGCTCGCCGGCAACGTCATCGACCCTCCGACTTGGTGTGGAGCGGCGACGACACCTTTATGCGGGGGACGTGGAGACCCCCATCCTTTGTGGAGAAGCTCCTTAGTGGAACCCGGGGCCAAGGTGACCGTGATTGTGTTCACGGAAGAGACTTGGTGGCCGAGTAGCAATACTCTTAGTGAGTGCTACAACAACGTGGATGTAGGTGTGCCTTTGTGGCTAACCGAACCACGGGATAAACACCCGCGTCAAGAGTTTGCTATCTCCTATCCCGCTCTTTAAGCTTCCGCATTTCATTCTAGTAATTTGTATGCCTTTACTTTCATAGAATAGTTTCTTGATAGGAAAGGCTATAGGTTGCTAAACTCTTTTGGGATAGGGGTTTTACACTAGAACAACCTAGTTGCACATCTTGATAGCATGTTTTAGTTTAAGTTTTGTGCAAACTAGTTGGAGCCATAGGTCTAAGTTTTTATTAGTGCCTAATTCACCCCCTCCCCCTCTTAGGCTAGAGCACCCGATCACTTTCACTTGGGGTATCCCTAGGTAGGCTGCTGGTAAAAGTACCGACAAAAGCGTTACCTATTTTCCTCTTATAGTAAAAGTAGTCCCTAATCCCGTATCCCATGTCTGATACCAATGTTAATAAGTTACCTAACGTTAGCTCACTCCTCGGAACATCATCCATCCTTACAGGACGATCTCCCTCTGGATCCCCCTGGCTCGAGAAATGCAGAGTCCAATTTTCATTATCTTGCGCTCTGCAAAGTGAGGGAAGATGAAGTTTTATTTGTATGCAGTAAACTCGTCAGTCAAATGCATGGAAAAATGAACTATCTTTGTCCTTCCTTGCTACGAACCAGTATGTAAGAAACACCGAAATCAGTATGGAAATGGCAATCAATTAAAGGCAATGAAACCTTTATAAAACTCATGCATCAACAATGCGAAATAACATTGAAACCAATCTGGACATGGTATGGGGCCTCGCTACTGTACCTGGCATCTTCTGCGTCCATCTGAGACTAACTTCGGCCGAAGGATTGATCTATGGAGCCATCACGTGAATCTTGATGGCCTGAAAGCTGTGGCTGCATCATCGGCGAAGGTGTGCAAAAGAGCGACATCGTGGACGAGCTACGTGTTCTTGGCACGGCGGAGGCTGCTGCAGCACCTTCCGCCCTCGTATGTGCAGGCGTGACCGTCATCGGTGTAGGTGTAGGTGCCGATGATGCGGATGCCAGTGTCCCCCTTGGCGTCTCGCCTGACGACGTTGCCTCCTGCTGAGAGTTCATCATCCTCTTCTGCTTGGTTGATGGCGAAAACCCTAACTGCCTGCGGCGGTGGGCGGGTAGAACGGATGAGTCCGGATTAGATTTGTGAGTACTATTAGCTAGTAGGGAGTAATTTAGGGGTTATACCGTGCGCGGGGAGGAAAAAACGTGGGCCCGAGCGTCGACGTGGGCGGGATAGTTGGCGCTAGGTGTTTTAGGAAGGAAAATTGGCGACACTTTTTAATTTGAAAACAAGGCGCCACTTTTTTCATTTGAAAAAACGGCGGCACTTTTTAATTCGGAAACAAGGCGCCACTTTTTTCATTTGGGAAAATGGCGCCACTTTAACGAAATCGAAATACAAAATTTTGATTAAAATTAGAAATAAAAGGGTGGTCGTCGTCAAGTGGCATGTCAATTGAAAGGGTGAACGTCCTCAAGTGAGATGTGAAGTCAGGCCTAAGCATATTCGCTGAGATGAAATTTTTGGCGCTTTTTTCTTTTTTATATTTTTTTAAAAATAAAAATTTCAAAAATATATGTCCGTTTTGAAATATTTCAAAAATACCCTCCGGTCGCCCCCTCATAGGGCGACAGGCCTTAAGTGTATTTTTTTTTCTTCAAATTCACAATGAGGTCCTTGGAAAAAAAAAGCCCTGTCGCCCCCCCCCACGGGCGACAGGGGCCTGTCGCCCCCCCCCCCCCCCCGCGGGCGACAGGGGGGCGACCGGGGTATCACCCCCTATATAAGCTCCAACCCTCCCCTTCCCTCCTCATTTGAGCCCGAAAATTCCACCAAAAATCCAGAAAAAAAGAGAGGAGTGAGGAGAAGGAAAGCGGCGAAGCCCTGCCGGATTCAGCACTTGTGATCTGCAGGTTAGTACATTTAGTTTATATATTGTTATATTTAAGTACTACGTATTTAAGTATGAGTAATTTAAGTAGGGGTGAGTAATTTAATTTAATTAGTGCTATAGTAAAACCATTTAAGTAGGAGTTTAATGATACTTTAGTTTGTAGTTACGTAGTAGTAAATTAGTTTAGAAAATTAGTTCTACGCATTTATTATAACAATTGCAGTACTATTAAAGACGTGTTTATAAATTAATTATGATTTAGAATAGAATTTGGCATATGCAGTATAGAATTTGAGTGTCATCATGTAGTTATGAATACTTATACGTTGTAGTTGAATTTCATACTTAGTTTTTATGAATTATTGAATAAGGTAGTGAAGTAAAGAGTATAACTCGATAAGTATTATGTGATATACAGATATGTCGAGCAAGATGCAGTTTCAAGTATTTTATGGTGAATACAATGTTATGTATGGGCCAAATGGAGTAGATCTTTCTGCCTTTAAGCGCACATCTAGCGGCATAGATAAACCTCTGGAAAGGAGTTTTGGTTCCATATGTAAGTGGCTGCAGCGTGGGTTCCATGTTGATCCGTTGACACATGTGATCACTGTCCAATCTATTGTTAATTGGGAGGTAGAAAGTGAATTATGGGAATTGATGATGATACACAGCATTGATGACTGGCAGAAGTACATACAAGCAGCTCTAGAGCGTGGGTGGCCTCTGGCCATTCTTGTTCAAATCCGGGAGAAGACACAAAATGAAATCCAACATTGTGCAGATCAAGGAACTCCGAGTATTCAAAGAGAGACCAATTATGTTGAGCAAGATGAGTCAGAAGACACAGGGAACCAAAACATGGGACCACAGGGCCTTGCTGATGAGGGAGAGAGGATACATAGCATTGTGGACGAGATGGAGGCAGAAGACCAAACCGCAATAGAGATGGAAGAATATGAGGGCTTATCTGATGACGAGCAGTACTCATTGCCAAAAGAGTGGAAGGAGCATGGTTTTGGCAGTCATGTCGCAGAAGATGTACGAAATCAGGAGTGGGAGTACAGAGGGAATGAGGTAGTGCAAGGTGCAACATATCCAAACATTGAAGCCGTAAAAGATGCTGTGAGACTATGGGCAATATCATTGAAACGAGAATTCAGAGTCGTAAAGTCTGGCAGTAAAGAATATGAGGTGAAGTGTGTGAATGATGGATGTCCATGGCGAGTACATGCATTCAAGGGAAAATGGAAGTCCAACTGGAAATGTTCCATTGTCACAGAGCACACTTGTTTGCTGTCAGAAGTTCTTCCCTCGCATCGCAATATATCATGCAACTTTGTTGCAAAGCAAATGTATGGGTTTATTATGGACAACCTTAATTATGAGCCAAAAATGATTGTTCGACACATTGAGCAGACTTACCAGTACACCATCAGTTATTTGAAGGCATGGAGGGCTAAACAAAGGGTGTTGGAGATGTGGTTCGGCACATACGAGGCTTCATATGATAACCTACCTCGTATGTTATCCCAGGTTGCTGCTAGAAATCCTGGAAGCTTTTATGACACATACCTCGTACTAGCCGTGACTAGGGGACAAAGAATTATGCAACGAGCCTTCTTTTGCATAGGTGCTTGTGTTAGAGCATTTCAGTTTTGTCTTCCGGTGATCTGCATTGATGGCACATTTTTGACTGGAAGGTATAAAGGTCAGATACTCACCGCAATCGGTGTAGATTGCAACAACCAAATAGTTCAGCTCGCATTTGCATTTGTTGAGAATGAGAACATAGACAGTTGATATTGGTTCCTTGAACGAGTGAAGATTCATGTTGTTGCTGCACGCCCAGATGTGTGCCTTATTAGTGATAGGCATGCAGGTATCCTGCAATCAATACTGAAATTGCAACGTGGAACTGCGACATCGCCTCCATTGTGGCCCGATGTCCAAAACAGGTGGTGCATTAGGCATATGGGTGCAAACTTCTATGAGCACTTCAAGAACAAGGATCTTAAGAACCTGTTTAAGAGGTTGTGCACCCAAAATCAACAGAGAAAATTCAATGCATTATGGCAGATGCTTGATCAGTTGACTGCAGAGCTAGTGAAGGCAAGGGCATCAGGAGCAGGCACGAGTCAGGCTGCAGAGGCTAGGGATTCAATTGAGAAGCCATTTTCACACTGGATTCGAGGTGCACCTAAGGAAAAATGGTCATTCCTTTATGATACCAACGGAATACGGTATGGTATTCAGACAACGAATCATGCAGAGTGTTTCAATATGGTTATGCATTCTTGTCGTGCCTTTGCTCTTGTGGGAATTGTTGAGTTCATCATGTATGGGTGCATGAAGTATTTCAGAGAGCGTTACACGGCTGCAAGCATAAACATCAGCAACCCCCAAATTCAGTTTTGCAAAAGAGTGACACAATATATGCAAGAGAAGATTGAAAAGGCCAAACTGCACCGCGTCATATCGACAGGTACAATGGAGCATAGATTTGAGGTTCTATGCAAGGATAGAACTGGTCGTGGTATCCGTAGAGATAGGGTGGTACAGGAGAGTTTGATTACAGTTGATGGCCAACCCTTCTGCTCCTGCATGAAGCCTAAGTTATTGCATTTGCCATGCTCCCATCTCATTGCGGCATGTGCTGAGTCTGCGTTGCAGCCGGGAGTATTTGTTTCACCGTACTTCAGCAAGGAAGCAGCTGTATCCACCTAGGGACATGAGGTATATGGGATTGGAATTGTGGGGCCTTTCACTCAGGATAATGAGAATAAGATGTTTATTCCTGATCCAGCCACTAAGAAAGGCAAAGGCCGCCGTCAGACACGTCGTATTCGGAATGGTATGGACGAGTCGGAAGCAAGGAAGGCACAAAAGCGTTGCAGCCAATGTGGAGAATTGGGTCACAACTACAAGAAGTTTCCTCAGAATGCACTTCACGATGCTGCTGACGTCGGTCCTTCCGGAAATCCCAGAGATGGAGCACCACCTACGTTCAGACGAGCATCGGCGAGAATTGCTCATGGAAGGCATTCGGTGTCATGATCCACAATTTTATTTCATTATTTGTAATTTGTAGTAATAAAATATTACAGGTATGTAATGAATTATTATTGTACGTATGTGTCCAGTTTGTATGAAATATATATTTACCTATGTGTTCTCATATATTTTTGAATGCAGGTATGGAGATGGACTCCTTGCTAGACCCAGTGATCGACTCGAGCCACAGGTCTTACTTTGCAGCTGTTGAGCACCGAGCCCTAGAGGTGCTACGTCCTCGTCCACCCGGGGAGGCGATCTCTATACACCACGATTGGTGTGACCGGTATGTAATGAAATATTATTGTTTATCACTTATGTATTTGTCGGTATTCCTTTGTTTCGACAATTTTGTTTATTTTCAGGTTACGTGAGGCCGGTCTACTGACTCTGAGCCGTCTTGTCGAGGTTGGGCCTATTCAGCTTGACCGATCCCTCCTGACGGTGCTCGTTGACAGATGGAGGCCGGAGACACACACGTTCCACCTCCCGTGTGGGGAGATGACTCCTACGCTGCAAGACGTGGCCTACCTCCTCGGCGTCCCTATCGTCGGGGAGGCTGTAGGTCCGCGTGTGGTGGCGGCCTCGTGGAAGGATGAGTTGGAGGCCCGTTTTGCCCTGGTTGACCGTGTGGAAGAAGCAGGTCCGATCAACCCGCACCCGCGAGCAGCAGGTCCTTCGAAGACCTGGTTCCTACAGTTTACAGTACGTATTCATTCCATATATAAATTTAATTGTTATAATTCACATGTTCCATTGACAGTTGAAACCATTAATCTTAATTGTTTATGCAGCCTGCTCTGTTGGCTGCGGATGCAGACGAGTACAGTGTGACCAGATCGCTGGAGGCGTACCTACTTTGGTTGTTTGGTTACATCATGTTCAACAACACTCATGGCAACTCGGTCGATAGGATTCTCCTTCCGTATGCACGGGAGATTGCGGATGGGGACGAGGACGTACCGCCCTACAGCTGGGGTGAGGCGGTACTTGCAGCCACTTACCGTGGACTCTGCGACGGCTGCATGAAGACACATGGGAACGCTATCTTGGCAGGGTGCCCACTACTGCTACAGCTTTGGTCGTACGAGAGGCTAGCCGTTGGTCGGCCCATGGTCAGCCACGAGCCTTACCACGGGGGCATGTACGGCGAAGAGGAGGACGAGAGGCCCACTATGGGAACTATCTGGATCTGGCGTCAAGTACGTTCTTATACATCTAATTTTGTTATTCATTATTACATGATGCATTAGCGCACTTTTAATGTTACTTATTCCGAATGCAGAGGTCCTGGGCGCATGCGCAAGTTAGACGCGCATATCCTGAGTTTGTTTCAGAGCTCGACATGCTGACGCCCGAGGACGTTGTCTGGGAGCCTTACAGCCCAGAGGCTGTGGCTACCCGTGCACCAGCAGGCCTGTCTTCGCACTGCTCCGCGAATGCGAGCCTGTGGCTTACTTCCGCCGTCCTGGTTTATGACATCGCGGTTGAGGCATATTGCCCCTGGAGAGTCAGGAGACAGTTTGGGCAGCGCCAGGAGTTTCCGGTGCCCACCGCGTTGGAGCGTGTCAGTCGCCAGGACCACAGGTAATTATGAATGAACTTGGCTCATACATTCGTGTCGAATCTAACGATTCTTCGTGGTCCACTTTGTAGGTTGTCTAGGAGTGGCTTGCCGTACTCTGATGATTGGCTCACCAAGATCCAGCCTTGGGTGGACCAATGGGAACAGGCAGACGAGCACTTGGTCCATCCAACAGGACCACACACAGACAGCTTCTTTAGGGCTTACCTCACCTGGTACTTACCCCGGACTCGGGCTCGTCTGGTTTTTGTTGACACTCACCCGCAGCCACACCAGGCGAGGCCTCAGGATGGCTATGCCCGGCACCACGTGGAGTCACTAGCTGGCGCGGTGAGTCTCTTGATCATATTTGCATATATATATATATATATATATATATATATATATATATATATATATATATATATATATAATCATATTCATAAGATAATTCATGTGTTTGTAACTGTACCTTTACTGAATTGATGCAGCTTCGCCTTTGCAACATGATGGAGACGGACTGCTCGCCAATGACCCAGTTTGAGCAGACAGAGGCATGGTCGAGGCAGCGTGATCAGTTGCGTCAGGTAGTGCACAACTTTGGAAGCCGTGTGCAGTACGAAGACAGCCACGGGTCGTCTCAGGCCTCGTCGTCGTTCCCGTGTCCGTCGAACGTGCACGGGCCGACGTCGCAGTTCTTCCCAAGTTCAGGTAACGTACATATCTCTTTAAAATTACATCAAGTGTTCCTACATATTTACTAATATCACATACAGGATACGATCCAGCTACTGCGTTCGGCCATACTGGAATATTTAGAGGGACATCACCAGTTGGCGGACCGTATCCCAGGATGGTACCGGGGCCACAGATACCGGCCTACACAGGTTAGTTTATGTTTCGTATTTCGGTTTCTACATGTCATGACAAAATATACGAGCCGTACGCTAACATCCACATTTTTTGCGTAGGATTCTACCCCCATGCGGGCGCCGGACCTTCTTCTTCCTCCTTTCGACCAGATAACGAGACCTTCACCTTAGACGACTTCGACAGCTTGAGTCCAGAAGAGCCTGCCGCGCAAGGTGACCCCGATGTCTTGGGGTATTCACAGCTAGGAGGAGCACCACTTGGGATCTCTCAGCAGCAGACACCGCAGCCCCTTGCGCGTCCTGAGCAACAGGTGAGGTCTCCGGATGTTCTTACCTACTCCGAGGGCCATGTCCGTGCCCAGCAGAGGGCTAAGAGGGTCCGACGCCCTAGGGGTGGTTAGATATATCTGATGTTTGTATCTTTGATGTTTATTTGTAATGAGATAGCTGTGGACCGCTTATTTGTATCCGATGTTTATGATTGTCCTAGTTTGCTTGTCATTTGTTTCTATTCATACTATTGATGTGAACTTATTATGTTTGTGGGTTCCATAATGCTCGTGAAATAAGGGAAGTTCTTGCGACTTTTTCCCGTGAATTAATGAAGGACAAGTTAGGTGCGGTAGGAGTTAGCGGCCGAGATCCTGCCGACGATGATGACGACTACACACTCGAATAGCTCAAAATAGGAACCATAGTGTATTTAGCTGCGAGTACGAGATCACAGGTTGCCACTGCTCAGCACGGCGATCACGGGTTTCCCAAATGTGGCATTCTTTGCCCAGACATACATGACCCAATAGCAGTGCCCTTCCACCATTTCAAAAAATACGCAATTCGGCAGAGCTTCGCCGTTTTTCTTCTTCTCACCCCTCTCTTTTTTCCTGAATTTTTAGGCTCAAATGACAAAGGGAATGGCGGCATATGGCAGGCTCAAATGACAAAGGGAATGGCGGCATATACAGGCCCCAGTCGCCCCAGGGGTGGGCGACAGGCCCCTGTCGCCCGTTGGGGGGGCGACAGGGCCTTTTTTTTCCCCAGGGACCTCATTGCGAATTTGAAGAAAAAAAATTACACTTAAGGCTTGTCGCCCTATGGGGGGGCGACTGGGGGGTATTTTTGAAATATTTCAAAACGGACATATATTTTTGAAATTTTTATTTTTTATAAATATAAAAAAGAAAAAAGCGCAAATTTTTGTTTGAAGACAGCTATGTTTCGGTACAACTACGTCCGAATTACTACTTTCTTTAGCTGTCCTGACATTGTGGTACGATATTTAAGCTTACTGGATGGATTTAACGATTAGGAGAAAATTTCCCATTGAGCAATAGCTTTGAACAGATAGGGGATAACAATTGATGGATACAAACATTTCACAACTTCAGTGAACAGAATATTGCACTAATTAGTAGGTCTTTGTTCTTCGCCTCAGTAAAATACAGAGAAAGGGCAACAAGCCCATTGGTAATGTTCAGGGAACATAATATTGCACTAGTCAGTAGGTCATTGTTCTTCGCCTCAACAAAATAAAGAGAAGGGGCAACAAACCCATTGGTAATGTTTGTCTGGACTACGAATTGTAGAAGCATCCGGCCAGGATACTGCGCTTGATGGCAACATGAAGATCATGTGCCATTTGACATATCTGACATTTGACAATGTAATCAGGTAAGTTTTAAAACAAAATGAGGGGTGCAGGAGTAGCTTATGAGAGGGATCCTTACGACATGCGGAGGCACGAGCCTTCCATAGGCCTCGTCATCGTCAAAGTCTTCAATGGCACGCAGAATCACTGTGATACCCTGAAAACGAATCTCATGCATCCCCTTGGCCTATGACAAAACCATGGTTACTATACATATTTATGGAACCAAGGTAAAGCAATAATTTACGAAGTCAAAACCATGGTCCTTCTGTATCCAATAAGTCAAGGTGCATTTGTCATTCCCAAACTCAAGCAGCATGGTACATCAACGAAATTTGTACAGAACAATGCTACATGGTGAATCAATCTAATTAACGAACAAAGTTGGAGATGCTGATCTTCAACCAATTCACAACAGCAGAACAAGCCTACAAGTCAACATTTCATGGGAATGATAGTACATGATGCACAGTTCATTTGACAGATTCACTCAATCAATCAAGCCAAGGATCTAAATTTCCTACAATTGAATCGCAACTCGCTTCAATCCGAACTACTCTCCCTACAATGCACTCAAAAATCAACTCACATCTATCCAAAGATGGGGGTTTTTTCGAACAATTACAAGGGGAATCAATATAATAAGGCAACCAAGTTGAATAGGGTGAATCAATCTAATTAGGCATTGAAGTTGAACATGGTGAATCAATCTAATTAGGATCCGAAGTTGAGCAAGGATGCTTAAAATATTAACCTCGTTCTTGGGCGATGCTGCGGCTGCAGGTTGAGGGGCCACTCCTTCGATGCCGAGGGGCACCGCTGGAACGTCCCTAATGGCAGCCGCCTGCTATCGTCGGTGTTGGCGGCGGCTGCCAGCGCCAGGGCCCGCGTCCTCGTAGCACTCCTTAGCACTCGCCCCGACGAAGACGAGGGGACGAGGGCGGATCTGACTGACGGAGTACGCGGGTAGGTGGGCCGACGACGAGCGGCCGCTGGGCGGTGCCTCGACCTCACATTGGAGTCTCTCGAGAAGCGAGCCGACTTGTCGCGCGCCTGCATGACCGAGGAATGCTCGGCGCGTTCCGCCATTGCTGCTCAGGTGCAGAACAAGGATGTGAGGGGGAGTAAGGAAGGAGGTGGCGGCGATGGATTGGAAGACGAAGTCACCGGCGATGGGACATATTGGGGGGAGAAGGCGAAAGGGGGGCGATTGTCGGTGTTTTACCGGCAAGCCTACCTAGGGATACCGTAAGGTAGTAGACTTGTAGGCAGGGTGTCGCCGAGAACAGGAACTCGAAGGTGCAAGCAACATAAGTTTAGACAAGTTCGGGCCACAATATCTGGCACACGCGTGGTCGAAGCGTACTCGATGGCCTCTTGATTGCAGTCGTATGATTTCTTCAAGTCGCCTCGAAGGGTGAGGACACCCTTTTCTCCTGGCATCTTGAGAAGCAGGTAGACATAGTGTGGCACTGCCATGAATTTGGCGAGTGCAGGCCGACCGAGTATGGCGTGGTATGACGATTCGAAGTTAGCTACCTCGAACTTGATGAACTCGGTGCGGTAGTTCTCCATCGTTCCGAAGGTGACTATGAGGATGACCGTGCCGAGTGGGTGGGCAGCATTGCCCGAAACAATGCCGAAGAACGGAGACTTGCTTGGAGTCAACATCTCCATGACGTTGAGGCCCATCTTCTTGAGTGTGCTGGCGAAGATAAGATTGAGGCCACTGCCCCCATCGATCAACACCTTGGTCAGCCTGACTTCTGCTACTACTGGGCCGAGTACCAGTGGGAATTTTCCGGGCTCCGAGAAGCTAGTCCACTGATCCTCCCATGAGAAGGAGATCGGGACCTCCGACCACCGAAGTGGGCGTGGTACCCCTAGCTCGATGGACGGGATCTCTCGGAGCATGAGCTTCTGGGCCCTCTTGGACCCGAAATCGCCATCTCCTTCGAAGATTATGTTGACAGTCTTGGAGGCATCTTGATACTTGCCGCTCTTCGACTTGTCCCCGTGTTCTTCTTCATCGTCTTCCTTCTCCTTCGACTTGTCCTGCTTATTAGAAGTAGTCGAAGAAAAGGTTCTTCGGAGGTTGTAGCAGTCGATTGCCACGTGGTTCATGTGTGGATGCCATCGGCACTTATTCTTTAAGAGCTTCTCGAATTGCTCCTGAGTCTGAGTCTTCTTGCCTCGCGAGGGACGATCGATAGCCGCAATAATGTTATCTGGCTTGCATTTGCGCGATGAACCCGATTGTTCCTGCTAGCTTCTGTCGGGGCGGTTGTCCGGGCGCTTCGAGTAGTTGTTGTCGTTGCGCCTTGGGAACCAAGCCCGCATCTTCTCTTCTTGCTCCGCCCACTCGTGCATCATGTCGCGGAGCCCTGCAATGGTCTTGGGCTTTTTCCTCCCGAAGTCACGGTAGATGTTCGGGTCACTGATGCCGTTGTAGAACGCATCGATGATGTCTGACTCGGAGATGGTGGCGATTGTGGCGCAGACGTCGAAGAATCATCGTGTGTACGCTCGCAGGGGCTCACCTTTGATCTGAATGCATTGTTCAAGATCATATCGAGTTCCTACGCGGGTGATCGCCCCCTGGAAGTTGTCGATGAAGACCCTTTTCAGGGCATCCCAGGAGTCGATCGAGCCTGGGCTGAGGCTCTCCAGCCACGTGAGAGGTGCGGGTTCCAAGGCCATCGGGAAGTAGACGACCTTCATGGTGTTGGAACCTCCTACAACTTCAATGGCGGTGGAGTAGCATCGAATCCACTGCTGAGGAGCTTGCTTACCATCGTACTTTGTGATGCCAACCGGTTTGAAGCCCTCAGGGTACTTATAGTCGTTGAAGTGAGATGTGAACGCTGGGAAGCGATCGCTGGTGTCGTCGGTACCATCGAGCCCCATCCTTTCTTTGCGTCGAGCCTCGATGATTGAACGAGCATCCCGCCCCACATTGAGCTTGTCACGTAGGTCGTTTGTCGGTAGGTCTTCAAGTCGAGTTCGAGGACGACAGTGAGTGGACTGCTCAGGTCAAGTTGGCTGGTGCTGGTGGGATCGTTGAGGTTGTTGAGGTGGTTGGGGTGGTTGTGGTGGTTGAGGAGCTTGATTTAGCGGTGCACCACCAGATTGTCGGTGTCGTGGACGGCCTTCGGCAGAGAGGCTTATGCTTCGGCTTTCTCCCATCCCTTCTCCAGTGTGGCTGGATCCCTCGAGTTGTAGCCATGCCTTCTGCGTCTGTCGATATGCGAGCTGCGCATTGGGATCATTGCTACCTCCGAGGAGTTGTGCCACCCTGGCGATGTTGGCAACTGGAGTGCGGAAACTGTGCGCCTCTGCTTCGGCGAACTCGGCGTCGAGGTCGCGTTGTAGGCGCTGATGACGTTCGCGCACGTTCCTCCTGAGATTTGCATGAGCTTGGTTTTGTGCCCTCCTGGCGTCGCGCTCGTTGTCGTTCTCATTGCCCACATTGGCAGTGTTTTCATCCTTGGAAATCATGTCGAGCTTCTCGACTGGCGGGTTGGGCTGCCTGTTGCCTTCAGTAGCCATGTAGACTTGTCGAGAAGAATCGTCGCTGTAATCGACCAGTTGGGTCCTTTCCTCGGAAATTGCAGGCAGCGGCCTGCCCTTTGTGGCAGAACCATCTGAATTATTCCGGCTCAAGTGCACTGGTTATCACCATAAAGGCAACATCGTCTCAAATGCACTTCAAACGGAACAACTCTTGGTCTGTCGGGTAATGTCCCGATACAACCACCGGTTCTCGGATCGAACAAGTATACCCCGCACGAAGGCGAGTCCAGAGATATCACAACCACATATTTTACAACACAGGCATAACAGTTATTACAGCAAGTTCTAAAGCACTATTACAAGTACAAACTTAGTAAAACAGTTATACAAGCCAAGTTCAAGGTTCAGAGTTTAAATAGCGGAAGATAAAACATGACGGCTACAACACGTCGCAAAAGCATACCAAGCTAGCCCAAGCAAGGTATCACTCGTAGGGGTCATTGCCGATCGAAGACGTATCCCATTCTACGGACCAGCCAGCAGGTAAAGAATATGGATAGGTCAAGCTAGCAATCTGATCCTCAAAACTCATTCCTAAAAAAGGTTTCAACAACAAGGCTGAGTATACTAATACTCAGCAAGACTTAACCGTCAACGGACATACTTAGTCCACTTTAGCTAGACTATGCAGGGTTCTGAAAGGCTCTGGTTTCTTTTGCTGAAAAACAACAAAGAGTAGATCCTTAATTTCATATTTTAGCTTTCAATATTCTAGTTGATTAACCATTCTATGTAAGCATATAACTCTAATCAATCATGGTAGAACTTTAATCAAACATCAAGATTGATCATAATAACATTGCTCTTGTTACTCTGTGTGGCAAAAGGATCAAACAGTCCCAAACTGTGGGAAGCAGACGATTCGAATTGAATTTCAACCTTGCAAGGTAAACCTAACACACGTCTGGAACATATCGGGTCGTTCCCAAACAACCGTTTGCTTTTCTTTCCGGCTTGTGGACAGAGTCACTCTCCCCGACTATAGGGCACCAACTTCCTCCCTGCACCCGTGGTGTTGATCAACATAAACATAATTAAAAACCTATTTCTAAGAGAGAGTGAGAGGTAATATCCACTCCCCGGTCCGATCAGCTACTAGGCTTACCGCGTACCATATTTACGGCATGTGGCTAGTACATTCAAAAACTTAACCACAACTACCACACACCGCGATCTTATCAAATTCATCAACACAGACGGACTTCAACAAATCCGTCCATGATCCTTATAATGATAGCAGTAAGTAAAACAAGTAACTCCTATAGAGCTCGCGAGTGACAGGCAATCACTCGACTTTTACCGGTCCTATAAGCTTAGCAATTACTCGAACTCAAGTCTAGTGTTCAGTACATAGGTTCCTAGGATCATACATCTAGGGTTTCAATCCAACTCCTAAGAACTGTAAATGCATAAGTAAATAATATATAAAGTGCATAATTTGAAAACTGGGTTATGTCCGGGGCTTGACTTCGCGGTAGTTGCTAACTATTTCAGCATTTTTACAGACAGGAACATATGACTAAAACAAGGCTCTACAAATTTTATCAGGATTTTCTAAGTAAGGAAACTATTTATCATAATTAAAGATCACTTAACAAGCATTAAATCAAAGAAATAGCTAAACAGAAGGAATGACCATGAAATGTTTATAGTAACACTAGAGTCACATGAACATTCCACCATAAAAATTTCATAGCAAGACATGGCTTCAAGCAATAATTATTAAAAAAGATAAACTCAACTAGCCTTTATGTACCTAGTAACATAAATCTAATTTTTCAGCAAAAAGTTTCAACTAACACCCATCATATTATGATTCCTCTGCAAAGAGCTAAACACAAGGATTCCAAAACATCAAGATTCACATTTTTCTGATTTTCCTACGAATTTCTATCGAATTTCAAAGTTTACAGCCAAAATAACAAAAAGGACCTTATTGGTACTATTCATCTGAGTCTTGAGCTTCGCAGATAACCCCCTGGGTTTCTTTCAATTCTAGCAGGGAGGTTCCTGGCTGGAGGGGAAGAACAGAGGAAGGGAATCGGCCGGCGTTCCGACCAGGAGACTCACCGGCGGCGAGCTAGAGGTGGCTAGGAAGCACGAGGAGATCAAGGCGCGTCGATTGTTGGGTCTGGGAAGGGATGGGGAGGTTGGCTGGGGTGTTCCCCATGGCGAGGTGCAGCGGCGGCTCGGACAGCCCGCCGACGGCCGTGCTGCGGCGGTGGACTGGGGATGTGGAGGGGTTTGGAAGCTGCGCGGCGCTCGGGCGGTTCTAAAGGCGGGGTTGGCGCGGGCGGAGGGGATCTGGAAGGGCAGACCCGCGGCAGCATCGAGCTCACCGGAGTCGAGGAGGAGGGGCGGTGGTGCTCGGGGTTTATGGGCAGGGAATGAGCGAGAGAGCGAGGGAAACGGAATGAGGGGACTTTCCTAGAGCTGAGGCGCGCGCGAGGAAGGACGCTGGGGCTTTTCCCCGAGCTAGCCATGGCAGCGGCGAGGTGGCGGCCACGGAGCTCGGCGGGGATGTCGTGGCGAGGAGAAGAGGCTCCAGGGCGAGGGGAAGTGGGGCCAGGGGCCGCGGAGGGTGCCATGTGTGGCGGTGGGAAGCAGGAGGTGGCCTCCTGGCCCTCCACGGCGGCGGGCGGCGCTGCGGTGCGCCGGCGAGAGAGAGAGCAAAGTGGCAGGCAGGAGGAAAGAGAAGCTGGACTTCTTTGCAATTTTAGAAAATTCTAGGGACCTTACTGTAGTCCAGCAATAACTTTTAAACTAGAGCTCAACTGAAAAAGTGCCCAACATGAAAGTTGTTCAATTTTTCAAGGTCTACAACTTTGATGTTGTGCAAAAATTGATTTGATCAAAGGTTGAAGAGCTATTTTTGAAAACATAAGAGGTAGTTTAAATCTGGACTAAGAAGTAAAGTTTGCTGCCATGTAATGATTGCATTGAATTTTTCAAATAAACCCTTCTCAAAAGCTATAATCACACATCCTATTCAAATAAAACTATAAAGATGACCTTGCAACAAAACATAATTACACAAAGGTCCTTAAAATTTTAAAATAGGCCCTTGCTCAAGCAATTTAACACTAGAAGCACAGAAATAAATATTGTTCTACTGTGCAGACACCTAGGGTGTCACACCCTCCTTAAAGGGGAGGGGCTCGATATACGCCACAAGCCTATCTTTGAGTAGTTCACGGGTTTCATGCCCTTCCAGAACACGACTCGGCCTTGTGGCATCGAGGTAATGCTCAGACCCTTATATCCACTGAGGAAAGGCTCCGCGTCATCATCGAAATCCGAATCATGAACTCGGAAAGCAGAGGCCTCCCGACATGCGGTGGCTTCTGGTTCTCCAAGCCGATGTAGGTGATCTAGATCCTCCTCCAATACGGATAAAAAAATCAGATTTTGCGGCCTCCTGAAAAACAGTGGCCGAGTTGCGCAATCTGAACGGGAGTCGGGCGCGCAAATCCCCATATTGAATCGAGTTCGATTTCAATTCGGGAACGGTTGATGCAGCGCGAGTTGGTGTCGCGTCTGAGATGGACATCTCCACGATCGCCCCGAGATCGGGGAGCAGCAGGTCGTCGAGATTGTCGACGAATTCTGCGAGCTTGCTGCATGAGGTTACTACAGGAGCCTCCAGCTTCGTGTCGTCGATGAGGTGCCGACGGAAGTCGCCTGCGCCATCTGCGACGCAGACCCACGAGCCGAAGACGAACGTTGTGCCCTCTGGGAGCACAGCGCTAGTGAACTTGAACGATGCCATCGAGTTCTCCGGTGGATCTTCAATGAACACCCCTACCTGGCGCGCCAGCTATCGGTGTTTTACCGGCAAGCCTACCTAGGGATACCCTAAGGTAGTAGACTTGTAGGCAGGGTGTCGCCGAGATCAGGAACTCGAAGGTGCAAGCAACATAAGTTTAGACAGGTTCGGGCCGCAATATGCGTAATGCCCTACGTCTTGTTGGCTGTTTGTATTGCCTTGGTATTGAATATGTTTTGGAGGGGTCCCTGCCCGCCCTTATATACTCCGGAGGGACAGGGTTACATGTAAGTCCTAGTCCGATACTAGCTTAGGAGTCCTACTCAAGTACTCTCAGGTAGTTTCCTTCTGTATTCGGCTAGTTCTACTCCTATTCGGGTAGTTACATACGGATAAGGTATGGACATGTCCCATCCCTTATTCGGTCATTGTCTAAGCTATGTACGTAGTCCCGTAGCCCCGGATCTGACAGCGGCGGTTTTTTAATCTAATAAAATGAAAGTCCATGCGCCATTTGGGGCCCTTTGCTCATTTTTTATTATTACTTAAACTGTTAACATGTTTTTCTTCCCCATATGTTGTCCAAATCAGATAGTTTTTTTCCCTGCTCATTAGAGATTCATTTTCTATCACATGGGCCCATTTTCATCGTTTTTATCGAGTTTGGATGCAGAATTACAGAAAGAGGTTCTTATGTGAGGAAGGATGAGTACATCCTTATGGCTCTTGTGGTGTTGTGGTAGGATACTTGACCACGTATCCAAGTCCTACTTCTTTGACAAGGTTAATGACATCTAAAATGAGTAGTGGGGTATAAGATGTCCATAGTCCCAAAAGGTACTTGTCAATTTTAATCTCCATTGGAGACTATGGTGAACAAAGATCATGTTTGTCCAATAATGTTAGAAATGAAAATCATATTCTACTATAAAATCTAGTGCACCTGGTGGATAATGTAATTCTATGAAGTTAGAAAAAAACACATGATTTTAGACCAGATATGGGAAATCTATACTTGTTTAAAGATTTTGCTTTGGATTCAATCCAAAATATAATAAGCGCCGCTAAGAACTGATAAAGAACCGACGAAGAACAGGTGAAGAACCCGGCGCCGACAGGTGGGACCCGCGTTTCAGTCACACATTCGAACGCGCACAGGAGGATTACGCCAAGAACCCCGCGCCGACTAGTGGGACCCGTGTTTCAGTCGCACATACGAAAGCGCACGCCAGGATTACGCCTACAATCCGGCGCCGTAAGCTGGGCCCCGCTTTTCAGTCGCACATACGAAAGCGCACGCCAGGATTACGCCTACAATCCGGTGCCGTAAGCTGGGCTCCGCTTTTCAGTCGCACATACGAAAGCGCACGCCAGGATTACGCCTAGAATCTGGCGCCGACAGGTGGGCCTAGCATTGCAGTCGCACATACGAAAGTGCACGCAAGGATTACGCCAAACGTTAGCGCCTCCCATCGCCTGCGTCCTAGGTCGGCATTCCCACATGTCTGGGACACAACAGTTTACGTTTTCAAACAGAGAACACGTAAATAGCTTATATTTTCAATTGCAAAGTGAAATCTCCATTGTACCTCACTGTGTATTTTGCAAACTTTATGAATATTTAGTCTCATGGATTGTCATGAAATGATTTTAAAAAAAATTGAACCTACATAAGGCACATTTAAAATCATGGATTCAATTTCTTCGTGTAAGATGACTACGTGTGACCTATGCTATATGATCCTTATAGACCAAATCCAATGAGAGTGGAGCATGTAGATTAAATGGTGCATTTAAACAGTCCATCATACAATTCTATATGTACATGGGTGACATAGTGACCTATACACCAAATTTCATCAACAAATACACCTACATTGCAGAGTAATTAGGACTTAGTGTCAGCAATGCTAGTAAAGTTCAAAATCAAACTAGAGTCACTATGCACATTGCAACCCATGACATAGATATTGATTTTATACGAAGTTAGAAAAAAGAGAGAACTGAATCGGACAAGAAATGAGGCATCTAACCATGTTTTAAGTTTTTTTACGAATCAAAACACAAAATACGAAGATCCATGAAGAACTGATGAAGACTTCGCCATGAAACCGATGCCGACAGGTGGGGCCCGTGTTTCAGTCACTCAAACGAAAGCGAACAGGAGGATTACGCCAAGAACTCTGCGCCGACAGGTGCCCGGCCTAGGACTGTGGGTCCCGCATGTCGGAGACAAAAGGGGGTTTCTCTTTTGGGTACTGCCGAGGGCCCTTGCCTCTCTCTATCTCGGGTCTCTCTAACTCCTACTCACCTTTCTCCCCCCAAAATGTCCCATCAAACTAGGGTTTTCTTCGTCGCTATCTCATCCCCGGCCGCTGTTCTGCCCTCCTACCCTCCAAATCTCCAATCACCCTTCCATCACATTCAGCCCCTCCACTCGCCCTCCAATCGAAGGACGACGATGGGCCGCCGGAAGCAGTCGCGCGATTCATCTGGTCAATTCGTAAGAATCCCTGGTTCGTCCAGGACCTCGTCGTCGCGGCGGCGGCATGGCCCCTCATCCAGCAGGGCGTTAACCATTCGGCGCATCATAGACCCGCCGCCCCCCCCCCCCCCTCCTCCTCCTCGAAGTGCCACCAGGATACCAAGCAAGTGACGCCTGCCGCTACAGGAACCGGGGGAAGAAGGTAGTGGGTGACTCGTCAACTAGCAGCACTCCGATGAGCCAGGCCCTTCCCACATCAACTGTTGCTTACATTTGTTGTACTAGAGCAAATGAGGTTCATCTGTGTGATGTCTTCTTGTTCCCCTGTGATTGTTTGACTGAGATAATGATGCTTGCATGTTCATCTGTGTGATGTCTTGATTAAATGCTTGGCTCACTATCATATGTGATTCATGCTATAATGATTAGATAATTCTTCACATATGGTAGTATGTTATGAGGATTAATGTCACATGAAGATTCACATTGTCTTACATGTTTTTAGATTCTTGTGTGCTAGCCTATGCTTTTGATTTGATTATATTTTGTTAAGATATTCAGCCATGCAGTAATCATTGCTGTCTTTTTTTACCAAAAACTTGGCAATTTAGAATAGTGCGAAAAGGTAGGCTACTTAATCATTGCTGTCTTTTTTTACCAAAAACTTGGCAATTTAGAATAGTGCGAAAAGGTAGGCTACTTTTGGGATTCCGGGCCTGATTGGTTTAGTGCCAACATTTGGTGAGGTAGGCTAATTTTGGCACTAAACCAATCAGGCCCTCCAACCGAACAAGTGCCAAAATTTAGTTTTACCAACATTTTAGCATGGAAAATTTTGGTAGCAAACCAAGCATGCCCATAATTAGCAAATAAGATTTGGCTACATATAGAAGGTACAATCATGAAGATACAATTTACTCATTTTTGTCTTAACAACTGATTACAGCTCCAATGCAGGCAGTGCCGCGTGAATTTGTCGAACAGTACGTCGCCGCGAGGTCCAAGGCGAAGGTAACGGGAGCATCTTCCTCGCGCATATTTGAGGTGAGTCAGATGTATTTCAGTGGACAGTTAGATGATTTTGTCACATACATTTTATCTAAAGTTAACATATGCTTTTGCATGTGAAATTTAAGGATGGAAAGGAGTATATGCTAGACTTTGGTAAAATCCGACTCTCAATGCATTTATCAGAGGACAGCGACGATGAGGGCCATGGCGGGGTTCGGCCCACCCAGGAGGTAATGCTCGTCCGTTAAGCTATCCATTGTACCTAATTTGCATATAACTGATTCCATTGTACATTGTCAGATCATAGCTATGGTGGAGGAGCTCCACCTTGCTGTCAAGGCCAAGTTGAGGCAAGGATGCTGGTACTTTGACTCAAGCGATGAAGACTGAAGATGTGTGCTGTGAGGTTTAGGTGGCAGTTGCTTTTGGCTGAATTAGTTCAACTAGTAGTGATGGACGCATCAAACTAGAGGCACTTGTAATGGATGTCTCAAACTATATGGCCTTGTAATGGATTATTACTTATATGTGAATCATCATGGCTGGTAGTTGTAAAATACTGAGTAATGGTAGCTCCGGTATATGGTTGTTTCTGTTTATTACAAGGCTAATGGCATCTTTTACATTTCCATTTTGCTTATGTTTTCATTTCGTGATTTTGTTACTGGTTGATCTTCTATATACATTCTGAAGCTTGATTCCTAGATTCACGTAATGGTTCATCTGCTTAATCTGGCCAAATTAGTATTAATGGATGTGTGAAACTTATTGGATGCTCCTTCCTGCCTCCTGGACTTGTTCCACACCGCACGGATGCACCACAGAGACACAGACACACAGTTGCCCACCACACAAATTGGTCCATCATGGTCTGGTTGCAGGGCCTCTGTACCACGGCGGGCGGGCGTCATCGAGTGCTCTACACACTCAACCTAGAGCCTATCGTGTCGCCTCCGCTCTCCGCACCCCTTCCTGGCGACGCCTCGGCGGCGATGCAGCACACTCATGCACTGCGTGCGGGACCAGGCTGAGATGGGGCCATCTTGTCAGCGGCTGCAGCGACTCCAACTCCTGGTGCGTCCCATCGATATAAATCGGGAGCAGTTCCCCACCCCTCCATTCGCATTGCCCAAGCCACGCTTCATTTCCGTGGACAACTGCTAGGCCTTCTCCTCTCTCTCTGTAAGATCCACCGCCATCGACCGACGCCATAGACCCCAATGGGAAGAGAAAGGCAAGCATCCCCTCGCCAAGCTCCCCTCCTCGCTCCTCGTTGTCCGTAAGTTTTTGGCAAAAAAAATTCTGCTATAAATCTTGTTTGATGAGATCGATTTGGATTTTGTGTTCTTGAACACTATTCATCGCATGTTGCAGTCAAGCGGGGGTTCCGACGCGCCGCCAGCGAAGCGGCATTGCCGTAGCATCGACCCGGTGGCCTCGGCGGTTCCGCCACCGCCACCGCAGGGATCCGGTGGCAACAGCCCCAGCAGTCGGTCTCCCTCGCCGCCGCCGCAGGGACTTACCGAGGAGCCCCTTTGGGTCTCTGAAAGGACCACAGCCAGCGACAAGATGTGGTTCCGCTGCCCGATTAGCCCCGACGCCATGGAGACGGACAACATCCACCGCGTGATCGAGCACGCCCTCAACTTCAAGCTCGATGCCCCCTCGCCGAGCAGCACCAGAGGCTTGCTCGCCAACACCTTCATGGTGAGGAGGAGGAGGAGGCTGATGATGCTGAGTACGATTTCGCTGATGATACCACCAAGGACGGCGATGGCTGATGTTGTTTGGGGTCGTTTCTTTTGCAAATGTTTGAATCTTTTGCTACCCTTTCCTTTGCCACACCGGGCACAAGAAAGGGGTTGTATATATATCTGTTTCTTTCTATGCATGTATGAACTACTACTTTGTTGTATGTCGTATTCCAGTGATTGACCATGTTTTCCTTAGAAGGAACAAAGAAAAACCACCTGATTTGGACATCATATGTGAAATCTGTACATGTTTGGAGTTTCTATTGCAATTTAATAGATCGATGAAGCACTGCAGACGAATTGATCTTGGGTATGAAAAGACTGTACGCTTTTAGAAACAAAATCTACTGATTTTCCCCTCCTGGCTCCCGTTCCTAGATGCGCCTCGTCAGGTGAATCGTTTGACTGCCATGTGGGACAAATTGCTAGCAAGCCCACACGTCAGTGATGTGAAGGCGTGGACTCCCGGGGAAATCTATTTATCGCATATGCGATTTCTCGTCACCACATCGCAGAAGAGCCGCCGCCGCACCTGTTCATCTTCTCCGTTGAGGTAAGCAGCGGCCGGAGCTTGGGGAGGGGGAGGGGGTGCTCGGGGAGGGGTGGTAGGTGGGGGGAGCGGCCGCCGGCGAGGTCGCCGGCGGCCGGGGTGGTGGAGGGCGGCGGCGGAGCTTAGGGTTCCGGGTTACTTAGGTTCGGGGAGCTCCATGGCCGCCGGCGATAGAAGAGGAGGGGCCCCGGTCGGCGGAGGATGGGCAGCGGCGACAGTTCGGCCGGCGGAGGGCAAGGCGGCGTGGGTATGCCGCCGGCCGGGCGGGGTAGGACCCCCGGTGGGCGGCGGCTAGCGGCGGGGGCGAGAAGAAGCCGGCGGCGCGGTGGCGACGAGCTTGGTTAGGGTTGGCGGCGGTGGAGGGTGGCGGCGGAGGCGCCGGGGGCGGCGCCGGAGCTTTGGGAGGCGGCGGATGGCGGGAGAGCGACGGAATAAGCCTCTGCGATGTGTTTCTTCCCCCTTGCATATGCGGGGAATAGACTCCCCCTGGACTCCCCCCTAGCTTCCGGTGTACAATCGCATTGGCCCCTTCCCTTTGTCTCCACCCCCGTTCAACGCCCACCATTTGTCTGCCGACTTGTGGGACCCACATGGCAGCCGCACAGGTGGATGAATGGAAACTTCTGCCCTTCTCCCAACATCCAATTTTTTTAATGACCGCCACGACCGGAGTCCCCGAGACCTGAGCTTCCTTTCTTAGTCTGTGGGTCCCACCTGTCGGACACACAACGCACAGCCCATCTGTACTCCGAAAATATATGGAATTAAAAATGTATGTGACTTGTTATAATTAGGAAATCTACGAAAGTATTGTCAAGATCGATCTCCAAAGTAAGAATGTGTGACTGAAACACGGGTCCCACCTGTCGGCGCCGGGTTCTTCACCTGTGCTTCGTTGGTTCTTTATCAGTTCTTAGCGGAGCTTATTATATTTTGGATTGAATCCAAAGCAAAATCTTTAAACAAGTATAGATTTCCCATATCTGGTCCAAAATCATGTGTTTTTTCTAACTTCGTAGAATTACATTATCCACCAGGTACACTAGATTTTATAGTAGAATATGAGTTTCATTTCTAACATTATTGGACAAACATGATCTTTGTTCACCAGAGTCTCCAATGGAGATTAAAATTGACATGTATCTTTTGGGACTATGGACATCTTATACCCCACTACTCATTTTAGTTGTCATTAACCTTGTCAAAGAAGTAAGACTTGGATACATGGTCAAGTATCCTACCACAACACCACAAGAGCCAAAAGGATGTACTCATCCTTCCTGATCACACATTCATGGAAAATATGGACTCAACAATTGTTTTAAGTTGTATAAGGTTGGATTTGTTAAGGAACATGCTGCAAACAACATAATTAATTTATATCTACATCTGTTCAAAATTATAGCAGTGCCAAACATTTGAAATTGATAATAATGGCTGCTTTATGTGTTCTCAATATGAAAGCGTAATTTTGTTTGTTTCTGACAGGCGGGACCCACCACAGTGTGATTATGTGTCCGCCCTATAAAAGCGGAATCTTCTTAATGCCAATACCGTCGGACCCCCTAAATCTAATTTTTCGTGGATCCAATGTTTTCCCTCCATGTTTTTTCTCCAAAAATTTCGTTTCAAGTCTAAAATTCCCACCCCTAATCCCTTTCCGCGGCGGCATATTAGCCATCCCACGCGTGGTCCGGTGGCGGTTCTTCTCCTCCCATGGTTTCACCTTCATCTGCTACCCATTCTTCGTAGAGGTGCACCGCCCACTCTGCCCGCGCGTGCGACGAACTGCAATCGCTCCTCGCCCTCTTGCTCTACAGGACCAACAGCGGCGCTGGCAACGACGACGAGGCCCGGCGGCTCCTGCGCATGGTCGAGGGACCCGAAGCGGGGGCGGCGGCGCTTCCTTGGAACAACAAGACTTGTACGAAATGCCGCTGCCAGATCGATTCGGCGCTATGGGACATGGTGCCGTCGGTGGTTGTTGTGTTGATGCCCGGACGATCATCAGTGTGCAGGAGGCGGCTGTGGCGAACACGTAGGATGGTATGCTTGGTACTCGTGGCATAGATTCTGTAGCGAGGAGTGCAGGATCCGCAACGAGTGCGATTGGTTCTTCTACACAGTCATGGAAGGGTTGAATCAAAAAAACTTTGCGAGGTACAAATCACCATGACTGTACCAAATTTAATGTGTACTAGTGTGGTATGGGGCACAAAAAATTATACTATTTTTATTGATGATACAATCGTAGGTAATTTAATTTGTTTGTTGAATACGAAAATTTGAAGTGCTTTTTCGTGGACACTAATCTGAATTCACCGATTGCCTCATTGCCTCCCTATATTCCAATCTACTTAATGTGGCGGGTCCCACCAGTCGACACCGTTGCTACTGTTTCCGCGCTCAGAAACCAAGGAGATGCGGCGGAACCATCAAGAACACACCCCTTCCACTTCCCCTTCCACTTCCCCTTCCCTCAAATTGGGGTTTTCTCATCTGATCGTCGCCCGCTTCTGATCGAGCTTCCCCCTCCTCAACGCCTCCTCAGCGAGCGTCCTCAGCCTCCCTCGTCTTCCTCGCATCCCCTTCTCACAGCCTCCTAGCGCGCGCCCTCGGCATTCCTCGTCTTCCTCAGTTTTGATGGAGAATCTCCCGACTGAGATCGCAGTTGAGATCGCTTCATGCCTCACCGAGTCTTCAGACTTCGCGTTGGCCGAGGTCGGCTACCTGCGGGCGACCTCCAAGAAAATACGGCAGGTTTGCCACATGCCGGAGGTCGAGCAGTGCCTTGTAGTGCATCACCTACGGCCGATTGGGTCGTGGGATCTGCCCTACGACAACGGCTTCCGCCAGAGCCTCATCATGAATCTGTCTAAGGTCGGCAACCCGGTGGCATGCTTCTTCGCGGGGATGTGCGTGGTCTTGGTGGAGGCGCGTGGCGATCTCCGGCCTAGCCGCGACATGCTCGAGTGCGCCGCCAAGGCTGGGCATGAACTCACCATGTACGTCCTCTCCATGTACAAGTACAGGCCCAACAGCTGCGCCGATGAAGATGCCATTGCCATGGAGCTGTTGAGGAAGACCGAGGCCGACGACGCAGGGGCGGGTGCACCGGCGACATGGACGAACCCGGCTTGTGCGCGGTTACGCTAGCAGGCCCTGTTGGTGTCAGTGAATGTGGTGCCGCTAACTCCTCGTAGGGGTCCCGTGCAGAAGCCGGTGTCTTGCGTTCACAGCGACCATCGTTGCGCCAGCCGGCCCATGTGTGGTTCGGTCGCCGCCTGGGAAGGACGCCAACTCTTTTGTAACGAGGAGTGTAGGATTAGATCAGAGAGTGCTGCTTACTTCAATTCCGTGTGGCCTTGATTATTATAGCTAAGGTACCAATGCATAAGGCTGTGCATATTATCCGAAACCCGAACCCTGAACCCGAAAAACCCGAGCCCGAACCCGAAAAATCCGATCACTATTTCGGGTAGCAAGTCCCGGTACCCGAAATTATTACGGATAATTCGGATTTAGAAGCCCGGTACCCGAACTTCAAAAAAACCCCGAATTCCAGGCAGGCCCAATAGCGCAGCACAACAGCCCAACTATTTCCAACCCAGCCCACCGCCCCAGTAACCCTAGCCCCCCACGCAGCATCAGTCGTAGCCCCAGTTAGGCAGGGAGCCAGCCGCAACTCCCGTCCTCCCGTGAGTCCGTGACGGCGCATCTGGGACGGCGAAGCCAGCGCCCACCGGCCGCCGGCGGAGCAAGTGTGCGATGGCCGACGGCGTTGCCGTGCGTACTCCCGGCCTCCTCATCAAGGCCAGCAGCGCTCATCTTCCCCATCGCCATCAGCATCGATCCGGTGCCCAATATCTGCGCGCGGCAGCGCATCGCCATTGGTGGCCTTCTAGGGAACCAGGGAAGCTAGCTTGTTCCTCCTATTCATTCTTGGCATGGCATGGATTGATGATTAGCTTGTTTTTTATTCCAATTATTGATGTTGTGGTGTCAATCGGAGATCTGCCATTCTTTTGTCAGTATTGTCAAGTATTGAGATGTGTTGGATGCAAAAAAAATTTATGCATTCGAATATGTTCAAGCTTTCTTACTGTATTTCTTCTTGCTAATATAGTTCTTCCCCTATTCGTATGCAACATGTGTTCTCTTCTTGCTGTTATCTCGGGTAAATCGGGTTTACCCGAACCCGAAATATCGGGTACCCGAACCGTTGGGTTTCATTTTTCTTTTATATTTTTCGGGTTTCAATTTCTAAAACCCGAATTTCGAAATACCCGAATAACCCGACCCGAAATTTTCGGGTTGCCCGAACGCCCACCCATACCAATGCAAGTTGGTAATCTTTGGTGTGTAGTGATATATTTTGCTGAAAATCTTGAAGACTAGATGCATCAGAAAAGTCATTCAGGAATTCAGTAAACATGTTTGCTTTCTTTCTTAACTGCTACTCATGAATTCAGTTGTTCTGACAGTTCAGCGTAGCATATAATCAAAAATCAACTTGAAAAAACATAATGATGAAAAAGCTAGAAAAAATTGATATCATGATTCTTTAATTGTTTCCCTTATACACTTTGTACATAATAGTCAAACAAAGAATTCATCATCTCTCTGGGGTTGATCCACATTAGCAACTGGTGCAACTACGCCATCATTAATGTAGGTGTCATCTTCATCAACATCGTCATCAAGAAATGCCAAATCATCATCATTTGGTTCAGGAGCTGCCTCAGTGAAGCGTCCCCTCATAAGAGAAGACTTAAATGTGTTACAAAGCACCAGTCCCAGGAGGCTGATGACACATTTATTACATCAGATGGTTCATTACCGTACAACCCTACGCGGTAGTGAGCAGAGGAATGCCACTATCGCGAGGATTACAATCCACACACACGCGATGATATTAAAAACAAAGAGAAAATCATCAAGGTCTTGCGCCATGCGGAAACTCCGGCGAGTGACCCAAGTCCACAGGCAAGGCTGGGTGCAGGACGATAACCCTACTCGGCATCGTCTGGCACAAAGTCTGGATCTTCTTCTGTAAAAAGGAAAATGGGGTGAGTACAAACGTACTCAGCAAGTCCAACCACACCCACGGAGGGGGGTTATAACAGAATAATATGCATAGGTGAATCAAGGATAAGGTTACGGCTTAAGTTGCAGAAAAATGACATTTTATGCAGGGTTTTGTTTTATAGAAAACCTTTTAGAAATCAGTTTTTGTTTAACACGGAGTTCAGGTTTTAAAACTGCTACCGGACTCCCCGTCCGTCGTAGCACACGGCACAACTGCCGGAACCAATTCCAAAACAACTCACACCAGCCCATCCCAAAGAAACACTAGTTATGTGACCACACCGTAACTCGCCCAATACCGTGGGCACGGACTATTCGAATAGATTCTTAACTCTGCAGAGGTGTGCAACTTTACCCACAAGTAGGATACCACAACTCGAACACCGTCGTGTCGGTGTAGATCCCAACATAGCCATTACCCACCATAGCTAAGCCTGACTAGCCATCACGGGATGCACCAAGGGGTCATTGACCGTTCACTTAGGTATAACTGGGCATAAGTCACTCGGGGCTTATCCCTTTTCCTTAGTCACCCGTTGCTCTCAGCTCTCCTGATGGCTATCACACCAACTAGTGGGATTTATGCTACGTCGTTGCCCATTCAACGGTCGAGTGGTTTGCACGATAGTGGAGTTAGGTGAGATGACACACCAACTCGGTCCTTAGACACGACAAGATGGATATCTCCCTCCTTGCTCTGCCACACAGGCACAAGCACACCAATCGGCAAATCACACAGAAATGCCGTCCATCTCGTCCATACTTATCTTTCGAAATCCACATTTTATCCCTTCCCACACGCACACATTTTCTTTATCAAATAAATCATATTAAGAGTAAAGTCCTAAGCGTTCTAATATCGATTAACGTCCAAGCAAAATCAGACATTAATCTAGGTGGTCAAGGAATGGTCATCACAAATCAAGGGCTGGCTATCCAACCGTGTTTTTCATGCAAGCAAAACATATGCAATTTTATAAAACGGGCCATTGGGTTGTGTTTTATAAAAACTAGGACAGAAACATGCATCAAAGGATGGGATTGAACTTGCCGCCTTCGAAGCCTTCTGGGATGTCCTGTCCTTCGGGCTCGGGGTCGCGGAACTGGTCCTCGTTCTCCTGCTCATAGTACAGCTCGTTGACGGGTTCTCCTTCGTTCACTCCGTGGTCTACAGCGTACACAAACAAGCACACAATCAACACACAGAAGATAAAGATTTGTCGTCGAGCTCGAAACGGGGACGCATAAAATATAGGGCATGGAGTGATATTATTGGGTGTGCTTCTAATGGCACGGTCAAAACTATATTAAGAGAGATGTGGTAAAGTTTTGGGTAGATCCGAGGTTGTTAGGCGCATAAAATGATAGGTCAAAGGAGTGTTTAGGCCCTAAACAGGGGTCCAGGGACCTAATTGTAATTAAGTTTATGAGGGCAGGGGCTTGGTTTGCATTTTAGAAGTTTCTTGGGTTAATCTAAAAGAGTCAGGGGCCTCTTTATAAATATTTTCATGAAATGGGGGTCTTCTCTTATAAATAAAACAAAGGACGGGGTTTCTTTTGCAAAGAGTGGAGGGCTTCTTTTCTGAATCAAGGGAAGGGGAGGGGGTTTTGGGCTAAATGGCCCCTTTCCTCCTCCTCCCTCTATGCTGGAAAACAAGGGAAGGAGGCGGCCGCCGTGGGAGGTCGATCCCTCCCGTTGATTTGGGAGATGGTGGCTCGCAGGAGGTGGTACGACGGCGGTGGGTGGCGGCCAACCCTGGTCAGTGTGGCGGCGGCACCGCAAGGCACGACGGCGGCCCGGATCCGGGGAAAAAGAAGATGGGGAGCTCGGGAATCCCAGTGCCTACCTCGGCTCAAGCTGCGGTGCTGCGGGATGGGGGCTCCGCGGTGGCTTGTGCTCGCGGCGGCAGCAATGGCGGGAGTGGTGCTAGGAGGTCAGGGAGGCGGCTGCGGAGCTCGGGCTGGGGATGTGGTGCGGAGGAGCGGCGCCGGGGCCTTTATAGGCGTGAGAGGCGGTGGAGGTTTGGCGGGATGCGGCGGAGGCCGGCGACCGAGTTGATGGCGGTGGGGCTGGCTTGGCGCTGTGCGGCCGTCAACGGGGGGCGGGCGCGCACAGCGAGGTGACGCGACGCTGCGGCCAGGCGGCGACCGCTGCAGGCGACGCTGTGCCGGAGTCGCCGCCACTGTGCAGCGTCAACGGCGGTGGTGTGCGCGCGGCAGGAGGGCGCGGGCTAGGCACGGCCGGGGCGCGCGCGGCCGTGGGGCTGCCCTGCAGCGTGTGTGTGTGCGGCAGGGGTGGCGCCGAGCTGGTGCGCGCGGGCGCGGTCGGGTAGCGCGCGCGAGAGCGGGGTCCTGGGGGCGTGCGTGTGCACGGTCCGAGGGGGAAGGCGTGCTCGGTTGGGGCACGGTCGGGTGGAGCAGAGGGCGAGGGGGGGAGGGCGCGGGCCAGGCGCGCGCGGCAGAGAAGAAAGGAAGGAGAGAGAGAGGGAGAGGGAAGGAGAGGGAAAGAAAAAGAAAATGGGAAAAAGAAAAAGAGAAAAAGGAAAAAGGAGGGGAGAGAAATAAAGAGACAAAGAGAGAGAGAGGGGCGGGCGCGTCGGCGCCGATCGCGGTCGCGGTCGGCCACGCGTGGCGTCCGGGCGCGCGGGTCGAGGGGAAACAGGGTGCTGGATACGGGTGTCGGGTCTTTGGGGAATCGAAAGATCTGGCGGAACAGGGAAGTTTCCGGAAAAACTGGGGTTAGGGTTTCAAGGAGGGATCTCGAGCTCAACGACAAAGCAAAATCTTAGCGCATGATTTATTTTAGTAAATTTTCGGTATGTTACAAACCTGCCCCACTTAAAATGAATCTCGTCCTCGAGATTCGACTGGTTCCTAAATAGGTGGGGAAATTCCTTCTTCAGAGCATCTTCGCGTTCCCACGTAGCTTCTTTTACTCCATGTCTGCTCCACTGAACTCTGCAAATTCGTACTTCGGAATTTCTGGTTCTCCTTGTGACAGTGTCTAGAATCTTGACCGGTATTTCCTGATATCGCAGATCTGGCTGCAAATCTATTGTTTCAACCGGCACATGCTCCACTTCGGGCATCCTCAAACACCTTCTCAACTGCAAGACATGGAATACTGGGTGTATATCCGACATCTCTTCAGGTAGCTCCAGACGGTATGCTACTGCTCCAACTTTCTTCAGAACTCGGTATGGTCCAATATACCGAGGGGCCAATTTTCCTTGTACCTGAAATCTTCGGGTTCCTCGAATGGGTGATACCTTGAGATACGCGAAATCTCCTGGGTTGAAACTTATTTCCCGTCTTTTCTTGTCCGCATAGCTCTTCTGTCGGGACTGGGCTGCTTTTAGCTTTTCTCGAATCTCGGCGACTCTTTCCTCTGCTTCCTTTATGAGTGCGGGGCCGACTAGGGCACGTTCTCCAACTTCTGACCACATCAGAGGGGTTCTGCATTTTCTTTCGTAGAGAGCTTCAAACGGTGACATGCCCAAGCTTGCTTGGTACCCGTTGTTGTATGAGAACTCGGCATAGGGTAAGCTTTGTTTCCAATCTTTGCCATAAGTAAGGACACACGCTCTCAGCATATCTTCCATAATCTGATTCACCCTTTCCGTCTGACCATCCGTCTGCGGATGATAAGCGGAACTAAAGTCTAGCTTGGTGCCCATGGCTTTATGCAAACTCTTCCAAAATCTTGAGGTGAACTGGGTCCCTCTATCTGAAACGATTCGGCTGGGCACACCATGCAATTTCACTATGTTCTCTATATAGAGCTTAATTAGCTTCTCCCCGTCATAGTTGGTCCGTACGGGTATGAAGTGAGCTGATTTAGTAAGGCGATCCACTATTACCCATATGGAGTCATGTCCTTTCTGGGTTCTGGGCAAGCCCACTACAAAATCCATTCCTACTTCATCCCATTTCCAAACCGGAATGGGTAGGGGTTGCAACAATCCTGCCGGCTTCTGGTGTTCAGCTTTGATTCTCTGGCAAGTATCGCAATGGGCGACGAATCGTGCAATATCTGCCTTCATCCCATTCCACCAATATTTCTGTTTTAAGTCCATATACATTTTGGTGGATCCTGGGTGAACGTTCAGCACTTGGCTGGAACCTCGAGGGACAATGTGCACATTTAATCGTGCCATTTCCTCTCGTAAATGGTCATTCTTGGGCCCGTAGGATTTCCGACTTAGGGCATCGGCTACTACATTGGCTTTACATGGGTGATAATGAATTTCCAAATTATAATCTTTGACTAATTCCAGCCATCTTCTCTGCCTCAGGTTTAGGTCTGGTTGGGTGAAGATATACTTCAGACTTTTATGATCGGTAAAGATTTCGCACTTATTTCCAATCAAATAGTGCCTCCAGATCTTAAGTGCGTGCACTACGGCTGCAAGCTCCAAATCATGAGTCGAGTAATTTTGCTCATGAGTCCTGAGCTGACGGGAAGCATATACAACGATTTTCCCATCTTGCATCAGCACACAACCCAATCCTTGTCTGGACGCATCACAATAGATGACAAAATCCCGATGAATATCCGGCAGGGTTAGCACTGGGGCTGTCGTTAATTTCCTCTTCAACTCCTGGAAGCTCCTTTCACACGATTCCGTCCAGGTGAATTTCTTCTCCTTCTTGAGCAGCTCCGTCATGGGCCGGGCTATCTTAGAAAATCCCTCAATGAATCTCCGATAATACCCAGCTAATCCGAGAAAACTCCTGATCTCACTGACATTGGTTGGTTGCTGCCAGTTGGATACTGCTTCGACCTTCTCGGGGTCCACTGCTACTCCTTCTGCGGTCAGAATATGACCAAGGAAGGCTACCTTCTCTAGCCAAAACTCACACTTGCTGAATTTGGCGTATAGCCTATGCACTCTTAGCTTTTCCAAAACTACCCTCAGGTGCTGCTCGTGTTCCTGAATACTCTTCGAGTAAATAAGTATGTCGTCGATGAAGACTACGACAAACTTATCTAACTCGTCCATAAATACCTTGTTCATGAGGTTCATGAAATATGCAGGTGCGTTTGTCAGTCCAAAAGACATCACCGTGAACTCAAATTGTCCGTATCGGGTGACAAAGGCTGTCTTCGGGATGTCGCTTTCCCTAATCTTGAGCTGAAAATATCCGGACCTTAGGTCAATCTTGGAAAAGTACTTGGCTCCTTTTAACTGATCAAAGAGATCATCGATCCTGGGAAGGGGGGTACTTATTTTTGATAGTGACTTCGTTTAGTGCCCGGTAGTCTACACACAACCTCATACTTCCGTCCTTCTTCTTGACGAATAGAACCGGGGCTCCCCAAGGCGACGAACTTGGCCTGATGAAGCCAATCCGTTGCAACTCCTCTAGTTGTTTCTTTAGCTCCGCCAACTCGGTGGCTGCCATCCTGTAAGGTCTCTTGGCTATAGGGGCAGTTCCAGGGACAATGTCAATGACAAATTCTACTTCCCTATCTGGTGGCATACCGGGGAGTTCTTCGGGAAAGACATCGGGATACTCATTCACTACAGGGACTTCTTCCAAGGACTTGGCTTCCATGCTAAACACCATCGGGTTTGCTCCACTTTCCCGGGTATGACAGGTCACTCGGACTCCCTCTGGGTTTGTTAGATGCACTACCTTATCCGTACAACCTATGAGGCCATTGTGTTTGCTCAGCCATTCCATTCCAAGGATCACATCTATCCCTTCTGACTTAAGTACTACTAGATCTGCTAAAAACTCTACCCCACTTAAATTGATCCTTACCCGTAGACAACCCAGCTGACACCTAATGTCTCCTCCGGGCGTCCGGGTTAATAGGGGTGTTTTTAGTAGTACTGTAGGTATTTTATGTTTCTCCACAAAACTTGAGGATATGAATGAGTGTGATGCTCCAGAATCAAACAGTACTGTTGCAAGAGTTGAGCTGACTAGGTACTCACCGAGTACTACGCCCTGAGCTCCTTGAGCTTCCTGCGCGTCGATGTGGTTGACGCGGGCTCGTCCAAAAGACTGCTGGAGTTGCCTTTGCTGGTTGTTGTTGTTGCTGCTGTTGCCACGGAGGGGCACTCGGTTGGCACCGGTCAGAACTGGCTTGGGTCCGTTCACTGTGTTGGAGAAAGCTGAAGTAGCAGGTTTGTTCTTGGCATTGGGGCAGTCGGCGATGAAGTGACCCGTCTCACGGCAGTTGAAGCAGGCCCTCACGTTGCTGTTGTTGTTGGTGACCTGGCTCGCATTACTCTGTGGGGCCCTCATGGTGTTCTGGCTTCTGGGCTGTGTGTTAGGGGCCCGTGGTCCTGTCACTTGAGACTGAGTTTTGTACTGCGTTGGGGCTTGGGACCTTGGTGCGTTGTAGCTGAGACTTCTGGTCTTCTGAAAACGATCCTGCTGGCGAGACTTACTCTCCAGGAACTTGCGCTTGTTCTCTTTCCTCTCATCAATCTTAGCCTTTTCGGTGAGGATTGCCTTGTTCATCAAGGTGTTGAAATCAGGATAGATCTGAGGAGTGAGCAGGGTCCTGAGTTCTGGGTTTAGTCCCTTCTTGAACATGTCCTGCTTCTTCTCGTCGTCGTTCACTTCATCTGGCGCATATCGAGACAGCTCCATAAACTGGTGAGTATATTCTTCCACCAACATACTCCCCTGCTGAAGTGCGCGGAATTCATCCGCCTTGCGCTTCATGGTGGCCGAGGGGATGTGGTAACGGCGGAATTCCCTCACGAATTCATTCCAGGTGATGGTGGAGGCATCTCGGGCGGCAGCGCAGTAATTTTCCCACCAGGCTAAGGCAGTCCCGGTGAGTTGATGTGCTGCCAGAAGAACTTTATCCCGATCCTGGCACCCAAATGGCTCAAGCTTCCTTTGGATCACGCGGAGCCAGTCGTCTGCATCCAAAGGGTTGCTGGATCCGGCAAAAGTGGGTGGCTCGGCCCTCAGAAAAGCTGTCAGCTTGTCATTAAAGGTCTGCTCTCGTGGTTGCCTGTTTACTAGAGCATTGGCCAGTGTCTCTAGTATGAGAGTCTGGTTATGGATTACTTGCGCCAGGTCCACGAAGGGTGGTGGTGGTGGTGGTGGCAGCTGTGCACCAAGATTTTCTCCTCTGCCCTGACTCACTTCTTGTTCCTCCTGCGGATGGTTCTGCCCGTCGGGGCGTGCTCCTGCATCAGCGGCTGCAGGGTCCCTGACGCGGGAGGCCCTCGTGATGCTTCGAGAAACCATCTGCAGATTGGGTAGGGTTTTTTGTGAGATTGGGATTAGGTGATGTTTAAGTTATTTAGTTCGCGTAACAAGGCAGAATTAACCTTTTGCCAAAAAGGCACACACACAACAAGCACACAACAAGGCAAACAAGCAACTCTTACTAAAACAAGGCAGGGTACAACATGGGAACACAACTAGAGCGCGCACTACACGTCCGGGTACATAACTTCAAAAGAAAAGGGGCACAGAACTTCTTCGGACCACATGGCTTCATTCCTTGTCGGTTGCTCGCGCTTCAGGCAGACTCATTGGCTTGTGTGGGTTCCTCCCTCGGAAAGGAACTCGCGTTCTCCGGGGAAATGAATGGTCCTGGCTCGCCATTCTCTAGATCTCCGTTTTCCCGGGGTTGCGTTGTGGCTTCTCTGGCGGCGGCGGCCGTAGACCTTCCTGGGTTCTCGGGTGGGGCTAGTGGGTTTCCAACGAGTGGTCCCCATCCTAAGACGGGCGTTCCGAGCAGAACATGGTCTTCCCCTATTGCCGGGACTGGGGTTCCACTACTAGTCCATTCTTGCATACACCGGTCTCGGGCTTGCCTGAGGCTCTCCTGAGCAACTGCTTCACTGCTGACCGCTGCTGCGGCTCTTGCCTCGGCTTGGACTGCTCGGATCTGCTGCAATCTTAGCGCGAGCTCTGCTTGCTCGGCTCGATGGGTCTGTTCCCTCAGCAAGTTGGCTTGCTCGTCAAAGAGCTGATCCAAGGAGGCTAGGTAGGTAGCTACTTGGTACAGGAGGACTTCTTCATGGCGGCGCCGTTCCAGGCTTCTCATTCGAGCTTCCCAAACTGGTGTTCTGATGGCTGGTGGGAAGAACCTCATTGGTGTGGGGGCGAGGTGTCCTTCGAAAATCCGGCACAGATAACGGAGTGCTTTCCTGACGGCTAGGGGATAGGTGTCCTGGTGCCTAAACCCTGTAGTAGTCACTCGCCATGACAGGATGTCGGGGTAGCGGTCACTTCTGGCGACGACTAGGATCACCCTGCAGCGGAGAGTGCCATGATGCTCGTACTCTCTGCTGTAGTACCTTGGGCGTTCCGTGACTCCAAGGCTTTCCGGGGCGTTGATCAAGAGGCTGGGGAAGCCAGGTGCAGCTTGGCAGTTGCCCTGGGTCCATCCTTCCTCAGCCATCTGAAAATAAAAGTAGGGTGAAAAACTTGCACAATTATTTGAGGTACACGAAGGGGTAGATGATTTTTATTATGGTAACATGGTGGAGTACAACTTCATGGGTACATGATTATTATTAAAGCTTCTAGCTTGGAGACAACTCCTATCATGGGGATTCTTCCTCAATCCTAAGGGTGCGCTTCTTCAGTGGAAGACACTGATCCATCAAGTTATCCTCGGTCTGAGTACCTTTGTCCCAATGGGTTTCTTCAGGTTCTTCTTCTTCAGTTTGAGTTCCAACATCCCAATGGGTTTCCATGGGTTCTTCTTCTTCGTCTTCCTCTATCCATCCACCTATTCCCCAACGAGCCTCGTACCTCGGCATCCGAGCTTGGAGAGCGGCTAGCGAGTCCTCGGCACGTGTGGCTCTTGCCCGCTGTTCTTCCAGTTCTTCCTCTTTCTCATCCATCTGGACTTGGAGGGCGGCTAGGAAATACTCGGCATGTACGGTCCTCGACCGTTGTTCATCCAGCTCCTGGGTTGCCTTTTCTGCTCTGTGGACTTGCTGCTTCAGTTGTGCTGCTTGCTCGCGATAGAGCTCATCCAGGCCGGTGAGATAGATGGATAGGTGAGAGACCGTGTCTTCTAGGTCTTCTTCTTCCCTTCCGAGTCCTCTCATCCGGGCGATCCAGGTGCGTCCTCTTCCTTCAGTTGGCGGGAAGAACCCCATGGGAGTCCGCTGAAGGTGATGTCTGTAGATCATTCGGAGCCGTCGCAGGGCCTTACGGGCGGCTTTCCGATAGGTATCCGGGAAACGGAATCCAGTGGTGGAGATGAACCAAGGGTCCACATCAGGATAGCGGGTGCTTCTTGCTATGAAGATCATCAGGTCACACCGAAGAGTGCCCTTGGAGTCATACTCCCGGTAAAGAAACTCTGGCGGATCCATAACTCCAATGCATTCCAGGCTGAGTATCAACAACTTAGGAAGGCCGGGCTCTGCGAAACAGATTCCGCCGATCCATCCATTATCAGCCATCTGGAACAGGGCAAGAACCAAAGGTAAGTGTTTGTGTGAGGAAAGGATTAAGGATAGAAAAGTCCTAAGGTGAAAGGTCCTGAAAACGGGTTTCGCTCCTAGGGTCACGTCCTACGGCCAACCTACGGCTCTAATACCACCTGAAGCGTCCCCTCATAAGAGAAGACTTAAATGTGTTACAAAGCACCAGTCCCAGGAGGCTGATGACACATTTATTACATCAGATGGTTCATTACCGTACAACCCTACGCGGTAGTGAGCAGAGGAATGCCACTATCGCGAGGATTACAATCCACACACACGCGATGATATTAAAAACAAAGAGAAAATCATCAAGGTCTTGCGCCATGCGGAAACTCCGGCGAGTGACCCAAGTCCACAGGCAAGGCTGGGTGCAGGACGATAACCCTACTCGGCATCGTCTGGCACAAAGTCTGGATCTTCTTCTGTAAAAAGGAAAATGGGGTGAGTACAAACGTACTCAGCAAGTCCAACCACACCCACGGAGGGGGGTTATAACAGAATAATATGCATAGGTGAATCAAGTATAAGGTTACGGCTTAAGTTGCAGAAAAACGACATTTTATGCAGGGTTTTGTTTTATAGAAAACCTTTTAGAAATCAGTTTTTGTTTAACACGGAGTTCAGGTTTTAAAACTGCTACCGGACTCCCCGTCCGTCGTAGCACACGGCACAACTGCCGGAACCAATTCCAAAACAACTCACACCAGCCCATCCCAAAGAAACACTAGTTATGTGACCACACCGTAACTCGCCCAATACCGTGGGCACGGACTATTCGAATAGATTCTTAACTCTGCAGAGGTGTGCAACTTTACCCACAAGTAGGATACCACAACTCGAACACCGTCGTGTCGGTGTAGATCCCAACATAGCCATTACCCACCATAGCTAAGCCTGACTAGCCATCACGGGATGCACCAAGGGGTCATTGACCGTTCACTTAGGTATAACCGGGCATAAGTCACTCGGGGCTTATCCCTTTTCCTTAGTCACCCGTTGCTCTCAGCTCTCCTGATGGCTATCACACCAACTAGTGGGATTTATGCTACGCCGTTGCCCATTCAACGGTCGAGTGGTTTGCACGATAGTGGAGTTAGGTGAGATGACACACCAACTCGGTCCTTAGACACGACAAGATGGATATCTCCCTCCTTGCTCTGCCACACAGGCACAAGCACACCAATCGGCAAATCACACAGAAATGCCGTCCATCTCGTCCATACTTATCTTTCGAAATCCACATTTTATCCCTTCCCACACGCACACATTTTCTTTATCAAATAAATCATATTAAGAGTAAAGTCCTAAGCGTTCTAATATCGATTAACGTCCAAGCAAAATCAGACATTAATCTAGGTGGTCAAGGAATGGTCATCACAAATCAAGGGGTGGCTATCCAACCGTGTTTTTCATGCAAGCAAAACATATGCAATTTTATAAAACGGGCCATTGGGTTGTGTTTTATAAAAACTAGGACAGAAACATGCATCAAAGGATGGGATTGAACTTGCCGTCTTCGAAGCCTTCTGGGATGTCCTGTCCTTCGGGCTCGGGGTCGCGGAACTAGTCCTCGTTCTCCTGCTCACAGTACAGCTCGTTGATGGGTTCTCCTTCGTTCACTCCGTGGTCTACAGCGTACACAAACAAGCACACAATCAACACACAGAAGATAAAGATTTGTCGTCGAGCTCGAAATGGGGACGCATAAAATATAGGGCATGGAGTGATATTATTGGGTGTGCTTCTAATGGCATGGTCAAAACTATATTAAGAGAGATGTGGTAAAGTTTTGGGTAGATCCGAGGTTGTTAGGCGCATAAAATGATAGGTCAAAGGAGTGTTTAGGCCCTAAACAGGGGTCCAGGGACCTAATTGTAATTAAGTTTATGAGGGCAGGGGCTTGGTTTGCATTTTAGAAGTTTCTTGGGTTAATCTAAAAGAGTCAGGGGCCTCTTTATAAATATTTTCATGAAATGGGGGTCTTCTCTTATAAATAAAACAAAGGACGGGGTTTCTTTTGCAAAGAGTGGAGGGCTTCTTTTCTGAATCAAGGGAAAGGGAGGGGGTTTTGGGCTAAATGGCCCCTTTCCTCCTCCTCCCTCTACGCTGGAAAACAGGGGAAGGAGGCCGGCGCTCGTCGGAGCTCGCGGGCCCGCGGCCTGGGGGCATGGCGGCAGCCCGGAGTAGGGGAAAAGGAGGCGGCCGCCGTGGGAGGTCGATCCCTCCCGTTGATTTGGGAGATGGTGGCTCGCAGGAGGTGGTACGACGGCGGTGGGTGGCGGCCAACCCTGGTCAGTGTGGCGGCGGCACCGCAAAGCACGACGGCGGCCCGGATCTGGGGGAAAAGAAGATGGGGAGCTCGGGAATCCCAGTGCCTACCTCGGCTCGAGCTGCGGTGCTGCGGGATGGGGGCTACGCGGTGGCCTGTGCTCGCGGCGGCGGCAATGGCGGGAGTGGTGCTAGGAGGTCAGGGAGGCGGCTGCGGAGCTCGGGCTGGGGATGTGGTGCGGAGGAGCGGCGCCGGGGCCTTTATAGGCGTGAGAGGCGGTGGAGGTTTGGCGGGATGCGGCGGAGGCCGGCGACCGAGTTGATGGCGGTGGGGCTGGCTTGGCGCTGTGCGGCCGTCAACGGGGGGCGGGCGCGCACGGCGAGGTGACGCGACGCTACGGCCAGGCGGCGACTGCTGCAGGCGGCGCTGTGCCGGAGTCGCCGCCGCTGTGCAGCGTCAACGGCTGCGGTGTGCGCGCGGCAGGCGGGCGCGGGCTAGGCACGACCGGGGCGCGCGCGGCCGTGGGGCTGCCCTGCAGCGTGTGTGTGTGTGCGGCAGGGGTGGCGCCGAGCTGGTGCGCGCGGGCGCGGTCGGGGAGCGCGCGTGAGAGCGGGGTCCCGTGGGCGTGCGTGCGCACGGTCCGAGGGGGAAGGCGTGCTCGGTTGGGGCACGGTCGGGTGGAGCAGAGGGCGAGGGGGGGAGGGCGCGGGCCAGGCGCGCGCGGTAGAGAAGAAAGGAAGGAGAGAGAGAGGGAGAGGGAAGGAGAGGGAAAGAAAAAGAAAATGGGAAAAAGAAAAAGAGAAAAAGGAAAAAGGAGGGGAGAGAAATAAAGAGAGAAAGAGAGAGAGAGGGGCGGGCGCGTCGGCGCCGATCGCGGTCGCGGTCGGCCACGCGTGGCGTCCGGGCGCGCGGGTCGAGGGGAAACAGGGTGCTGGATACGGGTGTCGGGTCTTTGGGGAATCGAAAGATCTAGCGGAACAGGGAAGTTTCCAGAAAAACTGGGGTTAGGGTTTCAAGGAGGGATCTCGAGCTCAACGACAAAGCAAAATCTTAGCGCATGATTTATTTTAGTAAATTTTCGGGATGTTACACTCAGCTTGCACATGTTGAATAACAGCGGCATCCAAGGTAGTGCTTTCCTTGCCTGATCTTGTCCAATTTGTAAAATGATTGTCGGTGTTTTACCGTCAAGCGTACCTAGGGATACCATAAGGTAGTAGACTTGTAGGCAGGGTGTCGCCGAGATCAGGAACTCGAAGGTGCAAGCAACACAAGTTTAGACAGTGCCGCAATATGCGTAATACCCTACGTCATGTTGGCTGTTTGTATTGCCTTGGTATGACTTATTGGGTTGGTTGGTTTGGAGGGGTTCCTGACCGCCCTTATATACTCTGGGGCGACAGGGTTACATGTAAGTGTCCGATGCTAGCTTAGGAGTCCTACTCGAGTACTCTCGGGTAGTTTCCTTCTGTATTCGGCTAGTTCTACTCCTATTCGAGTAGTTACTTACGAATAAGGTATGGACATGTCCCATCCCTTATTCGGTCATTGTCTAAGCTATGTACGTAGTCCCGGGTCTGACAAGGCCCCGAGCTCTTCGTAGCCGAGTACTGCAGGCTTTGAGTACTTGAAGCAGTCTTGACTTCTTTTTGAAGCTTCATCCTGAAGATCTTCTTCGAGTACTTCCTTGGCTGCGTCGAGGTTATGAGGTGCTTAAGCCCCGAAATAGCTTCGACTTCTTTATATGGGGTGCGACTTAGTCGCACTCCATATGGAGTAGCCCCCGAGCCTTAGGTTGAATCATAGATTCAGGCTGAGGGTCCTTAGTCTTGAATCTTCATCTTATCTTTCTAAAATTGAAAAATAAGTACTCGATGACACGTACTACGCAGCCCCCGAGCCTTGAATCTAAATCCCGAATTTTGGAAAAAGGATCCCCATACTTTGTGGCATTGGGATATGTGCATTATTTGTTTTTCTCTGATTAATCAGGAATTTGATGGTACAATGAACCAATTTGTTCAAAAATTTAGAAAACCTCTTTTTTCTAGCTGAAGCCTCGAAAAAATGATTGACTAAATAACTTCCCAAAACTGGCCATTATTGTCCCCTCAAAAACCCCAAAAAAACCAGAGAAAACTCTTCAACTTCCGCACAGTAACTTCTCCTTGGTTATATAACCGCGCGGTAGATCTAGGTTTGGCTTTCACACCTTCAAGTCATTTCGCCTTCCAGCCGCCACCAAGATACTCTTCAACTCTTGCCCGCGCGCTTCCTTTTCTCCTCCCTTGATCTTTGATCCTTCACCATCTCCCTAGCCCCCGAGCGTATGCGAAGCAAGTCGCTTGTGACATCAAGGATGGGTCGCAAGGAATCTGCCAGGAAGGAGAAAGAGGCCGCCAACAAACCCATCCTAGGCGAAGGATCGGAATCCACGATTCAGTCCCAGGCGGAACACTGGACTTACAGTAAGTGCTCTCGCCACCATCTTCTTCATCTAGTTGCGCAGGGCCTTCTCCAGGATGAGAAAATCATCGGCTGGCGCCCTTCTTTCCGCGAATCTTACCCTCGCGAAAATAAGGAAGAAATCATTTCTTTTTATCACTTCTTTGAGCGAGGATTTTGCCTCCCTGCTTGCGATTTCCTCCGCGGTCTTCTTTACACTTACGGCCTGCTGCTCCACCATTTGAACCCAAATTCCTTTGTACATCTCGCAATTTTTGTTCATTTTCGCGAAGCTTTCCTTAGCATTGAGCCACATTGGCACCTTTTCCGCCACCTCTTCCGCTGCAGGCCGCAACCTTCCTTAAAATATATCTCTGTAGTTGGCAGAGCTGGCGTCCAGCTTCGTCAATCCGCTGACTCTGGGTACATCGAATACCAGCTTCCTTCCAACATCCCAAACCGGAAACATAACTGGTTCTACATCGGCAACCATCCTCCCCCTCTGCTCGAGAAGGACGGAAAACCTCCTGTGCCCTGCCAAGAGTGGAACTCGATGCCCGACGAAGGCAATTTGGACCAAGTGAAGGAGCTGATGGCCCTTATCGCCGCCCACAAAGAGATGAACGTCACTGGAGCGTCAGTGGTGTTCGACTTCGTCAGGCGCCGGATCCAGCCGCTTCAGAAGCGGTTTCATTACGTTTTTGAAGACATTGGCGCTGAGGATCCCTCTCGGATGTGTGCAGACGAGCTCAGCGGCGCAGAAGCTCTTGTACGCACCAAGAAGGTCCTTCTGGACGTCGGTGGGGTACCCTATGTACCAAAGTTGTTCTCTGCGGTGAATCCTCCGCATCCGGTATGTACTCAGTTCTTTCACCTGCAAGGACTCAAAAATATTTCGTGTCTTGCTAATCAAGTACTCGACTTCTTGTAGGACACCGTCGCCACATACAGGTCCACACCATTTATGCCAGGTACCATATGCTCTGTCCAATTATATCCGAGTGCACATCTTCCTCCCTATCTTCAGAAGAATTGGTCTGGAATTGTGGTAGATGAGCCTGACGCCCGTGTTGCAGCCTCTTCAGACTCTGAGAGAACTCAGAGTGCTGCATCAGGGTTGGCAAAAGATCTGCCCGAGATCCCGAAAGGTCGGCGAGTCTGCGCCAAGCGCAAGACAAGCTCCATCGACTCCCCCAGGTAACTTGCTATCCCGGGCAGTACTCGATTTCAATTGAAATGCCATTCAGTTGCTTTATCCTTCTTCTTTTTTCTAGTTCTCCTTCTCCCGGCCCCAAGAAACAGAAGGGTGCCGTGGACGTTGCATCAGTCAGCGTTGGGGATGATGTCCTAGTCGGCATCCCAATCACAGGTGCCAGGACGGACCCGTTGCCCGATTCTAACGTCGTCACTGTCACCACACCTCGAATTTCGTCTGGGCAAGACTTGCCCTCGACTGGTTCTGGTGCGGGGATTACAGAGGTTTTTCAAACTCCGGTGTTGGGAACCCCCAAACCGAGAGTATTGAAACTCAAAAAGCTTGCTGTGAAGAAGTCGACACTGTAAGTGCATCGACCCTCGACTTGTTCTTCGTCATGTCTTTGGTTTTCCTAATGCTTCTTGGAATATTTTCAGGACTTCTGCAGTAATTGGGCTGGAGGATACTTCGTCTGAGGTGCCGCCAGCCCCCGAGCAACACAACATCCCCCCGCCTGAAGGGGAAAACTTGGTGCCAGAGCCGCCAGCCCCCGAGCAAAGCGAGGAAGCGGAGCCCAGGGCTGTGGCAGAGCAGGCCCAAGGAGGTGAAACCTCAGCTCACGCTTCAGCGCCGCCCGAACTCCCCACAAGTGAAAAGACCAGTGGCGCTGAAGAAGCTGGAGGCTCCTCCCTTCCTTCGAACCAGACCAGTAAGTACTCGAGCACCCTGTGTGTTGTGTCAAGTTCGCCGGTTTGTGTTTGCTGAAAATTCCTTTTCTTCTTCTTGTCAGTCACCTACCAGCTGATCCCACAAAAGATTACTCCGGAAGAACGACGCAAGATTCCTTTCAATCTAGCATTTGATCCGATGCTGGATAGGCAAAAACTTGGTGGCTTTCAAGAGCTTGCTCAGGAAATGACCCAGTTCACCATGGTAAGTTCTGTAGACAACACTTTTGAGTTCTGATTAGCGTTGTATGCCTGCTCACTTGACTTGTTTCTGGAGACAGGACCTGTATAAACAATCAGAGTTGAAATATGCCAAGCTTCAAGCTGTGTTGGACACTGATGCAGAGCTCCTAGATCGAGAAGAGAGATGCAAGAGTCTGGAGGAGGACAATATTGCCATGAAGAAGCACATCCAGAAGCTTGAACATGAGCGGATGAAGTATGATGAGCTTAAAACCTTCAACAATACCCTCCGATCCCAGCTCAAAGAACAAAGGAAAGCCCATCAAGGTTAGTACTCTTTTTTGAGTTGTTTCCTTGATAGCTAACCATGTAGCACCTGAGTGTTCTTTCTCCTTCGCCTCAGCTTTGAAAAAACTCTTGGCTTCCAAAGAAGAGTACCTCACTGACGTCAAAAATCTTGTGTATCGACGCACAGATGAAGTCGAGCGGTTGCAGAAGAAACTCCAAGACACCGACATCCAATTTGTCGAGTGCATGCAAACCGTCAAGGCACTGAGCGAAGAGAAGATTACCAGGGACAAGGAACTCGAAGAGCTGAAGGTAGCGGCACAAGCAGTAGTCGACATGGTGGATCCTCTCGAAGATGGAGCCCCAACCGAGCGGAGTCTACTCGATCGCCTTTGAGATGCTCCTGCAAAGGTGACAGGCTTCGTATCAGAGGCAACTAAGACTTATATTGCCCATACCTTAGCTTTAGTGAAGTCCTTCTGGGCCAAGGCGCAGTTAGAATGCTTGTCCGATGGTATGGCTGCCAACTGCTCCGAAGAGCAATTCGAAGGATATCTCAAGGAGGTGCAGCCAACCACGGAGAAGATTATTGAGAGCCTAGAGCAAGAGTAGGTCTCACAAAAATACTTGAAGTATTTGTACCAGTACTTGTGTGTATATGTATATATATTTATGCCTGTTTATCCCTTGTCTGATTGTCGAGTATCAGGATACTTCGAATTCATAGGATAATGCTCTTACAGACTTCGCCAGACAGATGAAAACTTGGCATTGCATCGAGTGCCCAAGCACGGTACTCATAGGCTAAATCGTGAGCCTTGGGTTTAAGAACCCCTTCAGGAAGTTGTACCCTCGAATCATTCTACTTTTTAGTAGTCGAGCGGTAGGCCTGGAATTATGGGCTTGGTGACCCCTTCAGGAAGTCGTACCCTCGAATCATTCTACTTTTTAGTAGTCGAGCGGTAGGCCTGGAATTATGGACTTGGTGACCCCTTCAGGAAATCGTGCTCTTCGAGTTGATTCTACCTAAAGGTAGTCGAAGAACAGGCCTGGAATTATGGGCTTGGTGACCCCTTCAGGAAATCATGTTCTCGAAACCATCCTACGTTTTACTAGTCGAGTAACAAGCCTGGAATGAACAATAATAGGACATAATGGCAAAGCCCCCAAGTAAATTTGAAATGCATGTGGCTGAAAAAGCCTCCATTACAAATATATTTTACAAGTGTTGTGGCGTCAGCCCCCGAGTTATGGTTTCTCGTGGCGTAAGCCTCCAAACAAGTAAAAAAAAGGTACATGTTCTGTGGCCGAAGCCTCCAGAATCGAAAAGGAAATACATAAAAAACTTCTACGGGTAGAACTTCCGTAGGTTCTCTATGTTCCATGAGTTGGGAACCTCTTGGCCGTCCTGGTATTGTAGTCGATAAGACCCGGGTCTTGTAACTTGAGACACGATAAATGGTCCTTCCCATCTGGAATTCAGTTTGTGAAGTCCTGATTCATCTTGGATGCGTCGTAGGACTAAATCGCCAATACTGAATGATCTTTCCCGGACATTGCGATCGTGGAATCGTCGAATTCCTTGGATCACATTGATTGGAGGAACCCCCAAAGCTTTACGGAGATTATGGCACTCGAAGGCTGAGTGCTTACTATTAGGATGCCACGGACAGAAACGGTGCAAGGCCTTTTCGAAGCGTTCTTGCGCAGTTCTTGTTTTCTTCTCTTGAAATGAATACTCTGAGGTTTCGTCTGATTTGTGCTTCCGAGCAGAGCTGAGGTAGTAGAGAGGAATATGGTAGTTTGTGGGGCTGTAAGCTTCTATTCCAGAATTTACTTGTTGCCTGGCGGTGAAGGTTTTGTGAGGATCCATATAAGGGTTGGATTGATTCCACTGCTGCCTTGCACACTGCCTTCGATCAGCGCGCTTGGTATTCTTGAACTTGCTATACTGTTGTTTGACAATATCGTCGTCTTCTACCTTCAAAGTGCCCATGATGTTTGAAGCGTTGTCATGAATTTCGACAGCAATTGTTGTATTCTCCTTCCCAATGTCAGAGAAGTAGTCATCATCATCGATGTCATAATTTAGCTGGATCCGTTCTAATCCCTCTGAGTGCTGAGTCTCTACTATGTGAATCATGAAAACTTGGCGTGAAAGGTCATCGATGATGGGGGTTTTGGAAGAATCCCAAGTTTGGAGTTGGATCGTCTTTAGGGCAACCTCGTCGGACGACTTGATGCCCAACTGGTTCACCTTCTTGATTGGGATCTCCAGCCCGCTTTGTGATAATTGCTGCGCAGCTGCGAGTACTTCTCCAGAAGTATCTGGCACACGCGTGGTTGAAGCATACTCGATGGCCTCTTGGTTGCAGTCATACGATTTCTTCAAGTCGCCTCGGAGGGTGAGAACACCCTTTTCTCTGGCATCTTGAGGAGCAGGTATACGCAGTGCGGTACTGCCATGAATTTGGCAAGTGCTGGCCGACCGAGTATGGCCTGGTAAGAGGATTCGAAGTTGGCTACCTCGAATTTGATGAACTCGGTAAGGTAGTTCTCCCTCGTGCCGAAGGTGACTGGGAGGATGACCGTACCGAGCGGGTGGGAGGCATTGCCTGGAACAATACCGAAGAACGGAGACTTGCTTGGAGTCAGCATCTCCGTGAAGTTGAGCCCCATCTTTTTTAGCGTGCTGGCGAAGATAAGATTGAGGCCGCTGCCCCCATCGATAAGCACCTTGGTGAGCCTGACTTCTGCCACCACTGGGTCGAGTACCATTGGGAATTTTCTGGGCTCCGAGAAGCTGGTCCATTGATCCTCTCATGAGAAGGAAATAGGGACCTCCGACCACCGAAGCGGGTGTGGTACCCCTGGCTCAATGGACAAGATCTCTCGGAGCATGAGCTTCTGGGCCCCCTTGGACCCGAAATCAGCATCTCCTCTGAAGATTACGTTGACAGTCTTGGAGGCATCTTGGTACTTGCCGCTCTTCGACTTGTCCCCGTGGTCTTCTTCATCATCTTCCTTCTCCTTCGACTTGTCCTGTTTGTCGGAAGTAGTCGAAGAAAAGGTCCTCCGGAGGTTGTAGCAATCAATTGCTGTGTGGTTCATGTGTGGATGCCACGGGCACTTCTTCTTCAAGAGCTTCTCGAATTGCTTCTGAGTCTGGGTCTTTTTACCTCGCGAGGAACGATCGATAGCCGCGATAGTGTTATCTGGCTTTCGTTTACGCGAACACCTCGATTGTTCCTGCTGGCTTCTGTCGGGGCGGTTATCTGGGCACTTCGAGTAGTTGTTGTCATTGTGCCTTGGAAACCGGGCCCACATCTTCTCTTCTTGTTCCGCCCACTCGTGCATCATGTCGCGAAGGCCTGCAACGGTCTTGGGCTTTTTCCTTCCGAAATCGCGGTAGATGTTCGGGTCACTCATGCCGTTGTAGAACGCGTTGATGATGTCTGACTCGGAGATGTTGGTGATGGTGGCACAGACGTCGAAGAATCGTCATGTGTACGCTCGCAGAGGCTCGCCTTTGATCTGAACGCATTGTTCAAGATCGTGTCGAGTTCCTACGCGGGTGATTGCACCCTGGAAGTTGTCGATGAAGACCCTTTTCAGGGCGTCCCAGGAGTCGATTGAGTCTGGACTGAGGCTCTCCAGCCATGTGAGAGGTGTGGGTTCCAAGGCCATCGGGAAGTAGACGACCTTCGTGGTGTTGGACCCTCCTGCGACTTCAATGGCAGTGGAGTAGCATCGAATCCACTATTGAGGAGCTTGCTTACCGTCGTACTTTGTGATGCCGATCGGTTTGAAACCCTCAGGGTACTTGTAGTCGTTGAAGTGGACTGTGAACGCTGGGAAGCGATCACTGGCATCATCGGTTCCATCTAGCCCCATCCTCTCCTTGCGCCGAGCCTCGATGACTGAATGAGCATATCGCCCTGCGTTGAGCTTGTCATGCAAATCGTTTGTTGGTAGATCTTCAAGTCAAGTTCGAGGGCGGCTATGAGAGAACTGCTCGGGTTGGTGCTGACGGGATCGTTGAGGTTGTTGGGGTGGTGGTGGTGGAGCTTGATTTGGTGGTGCGTCACCGGGTTGTTAATGTCGTGCTCGACCTCCAACGGTGCGGCTTATGCTTCGGCTCTCTCCCATCCCCTCGCCGGCGTGGCTGGAACCTTCGAGTTGTAGCCAAGCCTTCTGCGTGAGTCGGTACGCGAGCTGCGCATTGGGGTCGTTGCTATTCCCGAGAAGTTGTGCCACCCTGGCGATGTTGGCAACTGGAGTGCGGAAACCGTGCGCCTCAGCTTCGGCGAACTCGACGTCGAGGTCACGTTGTAGGCATCGATGGCGTTCATGCAAGTTCCTCCCGCGATTTGCACGAGCTTGGTTTCATGCCTACCTGGCGTCGCGCTTGACATCATTCTCATTGCCCGCGTAGGCAGTTGTAACAGAACCGCCCAAATTAAACCGGCTTAACTGCGCTAACTATCATCTTAATGGTTAATCAAGTTACCACACACTTAAAACGGTGTAATCCGGTCATCTGTAGGGTTAAGCATCGAAAAACACTGGAAGTCTCGCATGAAGACGAGCACAGATGATTACAAGCAGACAAAAGTTCTCAAAGTTAAATTACAATGCGGAGTTTTACAAACAAGTTTGAATAACAGTTATCAGAGTTCAACCTGCAGCGGAAATTAAATAGAAGTTTATTTTAGAAAAACAACGTTAACTACGGTGACGTGAGGATGTCACATCGAGCCCACTGATGTGAATCCTGGTTAGCTCCAGCCAGCAGCAGCTACCTGAAAACAGGGTGACAACAAACCCTGAGTATACTAATACTCAGTAAGGCTTACCCGACTATGGGTATACTTAGCCCACTATCTAGACATATAAAGCTTTTTGGCTCTGGAGTTTATTTTTGCTAGAAAGCGACTAATAATGGATCCTTACTTTCAATATTTTAGCTCAAGTTTAATGTACAAATACCAACTTAATTTGCATAAACATCTAGAGCAAGTATGGTATATCACATTATATTTTCCAAGAGTATCATAAACATATCTCATCGCATTGACATTCTCGTTCCACTTGTTTACTACGATGTGACAGAGAGATCAAGGCTCTCATAACCACGAGTCACGGCGAATCGATCCGATTTAACCTTGCAAGGTGGACCTAACTCACACGACACGTGCAGCCACGCCGGACCACACATGTCAACTGTTCCCATCATCACCCCGATGTCTGAACCACGCCTGCCAAAACCCAGGTGAAGGGCCCCTCACAGCGAACTCCCAGAGAACCCGGAGGCGACATACTCTCCAACACCCGTCATCATCCCACTCCCAGAGTAGCAGGTCGCGATTCAAATTATCATTGTAAATCAGGTATTTAGCTCAACTGTTCCGGCATGTGGTTAGTACTGTTCAATCCTCGATCAATGTGCCAACAACGGTACGGTCCTGTTGTCGGTCAAAACCCACCGGCGAGCAGCGACAAGCAACACAAAGAGCCGGGAGGTTGCCGGGGCGCTGGCAGGCACTGCTCCCTCATCGACGGCCCGCAATTCCGGCGCGCGCCGCGGCTTGCTGAAGACGCAGGGCGTGCCACCTGACCTATACCCGATCAGGAAGGTGCGGACGTGCTTGCGATGATTTGCCTGCATACACAAACACGTGGAAACATAAGTTCGAGCCGTGGTCGGCTCCCCGGGACGACTCTTGCATCGGCTTTAAAGAGCCGATCGAGTCCTGGTGTCAGATTGGATCTGTTTGCATCCAGATATTGATAATTAAAGCAAATGACTGTAAAGCTGCTTCAGTTAAATCTAACTAATCTAATCCACTACGGTAAAAGCTTCACTGTTAGATCGGAACATCCTACACGTGATTGGGCCTAATAAACGTAACAGATAACTAAACCATAACCAAAACAGAGGCCTAAGAACTAGCAAGAGCCGATTCCCGGAACAATCCCTATTAACGCTAAAATAAAGCATCTAGTACGCCACCGGATCATCCAACCCGTTTGCAAGACCTAATCTAACAGATATTGCGCCAACCCTTAAAGATAAGAGCAAATCATAACAGATCAGATCTACTAAACATAAAAGAAGCAGGGTGTTGCCTTTACGCAACTAACTCTATGCAACAAGAGCTAGTATAAGATGATGACATGATCGCATAAAGACAACATGATATTCGTAGACAAATAGCAACAAAAGCACAACAGATCTACTAAAAGCCATACTACGAACATCAGGATAACTAGCATTACTCGCCATCAAAAACGCTTCAGTACGAGTAATACCAAGGTAAAAGCAAGAACAACGCTGCCCTGATCGCAAGAAGCGATAAGGGCAGCATGGCGCTTACTTGGATGAAACCCTAAGATTAGGGGTGGCGATGCACCGAGAGTTGTTGTTTGTGAGACGTGATGACGTTTTTTTCATGAATAACATAGGGTACATATTTATAGTCCGGAGACTTGGGAAACAATCTAAACTAATCTTGTCCCAATCGGACTCTATCTCTAATCTAAATCTAAGGATACATCGCCTATGTGGCCCAAATGCTCACGCAGGAGCCGATTTACAAGCCTTCTTCAATCTTCTGCTTTAAGCCCATCTTGCTTTCGGCCCATAAATTAATCCTGTTAATTTACGGCGATAACACATGCCCCCCTAGTTTTGGCAATGATAGTTCCAAAACCAATCCGTCGCTTCACCTTCCCGTTAATGCTCATTAAACATACTGCAACCACCAAGGAAGACGCAACGTCTCGGCAACTGGCTCCTCGTAGAACGTGAAACTGCCAATTCGTCTTCCACCTTTTCACTATTTAATCTCACCCCGAATCGGCTCTTCTTCACAGCGAACTCCTTCTTCCTCCCAAAGCCAGTAGCGCAGAAAAACTCCAATCCTTCACCAGCCATGGCCATCTCTTCTTCCTCTGGCTCCAACTCTTTTGGAGATTCCTCTTCTTCCTCCTCCTCATCTCCTTCTTCTTCTTCCCTCTCCGCCTCCTCCATCGACTCTATCCCAAAGAGCCGAGAGTCGACCCCCGAATGGGATCCGATAGCAGCACACGAAGCGCTGGCTCCTCTGCATTAGGATGCAGAGGAGTTCGATTTTGGGGTCGTCTCTGAGGAAGACGAGCCCGAGACCGAAGGAGAGGAAGACCTCCAGTTCCTGTTCCAAGAGGAACTGGAGAGCAGTGAAGATGACGCCTTCTCTTGGGAGGGAGCCGACAACTCCGAAGAGATCGACTCCTCCTCCAGTGACGACACGGCGGCAGGAGGAAACTCCCACCAATTCCTCAAAGCCCCCACGGAGGGAAGCGAGGAAGGAAGCAGCGGCAGCGGCGGGCGAAGCGGCAGCAGCGCCGAGGACGACGGCACAAGCAGCAGCGACGACGGTGACGACGGCGGATATGCACCGTCGTGAAGCCCGAAGCGCCGTAGGCATTCAGATACCTACGACTGGTAGATGTAGGTAGCATCGTAGGGGTAGGATCACAAAGCCAAAGGATTAATTCCTTTGTAAAAATCGGCTTTCCTTGTAATGATCTTTCCTTTTAATGAAATCGAATTTCCTTCAATTTCGTGTATATTCACTTACTTTCCGAAAAGCCGATGGCAACGCATCAGGCTTCTATAAATATCCAAGAGCCGACAGAATTCAAATTAGAAGCAACCCGCACAAGAGTAGAGTAACACTTCCACCTTGAACCGAACTCTTGAATCCGAGCATAATTCGAAAACCAAGCTCAACAAATTCGAGCAAGAACTCTCCAGGCACCCGGAATTCGAATCAGAACCCACAGCAACCAAACCCCAAGTCAACGGATCTGTACCATGGCAGACTCTGCAGCTCAGATGACAAGCTCTGCAATCGACGATACGGCAATCTGCGGCCTGAAGGTAATATTCGGCCTAATCCTTTAGTTTTCTTCAGCTTACTAAGCCTCTGAAACACTAAACTCTGAAACCTGACACCATATGCATACTTCTGAATTTCTGAACTTCAGGTGTCAGACATCCTTCTGCCGCATCCCTCCAATCCAAAATTTTTCTGTCTTAGCCCACGAACCCATGAAAACACCATAGATTTGATCTCTTGTGAAGCAAATAGGATTCCTTTTGTGAGTCAAAACATCGATTTGAACCTCTAGGCCGACTGCTTAAGAGCCTGGCCTAACCCCCCTGAAAGTTGGATTACATGGTATAGCAGAGTGGCAAAAGCTTATATGCCCTTGTGGCAGGATTTGAACATAGCCGATGCACTTAGCTTATCATTATCACCCCTTAACAAAGATGAAAACCTTCTGAAAACCATCGGCTATTTCTGGTCTGATGCTCTGAACTGTTTCCTCTTTGGTCATGGACCCATGACCATTACTCTGCTAGATGTTACCATGATAACTGGCCTAGACATCGGATCTCCTAATCCTGCTGCCCACAAAATGACAGAAGTCCCCTTCAAACTCTCTTCCAAGGTTAACTGCACAAACTGGGGCACTTACATGAATCAGCACATGAAAACAAAAGGTCCAGTAACTGAGAAGGAACACACAACCTTCTTAAATCTTTGGCTAGAGCACTTCATCTTCTGTGGCCCTTCCTTAGCTCCAACTAAGAACTATCTTCCCTTGGCCTATCACCTGGCCCATGGCAATCGCACCGGCTTAGATAAACTTTTCCTTGGAGAAACCTACAGATATCTCCATTTGATGACATCTAACTTGCTTAACCAAAAGAAACTGAGAACTGGAGGCCCTTGGTGGTTTATTCAGTTGTGGGCACAACTGTACTTTCAGCATCATATTCCGAACTTCCAAGGCCTAACCAAAAACTCTTTTCCTGATGAGAGTGGCAAACCAATTAGATGTACTAGCTATGGCCAAGCTTTATTTAGTCTTCCTGGCAGTAAACTGAATTCAGCAGATGCAGCAAACTGGTTCAGAGTCTTCTACAAAGGACTAGACAATCTTCTCTTTTTCCCATTCACTGAATCAGAATCCTTTGAGAACCCAACTGCCTTCAGGCTAGATAACTTTGCCGATGACGACAGCACTCGGCATCTATATTCTTTAATGATCCGACCTGGTTTCCTTCCTGTTGGAATTAGCACCTCTAATAGAATTATCAAGCCAGGTTATGAATCTTACCAACCAGTCATAGCAGCTCGGCAATTTGGCTTAGGACAAGTCCTTCCCCACTTCCATATTCACCACTTGGTGGAGAGCAGAGCCGATCTGCCTGATGGTCTCACCAGTTCAAGATGCTACGGCATGTTTGATAATCTCCACATCCCAATACCAGCTGATCTGTCCTTCACTTCCTCTTCAATCGACTTCAGCACATGGTGGGGAATGTGGAAAACACATATATTCAGGAAAGCTTTAGGTCCTCGACTGCAGCAAATTGATCCTGAATATGTAATCCCTGAGGAAGAGGTACTGAATTTATGCACTTTACTCTTTCTAGATCATCCACCCTTCCACTTGTTTAATTCTTACTCACCCTGTGCAGCAACAAGATGGCCCAGAACCTATGACCAGCAGCGGGGAGCCATTCCACTTTCTTCCAACTGCCCCTGATGTACTCTTCTGCAAAGGATCACCATCAATGAAGAAAGTGATCATGACTATTCAGCCAGACTTACTTCAGTCGGCTTCCAAACGAAGACAAACTCCTGCAAGTGTTGCCCCCCGAGTCTCGACCAAGAAAAGGAAGATGATCACGAGGCGAGTCATCAAGAAACCTGCACCAGCTCCCCCGAGTCCATCAGAGTCTGACACCAACCAGGTAACTCATCTTTCAAAAACTCCTTTTTTATTGCATACACATGTACCCTGGTTGACTGTAAACTCTATTTTCAGGACATGGCTAAAGACATCTCCAACGCGGAAAGTCCAGTACAACATGAGATGACTGCAAATCCCAATGTACTGACAGATGCAAACGAGGAACAAGCCGATACTGTCGATACTCTTGACGTCAACACAAGCTCTAACAGGACGATTACCCTTGAACCGCCCAACGCTTCTTCTTCAGAACAGGTAACATTACAAGAACCAATTCTGAACCAGCCGATAGCTTCATAAATGCATCTTGCTATTAACTTTAAATATGTCCATAGGGCTTTGATATTTCAGGTTTGCTTTCCTTCGATCCGACATCAATGGGTCTGACTGCCCCTGGAGCAAAAACACCATCTTTGCAGCAATCGGCTAACTTGGCAAATCAGCTTCAATTCATCAAGGATCTACTATCTGCTCCAATCACTGCTCTGGTTGATGATTCCAGCAAGATAAAAGAAATTCTTGAACAGATAGAATCCCAGCTTCCAGAAGTACTTCGAGTCAAACTCTGGCCAGCCGGCCATCTTCCTTTCTTTCGGGTAGAGGCGAAGGAAGCTCAACAAAGAATAGAAGCACGTCGTTCTCAAGTCTCTCTGAAAACTGACATAGCTCAAAAGTGCAAAGGCCCCAACCAAAAGAAAGCAACCCTGGATGCTAAAGCTGATATCTCCGAGAACACAAGACGACTCAACCTCTTGGAAAAGGAACTGATCGCAAGAAAAGGTCCGCACTACCCAAAGACTAATCCAAGAGGAGCAAGCTTCGATCGCAAACTCTAGGCAGGAAGCCCAAGAAATGACTGAACAAATACAGACAGAGTTTGCAGAGATAAGCACCTTGAGTCGACAGATAATATCAGGCGATGACAAGGACGATGAAGAAATCATTGCAAGAGCTGATGCTGTACGTGCGGACGCCATCCATGCCATAGAAAAATTCCTGAACTAGTAGAACTGTTCAGAAAACATCCGATGTGGCCTATTAAACCTGAAACTTGTAATCATTAAAAACATCTTAAGTCGATGGTCACACATCGGCTACTTCTCATATATATTTCACTAGCCAACTCAGCGTGTTGGCTTCTCATTCATTTTTTTTTACCGGCCAACTCAACGTGTTGGCCTTTTCTTTTTTTCATTTTTTTTACCGGCCAACTCAACGTGTTGGCCTATTACACTTTTTTTTTTGCTGGCCAACTCAATGTGTTGGCCTATTACACTACAGCCAGATGGATCTCATCGGCTCTTGTTTTTCGCTTTCCCACATGCTCGGGAAATACTTCTTGAGGTGTTGACCATTGACAGCAACAGGAAACTTGACGCCGTCCAATTCCTCGAGCATGTATGCATTCCCAGGCAAAACCTGATCAACCTTGTACGGCCCGTGCCAAGTTGGAGACCATTTACCAAACTTTTTATCTTTAGTTCCCAATGGTAAAACTGCATCCCAAACCAAATCTCCAACCTGGAAATTCTTTGGCTTGACTTTCTTGTTGTACGCACGAGCAACTTTAGCCTTGTTTTCCTTGATCTTCTCCAGCGACCAAAGCCTTAGCTCTATCAGGTCCTCCACATTATCGTTCATCAAGGCTGCATATTGTTCAGTTGTCAAATCGTTCTGGAATTCGACACGCCTTGATCCAGCCGTGATTTCCCATGGTAGCACAGCGTCTTGGCCGTAGACTAAATAGTACGGCGATGTCTTGGTGGACCCGTGACATGAAATACGATATGCCCACAAAGCTTCTGACAAAACCTCATGCCAGCGCCTAGGATATTCATCGATCTTTCTCTTTATGAGCTTGATGAGGCTCTGGTTGGATGCTTCAGCCTGTCCATTAGCTTGGGCATAATACGGAGATGATCTGATCAGCTTAATTCTCATATCATCGGCAAACTTCCTGAATTCCTCTGATATAAAGACCGATCCTCCATCGGTCGTAATAGTTTGAGGAATCCCAAATCTGTGAATGATGTGCTCTCTGACAAAGCTAATCACATCTTTTGACGCTACTGACCTCATGGGCACTGCTTCTACCCACTTTGTGAAATAATCTATAGCAGCTAAAACCCATTGGTGACCTTTGCTAGACGACGGGTTGATTTGACCAATCATGTCCATGGCCCAACCTCTGAATGGCCACGGTTTGATGATAGGATTCATTACTGATGCTGGCACTATCTGAATTTTGCCAAATCTCTGACATGCCTGACATCCTTTGTAATATTTGAAACAATCTTCAAGCATAGTGGGCCAGTAATAACCCGATCGCCTAATCAGCCACTTCATCTTATGAGCCGATTGGTGAGTACCGCAGGCTCCTTCATGAATCTCATGCAAGAGCTGATTTGACTCTGAAGGTCCCAGACATTTAAGCAGTAATCCTTCCAAGGTCCTTTAGAATATGTCATCCCCTATCAGAACATACTTCATGGCCTTTAGTCTTATCCTTCTGGGTGCCCCCCGAGCCGAATCCTTCAAGTAATTGAAGATATCGGCTCTCCAGTCTCCGGGTTCCAGAAACTGAACCTCTACATCGATTCCATTGGCTGTTTCTTTGTAGCCAGAAGCCATCTGAGCCAAATTATTGGCTTCATTGTTCAGAGTTCTTCGTATCCAGCGGAAATTGATGTACCTGAATTGTGACATCAACTCACGGCATTGCATCCATATTGGAAAAAGAGCCTCGCTCTCACATCTATATTCTTCCGTGAGCTGAGAAATCACCAGCTTCGAATCTCCAAATATTTCCACCGCTTCTGCACCAGCTTCGAGGAGTAGTTTCATCCCTTTGCGAATAGCTTCATATTCTACCAAATTATTGGTGCATGGGGCTGTCATCCTGATGGAGAAGGAGCAAGTCGCCCCTCGAGGCGATACCAACAGAATTCCCACACCACATCCATCATCACAAGCCGATCCGTCAAAAAACATAGCCCAAGCATGAATAAATAGTGCAACAATATTAGTACTGATCATGTCTGCAATAAGATCCGCCAGTGCCTGTCCTTTGACTGCTTTTGCAGGCTGATACCGAATATCAAACTCTGACAATGCAAACATCCATTTTCCAAGCCGGCCTTTCAAGACAGGAGCCGACAGCATGTGCTTTATGACATCCGATTTGCATATGACAATTGTTTCCGCCGAGAGCAAAATATGACGAAGCTTTGTACATGTAAAGTATAAACAAAGGCAAAGCTTCTCGATTTCAGGATACCTGGTCTCGGCGTCTAACATGCGCCTGCTGAGGTAGAAAACCACCCTCTTCTGGCCGTCGTGCTTCTGGACTAACACCGAAGCAATGGAAGTGTCACCCACAGATAGGTATACATAGAACGGCCTATCTTGCTGAGAAGGAACCAACACTGGAGGCTTTGATAAATATTCTTTAATTTCATCGAAAGCTTGCTGCTGTTCTGCCCCCCAGCGAAACTCATCATCGGATTTTATCTTCACTAAACCCATGAACGGTTCGATGCGCCCAGACAAATTAGAAATAAATCGTCTGACAAAGTTAATTTTACCGATGAGCTTCTGCAATTCTTTCTTTGTAGTAGGTAGCTTCATCGTCCTCACAGCTTCTTGACTCTTCAGGCCGATCTCGATTCCCCGTTCATGCACCAGGAACCCCAAAAATTGACCGGCCGATACACCAAAGGCACACTTCTTTGGGTTCATTTTGAGCCCAAACCTTCGTGTCCGCTCCAAGACTTGACGCAGATCTTCTAGGTGCCCTCCGGCTGATTTGGATTTGACCACGATGTCATCAATGTAGATCTCTACCAGTTTGCCGATGAGATCATGAAAAATATAATTCATGGCACGTTGATATGTTGCACCGGCATTTTTCAGTCCAAAGGTCATCACCAAATATTCGAACAAGCCGACTGCACCTGGTACTCTGAACGCGGTCTTGTTCACGTCTTCCGGGGCCATGAAGATCTGGTTGTATCCGGCATTACCGTCCATAAAACTCATCATTTTATGGCCGGCAGCTGCATTGATCAATGTCTCTGCAACAGGCATCGGGTATTCGTCCTTCGGCGTCGCTCTGTTGAGATCTCTAAAATCGACGCAGACGCGCCATCGGCCATCCTTCTTTTGTACCGGCACCACGTTAGAGATCCATTCTGCATACCGGCACGGCCTGATGAACCCAGCATCCAACATCTTCTCCACTTCTTTCTTGACTTCTTCTAGGATTCCGAGCTTCATCTTACGTGCTCGTTGCTGAAACGGCCGAAACCCTCTCTTGAGTGGGAGCCGATGCTCGACGATGCTTCTGTCTAGACCGGGCATCTCAGTGTAATCCCATGCGAAACAATCCCGATACTCTTTCAGCAGTGCAATCATCTCCTTACGCAAGACCGGATCCAACTTTTTGCTGATAAATGTCGGCCGTGGCTTATCCCCAGGACCGATGTCAACCTCTTCTAAATCATCAGCTGACGTAAAACCGTATCCCAGCTTGCCATCGTCTGAAAGACCAGCTGCGAACGCAGGCGAGTCCTCGTTATCCTCAAGATCAGCGACAAACACAGGGAGATGACAAGAAAAATTATCCGGCCAACCGCATGGGCTGGCCGTTTCTATGCTTCCATTATCATTCAGAACCAAACAATCAGTGAGTGGCCAACTGCTGGAGCAGGCCATCGCATGTACATGATGTAACAATTCCGACCCTAAATAGGATTTTTCTATTTTTTGGGGCCGGTCGCTGGGACCGGCCTCTCCTACTCCATTACATCCCGTAGCATGCCAGGACGCGTCTACTCTGTGAGGCCAGTGGATAAGACCAGCCTCAGTCCATTTTTTGTCACCTCGATCCGATCACAATCTTCCAGGGCGATTCCTGAGATTGGCTCTTGTCCCTCTGCGTCCCAGGCGTTCATGTCTGCGAGCGAGACCTCGCTGGAGTCATCCACAGGGACCACTTCTACTTCATCGCCATCCCATTGGACGAGATACTGATGCATTGTGGAAGGGATACAACAGTTGGCATGAATCCAGTCCCTCCCAAGCAGTACTGTGTATGTACTCTTGCTATTGACGATGAAGAACGATGTTGGCACAGTCTTGCGACCCACTGTCAGCTCCACATTAAGAACCCCCATTACCTCTGATGGTTGTCCGTTGAAGTCATTGAGCATCACATTGGTCTTGATTAGGTCGGCAGAAGAACGTCCCAACCGGCGCAGCACTGAATATGGCATCAGATTGACTGCAGCGCCGGTGTCGACCAACATCCTGTTAACAGGTTTGCCGTTGATGAAGCCCTTGAGATACAGCCCCTTCAGATGCTTGTAGCTTTTTTCCTTTGGCTTCTCGAAGATGATCGGCCGGGGGCCAAGATCCAACTGTGCAACAGAAAAATCCTCCAGCTGGGGTGCCCGGAATTCTGACGGGAGCACGAACACCATGTTCACATCAGCCGATGGCTTCTCATCGGCTCTCGTCTGCTTGGGGCGCCACTCTTTTCTTGGAGCGCGCCTCTCCTCCCTTCACGGTCGCTTGACCTATTCCGCGAGATCCAGACGCACCTTCCTCAGGACGTCGAGGTACTTTGCTTCTGCCTCTTCTAGATTACGCAAACGCTGTACTCTGCGCTTCTGCGACCGATTAAGCCCGTCAGGACACCACCGTGGGCGATGGTACCTTTCTTCTTCTTCCGGCTCGGAATCAACCCTGGATGACCGCTGGACGTGATCATCGTGACGCACCCTGGAACCCAAGCGCCGAAACACTGATGTTTCGCTTGGCTGGCGTGTCCGAGGCCTGCACTCCAAGCAATCATCTATGGTAGGCAATCGGCTCATGCCGGAATTCCAACAGTACCTGAAGAACGGGCAATGCCAGTGGTCGCGTACATCCTGGCGCCTTCCCAGCATCCTCCCTGTGCGGTACTCGTACTCCTCTTCTTTCGATTGATATCGGCGACATAGCTTGTGCTGATATTCATACTTTTCCAGGAGCCGATCGGAAGCAGGAAGCTGGTTACGGATGTGACGCACTTGCTCTTCAGTAATATGCTGTCGCCCTGGTTCATCTTGACCCTAGGGCCGTTTGCCAGAAACGGCCTCTCTCCTTTGCTTGTCACGACAGCGTACGGGCCCCGCCATGTTGATCTGGAATGAAAAATTCTGGCCCGTAGGAGTGAAGTCCGACAGCTCCACCACATTAGCTTGTGGGAAGGGCTTCATGTCAACCTTCATCGTGTGTTGAGCCAGAATTAATCGGCCTTGCTCGATAGCCGAATGGATTTGACGACGCAGCTCCTTGCATTCACCTGTGGCATGAGTGAACGAGTGGTGCCATTTGCAGTACAACCTCCCCTGCAGCTCTTGTGCCGTCGGTAGCTTGTGATTCTCTGGGAGCTTTAGCTATTTTTCATTGAGGAGCATATCAAATATCTGCTCTGCTTTGGTCACGTCGAAGTCGATGTCCTTCACAAGCCCTTGCTGTTTGATCCACTTACACGGGACAGGGTTTGCCCCCCGAGTCCACTCTGCCACGGCCACTTCTTGCTCCTCACCAGAGTCATCAGATTCGTCCGCCTGGGCCATGTTCACATGGCGTTTAAACTTGTCCTGGTACAGCTCAGGATGATAAAGTTCATATGCCGTAAGCTTCTACACCAGGTGCGCCAAAGATGTGAACTCCAGCTGGAAAGCCAGATCCTTGATCGGCTTGGCGATTCCCAGGACAGCCAAATCGACTGCCTCCTTCTCTATGATGCGCTACGAGTAGCATCGGTTCTTTACTTCTCTGAAGTGATGTATATACTCCGACACGGTCTCTCCTCGCTTTTGCCTGACTTGGGCGAGGTCGGCAATTCCAGGTTCAGCAGCTTCTGAGCGATACTGGGTATGGAATTGATCTTCCAACTGCCTCCAGGTTCGAATCGAATCTGGAGCCAATGACGTGTACCATCCAAAAGCTGGGCCTGTAAGAGATTGGCCGAAGAACCGGACCCTCAGCGGGTCCGATAATGAGATCATCCCAAGCTGCGTTAAGTATCGGCTCACGTGCTCTATGGAGCTGGCTCCTTCTGACCCGTTGAACTTGGTGAACTTAGGGAGCCGATACTTGGGTGGCAATGGGATCAAATCGTAGTCACTTGGATACGGCTTGGAATAGCCGATCGCTTTCCTCTTGGGCAGGATGCCAAATTGGTCTCTCAGTATTGCACTGACCTGCTCCACACTAAGGACTCCTGGGGCCGATGGCTCAGCACTCGGCCCAGTAGCGTACTTTGCCAGCCACGCTTGTTTCTCCACGTCTGCTCCAGAAGCACCTGGGTTTACCATCTGCACCGAGCGTGCTGGACTGACGCTGTCAGGGATGTAGGCGCACATGTAGCCGTGCGGGATCTCCTTGGGTGGCTCGGTGAGGAACTGGCCTTCTCCAGGATCACCGCCGATCTTGTGGACGACGTAGATCGGCGCGCTCTGTGGTTTTGGAGCCGCAAATGAGAACGGCAATTGCGGCCTAGAATGCAGTGCGGCTTCCTCTGCATGACTCCCCAGGGTTGGTCCCGATGGAGAGTACTGGTTCTTGATTATCTCCTGGATGACGCGATGTGCCATGCGCTCGAGCTCATTCATCAGGCTCTGAGAGTGCCGATGAAGCGTATGGGCCACCATGTAGTTCATCTCCTAACGTAGGGCTCTGGTGCGCTCTTCTGATGGCACAGACAGATCTACGTTGTCGAGAGCGCCTTTTGGTGAGAACCCCTTCCACCTGATGCCATGGTTGCGGGTCCTAACAAAAGAGCCGATGAGATCGGCTTCCAGCAGAGCTTTGATCTCATCATACTTCTTCTTGTGTTCAGGAGGGAGCTCTTCATACATGATGGGCTTGGGATCGGGTTCTTGATCTTGAACTCCCGTCATCTCTGTGGTGAGCGTTGCTGTTGATGAGAGTCCCACCGGGTGTGCCAGAATGTATTGTCGGTCGAAACCCACTGGCGAGCAGCGACAGGCAACACAAAGAGCCGGGAGGTCGTCGGGGCGCTGGCAGGCACTGCTCCCTCGTCGACGGCCCGCAATTCCGGCGCGCGCCGCGGCTTGCTGAAGACGCAGGGCGTGCCACCTGACCTATACCCGATCAGGAAGGTGCGGACGTGCTTGCGATGATTTGCCTGCATACACAAACACGTGGAAACATAAGTTCGAGCCGTGGTTGGCTCCCCGGGACGACTCTTGCATCGGCTTTAAAGAACCGATCGAGTCCCAGTGTCAGATTGGATCTGTTTGCATCCAGATATTGATAATTAAAGCAAATGACTGTAAAGCTACTTCAGTTAAATCTAACTAATCTAATCCACTATGGTAAAAGCTTCACTGTTAGATCGGAACATCCTACATGTGATTGGGCCTAATAAACGTAACAGATAACTAAACCATAACCAAAACAGAGGCCTAAGAACTAGCAAGAGCCGATTCCCGGAACAATCCCTATCAAGGCTAAAATAAAGCACCTAGTACGCCACCGGATCATCCAACCCGTTTGCAAGGCCTAATCTAACAGATATTGCGCCAACTCTTAAAGATAAGAGCAAACCATAACAGATCAGATCTACTAAACATAAAAGAAGCAGGGTGTTGCCTTTACGCAACTAACTCTATGCAACAAGAGCTAGTATAAGATGATGACATGATCGCGTAAAGGCAACATGATATTCGTAGACAAATAGCAACAAAAGCACAACAGATCTACTAAAAGCCATGCTAAGAACATCAGGATAACTAGCATTACTCGCCATCAAAAATGCTTCAGTACGAGTAATACCAAGGTAAAAGTAAGAACAACGCTGCCTTGATCGCAAGAAGCGATCAAGGCAGCATGGCGCTTACTTGGATGAAACTCTAAGATTAGGGGTGGCGATGCGCCGAGAGTTGTTGTTTGTGAGACGTGATGACGTTTTTTTTCATGAATAACATAGGGTACATATTTATAGTCCGGAGACTTGGGAAACAATCTAAACTAATCTTGCCCCGATTGGACTCTATCTCTAATATAAATCTAAGGATACATGGCCCATGTAGCCCAAATGCTCACGCAGGAGCTGATTTACAAGCCTTCTTCAATCTTCTGCTTTAAGCCCATCTTGCTTTCGGCCCATAAATTAATCCTGTTAATTTACGGCGATAACAGGTTCTCAACCGACACAGGTGGAGATTTACTTTCCCTTCATTTCATATCCATAACCAAACTCATCCCCGCCCGGTCTCCATTTCTCTTTCCTTATTGGTTCATTCTCAAGTAACTTTGCCATAAGTAACAAAGACCTATATCTCGCGAGTGACAGGAAATCACTCGACTTCTACCGAATTCCTACTTAGCAAAGCATTTCTAAGGACACCTGTATACTAGTAGAGACTCAGGGGTACCTAGGGATAACATGCATACTAGGGTTTCATACAACTCCTAGAAACGTAAATGCGCAAATACTTCAGTAACATTGGATACTGAAATTAAGGGTTATGCTCCGGGGCTTGCCTTAGATTAACACTAAGTCAGTGTTAGTAGAAACAACGCCTTGGGCCCTTCTGACCTTGGGCCGGGCCTTCAGTTGCTCTAGCTTGATAGCATCTCTGGCCCAAGCATGACTCAAGTCGGTACTTCCATTCTCTGGATCGGCCCACCAGTACACCATCTTCTAGCTCGGCTTCAACTTTGTCCTTTAGTTCCACGCGTCGCGCATCTAGCGTACCTAAATGATATGCCACAATGCAAATGTATGAACTCAAGGAAAACATCACACAAAGCATTTGAAAGGCATACAAAGCAAGCAGACGGTCACAATTGCATGGATGCTAATGTGTGGGTTCAGAGTTCAAACTCACTTTAGCCTGAAGTGTCTCCTATAAAGGAAGGCTACTAATTCACTTAGGAAGATTAAGGATCCGCCTAGAGCCAAAAAGAAGTAGCTATGGACTTAAATTATTAGCAAGCAAGCATAAACATAGCACACAAACCAAGAACAATCTGAACCTAACAGGGTTAGCATGATTTACAGGAACTGCATGCTTTTGAATTAACAGGACCACAGATATTGAGAGATAGCTTATACAGGCATTAAACACGATTAAGGCAACAACTCACCAATTGCTAAACGAAAAACACGTTAAACATTTTAACTAGGCACTGCAGGTGACAACAAAGCTGAACCAGTTGGTTGCGAAATTTAGCATGCTACTAACTTCAATTACGCATTTACAAAATACAAAAGGATCTATTCTAGCATAATAGAGCAAGTGATAGCTACATTAATCAAGTTTAAATTATACAAGCAGTTATACTGAGTTCCAGAGGCTCAAACTTTACTATCATGATTATGTACTCAAGGAGAAGTTCTAGTAAAAAATTTTATATTTTTCTAGGCATAGAAATTATTTTTCCTTGATTTATTGTTGTTTTTCTTAACAAAAATCATTTGGTCTAGATAGGCATAACTAAAAAATTCTCAAACTTTTTCTATAGCAACTAGGAACCAAAGTAAAGGTACTGTAAAAGTTTCAACTCATGAAACACAGTAGAACAACATGGAGAAATAAAACCATTTAACATAGGCATAAATCAAGATTTAATTAAAACTACAGCTAAACATCAGAAATGACCATGAAATTTTTATAGTAACACCAGAATCACATGTACATTCTACCATAAAAATTTCATAGTATGAATTGGCTCCAAACATTGGTTACGAAAAAGATACTTACAACTAGTCTTTATGCACTATTAATCATAAATCTATTTTTTCAGCAAAAATTTCTAACTAAAACATGTCATATTATGGTTCCAGAGGGTAGAGATTTTAATAAGGATTCCAAAAAATCTTTATTTGCTATTTTAGGATTTTTCTACGATTTTTAATTGAATTTATAAACTCACTGGAAAAATTTAAAAACAAATATAATATTATGTTTACGCCCCTGGATTTTGCAGAAAGGGGCTCATAAAGATTTGGGACTCGCGAATAGGCCCTTGGCCGGAGAACAGAGTAGGGGGCGGAGGTTCCGGGCCGGATTTCGGCGGCAGGGCTCGCCAGCGGCGAGGACCCCGTGGGGGGAGAAGGGAGAGGAGACCGAGGTGGACCTATGGGTGCTTGCGGTTGGGGCTGGGGTGGACGGAGGCGGGCCGGCCATGGAGCTCTACTCCAGGCGGAGGCGGCGGCGCTGCTCCGGCGAGGGGAAGGCAGCGGGGCTTGACCGGTGAGGTTCGCCGCAGCTTGGTGAAGCTCGTGGGAGGCTTGGTTTGGGTCGATTCGGCTCGGAGTAGGGGGTTCGACGTGCAGGGCTCGGCGGCGACGTCCGCGTTGACGGCGGGCGGCGTTCCAGCGATGCCCCGTGTGGGAAGTGAAGGGGCAGCGGCTTGGGGGCTTCAGGAGGCCGAGGGTGACCCAATCAGGGAACTAGCTCGTGCGGAGGAGATGCGGGAGTGGGAGCTCAGCGGGAAGGGCCGGCCATGGCGGGCACGGCGAGCTCGCATGCGCGAGCTGGGGCACCGGGTGCTCAGGGGAGCCCGAGCTCTGGCTCTAGCGCGAGGAGAGGAGGAGGAGAAATCGGAGTTGGCGTCGTGGGCTGGTAAGAATGGCTTAAGCGGCGACGAGGGTAACGGCACAGCGACGCGTGGCTCGGCACCGACATCGAAACGGCGACGGCGCGAGCGGAGGACAGCGGGGGCGCGTGGCGAGCGCGGAATGCGCCAGGGATGCCGGTTTAGGGCAAAACCAGGGACAGGGAAGGTGGTTTGGCCGGGGGCACGGCGCGTGGCCGGCCAGGTAGCCGCGCAGGCGGCGACGAACGGCGTGAGCAGAGGAGGAAGACGGTGGTGAGGGCAAAATTGTAAATAAAATGAAGTTCAAAATTTCCATTTTGTAAATTCAGTTTTTCTCCTAAAACTTGAACTGTGCTCCAAAAATTTTGAATACCAAAGTTGCTTAAAATTTCGAGATCTACAACTTTCATTTCAGGCAAAACTTCATTTGAGGCTTAGTTTCAAAAGTCAAATTTGAATTTTTGAAGAAAGTACTTTGTTATCCTATTCATGCTTGAATTCAAATTTTTCCTAAATTTTTGTGTAGCAACTTGAAAACCCACCAACATAAAAGTTGTTCACAGTTTAAAATTCTACAACTTTGTTTTTAGGCAAAAGTTCATTTGAGCAAGAATTTAAAAGTTATTTTTAAAGCATTTTCCATTGGATTTGAAAACTAGTCATCATTTCATGTGTTAACATCTAGCAAAAATGTAATTAAATGATTTTATGCATGCAAGGTTAGTGTTAATGACGATATCAAACACATGATTAACCTTAACTATAGGTGATTAACACCTGGGGTGTTACAACCTCACCCCCTTAAAAGAATCTCGTCCCGAGATTCGGAGCGAAAGACTTTCAAGGGAAGAGAAGCAGATGAACCATCAAAACCAGCATGAAAAAGTTACACTAGAGAAAATTGATGTTGACGGTATGATCCCTCGCAGACAAGGATTGAGAACATAGAGAAAGATTAAGAGAGCAGAGTGGTTGATTAAGAAACACAACATCTTTCTTGATTTTTTTGTCCAACTGGTAACTTGTCCAACTTCAAGTGTTGTATGCCCTCTTGCTCCAACAGTGATGGCATAGGTTGCTTGATCGTCTCCGCAGATTAAACAGGGTCCCTTATCTACCACCCATTGATGACTACGATGCTTTAAAAAAATTACCCAAACTCGATTCTGACACGGCTGTTAAACCAGGACGAATATTTGAGTCATGTAAGATTTTTCCGATCCAGACGAAAAAGTTAACGGAACAATGAATGACTATGAGACAAGGTGGTCAAGTTCTTACAAAACTGAGATCGCAAAATGTGGAGAAGTGAATGTAGGTGAGGTTCATTACAAGATTTATGGATAGCAAGTAAGGATAGTACAAACTGGTTTAAGAGGAATTTTTGGGAACATTCTTGCTCAGGATTTTGCTAGTCACAAAACATGATTTTTATGCCAAGAAATATCACTATGCCAAAGGGATAATGACAGAAGATTCCAACTTTTGGTGCACATGCTCGATAACCATGATGAGATGCACTCTCGAGATGGATGATTGCAATGCCGGTGCAATGCCATGATGGGGTGTTCCATGCGCAAATGAAATGGTGCATATGACACGATGCAATTGCCATGATGCCGACTCAATGATGCATACACCATGATGCAAAGATGATGATGCTCTTGTTTTATGCATGTATAAGGTGCATAAAATATGATGCATACTCACATGAGTTTGCGATGCGCACAATGCAACACGCGTCTTATGACCGTTCTCTCGCTCGAGACTAACCTCTTGTTAACCCTATACCCTTGAGAGGGATTAGAAGTTAGGACACTAGTAAGGTTGCATAGAAGGGGATTGCAGTCAGTTACGTCACACATACCTAGGCACCAGCGCGCTCCTAGTGACTTAATCATGTGGCTCCAGCGCACATGAGGCCCTAGGTTCCGTTGCGGCATCAGGGTCACGTGGCTAAACACCACCACAAGAAATCAAGAGTAGCAACCCAATAGTGCCAAAAGCGATAAGGTAGGTTTAAGACACCGAAGGCAACTCGAAGTTCTACTCGAAGCATACCCATTAGTTAGCTCACATTTTCTCGATGACAATGATGCAACACCATGCACTGACCAATGATGCGAAATGATGTGATGCAGGACTGTTGTAACAACTACAATTTTAAAAGATTATTTTTCATGAATCTTTTTAATTTATCCAAAACTGACTGAACAAGAATAAAGATATAGAATTTCAGATGTTGGAATCAAAATAGCCAGCAATATAGATTACAACATCAAGGAAGGATAGACCAGTCATTGAACGATGAATCGAAGGTCTTTGTTGACAAAAATTGAGGCTTAACCCCCGAAGGAAAAGCCACAATGGTTTTGCTGGATTTGATTTAAGGCATTGATCAAGAGTTGGATTGATTGACGAGCTTAGAGAAATGCAAGATATACATAAGATCTGAGCCACTGACTTGCCATAGATCTTCTCAACTCAAAAACAGACTAGCATATTACGTTGGCCTACTACCACAACACAAAACCTTGGAGGACATTCAGATAAAAGCAACACATTTTAGTAAAATGATGTAACAAACATGGCAATCAAACAAAATCAAGATATGTCATGATGCATGCACGTCCTATCATTCCTCACCAACCAATTACCAATAACTAGGCATACGGAGACAACCGATGGCACAATACTTACTCTCCCTATATATACTAGTCATTCTTACGTTCAAAGCTTACGTGTCGTGGTTAGTGTACCTGCAAACAAACACAAGATATAAAGAGATATATAAATCCATTTCTGGACCCTTCGTGCCAGCACACACGAACGGCCCCCATGTGTCCTACGCCACACGGGTAATGCATATGCAGTTTCCCACATATTCACACATGCATTACCATCCACTATAGAGATGGCACCCAAACGTTCAACGCTGAATGGGCAGTGCTTCATACGTTACCAAGGCAACGTATTCACTTCCCGTACAAATCACCTTACGGGACACCCAAGGGTGCATGTGTCCCAAGGTACACGGTTATGACCAACTGCATAACGAGACTTCACCTCGTAACATTGCCTTACGAGATGGCCATGATTGCAATCACACAGTAGGAAGTCCGCACTCCATATTTGGCGGCAGATAGCGACAGGCTCGTTTGAATTGAGCCTTATCACCTCCTCGTATGCTCATCATACGGGACCCGCGCACGTATGAAACACGTGGGCTATTCTAAGGACTACCAAGAATACTCACCTTACTTACCTTAGCGTAGGTGCATCGTTACAGAATAACAGTTATGCACAAAAGTAAGGTTTAACGAAAAGTAAATGCTGGAAGTGCTGGAATAAAATAGATACATAGATACGACCTAACTAATAAAACCTAGATAGGGCATACGAGCTATCTATCTTATTCCTTAGCGCATCTAGCGTCAACTTTTCAAAACCAACAAGTTTACTAGTTAAATATCAGTTTTAAATAAAAATTAAGCATGCAAGTAATCACCCCCAGTGTGTTTCGGCTCTGATACCTGCTGTAACAGAACCGCCCAAATTAAACCGGCTTAAGCGCGCTAACTATCATCCTAATGGTTAATCAAGTTACCACGTACTTAAAACGGTGTAATCCGGTCGTCTGTCGGGTTAAGGATCGAAAAATACTGGAAGTCTCGCACGAAGACAAGCACAGATGATTACAAGCAGACAAAAGTTCTCAAAGTTAAATTACAATGCGGAGTTTTACAAACAAGTTTGAATAACAGTTATCAGAGTTCAACCTGCAGCGAAAATTAAATAGAAGTTTATTTTAGAAAAACAACGTTAACTACGGTGACGTGAGGACGTCACATCGAGCCCACTGATGTGAATCCTGGTTAGCTCCAGCCAGCAGCAGCTACCTGAAAACAGGGTGACAACAAACCTTGAGTATACTAATACTCAGCAAGGCTTACCCGACTATGGGTATACTTAGCCCACTATCTAGACATGCAAAGCTTTTTGACTCTGGAGTTTAGTTTTGCTGGAAAGCGACTAATAATGGATCCTTACTTTCAATATTTTAGCTCAAGTTTAATGTACAAATACCAACTTGATTTGCATAAACATCTAGAGCAAGCATGGTATATCACATTATATTTTCCAAGAGTATCATAAACATATCTCATCGCATTAACATTCTCGTTCCACTTGTTTACTATGATGTGACAGAGAGATCAAGGCTCTCATAACCGCGAGTCACGGCGAATCGATCCGATATAACCTTGCAAGGTGGACCTAACTCACACAACACGTGCAGCCATGCCGGACCACACATGTCAACTGTTCCCATCATCACCCCGATGTCTGAACCACACCTGCCAAAACCTGGGTGAAGGGCCCCTCACAGCGAACTCCCAAAGAACCCGGAGGCGACATACTCTCCAACACCCGCCATCATCCCACTCCCAGAGTAGCAGGTCGCGATTCAAATTATCATTGTAAATCAGGTATTTAGCTTACCGGTTTCGACTACCTCCTACTTCCGGCATGTGGTTAGTATTGTTCAATCCTCGATCAATGTGCCAACAACGGAACGGTCCTCAACCAACACAGGTGGAGATTTACTTTCCCTTCATTTCATATCAATAACCAAACTCATCCCTGCCCGGTCTCCATTTCTCTTTCATCATTGGTTCATTCTCAAGTAACTTTGCCATAAGTAACAAAGACCTATATCTCGCGAGTGACAGGAAATCACTCGACTTTTACCGAATTCCTACTTAGCAAAGCATTTCTAAGGACACCTGTATACTAGTAGAGACTCAAGGGTTTCATACAACTCCTAGAAACGTAAATGCGCAAATACTTCAGTAACATTGGATACTGAAATTAAGGGTTATGCTCCGGGGCTTGCCTGAGATTAACACTAAGTTAGTGTTAGTAGAAACAACGCCTTGGGCCCTTCCGACCTTGGGCCGGGCCTTCAGTTGCTCCAGCTTGATAGCATCTCCGGCCCAAGCATGACTCAAGTCGGTACTTCCATTTTCTGGATCGGCCCACCAGTACACCATCTTCTAGCTCAGCTTCAACTTTGTCCTTTAGTTCCACACGTCGCGCATCTAGCATACCTAAATGATATGCCACAATGCAAATGTACGAACTCAAGGAAAACATCACACAAAGCATTTGAAAGGCATACAAAGCAAGCAGACGGTCACAATTGCATGGATGCTAATGTGTGGGTTCAGACTTCAAACTCACTTTAGCCTGAAGTGTCTCCTATAAAGGAAGGCTACAAATTCACTTAGGAAGATTAAGGATCCGCCTAGAGCCAAAAAGAAGTAGCTATGGACTTAAATTATTAGCAAGCAAGCATAAACATAGCACACAGACCAAGAACACTCTGAACCTAACAGGGTTAGCATGATTTATAGGAACTGCATGCTTTTGAATTAACAGGACCACAGATATTGAGAGATAGCTTATACAGGCATTAAACACGATTAAGGCAACACCTCACCAATTGCTAAACGAAAAACACGTTAAACATTTTAACTAGGCACTGCAGGTGACAACAAAGGTGAACCAGTTTGTTGCAAAATTTAGCATGCTACTAACTTCAATTACGCATTTACAAAATACAAAAGGATCTATTCTAGCATAATAGAGTAAGTGATAGCTACTTTAATCAAGTTTAAATTATACAAGCAGTTATACTGTCTTCTAGAGGCTCAAACTTTACTGTCATGATTATGTACTCAAGGAGAAGTTCTAGTAAAAAATATTATATTTTTCCAGGCATAGAAATTATTTTCCTTGATTTATTGTAGTTTTTATTAACAAAAATCATTTGGTCTAGTTAGCCTTAACTAAAAAATTCTCAAACTTTTTTATAGTAACACTAGAATCACATGTATATTCTACCATAAAAATTACATAGTTTGACTTGGCTCCAAACATTGGTTACAAAAAAGATAAGTACAACTAGTTTTTATGCACTATTAATCATAAATATATTTTTGCAGCAAAATTTCTAACTAAAACATGTCATATTATGGTTCCATAGGGTAGAGATTTTGATAAGGATTCCAAAAAGTCTTTATTTGATATTTTAGGATTTTTCTACGATTTTTAATTGAATTTACAAACTCACTGCAAAAATTTAAAAACAAATCTAATATTATGTTTAGGCCCCTAGATTTTGCAGAAAGGGGCTCAAAAAGATTTGAGACTCACAAATAGGCCCCTGGCCAGAGAACAGAGTAGGGGGCGGCGGTTCCGGGCCGGATTCCGGCGGCAGGGCTCGCCGGCGGCGAGGGCCCCGTGGGGGAGAAGGGAGAGGAGACCGAGGTGGACCTATGGGTGCTTGCGGTTGGGGCTGGGGTGGACGGAGGCAGGCCGGCCATGGAGATCTGCTCCAGGCGGCGGCAGCGGGCGGCGGTGGCGCTGCTCCGGCGAGGGGAAGGCGGCGGGGCTTGACCGGTGAGGTTCGCCGCAGCTTGGTGAAGCTCGTGGGAGGCTTGGTTTGGGTCGTTTCGGCTCGGAGGAGGGGGTTCGCCGTGCAGGGCTCGGCGGCGACGTCCGCGGAGACGGCGGGCGGCGTTCCGGCGATGCCCCGTGTGGGAAGTGAAGGTTCAGCGGCTTGGGGAGCTTCAGGGGCCGAGGGTGACCCAATCAGGGAACTAGCTTGTGCGGAGGAGATGCGGGAGTGGGAGCTCAACGGGGAGGGCCGGCCATGGCGGGCATGGCGAGCTCGCGTGCGCGAGCTGGGGCACCGGGCTCACAGTGGAGCCCGAGCTCTGGCTCTAGCGCGAGGAGAGGAGGAGGTGAAATCGAAGTTCGCATCGTGGGCTGATAAGAATGGCTTAAGCGGCGACGAGGGAAATGGCACAGCGACGCGTGGCTCGGCACCGACGTCAAAACGGTGACGGCGCGAGCGGAGGACGGCGGGGGCGCGTGGCGAGCGCGGAAGGCGCCAGGGATGCCGGTTTAGGGCAAAACCGGGGACGGGGAAGGTGGTTTGGCCGGGGGCACGGCGCGTGGCCGGCAAGGTGGCCGCGCCGGCGGCGAGACGGCGACGAACAGCGTGAGCAGAGGAGGAAGGCGGTGGTGAGGGCAAAATTGTAAATAAAATGAAGTTCAAAAATTCCAGTTTGTAAATTCAGTTTTTCTCCAAAAACTTGAACAGTGCTCCAAAAATTTTGAATACCAAAGTTACTTAAAATTTCGATATCTACAACTTTCGTTTCAGGCAAAACTTCATTTGAGGCTTAGTTTCAAAAGTCAAATTTGAATTTTTGAAGAAAGTACTTTGTTATCCTATTCATGCTTGAATTCAAATTTTTCCTAAATTTTTGTGTAGCAACTTGAAAAACCACCAACATGAAAGTTGTTCACAGTTTAAAATTCTACAACTTTGTTTTTAGGCAAAAGTTCATTTGAGCAAGAATTTAAAAGTTATTTTTAAAGCATTTTCCATTGGATTTGAAAACTAGTCATCATTTCATGTGTTAACAACTAGCAAAAATGTAATTAAATGATTTTATGCATGCAAGGTTAGTGTTAATGACGATATCAAACACATGATTAACCTTAACTACAGGTGATTAACACCTGGGGTGTTACAGCAGTGAGTTCATCATCAGAGATCATGTTGAGCGTCTCGACCGGTGGGTTCTGCTGCCTGTTGCCTTCAGCAGCCATGTAGACTTGTCGAGACGAATCGTCGCTATAGTCGACCAGTTGGGTCCTTTCCTCGGAGATTGCGGGCAGCGGCCTACCTTCCTGGAAGGGTAAGGGATATGTGACACAAGCTTGTCTTCGAGTAGTTCGGCGGGTTTCATGCCCTTCTAGAACACGACTCGGCCTTGTAGTGTCGAGGTAATGCGCAGTCCCTTATATCCATCGAGGAAAAGCTCCGAATCTTCATTGGAATCCGAATCATGAGCTCAGAGAGCAGGTGCCTCCCGACATGCGGTGGCTTCTGGTTCTCCGAGCCGGAGTAGATAATCTAGATCCTCCTCCAATGCAGAGAAAAAATCAGATTTTGTGGCCTCCTAAAAAATAGTGGCCGAGTTGCGCAATCCGAACGGGAGTCAGTTGCACAAATTCCTAGATTGGATCGAGTTTGATTTCAATCCGGGAACAGATGATGCAGCACGAGTTGGTGTCGCGTCCGAGATGGACATCTTCTCGATCGCCCCGGTGAGATCGGGGAGCAGCAGGTTGTCGACGAATTCGTCGATCTAGCTGTGTGGGGTTACTGCAGGAGCCTCTAGCTTCGTGTCGTCGACGAGGTGCCGACGGAAGTCGCCCAAGCCGTCTGCGACGCAGACCCACAAGCCGAAGATGAATGTTGTGCCCTCTGGGAGCACGGCGCAAGTGAACTTGAACAATGCCATCGAGTTCTCCAGTGGATCTTCGATGAACACCCCTACCTGGCGTGCCAGCTGTCGCTGTTTTACCGGCAAGCCTAGCTACGGATACCCTAAGGTAGTAGATTTGTAGGCAGGGTGTCGCCGAGATCAGGAACTCGAAGGTGCAAGCAACACAAGTTTAGACAGGTTCGGGCCGCAATATGCGTAATACCCTACGTCCTGTTGGCTGTTTGTATTGCCTTGGTATGACTTATCGGGTTGGTTGGTTTGGAGGGGTCCCTGCCCGCCCTTATATACTCTAGGGGGGCAGGGTTACATGTAAGTCCTAGTCCGAAACTAGCTTAGGAGTCCTACTCGAGTACTCTTGGGTAGTTTCCTTCTGTATTCGGCTAGTTCTACTCCTATTCGAGTAGTTACATACGGATAAGGTATGGACATGCCCCATCCCTTATTCGGTCATTGTCTAAGCTATGTACGTAGTCCCGTAGTCCCGGGTCTGACAATGATCTTGTCCATCCACCAAATTAATGCCTTGCATTGCCACATCAATTGAATCAGAGTCAATTTCATCCTCATGTTCGTCGTCTGGCATTGCAAACAAATTTCTTGGTTTCGTTGCGACAACACTGCTCCATGTCGGCTTCTTCACGTTTTTCACGAAAAACACCTATTCAGCCTGTGTCACGAGGATGTAAGGTTCAGTCTTACAGTGGAACCTTGTAGTATCGATATCAATAATCCCTTATTTATCCCTAGTGAAACCTCTGCTTCTGCTGTTACTGATCGCCGGGACATCATACCAATCGCATTCGAATAGAATAACTTCTTTTTGTCCAGGGAACTCCAGTGAGATAATTCTTTTAATCACTCCATACCAGTTCATATTGCTTGTAGTAGCATCTCCCCTCACAAGCAGGCCACAGTTTTGTGTTACGAGGGATCTCTCAATGGCGGACGTTCGAAATAGCTAGTTATTAATATGGCATCTATTCACAATACAAGCTCTATGGTCTGGTCCTTGAGCAAGGTCAAACATCTCTTTACTCACTTCTCCATTGTCATATAGTTGCTTGATCTGCAATTTCGATTAAAAACATTTGTGTAATGACTACCTGTGACCGTCCCATGGAATATTGGTAATTAAAATATATAATATTTACTAACCTTGGCCTCGAACCACCGTACAAATTGCTCTTGGTGTCTTTTGCCAGCAATCCTTTTGCCATATCTGTTTGTCAGTTCCTCCTTATGTAACCTACATAGAAACATTTTAGTGGATGAGACAAGTAAATACAACATTGTCGATGTTTTACCGGCAAGCCTACCTAGGGATACCCTAAGGTAGTTGAAAGGATCTTGATCACGCGATGTCGTAGCCTAGAGGGGGGTGAATAGGCGTTTCTTCAAAAATTGGCGCTTAATCCCTGCTGGGACTGCCTGGACCGGTCAGACCGGTCTATGCAGGCAGACAGCTAGTCAGCAGGAACAAGTCCCCTCTCGAGCTTGAACCTATAAGAAACTTGGGATATATGTCTTGCAGAGTATTTCTAACAATATAAACAAGTCCCTACACACAAGTAGAGCACACCCAAGTAGATCGAGCGGAAGCACAATTCAAACTCAAAACTATAAATGCAAGGTAAGTAAATCAAACCGAAATAGAGATGATGCAATGAAGACACGGTGATTTGTTTGACTGAAGTTCGGATTCACCCCGTGCACCCACGTGTGAATCCTACTCTCCGTTGAGGAAGCTCGTAGTGACCCCAAGGTCAAGCTATCTCCTCTTCTCCACTATATGACCATGCGCCCTCTTGGCACACGATCGAAGCCGCAACAAACTTGCCGCTGCTCACCACAACCTTGGGAGCTAGCCGGCGACGCCTAGCCGTCTAGGAGCCGATGCTCCAAGAGTAACAAATCCTTCAATCGAGTTGGCTGACGCAACCTCAAGTGCTCAAATCTCGGGATGTTTCTCTCTTGCTCAAATGGCTCTCAAGGAATGGATTCACTCAACCCAACTCAAAGATTCACCTTGAATCAAGCAACTCTCACAAAGAGAGGTTGGGGAGGACTCTCCAAGTGCTCACAAGGCTCTCAATATGTTCTGAAATGTTCTAACATCAGCACCCATGAATGGGTGAAGTCATGGGGTATAAATACCCCTTCTCACAAAACTAGCCGTTGCCCTGTCAGTGTTAGACCGGTCAGACCGGACACTTTTGAAAACTAGCCGTTGGAGGCTTTTCCTGCTCAGACCGGTCCCTTGGACCGGTCAGACCGGTCCCTCTCGGTTTTCTGCAGTTAGCTCTCACTCCTTAGGCTAAACTCTCTAGGGACTAGTTTGAGCACTTTTGGTATTGTCTAAACCTACTGATGTTGCATCCCTCTTGATAGTACGGCATACCTATACTCAAGTGCACAAATGAAATATACAATTTCCACGATTACTTGACCTTCTTCATAATATGATCATGCCAACTTTTCTTCGATCAATACCGTGAGGGTATCAACATCTTCTTTCTTTTGAGCATACCCACTTTGAGCTAGTGACTTTGATTCTTTGAATTGCATAGGAATGAAATCCACCTTAATTCACAAGTCACCTTCTTTTCTTGAATAATGACATTCTTCAACATAGAGCTCTCTATGACTCTAGGATCTCCGGCCTTTGACCCGTATCGGTTTCTTTGCTCCCCCCAAGCCGTCGCTTGCATAGCCTCTTGAAACACGCCTCTCGGTCCTCTACCTTTATCCTAGCCGTCCATCTTGAACTCACATTGATTTGTGTCATGCATGAAATCTTCATTGTCAATTCGAATTCTCAATTCAATCTTATATGCAAACTTTTCAATTTGAGACATCATATATGTATCAACTCATGTCTCTTTTGCCTTGCTCGCTTGCTTCTTAAGTTAACATCCATTTATCACATGTGACAAGATCTTCTATATTTGAGACTATGCATAAGCATGTCACATCTCATTCACAAAACCTTTACTTGTCACTTTGAATCCCATCATAGATCGAAACAAGCCTTCGTAAATATTAGAGCATTTATATCAATCATGAATACTTTGCTATATTTTCCTTTTCTTGTTTTGCTTGTCACATACACATTATACCAATGGGATAAACACGCTTGCTTGCAACACATGAGCCATCTCTTTTAATACACATTTCATAATTAAATACATGTTCATAATCTCATGCAAACAAGTTAGTCATTTAATCGTGTTGTCAATCAATGCTCCAAAACCCACTAGGGCCTAGATGCTCTTTCAGTAGTAGACTTGTAGGCAGGGTGTCGCCGAGATTAGGAACTCGAAGGTGCAAGCAACACAAGTTTAGACAGGTTCGGGACGCAATATGCGTAATACCCTACGTCTTGTTGGCTGTTTGTATTGCCTTGGTATTGAATCTATTTTGGAGGGGTCCCTGCCCGCCCTTATATACTCTGGGGGATAGGGTTACATGTAAGTCCTAGTCCGATACTAGCTTAGGAGTCTTACTCGAGTACTCTCGGGTAGTTTCCTTCTGTATTCGGCTAGTTCTACTCCTATTCAGGTGATTACATACGAATAAGGTATGGACATGTCCCATCCCTTATTCGGTCATTGACTAAGCTATGTACGTAGTCCAGTAGCCCCGGGTCTGACAAGCTCCCGAGCTCTTCATAGCCGAGTACTGCAGGCTTCGAGTACTTTCGAAGTAGTCTTCGGCTTCTTTGAAGCTCCATCTTGAAGATCTTCTTCGAGTACTTCCTTGGCTGCATCGAGGTTATGAGGTGCTCATGCCCCGAAATAGCTTTGACTTCTTTATATGGGGTGCAACTTAGTCGCACTACATACGGAGTAGCCCCCGAGCCTTAGGTTGAATCGTAGATTCAGGCTGAGGGTCCTTAGTCTTGAATCTTCATCTTATCTTCCAAAATTGAAAAATAAGTGCTCGATGACACGTACCCCGCAGCCCCCGAGCCTTGAATCCAAATTCCGAGGTTTGGAAAAAGGATCCCCAGACTTCGTGGCATTGGGACAAATGTATATATTTTTTGTTTATATTTCTCTGATTAATCAGGAATTTGATAGTATAATGTAACAAATTTGTTCAGAAATTTAGAAAACCTCTCTTTTCTGGCAAAAAGCCTCGAAAAAATGGTTAACTAAATAACTTCCCAAAAATGTCCATTATTTTCCTCTCAAAAAACCCAAAAAACCAGAGCAAAACGCTTCACCTTCCGCACAGTGCTGCCCCTGCTGGCTACTTAACCGCAGCATGAATCTAGTTTTAGGCTTTACGCCTTCAAGTCTTTTCTCTTACTGTCGCTGCCCCATACTCCCGCACGCTCCTACTTCCAGATCCCCCAATCCAGCCGCCCTCTCCTAGAGCCCCCGAGCGTATGCGAAAGAAAATGCTCGTGACATCCAGGATGGGCAAGAAGGAAGGCGCCAAGAAGGGGAAGGAAATCGCAAAGAAATCTGCGGAAGCCAAAGGGGCGGATACTCAGTCCCAGTCCCAGGCGGAGCACTGGACATACAGTAAGTGCTCTCGCCGAGACCTTCTTGATCTTGTTTCTCAACATCTTCTCCAAGATGAGAAAATCATCGGTTGGCGTCCATCATTTCGTGAATCGTATCCCCTTGAAAACAAGGAGGAAATTGTTGCATTTTACCACTTCTTCGAAAGAGGATTGGGCCTCCCCGCCTCTAACTTTCTTCGTGGCCTTCTATATACCTTTGGTCTGCAGCTTCATCATCTCAATCCCAATTCTTTTGCTCATCTAGCCATTTTTGTTCACTTCTGCGAAGCTTTCCTTGGCATCGAGACGCATTGGCATCTTTTCCAATATCTCTTCCACTGCAGGCCCCAACCATCCAACAAAAATTTATCTGTTATTGGCGGGGCTGGCATCCAGCTTCGTCAATCAGCAGATTCCCGGTACCTCGAGTACCAACTTCCTTCAAACATACCCAATTGGAGATCCAATTGGTTTTATATCGGCAATCATCCTCCTCCACTTCTTGAGAAAGATGGAAAGCCTCCTGTCCCTCATCGGGAATGGAATGCTATGCCAGAGCAAGCCGACATGGATCAAGTCGATGAGCTCCTTGCCATGACTCAAAATCCAAAGGGAAATTTGTGTTCTATAATGTATTGGTATTTTCCATATTTTCATTCTTTCTTTAGAATTACTTAAGGCTCCATGCTTGACCCACTTGTACCGCTCACTAGTTGAGTACTCCCTATTTTTTCCTTTCCATTTTAGAATGTCTTTATGATTACTTTGAGTAATTTAGTTAAATATGTAATAGCTAGACTTATTCCAAACCTCTAGAGCTATCAGCTCTAAAGGATTGTTCCTTAACCACCTGTCTCGGATTGCCGGCCTATAAGAATCTCATAGAGCATGGACAAGATTATCCTCCGAAAATAATTGAAGGAATTGAGGAATTGGTTACATGTTTGTTTCAGAACCAGATCCATCGGTTGCATGTCCGTGTCAGAATTAATGTCGCGCGCGGGAGAAGATTTCAGCTGCGCGGGAGAGGATTGCGGCGCCGGTGCGAGAGTGGATTTGGGGGCATTGTGACGCCGGCGCGCAAGAGAGAAAACCTAGGCGGGGTGTGGGGAAAAATTGGATGTGGCAAGAGGGAAACATGTTCCCTAGGAAAGTTATATCATTTCCTAGGGTTATACGCCACCGGGGCATCTACGTGGCAGCAAAGGGAGCTCGAGGAAAATTGTAGGTTCCTAGAGAATGATAGGTTTCCCTACGGTTTTAGTATCTCATTGTAGGGAAAACAATGCCTCCCTACAGTTCTATGTATTTTTCTAGGGAAAGCAAAAACAGTAGGGAACCCGAGAATTTCTAGTAGTACTAGCCCTAACCCGAGCACGGCCCAAGCTCAGACCCAACCCGGCCTGGCCATAGGCCAATGGCGGAGCCTGGCCCATACGCGCCAGCTCAACCCAATAGGCCACACTCCCACGCGGCCCGCGTAGCAAACCAGCCCGCTCGGCCTGCCACCGCCCGACGCCTCCCACACGCTAGCCCAGCCAACTCCGCACAGCCCAGCCCAGCACTAGCGCCCGCCTGCCTCGCCTTCTCCGCCGCCCAGGGAGACTGACCAGTGGGACCCACTCATCAGCTTTCCCCCAACCTTCCGACGCCACCCTCGCCGCCTCGCCTCTCCCCACGCCGCGCCGCTCTGCCCCGCTCCACGACAGGAGAGCGAAACGGTCCCGCCCGCACTAGCTACGTCACCCACGCACCTCGCGCGACCGCCCTCGCGCGCACCCACGAACCCTAGCACCCGCACCGCACGACTGGATCCCCACCACGCGTCCCCACTCCAGCGCGTGTCCCATCCAGACCCTCGGCTTCCATGCCCAGAGCCCTATCCGCCACCTTAAAACCCCCGAGCCGCCACCTCCAAACTCTAGACTCCCTTTAGGGTTTCCTCGTGTCCCAATCGGCCGCCGCCGCCACTACCAGAGAATGGGAGAAGGAGAGGAAGAAGAGAAGGAGAAGAAGGAGGACGCTAGGAGGAGGACCGCAAAGGGGGAGGACGTCGCTGCCAGAGGGGAAGAGCCGCCGCAGGAGGAGAACACCGCCGCCTACCCGTACGGCGACCCCAACGCAGCAGTGCGGCACAGCACTGCGTCGACCCGCCTACACCGCCTCTTCGCTGCACCGAGCAATTCGACCACAGGCCCGCCAGGTGAGTGCCACCATCGTCCCTCTATTGCCTCTGCTACCAACGAGCCCCAGGCCGCCGACAAGCCCTCCGATAGAGAGTCGTAGGACCCCCTTCCCCATTCGTTGTCTCGCAGGGACCCGTCGCGCCGCCCTTAACCGCTGCCCGCCGTCGCCCTGCCTTTGTTTCCCTTTCATCGTGCCGCGGACTCGGCCACGCTGAGCGCCCGCACGCACGAGCGTATCCTGGCGTTGCCCAAGGTGCCCGTCTTGGCCTCGCCCATGCCCAAGCACGACCACGCCGCGACCCTGACCCATCAGTGCCTGCACACGTGCGTGCTCGCACCCAAGCCGCTGCCTTGGCCATCGTTCTGCCACCGTCATGCCATGCCCAAACCCGCTGGACCTCGCCGTAGTTGGCCCAAGCCCTGCCTAGCCACGCCGCCATCGCGTTACACTCGCCATGTGCGGTGACCGCGAGTCGGGGGCGGCGACGTTGCGCGTGAGTACGCACCTGAACCGGAGCTCTAGCCTCGCTGCCGCCACGTTCTGCCTCACCACTGCCTGCCATGCGCGATCACCATGCGCCCAGGCTGCGACATCGCGCACGCGTCGCACACGCGTCTAACCTAGCCGTCGGGGCGTTTCTTCGAACACCTGGCAGGCGCCCTGGCCGCACACACTGCTGGGCACACACGCACACGCGCGCGCGCGTAGCCGCACCGGATCTGGGTGCTGCCGCACCAAATCCGGCTGAGGCTGACACCTCGGGCCCGCATGTAAGAGAGAGAGAGGGGAGAGAGACTGACAGGGGACCCGGATGACAGAGGGAAGAGAAGGGCAGACGAGTGGGCCAGCACTGCCAGTGGAAGAAGGAGGAGAAGACCGACAACCTGGGCCCCACTTGTCAGCCAGAGAGGAGACGCCGACCCGTGGGCCATCTTTGTCAGCAATAGAAGGAAAGATGAGAGGAGGAGAGTTGTGTCGTGGCCCAGTTGGACCAGCCCAGCCGGCCTAGCGAGCCAGCCCAGCTCCGAGCCGTGCGCCGTAGCCCGCCTGCTGGACCGAGCCGGCCTGCAAGCTGCAGGCCGGAGCTGACCCGCGATTCGAGCAGACGGGCCTACCAGCCGAGCCAGCCCAACTCCCGAGGTGGCCTCCGAGCCACAGGCCGAGCTGAACGTATTCCCCGAGCCGAGCTGATGGGTCGCCCGAGCCGGCCTAAGAGCTTTCAGCCCGTTAACCAAGCCGAGCCTTTTTCTTTTCTTTTTTCTGAGCTGACACGCGGGCCTCATCTGTCAGTGGCACTGTGCGACTGACGTGTGGGCCCACTGACCATGGACCCCATCTTGACCCGTTGATAGTTGACCAGGTCAATGTTGACTTGGTCAATGCTGACATCAGCAGGGCCCACTGCTGACGTCAGCAGATCTGACCTTGGGATGACGGCATGCTGGCGTCAGCATGCCACATGGCACACTCCGGTGCCACATGTCACCCTGTTTATTTTCTTTTTCGATAATCATTTAATAATTTTAGAAAATGATTTAAGCTTAGAAAATTCATAATAAATTAACCGGACCTCCGAAAATTATGAAATAAATTTCATAATTCTTCTAGAATCATGATCTGCACGATAGAGTAGGAGTTGATGTGATTTGGATCTTTTTTTAATCCTTTTTGTGCAATTTTGCACTTTAGTCCCTCTGTTTATATGTAATTACGATTAGGGCTCAATTCCGAGAGTTCGACCAACGACCCCGACGACCACATGACCTAGGAGGAGTTCCCGGATGACTCAAAGGCCAGGAGAAGTTTGTGGACAACCCGAAGACCCCGGAGGACGACTCGGACGACCAGAAGCCCCGAAGACCCGGAAGACCGCGCCGAACTACCAGGTTCACGTCCATATATGAATTGCATACCCATTAGGCATTTGCTTGCTAGATTGCTGGTGCTTGCATGAGATATTGAAATGAGCCTGCATAGCCTACTTTATTAACTTGTACTCCTTGAAAACCTATCTACTTGATATGATATTCGAGATGCTTGCGTATATGTGTATGTGTGGGATATGGTGACATAGTCTTGGCGTGTGTGGAGATCCTTTTGAGGAGCTGGTGAATAGGACTTCTCACGGGGGGGCGAGTGAACTTAACTCGATCGTTGGATCGAGGGCTTGGGGTGTGTGTTGGCACACCATACGGAGCACCTCTGGCGGGTGCATTTGGGTTACCTCCGGGAACCCGAGTTGGTAGGGAGGAGTTGAGGGCTATACCTATGATGGGTGCCATCGGCGAACCGTTGCGATGGATACGCCTTGTGATGAAGATACTTGCCCCAGCGCCTAAGGTCGAGATGGAAAGCCCGGAGATGGAACTATGTCAAACGTGCACACCACTTACCCCTTATGGAAGCGGGTTCCAGCCATTTCTAGCAGTGCGGCATCAGAACTGTAGGAGGATAGGGTATCAGTGCTTGGGGAGGTGCAGTCACCGGAGGAAGAGGTGCTGACCTCACGTGATCCCGAGATGCCAATGGAGGGCGACATAGTTTCGGGGCGACCTGTTGCGATAGGACGCATCCAAATCCGGGAAAGCAGGATAATGTCATATCTGTTAGGAGGTTATGGTTGTGGGTTGTGTCCCAGCCGGGTCGCTCCCGACTTGCAACCCGAGTGGGTTCAGGTGTACATCCCCTACAGGGTGAAAACTATAAGTATAGCCGCATACTCGGTCATGTACAAATCTTGCCCGACACCCCGTCATAGAGTAGTGTTACTTATCTCTACCTCCCTCTAGTCTACTTTCCTGCATGGTCGGATGAGGGTGTGAGGAGTAGGAGTCCTCGCCTCGACGTGGTGGGTTTTGGAAGGTGTGTGTGTGGATCGGGAGTCCGCTGTGCCAGAATGGCCCGAGTCCGGAGGTGTTTGGATGAGATATACTTATGTTGCTGCATGTGCATAAGAAACCTTAGCTTTTCCTTGAACTATTTGTTATACTAGTATAGACCACCTCAAAGTTTGCATACGGATGGTGACGTGAACCTATCCCACTCTTTGGGGATAGTTTATTAGTGACAGCATCCGACTTGAAGCGTTTCTTCGACGAGGAAGGACGTTCGTGCTACGGCTCGTTCTACGCCGGAGTTGCCTGTGGAGAAGAAGGACGTTTCGTAAAGGATGGCCCAGAAGACTAGTTTCCGCTTTCACTTTCTGATTGTTTCTCTTTTAGTCCTAGGGGCTTGTACCCGAGAATCGTGTTACGATTTCTCGAATTATGTATTATTTAAACCTTTTAATGAATATAGTCGTTGTATGACTTTGAGATTTAATTGAAATGAGTTCTGTATGTGATAGATACTGATCTAGAGACTATCACGCCGATACAAGGAGTTAGATTTTCAATCTCGAAAACCTGGTTCGTTTCATTGTCCGTGTGGTAGTGTCGAGGCTAAACATGTTGTCCAACACAAAGCAGTGCAAGCGCGTGTTATAAGTGGAAACTACTATATATAACCGGCACTGGAAAAACATATTTCGAAACAAGATGCATAGTTTCAGTACACATGACATATACAAATGCTAATATAGGATTCGTCTGGTGAATCCTGGACAAGGTACACTGCAGCTTCTTGTGAAGATGTAGATGGGGAGATTGTCCTTGGTGCTATTAGACTTCTGTGTACGCTGTGACTCTGAGACTCTAGCCGATCAAGGCTCCGTGCTTACTAACATTGAATGTTCCCCCATAAATTTTTATGGGAATTTAAAAGTTCAAATGTATATGAGGTGATTTATGTAATTAACCTAAAAAAATCTGTAGATACAGAGCAAGTGAGTAAGTCTGTGAGAGAGAAAGTGAGTGAGACTCGGGTGCGTTTAGATCCTGAAATTTTTTTGACGAAATTTACTGTAGCAATTTTCAACCAAAGATTAGAAGTACTAAATATTATTTAATTATAAAACTAATTACACAGATGGACGAGAAATCGCAAGACTAATCTATTAAGCCTAATTAATCCGTTATTAGAGATTATTTACTGTAGCACGATATTGTCTAATTATGATCCAATTAGGTTTAAAAGATTCGTCTCGCAATTCCATTCGGAGGTTATGGAATAGGTTTTGTCAGTTATCCACATTTAATACTCCTAATTAGTGGTTAAATGTTCAAAATTACTGTAGCCTTGGAAATTTTTTGGGTATCTAAACACACCCGGATTGAGGACGACCTGAGCTGGCCAGGGCTAAGTCAAAGTCGTCCTTTACGTGATTATAATGACTGACCAAGTCAGTCGTCGCTTGCCCCGTTGCCCTTGAGAGAGAGAAGACGACGACCTAGGCTGGCCGGGGCAAAGTCACGGTCGTCGCTATTCCGTCCTAGAAATTTGTATAGATTCGATCAACTTTCATAGTATGTAAGTTATATATTATAAAAATATTTTTTGATGTATTGTAGAGGCGGGAACGTCATGTTTCATTATTAAAAAAAGATGAATCTAAAAATACAAGTTTTATATTTTTAAGCTTGATCGAAGTTAGAGAAATCTTTGATCAAAGTTAGATTGCCTGAAACCGAGATGTGAAGTTTTTCTATGATGGAGGGAGTATGTGATTGCAATGACTGCTCGAGTCAGTCGTCGCTTGCTCGGTTCCACTTGAGGCTGGAGCCCCTACCTATCGGAATTTAGAAGGACTAAATATTATTTAATTATAAAACTAATTATACGGATGGACGGGAAATCGCGAGACTAATCTATTAAGACTAATTAATCTGTTATTAGATATTATTTACTGTAGCACGACATTGTCTAATCGTTGTCCAATTAGATTTAAAAGATTTGTCTCGCAATTCCATCCGGAGGTTATGGAATAGATTTTATCAGTTATCCACATTTAATACTTCTAATTAGTGGTTAAATGTTCAAAATTACTGTAGCCATGAAAATTTTTTGGGTATCAAAACACACCCGGATTGAGGACGACCTGAGCTGGCCGGGGCTAAGTCAAAGTCGTCCTTTACGTGATTGCAATGCCTGACCCGTTGCCCTTGAGAGAGAGAAGACGACGACCTAGGCTGGCCGGGGCAAAGTCACGGTCGTCGCTATTCCGTCCGAGAAATTTGTATAGATTCGATCAACTTTCATAGTATGTAAGTTATATATTATAAAAATATTTTTTGATGTATTGTAGAGGCGGGAACGTCATGTTTCATTATTAAAAAAAGATGAATCTAAAAATACAAGTTTTATATTTTTAAGCTTGATCGAAGTTAGAGAAATCTTTGATCAAAGTTAGATTGCCTGAAACCGAGATGTGAAGTTTTTCTATGATGGAGGGAGTATGCGATTGCAATGACTGCTCGAGTCAGTCGTCGCTTGCTCGGTTCCACTGGAGGCTGGAGTCCCTACCTACCCGAATTTAGAAGGACTAAATATTATTTAATTATAAAACTAATTATATGGATAGACGGGAAATCACAAGACTAATCTATTAAGCCTAATTAATCCATTATTAGAGATTATTTACTGTAGCACGACATTATCTAATCATGATCCAATTAGATTTAAAAGATTTGTCTCGCAATTCTATCCGGGGGTTATGGAATAGGTTTTATCAGTTATCCACATTTAATACTTTTAATTAGTGGTTAAATATTCGAAATCACTGTAGCCATGAAAATTTTTGGGTATCTAAACACACCCGGATTGAGGACGACCTGAGCTGGCCGGGGCTAAGGGCATGTACAACCCACAGACGGCTTGCTGTCTATAAGTCTCTAGAAAACAGCATACAGACGACAGTGCAGACGACTTATACAGTGGGCTGTCTATTAGCGCGTCTATTAGGTAATTAATGTATACATTGGCACCCGAAACATAATGGATCAATCATGCAATAGATTATTGTGTACTATTTTGTTGCCTAAAAAACAGAGGACTGAATATTGTGTATTCACGTTGAATCAAACGTGATGGATGAATCAAATAAAATGAATTGCACCGTGCATATGAGATAGAAAAGCACCAACGTCACTCTAGAAATAAACAGATCCCTGCAACGTCACTCTATGAAACGTCACTCTAGACTTTCCAATTCAATCATCGGACCACAAGATCAGTATGAATTTCGACTGAAATACAATCATCTGACCCTGTGAAATTAAGACCAGAGGATCAGGATGAATTCAACAAGAACAGCCATGGTTGATAATACTGAATTGCACCATTCATGCTTTAACTTATCAATGGAAAATAAGATTTCATAGTAGTAGTAGCTCTCCAAGAATCCATCAGCAGCAGAAGTCTAAACCTCTGATTAGCAGATATCCTTGTGTACTCAACCTGCAGGGCATTGGCTCGAGCAAATCACTGCATCTCAAGATCTTGTTGCAAAAAAGGCCAGTGATTTGGAACAAAACATCAACGGTGCACACAAAATTTGGCATTGCATCTCTACAACCTGAAGAATAGCACTAGAACAAATAGGTAAGCAATCAGGAGCGTGCGAGCCTACTGAAGGAGAGCTCAGATTTAGAGTTGAGGACAATGAAACACTCAAACAAAGTAGATTATTTATGAAGCTATATTTATCGAATTTAAGTATGTAGGATCTTGATTGGGAACTATTTCTGAAGCCTAGAAGCAAAAAAATTACAGCGCCAGATCCATTCTGAAGCCTAGAAGCATAGCTGCAAATCATTGCGGCGAACAAGGGGTGGGATCAGGACGCCTCACCCTTGGCGCGCCTCCGTGGCCTGCATTGCGCAAGAATCCTAGCTTTGGATTCGCGACGGACGACGAGGAGAGAAGAAAGGTCGTGCGGATGGTGGCACAACATCGAAGAGGCGCGGCCGCCGGAGCCGCGGCAGCCATCGCCCCCGCGGTATGCGCCCGCCGGAGCCGTAGCGCCCTCGGCACACGCTTTGCCGGAGCCGGTGGCGCAACATCTGAGAGGTAAGCAGGGGATGAAAGATGGCAGAGACAGATAGAATGACGCGCGTGGGAAAATCACGGCGGGAGCATAGGATCGACGCTGTCGTCGCCTTCTCGCATCGATATTGTACAACGCGTCGCAAGCCGTCTGCATTCGCTCGGGGAACGGGCCGAAGCCGTCGTCTGGGGAGACGACGGCAAGGGAGCGTTGCGGGAAAAACCGGAGTTAATGAGCCTCGCTAATCGCAATTAACCGGATAAAGACGACGCATTCATTGGCGTTGTACATGCCCTAAGTCAAAGTCGTCCTTCACGTGATTGCAATGACTGACCAGGTCAGTCGTCGCTTGCACCGTTGCCCTTGAGAGAGAGAAGACGACGACCTAGGCTGGCCGGGGCAAAGTCACGGTCGTCGCTATTCCGTCCGAGAAATTTGTATAGATTCGATCAACTTTCATAGTATGTAAGTTATATATTATAAAAATATTTTTTGATGTATTGTAGAGGCGGGAACGTCATGTTTCATTATTAAAAAAAGATGAATCTAAAAATACAAGTTTTATATTTTTAAGCTTGATCGAAGTTAGAGAAATCTTTGATCAAAGTTAGATTGCCTGAAACCGAGATGTGAAGTTTTTCTATGATGGAGGGAGTATGCGATTGCAATGACTGCTCGAGTCAGTCGTCGCTTGCTCGGTTCCACTGGAGGCTGGAGTCCCTACCTACCCGAATTTAGAAGGACTAAATATTATTTAATTATAAAACTAATTATATGGATAGACGGGAAATCACAAGACTAATCTATTAAGCCTAATTAATCCATTATTAGAGATTATTTACTGTAGCACGACATTATCTAATCATGATCCAATTAGATTTAAAAGATTTGTCTCGCAATTCTATCCGGGGGTTATGGAATAGGTTTTATCAGTTATCCACATTTAATACTTTTAATTAGTGGTTAAATATTCGAAATCACTGTAGCCATGAAAATTTTTGGGTATCTAAACACACCCGGATTGAGGACGACCTGAGCTGGCCGGGGCTAAGTCAAAGTCGTCCTTCACGTGATTGCAATGACTGACCAGGTCAGTCGTCGCTTGCACCGTTGCCCTTGAGAGAGAGAAGACGACGACCTAGGCTGGCCGGGGCAAAGTCACGGTCGTCGCTATTCCGTCCTAGATATTTGTATAGATTCGATCAACTTTCATAGTATGTAAGTTATATATTATAAAAATATTTTTTGATGTATTGTAGAGGCGGGAACGTCATGTTTCATTATTAAAAAAAGATGAATCTAAAAATACAAGTTTTATATTTTTAAGCTTGATCAAAGTTAGAGAAATCTTTGATCAAAGTTATATTGCCTGAAACCGAGATGTGAAGTTTTTCTATGATGGAGGGAGTATGCGATTGCAATGACTGCTCGAGTCAGTCGTCGCTTGCTCGGTTCCACTGGAGGCTGGAGCCCCTACCTACCGGATGGCCTATAAAGGTCATCGCCGCGCGCTTGGACAGAGCACAGGAGAGCTAGCACATCCTTCCCGTCACAAAACCACAAAACTCTAACATCGCTCAGATGTCGCCGGACATATCCGTGTCGGCAGCGGCGACCCTTAGTCTTGCCAAGACTATCCTCGACTTGGTAATTTTACTGTACAGTAAAATTACTCCACCTCCCAATGAGACCGACTTGAACAACGACCTCAACTTCATCAAGGATGAGTTCATGATGATGAGAGCTTACCTGGCGGACGCGGCCAAGGCTAGTGCCTATCGGACGGAAGCTGCCAGGGCTTGGATAATGCAGGTCCGTAACCTCGCCTACGACGTGGAGGACTACTTCCAGGAGTTCGTTCTCCACCTGCGGACTACGAAGAAGCCGCAGAACCCGCGGAAGCAGAGGAATACAGTGGTTGACCAGATACGTGGGCTCAAAGGAAGGATTTGTGAAACCAATCAGAGATATAAGGACTCTTTCCCCGCATTAGCTACTGGTGGCGTAGCCCGCGATCTTCCACAGAAGGTGAAAATGTTATCAATGACTCTTTTTTTTTACGAAAATCAATCATTTTGTCTATTTGACTACTGTTGACGCAAATCTCGGTCAACACACGAATGCACTAGATCGTGCAGCGTGAGAAAGAGCTCGATGCAGCTCTTCCTGCATGGAGCGGTCAGACCAGTCTTATAGACCGGTCCGACGAACGCGAACCCGGGAGGGACTCATCAGGGTAGGCGCACGTAGGATTGTTCTAGGATCGGCAGGCCACCTAGAACGCCTTCAAATGTCGCGGAGACGAATGAAGAACAGCAGAGGGGGTTGGAAAAGCTAGGGTTTGGAGAAGAAGATAAAAAGTAGAGTTTGTATTGATTTTGTTCGATTGATACCCTCAATCGACCGTGACCCTTTATATTTATAGGGTGGGGTGGACTTATCCCGCAAAGAATCCCTATTAGAGATCTAGATCTACAAAAAAAACCTTATTTGACTCGGACTCCTCTTTAGACCGATCAGACCGGTCGGGCCTACCGGTCAGACTGGTCGGTCCCTGCCGGACGAGCCACAGTGCCTCGACCGGTCAGACCGCTCGGTCAGACCGGTTGGTGCCAATTTTGGCTGTCAACATATGCCCCCCTGTTTTTTAGTAAAACTTGCTTGCCAAAAAAAAATTTTTCTGAGCCAAAATTGTCTAAGGGCGATGATTAATATTACATCGGCCGTTTTTTTGCGATAAACAATTATCGGCCATGTCTTGCTCAAGTCGATGTTGAAACAACTTGCTTAGGCCGCCACACCATCTTCGTCGTTGTTGACGTCTTTGGCACAGCCTCCACTTGTCGCTCCATTGCCTCCTTCTTGCGCATACGTTGCACCCTTCGCTTCTGAGTATGAGATAAGCCTGAGGGACACCACCTCGGCTGTAAATACTTTGAATCTTGCTCTTTGCTCTTCTCATTCTCCTTACTGCAATCAACATCTTGCTTGACCGGATTATCGCTTGTAACAATCGGTCTTTGTGGTAATACATGATTTGGATACATAGGAGGATACTGAATATAATATGATTGCATATGCATCCTACTATAATCCATAGGTGTATAAAAGTAAGGATACCAGCAACACCATGGAGCAATCGGTCCACTAGATGAAGTATAATTACCTTGACTCGATAGCTTTTGATGTTTTGACGATGATCCCGTATCCTTGACTTTGCTTGGTCGCCCCTTCTGTTTCTGAGCACTCCCTTCCTTCTCGTATTTGGCCAAGAGTTCCGTAAAACTCGGCCTTGTCTTGATTTTGGAGGAGTTCCTAGATTTTCTGGACGCACCGTTCAGAATGGTCCCTTGACCGGTCAGACCGGTCGAACCGGTCGAACCGCCGCTGTGGCCGGTCAGACCAGTCGACTTGTTGTCGGCCTTCATTTTCTAGTCTTGCCCCCCCCCCCCCGAGTGTTTTTGCGCCTTCAGGGGTCTTCAATGTCATCTTCTTTTCGGGGTCTTTCATCACCAATGACTACATTTTTCCCTTTAGTTGATTCGGCTTGACTTGGCCGAACTAGCACTTTAGGGTTATTCAATTCCAACATATGCGCTGGGAAAGGATTCTGATCAATTTGCATATTAGGAATAACCAATCGTCCTTCATTAATGGCCGATTGAATTTGTCTACATAACACATTGCAATCATTAGTGGCATGCGAGAAAGTATTATGAAGTTTGCAATATGCTCGCCGCTTCAATTCTTCAAGCGGCGGTAAAGTATGTGACATCTTGACGTATCCAATCCTATATAACTCATCAAATATCCTTTCGCACTTGGATACATCAAAAGTAAATTTTTCATCCTGGCGATTTTTGTGAATCGGCTTAAGAGCAGAACAAGTAAATGGTTTGGCTTGAGATGACCAAACAAACTCAGCAGCATATACATCTTTAGACTCATCGTCCGAACAATCTGAATTGCATTCTAAAGTATGCACACTAGAACGATGATGTCTATGAAACTCTTGAGGCTCTTTGCTTCGGCTTTCTACAGCCAAAGCTCTTTGATGCACCTGAGTAACAGTAAAGAAATCATAGCCCTCTAATCTTTCTTTGATGTGAGAGCGTAAGCCATTAAAAGCCAAATTAGCAAGATCTTTTTCTGCAATATTCACACTAAAGCATCGGTTTTTTTATCGCGGAATCATCTTGTGTAATCATTGACAGATTCATCACGCAATTGTCTAACCGATGTCAAGTGAGACAATTTAAGCTCATCATGCCCACAGAAAAAGTGCTCATGGAACTTCTGCTCTAATTGTTCCCATGAGCCAATAGAATTAGGTGCCAAAGATGAAAACCATGAGAAAGCGGTTCCAGTTAGAGATAAAGAAAATAAACGCACTCTCAATTCGTTTATTGAACCAGCTTCTCCTAATTGGGCAAGATACTGACTAATATGCTCAAAAGTACTTCTAGTATCTTCCCCACTGAATTTAACAAACTCGGGCAACCTAAAACCAGCAGGGTATGCAACCGAATCAAATGAAGTAGGATACGGCTTTTGGTATGTGCGGGTTTTACTTCTAATATCCACTCCAAAACTTTCTCTAAGCAGATTAGCCAAATCATTCTTATAATCATTAAGCATTTTATCAAAATTACTCGAAGAATTTGGCTGTGTGGATGTAGATACCTCTCGCTGGTTTGAAACAAACTGACCGGATGGACCGGTCGGACTGGTTGGGGGGAACCGGTCTGACCGGTCTCTGTCGGTTCTGCCACCGCTGCACATATCAGTCGAACATCTCGTCGGAGATAGGACCGATGTGTGGCACTGAGTTCCTGGAGATTTCTGGTGGTGTGTACTGAACAATCTCATTCGTTCGGCTGATGTTGGCCGAACCAGGAATACTCATAATAGGATCAGTGTACGTGGGTGTAACAGTTTTACCACTGAAATAATTCATCGGCATCCCATATTGAGGTTGACTCGTAGGAGATGCTGCCGATGATTGAGGAACATAAAATTCAGAAGTAGAAACAGATGGAGGTTCATCGGCTGCTTCTGGTTTCTTGCCAGCCGATTCCCTTTCCTTAGAGCTAAGCCAATTAACCCAATAAACATCACGCTCAACTAGCAATTTCTGAATCTGTTCCATAGTAACACCAGGAGGTGGAGCAGTTACAGCAGGTGTTACCTCAATAGATGCATCTGTGGAGGCAGAAGCGAAGTCGATCTCCTTGATCTTGGTGACTTTGCCGCGTCGATCGACCTTGATGCTCGCAAGCGCCACTTGTAAATCTTCTTCATCGCGCTTCTTCTTGCGTTCCTCCAGCAGCAGGCGGATGTCCTTAGGAAGATGCTCGTATGAAGGGATGATATTCTCCTTGTCGATTTCTGTGTTGGAGCCCATCTTCTTCAGGGTAGATTAGATCGGTTTTGATAACCAAGATCTTTCTCCTCAGCGGAGTCGCCAAAAAGTATGTTGACGCAAATCTCAGTCAACACACGAATGCACTAGTTTGTGCAGCGCGAGAAAGAGCTCGATGCAGCTCTTCCTGCGTGGAGCGGTCAGACCAGTCTATAGGACCGGTCAGACCGGTCGCCGGTGAGAATCGGCGACAGCCGACGAACGCGAACCCGGGAGGGACCCCGTCAGGGTAGGCACACGTAGGATTGTTCTAGTATCGGCAAGTCACCTAGAACGCCTTCAAACATCGCGGAGACGAAGGAAGAACAGCAGAGGGGGTTGGAAAAGCTAGGGTTTGGAGAAGAGGATAAAAAGTAGAGTTTGTATTGATTTTGTTCGATTGATACCCTCAATTGGTCGTGACCCTTTATATTTATAGGGTGGGGTGGACTTATCCCGCAAGTAATCCCTATTACATATCTAGATCTACAAAAAACCTTATTTGACTCGGACTCCTCTTTAGACCGGTCAGACCGGTCGGTCCCTGCCGGACAAGCCACAGTGCCTCGACCGGTCAGACCGCTCGGTCAGACCGGTCAGACCGGTTGGTGCCAATTTTGGCTGTCAACAACTACATTTATAAATAATATAATACTTCCCTCCATTTTTAAATCGTTGTCACGTTGATTTTTTGTGTTATATTTTACTATTTATCTTCTTCAAAGTATTAGTTTAAATATATAAAATTATAGGCTGTGTTTTAATTTTATCTAGCGATAAAATAAATCATAAAATATAAGATAATTTTTTTAAAAAAATAATAAGACAAAAGGTCAATCATAACTAAAAGTCAACGATAACAATTTAAAAACTGAGGGAGTAATAATCCATATTTATGATAACGTATGCATGTGTAATATCCACATATATAAAGAAATATATATTTCATCATTCATCTATTGATACTAATTTGGCACCACAAATGCTGATAACTTTGTTTATAGAAGATTCAAAAGCTTGAAATTATTTCTTTTGGCGTGCAGGTAGTAAGTGGAAATAAAGCAGTAGAGCCGCAATACAATTTAGTGTACTAATAAGTTTGGTTTTGTGTCATAAAGAAATATGCACCTACAAGAGGATCGGTCTGTTGAGCTCACCAGGAAATAATTAAACAATTCTTGTAATATATTCCCTCCAATGCTCACATTGATGCTTATTATTGATACACATGATTGAATTTCATAAACTTTAATCTCTGTTACACCTAATTGTAAAAGTTCTTTCACATGAAAATGATATGAATCAGAAACCTTGTCGTGGAAAATACTTTCAACTCCTTATATTTTCAAAAATTTTAAACAACGCACAAGAATCAGAAGCACTTTTGAGAAATAGAATTTCCTAAACTAGTACAATAAGTGTAGTCTCTCAGATCCGCAATTATAAATATATAAAAAAGTAAAACAATAGTGCATGTTTGATGTCCATGGTCTAATCCTAATAATTCTCAGAAAATTTCTGCTGACAACGGTCCATGCAAAAACAACTCCACTGTAAAAATTGAATTCGTTTTTTGTCAACAATTCCACTGTAAACAACATTTGTGGTCTAATCCTAATGATTGCTGATTTGCACACAACACATAATTTGCTGGAAAATTAATACCATGCAGTAAGTCCACTGCCGATATATATACATCGTATTCATTGTGTCACTCATTACTGAAATACATCACGTAGTATATAACTACTTATTACTCTACCCAGAAATATACACGTTTCTAGGTTTGATCAAAATCAAACATTCCCCGGTTTGAATATTAATAACAAAAAATGTTAAGACTGACAATATAAAAATGGTGTTGCTTGATTCATCTGGAAATCAACAATCATATTACATGAGAGAGAGAGAGTACCAACATCTTGATTTGCATTCGGACCTAGATATTCCTAGTAATATTTACCAATGGTAGGTGCTCCCATTGTATGCCTCAATTGCTGCTACTATGTCCGTCATATTGCAATCCAATACTAGGTACTATAAAAGATTATTACTACAAATAAAAGGGGCTAGCTAAAGACATGTACTATCCATTATTTTTACCTTGACAAACATGTCATTTCTTCTCACTTCGGCTCGTATATTTTGCAGTTGATTGTTACCATGGATGCCCTGCTCGTTGGGAGAGAGACTGAAAAGTCTCATATCATCCAAATTGTTAACAAAGATGATAAACGGCGTCAAATAATTCCCATATGGGGAATGTGTGGTCTCGGGAAAACTGCTCTTGCCCAAAGCATCTGCCAACAACGAGATATTATCAGCAAGTTTAAAATGTGTGCTGGGATCACCTTATCTCATCCTCTCATGGTAGACGAGGTCATCAGAAGTTTAATTTATCAGTTACGAAATGAAGAATGGACATATAAAGAAACCTTGAAAAAGATGGAACATGAAGATTTAATTGAAGAGTTGAACAAGCTCCTACACAAAGAGAAGCATCTCATTGTACTTGACAATGTATCGTCAATTGATAATTGGAAAGGCTTAATAAAACTTTTTCCAGATGAGCTTACTGCAAGTCGAATCATAGTCACAACAAGAGAAAAGACTGTTGCTGAACATTGTTCCAGAGAGAACATGTACAAGCTTGAAGCTATGAAAGATGATGACGCACTTGAACTCTTCATGAACAAGGTGAATACATAAATATAACATCCATTTCTTTTCATTTTAAATATTTATTATATATATGTGGTTCTGTCACACTCACACCCAAATGAATACAGACCATCATCATCATCCGGCATGCTTCTCTATTCACTGCAAAACTTGCGTTACTATGCACCAATTAATCGATAACAATAAAATGAAGTCATTAAGAAATTGTTTCAATAACTTTGGTTACATTTTAAAATAAAGGTATTCTGGGAAACAAGTTCCCGAAAACTTTTTGCAAAATTTTCTAGAAATAAAAAGATGACAGAGGACAAGGTTTCTAAAAAATGGTGCCCCAAGCTTTTTGCTGTCGGAGTAGGTTCTTGATTTGCCTGGTACTTTAGCATGGAATTGACATGGGGCCCAATATACATTATGTCTGAACAACAACAATGCAGCAAATTCGTATCACGAAATAGAGCTTTGCTATGCGTCTGACTGTTCGGTACAACTTGAGTACGACTAAGTTAATCCAACCAATCACAGCAATTGATATATCACCGGTGGGGCTGGGCAAAGATCCACAATACAGTCATATGAATAGGAAATAGCTGTATGGATAGTCACACATAACTGTCATATGAATAGTTACTCCATAAAATAAAGCGTACACAGTCACGCATGAATTGTCATTCTCCACAAAATGTTATATGGAATGAGAATTATAAATAAAGCATTCACATGGTTCGAAGAAATTTAAAACAGGCCAATCTACACATATATCATTGAAAGTGAGTGTTAATTTAGAATCATCTCAGTACAGGGCAAGCGCTTCTGACTTCAAGAGTTTTAGGGTGAAGCGACTACTTTGTGCCCCATTTTAGTCCTAGACAAACTCCTTTGAAGATTAGAACATGAGAGGGTGGGTGTTATTTTCGTCAAAAAATTAGAAAGATAATCAAATAAATCTTCTTCTCTTAGAAAGTCATTAACAAACTGTTGCAATCTCAAATGAAATCTACAATTCTATAGAAGTTATCCGTTCTGTTGACATTGTCAAATGAAATCTACAGCTCTAGGAAGTGCTGCTACAGCAATCAACTGTTTTGTAATTGAATAGTGTAACCATACCAAGTTCCAATTATATATTTTTTTTATTTTGACAAAACCAACATGACATTGAATGTAGGTAAATATGAAAGCAGAACATTTTGATGGGCAACCACAATTATTCAATCAAGCTAGAAGCATCGTCCTCAAGTGCAGGGGGGTTCCCCTTGCAATATCCACAATAGGCAGCTTCTTGGCCACCAGGCCTAGAACAGTTCAAGAATGGGCAAATTTTACCGAGAATTTCCATTCCGAGCTGGACAGGAATTCAAGTCTCAAAATATTGAAAACATCTCTGACGTCCCACTGCGAGGAATTACCCTATCATCTCAAGTTATGCTTTTTGTATTTGTCTATTTTCTGTGAAGATCAGAACATGATCAGGAGGAAATGTTTGATAAGGCGGTGGATTGCGGAGGGTTACCTCGGTGACACAAACGCAGAAGAGAATGGTGAGGTTTACTTGGCTGATTTTATAAACAAGGGCATCATCCTGCCATCGCCACCGGTGTATGTTGGTGGTGTGGCAACTATAAGGTACTGCCGTGTCCACAGTCTTCTCCGCGAAATCAGTTTGGCACAGTCAATGGAGGAAAAGTTTTGCTTTGTGCTGGGCAGCCGTTCCAGCAGCTCACAGACCTGTCATAATGTACGACACCTTAGCATAAGTAGCAGCTGGAGGAGGGACGCAAATAATCTGAGCGCCATAGGGGACATATCGTGTGTACGGTCATTGACTGTTTGTGGGAAGTGGGAACCAGCCCTCGAATTATTAGAAAAGATGAGGATGCTTCGAGTGCTAGATCTGGCAGGTACAGGTGAGCTACTACGGGATCATCACATTGAGCCACATTTGGACAAGCTTATTCACCTCAAATATCTCTCCCTCCGAGGATGTCGTAACATTTTTTGGCTCACACATTCACTGGACAACCTATGGGACCTCCAGACGCTGGATGTTAGGGGTACATCCATGATCATACTGCCACAGACAATTGTCAACCTAGAGAAGCTTCAATATCTTCGTGCTGGTCAAATACCAAAGGATGAGAAAACTACAGATTGCATGGGCTCAGCAGCTCCAAAAACAAACAAAAGACTTACCTTGGGTGGGGTGATGAAAGGTGTGATCATAAATTCATTCCGGTCAGAGCCAAAGGATAGCGGTGAAGCCAGCAAGAGAGACACATTCAATAAGACATTCTTTTATGATGGCCATCTTCTGTACCCGACGCGGGATAAGCACGGTATTGAAGTTCCCAATGGGACACGGAAGCTAAACTCCTTGGAAACACTCGGTGTCATAGATATCGGAGCTAGGGAAGACAGCTCGGAGGAGCTTAGGAAACTCACCAAGCTACGCAAGTTGGGAGTGACCGGTCTCAATAGGGAGAACAGCCAGCAGTTCTTCTCAGCCATTGCCATGCTCACCCTCCTCCAATCTCTGTCAATTCGGTCAGAAGGAAAACCAGGTTTGCAGAACTGTTTGGATGGCAAATCCTCATCGCCTCCAACATACATTCGAAGCCTCAAGCTGTACGGAAATCTTATCACGCTGCCATCATGGATCTTACACCTTCAGAATCTTACAAAGTTGAAGCTCAGGAGCACCAGACTGGGGCCTGACGCTGTATATGTCCTTGAGAGACTACCGCGTCTTGCCATTCTGCGGCTCCTATCAAACTCAATTGAAGGGAAAGACCTCCGCTTCCATTTCCAGCATGGGAGCTTCCGAAGCCTTGTGTTGCTGCAGTTTGATGGATTACCCTACCTTCAGTCAATAAAGTTTGAACAAGGTGCGACCCCTAACCTTGAGTTACTACAAGTAGAGAATTGCACCGATATTGAGAAGCATGGGTGCTCTGGGCTGTCTTATCTGCCAAGCCTCAAAGAACTTTGGCTCAAGGCCGGCAGCGATAGTTTCATGCACGATTTACAGATGCAACTGGAGCGTAATCCAAATCGATCAATCTTGAAGGTAAATTAAGCTCCAGGGTCAACGGCTCAAGGTCGTCACTGCACCGCCTGTATAATATATCATGTGTATTTCCATTATTCCAATTGTACGTTTTTATTCTACTTTCTTTTATTTCCCCTTGATGTACGATTGCTATATTCCCTTTTATGTATGCTGTATTTTTTTCTTATTTTCCTTTATTTCCCCTTTGATGTATGATTTATCATACCTCTTCATGTATGATTTTTCTTATCTTTTCTATTTACCCCTTGTATTGATAATAAAAAGAGGCATTACCCTTTCATTTAGCATTGTACTTTTATTTCACACTACAAGAGATCTGACATTTCATGACAATTCATTTCTGTCACAAAACCACAAAAATAAGTCATATGCTAAAATTTGTGACAATCTGGTGACGAACGATTCTTTGTCATAGAATGTGCGTGTTAAAAGATATTTTGTGACTTTGTGTTGTGTTTTCTTCACAGTTTATTTGTGGCGATCCTTTCTTTTCCATTGTCTTATGACATTTGATTTTTATCATTAGTTGACATCAGAACATCACAAAATCCTACAATAATATGAAATGGGCTGGCCTGTTTAATAATTATATTTGAGTCTTTTTATTATCCAGACATGGTTTGTTCCTATTATGGGCCAATTGAAATTATCATATGAGCTAACCCAATTCCTTTATGGGCCAACACATTTTCTTCATGGAGCTCAAACGTAAGTTGTGGGCTTAAATATAATAGCCCAATTCTATTACAGGGCAAACACTGCATACTAAAACCCAACATATATTACATAATATTCAGCCCATGTATTCCATTTTATTGAACATTAATTAAACCCATAAAATCCTGCCCACACAGGGCAACAAATACAAATAGCAAATGTTGCAATAAACTGTCAGCTCTTTAATAAGTCCATATTTAACATTTAATTCATATTTTTAAATCACGAAGGGGATTGAATTTTTGAAAAAAAAAATTGTGCAAACGTACATCTTATACATCTCTAAACATATAAAGTTTGTATATATGTTTTGATATGATGACACTTGGGTAAGTTCAAATTTTAGATAGCATTTGACTCGAAATCTCATAAGTCATACGTGGATTACTAAAATTTGTACATATTTTGGTTCTGAAAAATTCAAAGAGAATACCAAAAACTCAAGAGATTGGTGTTCCGTTGGAAAAGGCTCACACCAAAATCTACTTCAAAATTCAAAATATTTTTGGAGGTACAAAAAGAAAAATATCAGTTTTCATTTTTTTTATTACACTACAAATATGAGGATTTTAGAACTCAAATTTGGTTTACACATGTAGTATTGCCTTCAAATACTTGTGTCATTTTTGTTGAATTTTTTAAAAAAATGGTCCATGTAACACTAAAAAGAAGAATCAATATAAACTAATGAAAGGCGCTTTCTATAGACTGAATATGTATTCTGCGAGACAGAATATACGTTTTCTTTTCATGAAACACAAGCAATGAAAGGGTAGTTTGAAAATACGTTTTCAATGTTATTAGATTTATTGGACTGAGCATGGGCTTAATTGGCACGGCCTGACAGAGGCCCGCTATGTCATAGGCTAGTTTTTGCAATTTTCAGAATTTAGATGGGCCATGCTCGCATAAGCCCAGGTGGGTTGCTGAAGAAAGAAGACAAGGGAAGCGGGCTAACTAGGCCAAATGGGTTATGTTGGTCTGTTTTCTGCCCTTTTTTTTCCAGTTTTCGTATTCTCTAACCGGGCCAAGCCCAATTAACAGAGTTAATTTCAAATGATTTCACCCTCTTACCTAAATTTTTTTGACTCGGCCTGGAGACGAATCTCATGAGCCTAATTAAGACCTAATTAATCCATCATTAGCGGATGAGTTACTGTAGCATTACTGTTGCAAATTATGAATTAAGTAGGCTTATTAGATTCGTCTCGCGATTTACAGCCCATCTATGTAATTGGTTTTTTTACCCACATTTAATACTTCATGCATGTGTCCAAACATTCGATGTGATATTTTTGGGAAAAGTTTTTGGAATCTAAATAGGGCCTTTCTAAATTTTGACATGAAAATTTCTATGAAGATTTTGGCATAAAAATATTTTTCCTGTTCATAGGAATTTATCTTTTTAATTAAAAGAAAACACATATATCTCTTCCAATTTTTAACTTTAGTATACAAATAATAAACATTCGGCGGTGAGTGGTTTTCATTAGTGTCCATTTTAGTTATGACATTAGTAGTTTTGAAATATAGTTATGAACCTTTTGGTTGTGGTAAGTTTTTATGTTTTTTTACTCAAAATCAATAGTTCTGTTAACATTGAAAAAAATTAGTGACGAAAGTCTAAAACTATGACAATTTCCCATTGTCATTAAATTGTGATGCATAAGTTATCCTAACATGACGCTCCATGTTCGTCACAATATGAAATTGGTATAATTTGTGATGAATTCTAGGTAGTTTTTGTGACGCACGTCTAATATTCGTTAATAAATTGAATTGGTCGTCATAAACAGAGTAAGCTAGTGATATTTGATGAATTGTCACTCTGAAATCGTCGTAGAATGTCATATTTCTTGTAGTGGCTTTTGATCCTTTCTTTCCGTTGCCTTCCTACACCTCGTGGAGTGTACTCCAATCAACATTTCGTGCATTTGGTCCTACTTCCTCAACAGGTTCTGAATGAGGTAAGGCTCCATCAACATTTCCAGGAGCTTCTACGAGTGCTACACTAAGTTCAGGCTCCCCATCGAGCCTAGTAAAATCGATGCACATAAAAAAAAACAATCAGATGGGGATGTACAACCAGTATCGTACGCATTCGAGTTAGATAGCCTACAGCATCACAACAACAACGAGAAGGAAGAAATGGATTACCTAGGGACAAGATCCATCCAATCACATCAGATCCACGAAGCCAGTCAAACCGGACCTTGTAACATGGGGTGCTGTCGGGCTCAAGCAGCGGCGGGTCCTTCGGTGGTGGGCTGGTGGCCACGGGCAGGAAGGAGTGGTGGCAGCGGGAGCTTGGGTGGGAGAGCGTCGGGGTCGGCAGGAAGAGGCGGTGGAGGCGCGCAGGAAGGGGCAGCGTCGCGAGCATCGGGGGTTTGGGCCCCGACGGGCATGAAAGGGCAGTGCCCGCCGCTACAGACGAGGTCTTGCCGGCGGCAAGAACTGGGAGGCGAGCCTGCCCTGAGATTCGAACGGATGGATAAGGTCTCTGTTCTGTGTAAGCACAAGGGTAAAATGGTCAGTTCATATGGTCTATTGTTGGAGAAATCAGCAAATGAATTAGGAAATCTCGAAAAAGCATTTTAGCGGTTGGCCACCGTTTCATAATGGCAATCGAACTAAACCAATTTGCGGGATGGCAAAACGGCGAAGTCCACTTTTGAGAATGGTAGAATTTCAAATTTTCTTTATTCCATGCGGCGTCGGGTGACTTGGTTATGAACCACCAATCGATTGGATCCATTCTTTTTTATAAGGAAGAAAACTATTTTTAGCTATTGAACTATCGCTGGAGTTTGGTTTTGACCATTGAAATTCAAAATCGGGTATTATTGACCATCAAACTATGAAAATCGGATAGATTTGACCATTTACCTGGTTTTGAAAGTGGTTTTTGCCTCTAAACATTTTCTAAAATAAATAAAAATTAGTTTAGTCCTTAGAATTTTATACCTAATTTATTTTAGATCATAAAAATATGATATTTGTGTAATTTATTTAAAAAATATAATCTATGTATTGGTGATATACTTAGAATTATTTGGACCTTAATTTTTTTATATTGGTATTGCATTAATGCTCATACACGCACCCATTATTTATTTATTTAATTATTTTTATACTATATTAGACCTGGTGATCGACTAAATGTATCCAACGAACTTCGAATGCAAGGAAGATCTATAAAGAAAATACCAACACAATAAATTAGCTATGAATACTAAAGACTAAACTAATTTATTTATTATTTTTAAAAAAGATATATAGGCAAAACCACCTTCAAAACTAGGTAAATTGTCAAATTTGTCTGGATTTCATAGTTTGATGGCCAAAATACCCAGTTTTGAAGTTCGATGCCTAAAATCAAACTTCGATGATAGTTTGATGGTTAAAAATGGACTTCTTCCTATTTCGCATGCCATATAAGTTTACACTTCGACGCCGTCATGGTACCAAGCTCGGCATCAAAATTTATGATGTTGAGGTGGCGCCACGTCGTCGACCACCACATTAAATCGGGTTGCAAAACTCAGCGCCATGACTTTTGGCGACAAGGTACCAAGATGTGTTACCTTGTCGACGTAACTTATGGTGCCACCCAGGTATAAAATAGCAAATCTTCTCTTCAGAGATCTAAATGTAATTTTTTTTTAAAAGTTAAAAAGTGAAAAAATAGCCCTGACAGTACCTACTCTCACAACTTGGCAAGGGCTTCTCACGGAGAAACGGAAAACTCCATTCCATTCCGATCCGCGGTTCCCCTTGCCGCCGCTCCATTTTAAAACCCCCAAATCCTCTCAAGAGCCGCTGTGGCCATGCGGCGCGGCGGCGGCGGCCGGCGGTTCCCCAAGTCCTCCCTGGCGCCCTCCGCGGCCGAGGGCACCCCGGCGCACTACAGCGCCATCCCCATCCGCAACCTCGACTCCGCCTTTTCCCGCCGCGACTCCGGCGCCGGCAGCCTCTGCAGCAGCCACCGCACTTCCTCCGTCGGCGCGGGCGTCGGCGCTGCCCCCAACTTCTCTGACCGCGCCAACTTGTTCTCCCATGGCAGGGCGTAGAAAGCTCTACCAATGCTAGGGTTCGCAACAAGCTTATTAAAACGATAAAACGACGAAACGAATAGAGGGTAGATTTTAACGAAACGATGGACGTTTTAACGTTTAAACGGACGTTTTAACGTTTAAACGGACGTTTCACAAGGACGTTTTCTCGTGAAAATGTCGTTTTCACGTCGTGAAAACGTCGTTTTAATAACAGGGGTTCGTAACCAAATAATGGAAGTAATAAGATATGTGGGCTGAATTGAAACCAGACATGCTCTGCAACATTGGAAATAGGTCTGGTGGCAGGTCATCCGGATGAGCAACCATTTGTATAGCATTTGCAAGGTCTTTACCTACACTTTTGACAGCACCAATCAGCCCCTCCTCTTCGATTTCAGCTAACTTTGCCCTCTTGCTGGGTCTGCTAGCAGTAGATGTTGCCCCTTGAGTAGTACCTTCACTTGCATCATATCCAGTATCCTCCGCCTCTTGGCTGTCAGCATCATTATCGTCTCTTCCTAGAGGTGCACTTGAGTCCTTTGCAAAGTTTCCTGTGGCCATGCTATTTCCAAATATTGTTTCCATCTCTCTATAGTGCAGGAGGGGCTTGTTAAAGAACTCAGCATCAGCCTTATGATCCTAGAATGTACTACATATTAGTCAACAAAATCTGAAAATTCAGCATGAGCCTAATGATGGTAAAATGGAGTATAGATTATCTGAATATGGTTATTGTAGTGCTCAGCGTCAAGAGTAATCATGCAATTATCTTCATCAAATAGTGCAGCACTCAACTTCTTAAGTCTAGTTATCTTTGCAAACCTTTTCTGCCATGTTTTCAAATGGTTCTTGACTTGCTCACCTGTGCGCATAGTGTTGAACTTCTCATTGATAGCCCTAGCACAAGCATTGAGATGGACCTTAAAGCCCTTCGATGTCTTCAAGCCAGTAGCCACCAAATTACAGAGGTGAGTGAGCATGAAAGCGGACATTGTTGAAGTCCATGTGGCAGGCCCGCTAGTTCCCCCAAGTCCTTCAGCTGCATCCATTGCCTGTCATACAAACACATAATTAAAAACAAAATCAGCAAACTATATGTCCAGCTGCACACTTAATTTTAGTTGCAGCGCCCTGTTATACACATGAACTTGAATTTCAGCACAATCACATGAACAAGCAATATGTCCAATACAAATGGAATCAAACAAAAAATGTCTTACACACATGGTACAGCAAGCAATATGTCCAATACAAATGGAATCAAACAAAAAATGTCTTACACACAAATGGAATTGAACAATACATATGTCTTACAAATGAAATACATCAAACAATATTAGTTAACATTGTTGTTTTGACGATCTGACCACATCTGATCAGCAATTTGTTGCCTGAAATGAACCATAGCAGCATGGTCATTTGCTTGTCCAGTGACTGTTGAAGCTTGTTCATAGCTTGGATAGTCCTCGAAAAAAAAATCATCAACCCCATCTTACCCCATCTTGTATGACCCAATTATGAATGATGCAGCAAGCAACAACATCTACTTGAGTTGGAAAAGGGAAGAATGGGATGGCATCATCAAGAATTTTGAATCTTCTCTTTAGTGCCCCAAATGCACGCTCTACTGTGACCTGAAGAGAGGAATGTCTAAGGTTGAACAACTCCTTCTCATTTTGCACCGGATTACTCCCCCTCCCCCATTCTTTCAAGTGGTACCGGACGCCACGGAAAGGGGGCAAGAATCCCGGCTTTGCTCCATATCCAGCATCAACTAGGTAGTATTTGCCTATCATGTGATGGACAGGTTGGTCAAATTTCTATAAACATGACAAATTTGTATGCACAAGTTCAGAGCCTGCTACTCTATTACCTTGTGGAACACGAAGACCATTCTCACATTCTAAAGCATTTCGTAAAACTAGAGCATCGTGTGCTGCCCCCTCCCAACCAGCCAAGACATAAGTGAACCGTAGATCAAAATCTACGGCTGCCATAACATTTTGTGTGGCATGAGACTTCCTACCACGAAATGAATTCTCAATATCCTTAGGAACAAATGCTCTTACATGTGTACCATCAATTGCTCCAATACAATCCTATTTTTTTTCCAGAAGAGATTAGGGACATTGCTGAGGTCAGATTAGTATGAATCTGAAAACAAAACAGCAATAAGGCTCACACCTTAAAGTATGGATCCCATCTGTAGTTCCCTGCAATTTTGCTTGGAGTGTCCAAGGATGGGGGTTTAATTAATTCCCCCCGTAACTGACCAATAGCATGGAGTGCTTTGTTGAAATAATGGCTAACTGTTTCTCCCGATCTATCAAAATTAGTTCCAACTAACCTATTCCTAAGATTGTGTCCCACTGTATTTAGAAACATGCCCACTTGTTGCTCAACACACACGTGAATGGTATCTTTAAGCAAACCACGATCTCTAAAAAGACTGCACAACCGAAAGAACTTGTCTCTATTAAGTCTTAACATGTTCACACAAACTGTGTCATCCCTCCAAATTTTATTGTTTAGGTATTCTATTCTCATCCTATCCCTTTCCTCCATAGGCCCATAGGTAAATACCAGCAGTCCTTTCACCCCGTTTACGTTTTCTAGAGTCTAGACTGAATAATCACGGCCACCATTGATAACAACATGTGTGCAGCAGCAGCGCAAATTACAGCCTTGGTCTTCTTATCCATCTACAACATAACAATGACAACAACAATAATATAGGCATGGCATAGTTCCAAATCTAGCAACATATACATGTATACCCATTGTTGTAGCAAAATTAGTTCCAAATCTAGCAAGCACCACACACGAGAATCAGCAAATCGGTTTGGATTTGCTTACCTTGGGGCGGAAGAAGGATGGCGCGGCTCAGTGATGCCTGGTGGTGGAGGAGAAGGTCGGCTTGCTGGAGATGCGGTGACGACGATGAGGGCCGGTGCAACCAGGTCGCCGCGACAAGGGAGGGGAGGGGACAGGTCCGCCGGGCCGGCGCGGGCAGGGGAGACGGGGAGGGGCGGCGCCTGCAGGGAAGAACAGGGGCGGCATGGTTCAGCTCGCGAGCTAGGAGGGAAGGGGGAGGCGCAGCCAGGAAAAATGAGAAGGGGAGGGCGCCGGGGTCATGGCGCAATACCTGGGAGGGGAGGGAGCGGGGATGCACCAGCAGGGAGGCGGAGCTTCACCGCCACGGAGGAGGGGCGCCGCCGCCGCCCGCCAGAGAGGGGCGTCGCGACTCGCGAGATCCAGCTGGGGTGTGCGTGGGAGGGTGAGGGTGAGGGTGAGGATAAGGTTTGGGGGGGTGACCGACGGCTCACGCGCGACGCACGTGACGGCGTGGGAGGGAAGTGGGTCGGAGTGGTCCGTTGGTTTTGAAGGAATCACCTTGACCCGCATCTAGTGGGTATATTCCCCTCCAGGTTGAACTCGACCCATATGAACCCCCTAACCAAACATGGGTCCAACTGGGTCGAACCCGTCCCGACCTAGTTCGACCCTGGAACCAAACACAGCCTAAAATCAGGAAGAATAGTGCTTCCTATAAATGGGAGTGGGCACTGAGCATATTTACACATCAACTTTGTGGTGAAGAAGCCCTTAGTATTTGAACTTGACCAATTATGATGCATTGATGTTGTTATTGGAAAGTGAAGTTTGTATTTATGTCATGATTACACTTTGATGTGTTGTGATTTGACTTGAGTGTTATGTAATCTATTCTTTTTCTAATGATCTGCCTTTTCACTAGAGAAGTGCGGCAGGGGGCATCATCAATTTGTTAAAAATTAGGCAGATGCCCTACCACCCTTTTATCTTAATATTTATTTACTCTTGAAATTTATGGTGAAGTAAACATGAAGAATGGATTTGACTTATGGAAAAAAACAATTCTGCTGTTATTGTAAATCGGATTTTGGATTTGTCCCATGGACCATGGTTTTTAAGTGGTCGCCTAGGCGTCACCTAGTCGTCACCTAGGCGTCAGGCGCTGAAAAAACCTGGGTGTCTCGGACGCCACGACCAAAATTCAGCAAAATGATAGCAGGGGAGCGAGGAGAGAGAGAGAGAGAGGAAGAACTGGAGGAGGACCAGGCAAGGCTAACGACCAATTTCTGCTTCCATCCCCTTCGGTTCTGACTCTTGAAGGGCAGCGGCAGGGTATCTCGCATAGGGATCTAGAAGGGGAGCGGTGATGGCAGTGAGGAAGGGAAGGGGAGATCTAGAAGGGGGCGGCGGCAGCAGTGAGGAAACGGAGGGGAGATCTAGAAGGAGGCGGCTCCAGCAGTGGACATGGAGAACAGGATCGGGAGGGAGAAGATGCACCTTGGAGGTTGGAGAGGAGCAGTATCGGGAGGAAGAAGAGGCACCTGTACTGTAGAGGAGCAGGGTCAGCCCTAGATAGTTCACGATAGTTTGGGAGGGGGCTTTTATGGTCTGTCTGCTGGGCTGGGCCTTTTTTGTTCCTTATCCTTCTTTTATTTTTTTTCATTTTCATTTTTATCCCTAAACCATGCTCCTGGTTTTAAGTTTTTAATAATCATATGGCGTCACCTTGTCACGCCTTATGCTCGCCAAGGCGTCGCCTAGGCGACTTGAATGAGTGGCTCGCCAGTCGCCACGGCTTGCCTTGTCACCTTAGAAACAATGCCATGGACTATACTGATGTGTTGTAAATTAGGTTTGAGGGCTATCTAATCTATGTCTTTTGTAAAGATCTCCCTTTTACTTCATGTAAATTAATGCCTGTTCTAATGCTCTGCCTTTTACTGATGTGTTGTAAATTAGATTATGGGATCTCCCTGATTTGGTGCTATTCTATAAGCCACTCCTAGGACCTCCTTGTCTATATATGTACACTTGCTTTGCACCCCATAATCAATCTACTATTCCCAAGCCATATTCTCTTTCAGTAAGAGCAGCGAGCATGATTTATTCGTTAACACATATGTGGATGTCCTGCCACCTTGTATCTGAATTTAATTTGTACTTCCGGCAAAATAAAAACTTTTATGTATGCAAGGTTAATGAGTATCTTGGAGGCTATCTAATTCACAGAGTCGGAGAAATAAAATGATGAATAATCAGTCAAGTGTTAGAGGAGCAGTTGTCAAATATTTCTAAATGGATTTTGTTTTTGTACCCTCTGTGTAGGAGCATTTCATCTATATAATGTTACTCTGGCTTGCAGCCTTTTCCGGGTATTCTTGAATTCCCTATCCCAGTCTCTTTTCATGGTGATCCTAAACAATTATCAGTATGGACAAGTGCTTGGCCCCGGCTTTTATCATACAGCTCAAGTTGTTCGGGACTCTTACAGAATAATTATTGCAAAATAATTAAGTCAAACCTCTTGTATTTGCTGTTGTCTAGATAGTTGCTCGTTTGAACTCGCTGGATCGTGAAATCACAAATGATGACTCAAGATGCACAGCTGATGCGAGACGAATGAAAGATGAGTTGGAGAAAAAGAACAATGATTTGAGTTCCGTTGAAAAGGAGGCAGACAAATTTTTGAAGGTACTTTTCGTATTTGTTTTGTTCAATACTAAAGATGTGTAACACATTCACAATCAGATAATTTAAATGAAATTCTATTTGATTTGGTAGAATTCGGAGAAGAGGCTCCAAGATGCAATACTCAAAGATGATGAAGAAACTCAGGCAGCTGCGAGAGAGCTGCTGCAACTTATTGATTCCATTGCTGAGCATAAAGAGTTCATGGAAGCAACAATTGCTCAGAGGAAGGAACTGTATGAAACTGCAGATTATATAGCCTCTTTGTCATCCAAGACATCATCAACCAATCCTCATACCTAAATGATTAGAAAGTCTCATGATAAATTGCTGATTCCCCTGCGCTTCCTTGAGGTCTTGAGATTATCGCTATAGCCTATGTTAAGTTCATTTCACCTGAAGGAGCTAAGTACCTAAATGTTTAGTTGTCACTATTACTTGGTCCTTGCTGTGGCTGCATATATCGTTTTAGTCTCCGTTGTGGTGTACTTGAGAGCTTTGATCCAATTATGTTTTAGGAGAGCTTTGATCCAATTATGTTTTAGGAATTGTTGAACAACATATCCCATGCTTACCTTAGTACTCCCTCCGTCCTCTTTTATAAGACATGACTTGATACGGCAGTCTTCTAAGCTATACTTTGACTATAAATTGCTCTTCTAATATATTATTGCTAGATATAAAATCATAATCATATGGATCTATTTTTTTTTTGTAATATAAATCTGATGGTACCACTTTTGTATTACTAAACCGACATACTTTTAAAATAATTGTTAGTCAAAATTTTCAAGTTTGGATTTTGAAATACATGCACGCCTTATAAAAGGGAACGGAGGGAGTACAACCTTAGGGATAACTGCCTTGTTCATTTATCCTGTGAGTGCCTAATTTGTGCATTTATCCTGACATGACTGTATGACATTACTCCACTGTGATACCCCGGCCCAGGGCTTAATAGGATCGATAGAATACTCATGTCAACAAGTTGCAACTTCTTTTCCGGAAGCCGGTCTTTAAAGAACTCCGAGGTTAAGCGTGCTTGGCCCGGAGAAATTTGGGGATGGGTGACCGACCGGGAAGTTCTTCCCGGGTGCGCACGAGTGAGGACAACCGGGTGCGCACGAGTGAGGACAAAATGTGCAGAAAAAACTGGTGTTGGTCTGTGAAGACAGTCTATGTCTTAGAAAGCAGTTAGATGTAAGCGGGCCTGGCCTCGGGGAGGCGGGACGTTACTTAATGGTATCAGAGCCGACTCTCGCGGTTTCAAAGCAGCTAGATGTAAGCGGGCCTGGCCTCGGGGATGTGGGACGTTACATAATGGTATCAGAGCTGACTCTCGCGGTTTCACGGGCACGTACGGGCGTAAGTGCGGAGGCATGAGCACGGGCGCGTGGGGACGCAGATGCCACCGGCATGTGTACGGTGCGTGGCGGGTCAGTGCGCGGGCATCTGGGATGCGCCGTTGGCACTGGACGCACGGACGTGGCACAGGGACCGTTGGCACTGGACGCACGGACGTGACACATGGGCTGCTGGCACTGGACGTACAGGACGTGGCCAAGAGAGGACGTTTCTGGCTTGGGATTGACCGACGAGGACGTCGGTCTCTTAAGGGGGTGAGCATATGACACTCCGGCCCAGGGCTTAATAGGATTGATAGAATACTCATGTTAACAAGTTGCAACTTCTTTTCCGGAAGCCGGTCTCCAAAGAACTCCGAGGTTAAGCGTGATTGGCCCGGAGAATTACAACTTTTTTTCCGGAAGCCAGTCTCCAAAGAACTCTGAGGTTAAGCGTGCTTGGCCCGGAGAAATTTGGGGATGGGTGACCGACCGGGAAGTTCTTCCCGGGTGCGCACGAGTGAGGACAAAGTGTGCAGAAAAGACTGGTGTTGGTCTGTGAGGACAGTCTATGTCCTAGAAAGCATCTAGATGTAAGCGGGCCTGGCCTCGGGGAGACGGGACGTTACATCCACCTCACTTTGACATTCCTGCAACTGCGATCATGCTAAAGTGTAGAATCTAGATGATTCTTTTGTAATATGCAATTGATCTTTGCTAGCAACGTATCCTATAGCCAGTACATCGGTTGCAATGTTGCCATAAAGCCGTCCAGAACCATCAAGGTCGCCAGCTTTTATGCCTTGTAAGTGCTGTGTTGCTAAGCGTGTAAAATCCAGGGCGGTGTGTATTGTGTTCAGATGTATCTTCCATTAGGCAGATGTCTCAAGTTCTGGATCTAGGCTCTGTTACTTGTGCTCTTAGACAAATTGTTTTAGGTTGATGATGGGAAAATATTCTGCTGCCGTGTCTTGTCACAATTGTCCTTGCTTTATGTCGCTGCTCTACCTTCAGATTATGGTACTAAAGGAAATAGTAGTCTCTGCATTTCTGTGGGATATAATCTGTATTTGCTCAGAGTAGTGCACTCCAGACTCTAGACTAGATGCATGTCGACATTCCAATTTCCAAATACGAATCTCCAGGATAAGTTGCAACTGAGAACAATTTTAGCACACACAGAACCATATACACACATTCGATGTCACACTTAGAAATACCAATATCATGTTGTGAGCTATGGAGGCCCCAAAATGGCCTGGACCTTCAGTTTCCAATGATAATGGAGGAGTTTAGTACCTAAGTTCCCAAACATTGAATTTGTCATCGCAAAATAGCAAATGGAGTGGCAACCCTGCGCTCCGCCCTTCCCCAGGGAAACCTCGGATGTACAGATAGTGACTCAAGCATGAATAATCAACAGCAGTAGAAGATTTTTTTTTTCCGAAGCAACCTCCGATAAAGGGTACGGATTTCCTGCTATTCACTGTAAGTAGAAAAGAATTATATCAGTTTATGAAAAAATTGGATTCAAAATCTACAACACACGATTATGGGAAAAGAATTGGCTCAGTAACTAAGAAGCACATCAGCGCTCCACGTCTCAAAGAATGAAAGAAAGGCTCGTGACACTTCGGGTCAAGGGCGAAGTTAGGGGCTGTTTAGTTCGCGAAAATTTTTAGGGAAAATTTTTGGGCAACATTTACGAAGCCTATTAGAAGTATCAGATATAGACGAATTACACTGATGGTCGGGAAATCGCGAGACAAATCTAACGAGCCTAATTAATGCATAATTAATTTAATAATTAGCGGATGGCTACTGTAGCAGCACGGTTGCAAATCATGAATTAAGTAGGCTCATTACATTCGTCTCGCAATTTACAATCCATCTATGCAATTGATTTTTTTTATCCGTATTTAATACTTCATGCATGTGTTCAAACATTCGATGTGATATTTTTAGAAAAAGTTTTTGAAAAGTAAACAGACCTTAGACGATCGAACTATCGGGATCGGTTGTGCTAGCACGACGGGGGGCAAATACAAGTTAAACAATATTATACACTCTAATTTGCAAATTTCATCGGGTCCGGCGACCCCGACGGAACAAGGCAGCTCCGCCCTGCTTCGGTTCTTTCTTGGGAGCCTCAACAGTAGTCTACGATGATGCTTTTGATATAGAGATTCTCGACTCTTGAAGTATTAGAGCAACTCTAGCAAGGTTTCTATTTGGATGACTAAATCTATATTTTAATCATTTTGCTTAAATTTTCATCTCCAACAAATCTCTATTTTGGTGACTAAAATGATGGGGTGACTAAATTTTCTCTCTCACCCCCTCAATTTGATCACCCTCTCTCACATCCCCTCAATTTGGTTACCCTCTACTTAGGCTACCAAAAGTAAGGCCCACTATTTTTTAGTCTATTTAGTCGGTGCTACTGGAGTAGAGACTACATTTTGGATGACTAAATTTGAAAAGTGAGTTTTAATCACTCCACTGAAATTGCTCTGTGCAGGGAGGGACTCACCGCACAAGACTTTTGCGATGCTTTAGGTTGGTTAACGACTGTGCTAATGTCATTAGAAGTATCAAGGGTCGGGCGATGGGAAGTTATGGACAAATCATAAAAGATCTAGGAACGATCAATTTCAAATTATTGATTCTTCCTATGAACTCCTTAATGAGCAGCAGTGCTCCTGCTGTCTTTTCAAAAATAAATTCTTTCCATGAAGGATGTAATTCAAATTCAGATGTCGAACTCGGTTGTACAGAGTTGTCATATGTGATAAAACCATTATATCACAGTTATCTAGACTGAAAAATAGGTAATTATGCCAGATGATGAAACTCCCCTCACATCTCATAAAGCTCCCATTCTTTCTTCTTGTCATGTAATCAAAATTGATAAATTTAATACCATGAAACTTCCACTTCCACACGTGACCCTGTTTGGTTTGGCGTAGTGCTGCTAGCACAGATACTATAGCTGATTTTGACTATTAATTAGAGGTATTTAATAAAAATATTTTACAAAAGTAACTTCACATTCACGCGCTACTTCGCGAAACGAATCTAATAATGCTTTTGATGGCATGATTAGAAAATGATTACTATAACATTACTGTAGTCAATCATGAATTAATTAAGCTCATCAGATTCGTCGCGTAAAGTTGTATCCATCTACGAAAAAATTTGCAAATAAACTTGCGAAAAAATTTGCAAATAAACTCGTCTCATGCATTCTTTTTTAGCGCTAGGTAGCACTAAAGAGAACCAAACTGGACCTGAGACGGACCTAATAGAAAGGTGGGTTCCGTGGGTCCCGGAGGGAGGTGGCCGGTGGCGTGGTGGACACACCTCGCCGAGTGAGCCGTGTGGACACGAAGGGGCCCAGGGGGGGGCGGGCGCCCACCCGCCCACTGCCGCAGCGAGGGGAAAGGGGAACTCGTAACTGACGCCTGCTTTTCTCAAATAAAAAAAAATGACGCCTGCTCGACTCCAACCTCCTCTCCGCTTCAAAAAAAAAAAAAAAAACCCCGCAGATGGCACCTCCCCGGAGCTCGGCCCTCGCGACGGACTGATTGAGCCGCGGACCCGAGCGATCGCGCCCCCATCTCGATTCCCCCCACTAATAATCCTGCCCCCTACGCCATGGCGATCCGCCCGGGCTGAGGCCTGATTCCTCCTTTCCGATTGGCGGCGACGGCGCGTCGAGCGGCGGTCCCCCCCTGGCCGTTCTTCGGTTCGCGCAGAAATTACCGGGTGTGCATGTGCACGCCCGCGTCCTATACTGGGTTCGTCCCTAATTATCCATTGTTGTGTTTCTTCGGTCCCCGAGAATTTCGTTGCGGAGAGTGATCCGTCCGTCCACAGGGCTCTCTGAAGGAAGATTGGGGGGAATTCCGGTGGGGTTTCTATGGCGCCCGCCCCTGCTCCTGCTTCTGAGGACGAGGGGGGCGCCGGTGCCAGGAACCAGAGCAGCATGGCGGTGGTGAAAGCCGAGGCCGTCTGCGCGAATGGTGGCCCTCTGGCGGTGCCACCTGACCTCGTGAGAGGTGAGGGAGATGATACCACCGAATGCTCAAGCTCGTTCGGGGACACCTGCTCCGGATCCGAAGCTGAGGCGGATGATTGTGAACCGGAGGTGAATTCTGGCATCTCAGCTTGTTGGCCCTCAAAACCGCCTAGGTGAGTCGTCTCGTCCCTCCCTGAATGTTACTGATATGATAATTGTTGCCGCCAAGGTCTTAGATTGGTTTTCCCGCTCCCACGCTCCTAGTGATAAAACGGAAGGTTGCAACTGATGTGTTTGAGTGTAGGGTTTTGACTGATTTACTATGTTTTAATTATTGCACCTTCTGTCTGTGGAAGCGACAAATAGGATCTATGTACCTAAAATGGAAAGAAATGATTCAGTAACGTAACGTGGTGTCTTGTATGCTTAGTAATTAGTACCTTGTCGTCAATATCTTCCATTTCCAGTATACATTCCGTTCATCAATTTGTGCATGGAATATTAGAACTTAGAAGGTGATGATAGTGCCTGATAGATTAAGACTCAAGTATAATTTTCACCCAATTATTCTTAGCACAATAGAAGCAGGTGGATCAATGACAACATGCAGAAAGAATGTCTATCCTTAGAAATGCCATGCCACTTATGGCAAGTATGCCTGCCACGATCAGAAAAAAGCAATTCCTGGATACCCCTATGGTCTTCCATTTGTCAGCATAGCTATTTAAAAGGATAATTAAGCAAATGGTAGCTTCTTCAAAAGCATTGTAAACCTATAGTGTTCTATTCCACCAGGACTTTGATTTCAACAACCACGTCGTTGATAATCAGCACAGGTTCATGGGGAACCATGTGTCTGTCAATTCAGTAACGTACCAATCACCGAAGATTGACACATCGAGCACCAAGATGAAAAACCACGTCGTTTTTTCTTTCCTCTTTTTTTGGAAAAGTTCACATAGATGTTTTGTATTAAACACTATATGCTAAGCATGCCAGTCTGAATTCACAAAAGAAGTTCCTAGCCTGGGATTCAACTCAACAGATAGATATGCATACTGATCAGAACCATCATTGATGATTTTCATCTTTAATGTTGTAGACCATTATAAATTCCATTTTGTGCTTGTCAGGAAACATCATATAATGTTTTTCATGCTTATTTTCTTTCTTTGAGAGTATGATTCTGATTTGTGCAAGCTTACTTTTGATATTCATGCTTTAAAACTATAATTGAACTCCTCGCAATTTTTTTTTGGATAATTGAACTACCCTTATGAGTGCTTCAAAGTGTTAGCTTACCTGTAATTTTATGGGTATATGGAGCAAGCAGTTATTTTCTTATAATATTTCGTTATAACATAAAGTTTTGTTGTTCTGATACGCCTTTTTTGGGCTAATTTTGTGATATGGGATTACCCTTCAGAAGGAAAAAGGTGACAGCTGAGTGGAGGAATTCTGTTCGTCCGATTCTGTGGAGATGCCAGTGGTTAGAGTTGCGTATGAAGGAGCTGTCATCTCAAGTATCAAAGTATGACAGGGAGCTTGCTTTAATCAAGAAAGAAAAGGAAGTACAACAAACAGTAAGCAAAGCAAATGATTCTATGTCAGAATCGATGCAGATTCACAAAGTCCATCGGAACAGTATCATGAAGAGGAGAAAGAGGAAGAGGCATGAAGAAAATGTTGATGCACCCTTGTACATCAAGAAGCACCAGATATTGTCATACTATCATGGTCCGATATCCAATTATGTCTACCTTTGTGTAGTGATAGTACATCAATTTATTCATGGCCATGTTGATTTTGCACCAGGTTTTAGTTTTTACTGATAAGAATCTTTCAATATTTCGCAGACAAACAAAATAAGGGAGCTGAAACTGATTGTATCTTAATTGATGACGATTGTGGCATTGCAGGTACGAATGTGCCCTTCTGGTCAAACTTTTCCTTGGAAGTTAAAATGGAAAGCATGGTATTTACAAAGTTACATTAGACCGTGTTAGCTCTAGACCTGGTTGCGAGAAAAAGTTTGCTTTTGTTAGGAATATGTTTGTGTTTTAGTAAAGGTGTATGTTTTTGTTTTAACCGAAGGTCAACAATTAATTAGTCGTCGAGTCTTTAGAAATCCAAGATGCCAAATGTAGCCTTGTTGCCACATGTTCTTAGTTGTTACTATTTACTCCCATTTTACTTTCCGTTTTGGGCATTACCAGTCTCCGGCACACACCTTTGACTTTACTTAATGTATCAGTGAAAATATGAAACTATGATTGCTTGAAAGCAGTTAACATGGCAAATCTACTATATCATTTTATATGACAAATTTTAATGCTTATATATGTACTTTAGTGGTCAAGGTCAGGGGCGGAGCCAAGGCCTGTGCTGGCTGTGCTGCAGCGCGGACCTAGCTCAGATTGTCTCATGTAAGCTCTGTAGTAGTCAGACCCCAAAACAGTAGAATTTTCGCTTAATTTTAGCTAGTCTAGCATTTTGTCCACTCGTCAGCCCCACTTGGAAGCCTTTTCTGGGTCCTCCCCTGGTCAAGGTTAAAGTTTGATTGCATGCTTCCGAGACAATCTGTTTGGTAGAAGTGACCTAGCTCTTGTGTAAATAGCTACCTGCCATTTTATCTTAATACCTCTCCTGTGTAAATCTGTTTGTGGAGTATCCATGCAAATATTCCCTCCATCCAAGTATATAGGGTATTTTATTTTGACAGAGTCTTCAAATTTTATTTTGCCAGATTTCAAAATTAGACTTTGACCATATTCGAGAAAAAAAATAGACTTTGACCATTGCTTTCTCATAGTATACTGTTTTATCTGTAAAATGAATATAGCATGAAAGCATTTTGGGATATGAATGTGGCTGTATGATTTTATACACTAGACATACTTATTATTTGAGTAAGCATAAATCAAAATATACAAAGTTTGAATTTTCTAGAAACATGCATGCACTATATAATTTGGCAGAGCGAGTAGTTTGTTTAGCCATATATATTAAAATGTGTCCAGCATCTTTCTGATCCTCTGTGGTTTAATTGGATTTTTGGGTAGCATTCCTATTTTTGGATAGCTTGATGGACACACATAGCCACTTGGGATTTCGTTAGATTCGCCAAGCAGAAAATGCAGCTCATCTATATTCTCATCCTAAGTAATTCAGGCAAGTGTTAACTATGTATTGTATTTGTTTCATTCTTAATGCAGTTGATGGCAGTATCAGTGGTGGACTTGACACTGTTACATTGCTTGATTCCGAGAATTATAATATGATTTTTGAGCAACTAACTCTAAAGGACACCCTTATGACAATCGATGGGCTCCAGCCTAGAGTTCATCTGCTGCAAGATCGTCTCAGCAAGGCTCATTCTGGAGGAGAAAATTTGGCACTTTCTGAGGAAAATACTCATGTCAGGGTGCCCCGGAATAGGCAGCATACTCAAAAGCGCTCATTCTCTTATACAAAATGTCGATATTTTAAACCGCAGAAAAGGAAGAATCTAAACATTTTGCTGAAGGATGATGATGGATCAGCTCTTGCAGGGAGACCTGGTTTGCCTGACAGGGAAACTGACACTCATATGAAATATGCAAATAAGAATGCTGAAGAAAAAAGTGGAGTGTGCAATCATTCGATGGAGACAGCTGTCACAGTGAACCTACTCTTGGGTACTGGCAATTCCATATCAAATAGTCATATTGGGGATTTATGCAAAGACGTAAGTCTTTGGTCCTTTGCTTATTCTTATTCCTCATTTAATTATTTAGTGCTTGTTTGGATTTGGTTGATCCTCTCAGAGTTACTGCTTTCAAGTTAGAATTTGAATCATCTTATATTCATGGGTGTATAAAGTCCCCATTTACTGTATAGAGAAAATAATTAAACCTTATCCTGCATCTGTAAAATATTGTAGATTGTAGGCATTGCGACTTTACTTGTCTACTTTTAAATATATAAGTTTAATCTCCATGTAAACAGATGCTATTTACTCGCAGAACCTAGAATTTTTAGTTATATCTTGGACATTAGTTATGGGCTCATGTCTGATGTCCTGCACGTTCCTATTCATTAGTATCGATACTACTCTAAATTTGTTATGATGTTTGTGAATCAGATCCATCCAGAATTCAATATCTACTGTGTCAGCATAGGTAGAAGATATCCCGAGTGAAATTTGCAGGCCAGTTCATTTTTTTAACTTTGATTTCTAAACACGCAATATGTAACTTAGATATGATTCCACGACAATTTTGAAATCTCAAATGTGGAGATGTGGCTATTCCGTATTGAGTATTTATCTCTATTCGTATTATTTAAAACTATTTCACTGATTTTGAACCATTTCCAGAAAAAACAGTGAACGTGTTAGCTTCTTGGATAATATATTTGCTTTTGCATTTAGTTGATTGTACTACTGTTTCTTTTTTCACAGAACACTGATGATATCCTCATAGACAATCAATCAGTCAATGAAGCGTGTCAGCAGATAGATAAGGCCATGCATCTGCCTTCTGTAAGTTCTTCCAGAGGCCAGAACATTTCTAGTCCAGCAGAAATGAACATTTCTGCTCCAGCAGAAGTGAAGAGCACTTGTGCTCCAGTGGAAACAGATTGCATTTCTGCTCCAGGGGTGGAGCCTGGTTCCCCTCAGAACAAGCAGGAGCTGAAACCTAAGAAGAAGAGGAAGAAAGGCTCTTTTTTCACAAAGAAGCAGAAGAAAGAGGCCTCCAAAACACCTGCTGCAAAGGAGAAAACTGAGGGCAAACCCTTAGCTGCAAATAACAAAACTGGAAGCACTCCCTCTGCTGCAACAGGGCTGGGAACCATGACGGCTTGCTCAGCTGGGAAGAAGCGCAAAACTGGAAAGGAACCTGCTGACGCGAAGAAGCGCGAATCTACATCACCGAAGAAGCAGGAAACTGGGAAGCCGTCTTCAGCAACAAAGAAGCAGAAAACTGAAAACCCATCCTCAGCTACAAAGAAGCAGGAGACTGAAAACGCACCCTCTGCAATAAAGAAAGAGACTGATAGCGGCCCCTTGAATCTGAAGATTGAGAAGGCTGTGCTGGTGGCTGTAAATAGCAGGAGGAGCCAAAGGGTCCGGAAGCCCAAAGTTTTTGCTGAATGAAGCAGAGAGACGTCTTAGGGTTTCTGATGCGTAATTGCGTATATATCCTGTCGTCTGACAGCCAAAGTCTGTGGCCATATCAAACATAGGAAGTGATGGATTGCCATGTAAGTTAGTGTACATATCAGCTTTTGCCTAGGTAAAAAAAAAAAGGTCTGGCCTAAATGGTTGGTTGTTCATAAGCCTTCTCTTCTGGAGTTCCAAACAACTGTGACTTGTCATGCTGTGTTACTCTATATCCAAAATGGAAAAAAAAGGAGAAAATTATGTCATGTAATATTGCAACTTGGCTTGCGGATCTGTCCTTTCCACTGCATGGTTACGCCAGGCCCTGATCTTTTCGATACTGTTTCGATGTGGTTGGATCTTGTTGCAGGTAAAGATCCCTTGTGATACCACAGTCCTGGAAGCAAAGATTGGCACCAGGCGGCGGTGGGTGGCGAGCGGTGTGACTCGTGAGGAACACTGAATAGTGACGCACTCCACCAGGGAACACAAGGACTGTGATGCTGCTAACCATGTCCTCGGCCACGTGAACTCAGAGCGGCGGACGCACCATTGCTCCGGATCGGAGATTGGCCGTGCCGGGCGGGGGGTGCTGCAATTGCAGTTGCAGGACACCATGGCTGTGTTTAGATGAGGGGAAAAGGTGAGAGAAAAAAGTCACATTAGTTACTGTAGCACATTGTAGCACTTTTCGTTTGTTTGTGGTAAATATTGTCCTATAATGATCTAACTAGGCTCAAAAGATTTGTCTCGCAACGTACATCAAAACTATGCAATTAGTTTTTTTTATTTAACTACATTTAGTACTCCATGCATGGGTCATTTGCTATATTTAATGTTTCGATATGACAGGGAATGTGATAGAAAGTTTGGAAATTTTGTGGATGAAGCTGTACTACTGCAATTCCAGGAGCAAATGACAGAAAGTTAGAAAGTTTCGATAGCCTGCTACCACAGCAATTCCAGGAGCTCTGGTTCAAGTCAGGCAGCCATGGCCCATCCATGATGCAGCGACCTGCCTGCCCGTGATGATGGATGAAGCTGTACTACTGCAGTTATACGGCAATGTGCATGGTCCATACTGCCCAACATACATGTCAAGATGCGGCCGCCACTTGGTCGTACCGCATTTCCTGTAATTCACAACCAGACCTTTTTTTTTTGAAATTATTCACAACTAGACTTTGAATCGCACAAGAGAAGAGAAGAAACATGTACCATGATAGGAACAACTAGGCAGGTTGGCGCGCTTTGCGCGCCTGTAGCAAAAGATTTGATGTAAAATAATAATAAAAATATATTATCGTATATTACAGTTAAAGTATTATCGTGCTGATATATTTTGGCAACGTGTTGATGTATTGAATGAAGTGTGATAGGTATAGTTGATAGATTGTAATATAATTATATTTTGCGAGTTTATGAAGTGGAATTAAAATCCAATAAGTAGTAGGGGCTAGCACGTGTAGACGTAGTGTATGAAATATGGTTATTGTTTTCATGTAAATAAATAATTAAATATATTTTGTGGGTGGATTTCAATGGAATATTATGTGGGTAACACCTAAATAACACACAGGGCCCATCCCTGTATAAATAGTACATAGAAGAATTTATTTTGTGTATGTTAGTAGATATAATTGATGGATTAGCTTACACTAATTATTAATTTTGGTAGAAAAAATGATAGGGTTAGAAATGAATGTATGATTCAATTATATTTTGCGAGTTCACAAAGTGAAAATAAAATCCAATATATAATAGAGGTAAATGTAGTATATAATTTTTTTTCATAATTTTTTTAATTTTTTTATTTTTAATTTCGAATTATATTTTTTATTATGAACAGTATCCTGTGGGGCCCACATGAATAGTACCTTTTTATTATTTTTTATTATGAACAGTACCCCCGGCCCCACATGAACGGTACATTTTATTATTTTTTAAATGATGAACAGTACTCCGGGCCCACGTGGGGCCGCGACGCATGAGCGCGCGCCAATTCCTGGCGCGTTAGTATAGTACTCAACTACCGCGACGAACACCGACACGATGGTAACTCCTTGTTGCTCATTTTCGTTTGTTGGAAAACAGTAGCTAATACCAAAGCCTCGGGAAACAAATAAGAGAAAATTCTCTCTATGGCCCTAGAAATGATGGCAGTTCCCTCTATGGTTCTAGAAATTTGAAACTCCCCTATTTGGCCCTCTTTTTAACTTTGGTTACTTATTTGGCCCTTTCGTCAAGTCTGTAAGTTATCTCGCGTTTTTTCATCATTTTTTCTTCACTAAAACAACTTTTAAACCACCTCCAAAATTCATAAGACTTTTTATAGTGATACAACTAATGGAGACGAAATCATTTTGCAAAAAAAAACACATAAGTAGCATTTACTATCTTAAAATTAAAATTCACCAAATTAGGCTAATTTTTAATATTATATATTTTTTAAGTAATAAAACTACTGTCCAAAAATTATTTGTATCATATATGCTACTTACAGAATTTTGATGTTCTTTAACAAAAACAAATTTAAACTTTCTTTTGAAAAATAATTTTTAAGATAACTTTATAATTCACTAAGTAACATATATTACAAAATAATTTTATAAATAATTATATACCATCTCAGAAATATTAGTTATTTTTTTTCTCAATTTCTGGATACTATTTTTGTGCCATAAAAACTAGATATTCTTAAAAAAGTAGCCTAATTTGATGAATTTTAAGTTTAATATCCTAAATGTTACACATGTGGTTTTTTTGCAAAATGGGTTCATCTCCATTATTTGTATCATTGTAAAAAGTCTTATGAATTTTGGAGGTGATTTGAAGGTTGTTTTAGTGAAGAAAAGAGAGATGAAAAACACAAGTGATATACGAGATAACTAGCACACTCACCGGAAGGGCCCAGGAACCAGAGTTAAAAAGAGAGTCAAATAAGGGAGTTTAAAATTTTCATAACCATATAGGGCCATTATTTCTAAGGTTATAGAGGGAATTTTCTCAACAAATATCGATGGAGACAGTGCAGTGAACTCGTACCACAATCCTGTTGTGGTCCATGAGGGAAGAAGGGGATGGGGATGCCTGCCGTGCCCGTGTATGACCTTCGTTTTCAGCTATTCGTTTTTAGCTATTGGTTACCATCATTCGATGCATCAAATCCTGAGACCAGTAAAAATAAACCTCATTAAGCAAAAAATCTCCGGAGCTTCGTCCAGACCGTTGGCCTCGACGACCAGGAAATTCTCATCAACCGATTGAGATTTAGATTAAGGAAAAATCCATGCTTCCGCGCGGGCCTAAATCGGAGGGCAAGGACGAAAGCGGTTCCAGAACTGAACGCAGAATGGTTTCCAGTATGATTTCTGTTGCCTTTCTCTTTTTTTTTTTTTGAATATTTGGCAGGAGCACTGCCATAGCATTTAAGAAGGAAGCAGCAAATAGTGTTCAGTTACATGAATATATTACATATGATCTTTAGACAGTCCCTAAACATTTTAAATAAAACTAGAACACGTCGGGTGTGCCACATGCCACCCTCCTCAAGTTTACCTCTTCCTTGATCAGCTGTACTACTTGGTGAGGCTGCAGGTTTTTGTGCTCGAAGATTCTCCTGTTTCGCTCCTTCCACAAGTTCCAGGTTGTGTACATCAAAATGGTTGCCACCGAGCGCTTCTGTGCTGCAGGAAGCGCCGCTAAGCTTCTCATCCACCACTCATCTACACCTTCCTCTGAATCATGAGGTACATGTATTACACCTTTCGTCCAGTTACTGACATGAAGCCAAACCTGCTTGGCGAAAGGACAGTGCAAGCATAGGTGCGCAGCTGTTTCAAAAATCTGGTCACACAAGGTACAATTAGTATCACAAGGCCAATTTCTAGCTACCAGCTTGTCAGCCGTAAGAATTTTGCATTGTACAAGTAGCCAAGCAAAGAACTTGTGTTTGCCTTCAACATGTGCATGCCAGTTAGCAGGGGCATCAAAGGAGCAGAAATTTCCTTTGAACTGAGTCAGATAGGCAGACTTTGTGGTATATGCTCCATTAGCTGACCACTTCCAGACAATTTCATCCGGTCTATCAGTTAAATGGATCTGCTGAACTGCATCCCAAAGAGTCACAAATGGATCTGTTGCCTTTCTCTATCGCGGCTATGAATCCCTATCCTTTCGCCGCGGGTCCTGCGGACGGAGCGGACTGTATAGAGACGGCTCCAAGGTTGTTGGGAGGAGCATAGCTTTACGATGGAGGACGGACGGGGAATTATTGGATACCGTATATTGCAGCTATGCATAGCGCATCTACAAACTGGAGTAATACAACAAATTGCGATCACCATTTCCATTTGCCGTGTAATGTAACAAAGAGAGACATCTCCTACCTTGCTTAGGTGCCTGTTTTGGTTACCCTTCTTAATGGATGATTCTAATGGATGGTTAGATCTTCTTTATACTACTAAGTAGTGATATTGTGCCTTGTAAAAAAATCCCCGTTCTAACCATACTAACTCTGAATACACGCTGGCAGGAAATTTGGTAAGTACCCAAACAGACTTATCTATTTTTAGATCAGTTTATGTTAATTCATTTTCTCTCACAGAATACTATTAAATCAGCTGGCTTTTTCATCAAAACTGTTTTTCGTGTCGGAGTGCCGTGGCCGGTGCCTATAGCCCACGGATCACGAACGGATCGGTCACGCGGCCGCTGACGGACGGGCACAAGGATTTTGTTCGCACCCACCACAAGCAGAGTCCAATAAAACTGGCGCTGGGGCAACAGCCGGCGGCTGGCAGTCCATCTCCATCACCAACGCTCCCCTTGTTTCCACCCCATCCCCACTACTACACAAGTCTACAAGAGTGGAGCCAGCGGCAGGGCGTGGGAGCCGAGGGAACCTTACCAAGCTAGCTAGCTAGCGGCGGCGGCGAGATGGTGCACCCGATCGCGGAGGCCGACGAGCGGAGCCCCTTCGGCCGCCTCACCCCGGACGAGTTCTACGCGCGCCACGGGGTGACCCACACCACCTCCTCCTTCGTCAACCCGCGGGGCCTCCGCATCTTCACCCAGCGCTGGACGCCCCGCGCCGCCTCCGCCGTCCTCGGCGCCGTAGCCGTCGTGCACGGCTTCACGGGCGAGTCCAGCTGGATGGTCCAGCTCACGGCCGTCCACCTCGCCGCCGCGGGCTTCGCCGTCGCGGCGCTCGACCACCAGGGCCACGGCTTCTCCGAGGGCCT